>NC_080024.1:86163476-86806795 GCF_030020395.1 Manis pentadactyla
GATGTATGAATATATTTAGTTAGTTCTTTACTCACTTGTATATCTGTTATTTATTTATTTATTTATCATTAGTCTTCATCTACGTGAGTCTCATGTAGTTTAGTAAACTGCCCCCCACAATGAGATGCCCCCACATACCTCATTGCAGTCGCTGTCCATGAGCATATTAAGATGCTGTAGAATCCCTTGTTGTCTTCTCTGTGTCGTACGTCCCTCCCCGTGCCCCCCTTCTGCTTTATGCATGCCAAAGGTAATGTGCACATTCGCCCCCGCTCCGCCTGACATTTTCCTCCGTTCCCACCTGTCCACGTCCATCCCTTTCCGTTTGGTAACTGTGAGTCCACTCTTGTGGTGCCGTTTTCCTTCTTCGGATGTCTCTTGGTTCCCCTCCTGCACAGGCGAGTGATATCATTTGATCCTTGTGTTTCTCCACCTGCCTGCCTTATTACACTGAGTATGATGCCCTCTCACACCATCCGTGTTTCTGCAAATGGTGTGATTTGTTTTCCTATGACTGAATAATATTCCATTGTTCATCTACTGATGGACACTGAGCTTGGCTATTGAGAACAGTGCTGTGGTAATCATAGGGATGCACGTGTCGCTTTTAAACTGGGGGCGGCAATGTCTCATTCATTCATTCATCTGTTTATTCATTAATTTTTTTATCATGAATCTACAATTATGTGGATCACATCATGTTTATTACACTCCCCCCATCACCAACGTAGGAATGGTTAAGGGACTGAGAAGGCTGGTTGTGAAGGATGGTTGCAGGCTGGTAAGGGGGCATTACGATTAGCTCACATAATGTGGGGGGGGAATTCTATAGGGAAGGCAGTATAGTTCAGAGAATTGAAGCAGTGATTCTTACTATGCTGGTGAACAGTGAGTGTAATGGGGTCTGGGGGGCGACTTGATGATCTGGGCAGTCTAGTAACCTTAATGTTCCTTATGTAATTGTAGACTGGTTATTGTGAATAGTGCTGCCATAAATTTAGGGGTGCAGATGTCTTTCTAGAACTGGGTTGCTGCATTCCTTATGTATGTATGTTTGTATGTATGTATGTGTGTATGTATGTATTCATCCATCCATGCATCCATTCATTCATTCTTTCATTCATTCATTCATTCATTATCTGTCTACCTATCTATCCATGGATGTTTCTGTCATTAATGCACAATTAGATGAGTTCCATTATGTTTACTAGACTCCCCCCATCACGCACGTGCCCCCAGATACCCCATTGCAGTCACTGTCCATGAGCATAGTAAGATACTGTAGAATCCCTACTTGTCTTTTCTGTGTTTTTCCACCCTGTCTGTGACACCCCTCCCACATTATATATTCTTCTTCTAATGTGTCCTTATTTTGACCCTCCCTAATCCCTCCATTCCCACCCATACACCTCAGTCTCTTTCCCTCTGTTAACTTTTAGTCCATTCTTGGGTTTTCTGAGACTGCTGCTGTTTCCTTCTTCAGTTTTTTGTTTGTTCTGATACTGTAATGATGAGTGATATCATTATACATATATATATATATATAGATATTTATATCTATATATATATATGTGTATGTATGTAGGTAAGTAACTCTAATGTTTGCTAAGATGATGCAGCTCCGCAAGGCTGGGCACTGCCCCCCCCCGTGGGTGGAGTTTGTAAGCGCAGCACTGTTGCCTGGAGATTCCACGATGTCACAGTGGTGCCTCTGTCCTAGAGACATAATGTGTATGCTGAGAGGAGCAGGTGTGATTCGGGTGAGGTGGACACTGACCAACTTGACAGCATCAGGCTAAATGGAATCCAGAGCCAAGGTACTGTGTGTTCCTTTTCATTTTGTTGTCACTACTTCAAAGTTACATGAACAACATTATGGTTCCTAAGACTACCCCCACTGTCAAGTCCCCAGCACGTAGCCCGTAAGAGTCGCTGTCCAACAGCCCAGGAATATGCTGTAGAAGTGCTGCTGATCATCGCTATGTTATACGGACCTACCTAAGCTTGCCGCCGGGCCACACCCTGTGTGCCACTCATAATGCCCCATTTTCCCTCTCTCCCTTCCCTCCTAAGCCATCCTCCTCAGTCCCATTCCCTTTGGTAAGTGTGAGTCCATTCTTGGGTTCGGTGCGGCTGCTACTGTCCTTTTCTATCACTCCTTTTCTTTTTTCTGGTACTCCACAGGTGAGTGAAATCAGTTGACACTTGTCTTTCTCTGCGTGGCTTATTTCGCTGAGCATGATACCCTCTACCTCCCTCCATGTTGTTGCACATGGTAGGATTGGTTTCTGCATATGGCAGAATAATATTCCACTTTTCATCCTCAGATAGACACTTACCTTGTCTGTTGTTGTGGACAGTGCTGTGATAATTATATGGGTGCACAGGTCTTTTTTAAACTGGGCTGCTGTATTCTAGTGTTTATTTCTGTATGTCCGGATGTATGAATATATTTAGTTAGTTCTTTACTCACTTGTATATCTGTTATTTATTTATTTATTTATCATTAGTCTTCATCTACGTGAGTCTCATGTAGTTTAGTAAACTGCCCCCCACAATGAGATGCCCCCACATACCTCATTGCAGTCACTGTCCATGAGCATATTAAGATGCTGTAGAATCCCTTGTTGTCTTCTCTGTGTCGTACGTCCCTCCCCGTGCCCCCCTTCTGCTTTATGCATGCCAAAGGTAATGTGCACATTCGCCCCCGCTCCGCCTGACATTTTCCTCCGTTCCCACCTGTCCACGTCCATCCCTTTCCGTTTGGTAACTGTGAGTCCACTCTTGTGGTGCCGTTTTTCTTCTTCGGATGTCTCTTGGTTCCCCTCCTGCACAGGCGAGTGATATCATTTGATCCTTGTGTTTCTCCACCTGCCTGCCTTATTACACTGAGTATGATGCCCTCTCACACCATCCGTGTTTCTGCAAATGGTGTGATTTGTTTTCCTATGACTGAATAATATTCCATTGTTCATCTACTGATGGACACTGAGCTTGGCTATTGAGAACAGTGCTGTGGTAATCATAGGGATGCACGTGTCGCTTTTAAACTGGGGGCGGCAATGTCTCATTCATTCATTCATCTGTTTATTCATTTATTTTTTTATCATGAATCTACAATTATGTGGATCACATCATGTTTATTACACTCCCCCCATCACCAACGTAGGAATGGTTAAGGGACTGAGAAGGCTGGTTGTGAAGGATGGTTGCAGGCTGGTAAGGGGGCATTACGATTAGCTCACATAATGTGGGGGTGGAATTCTATAGGGAAGGCAGTATAGTTCAGAGAATTCAAGCAGTGATTCTTACTATGCTGGTGAACAGTGAGTGTAATGGGGTCTGGGGGGCGACTTGATGATCTGGGCAGTCTAGTAACCTTAATGTTCCTTATGTAATTGTAGACTGGTTATTGTGAATAGTGCTGCCATAAATTTAGGGGTGCAGATGTCTTTCTAGAACTGGGTTGCTGCATTCCTTATGTATGTATGTTTGTATGTATGTATGTGTGTATGTATGTATTCATCCATCCATGCATCCATTCATTCATTCTTTCATTCATTCATTCATTCATTATCTGTCTACCTATCTATCCATGGATGTTTCTGTCATTAATGCACAATTAGATGAGTTCCATTATGTTTACTAGACTCCCCCCATCACGCACGTGCCCCCAGATACCCCATTGCAGTCACTGTCCATGAGCATAGTAAGATACTGTAGAATCCCTACTTGTCTTTTCTGTGTTTTTCCGCCCTGTCTGTGACACCCCTCCCACATTATATATTCTTCTTCTAATGTGTCCTTATTTTGACCCTCCCTAATCCCTCCATTCCCACCCATACACCTCAGTCTCTTTCCCTCTGTTAACTTTTAGTCCATTCTTGGGTTTTCTGAGACTGCTGCTGTTTCCTTCTTCAGTTTTTTGTTTGTTCTGATACTGTAATGATGAGTGATATCATTATACATATATATATATATATATAGATATTTATATCTATATATATATATGTGTATGTATGTAGGTAAGTAACTCTAATGTTTGCTAAGATGATGCAGCTCCGCAAGGCTGGGCACTGCCCCCCCCCCGTGGGTGGAGTTTGTAAGCGCAGCACTGTTGCCTGGAGATTCCACGATGTCACAGTGGTGCCTCTGTCCTAGAGACATAATGTGTATGCTGAGAGGAGCAGGTGTGATTCGGGTGAGGTGGACACTGACCAACTTGACAGCATCAGGCTAAATGGAATCCAGAGCCAAGGTACTGTGTGTTCCTTTTCATTTTGTTGTCACTACTTCAAAGTTACATGAACAACATTATGGTTCCTAAGACTACCCCCACTGTCAAGTCCCCAGCACGTAGCCCGTAAGAGTCGCTGTCCAACAGCCCAGGAATATGCTGTAGAAGTGCTGCTGATCATCGCTATGTTATACGGACCTACCTAAGCTTGCCGCCGGGCCACACCCTGTGTGCCACTCATAATGCCCCATTTTCCCTCTCTCCCTTCCCTCCTAAGCCATCCTCCTCAGTCCCATTCCCTTTGGTAAGTGTGAGTCCATTCTTGGGTTCGGTGCGGCTGCTACTGTCCTTTTCTATCACTCCTTTTCTTTTTTCTGGTACTCCACAGGTGAGTGAAATCAGTTGACACTTGTCTTTCTCTGCGTGGCTTATTTCGCTGAGCATGATACCCTCTACCTCCCTCCATGTTGTTGCACATGGTAGGATTGGTTTCTGCATATGGCAGAATAATATTCCACTTTTCATCCTCTGATAGACACTTACCTTGTCTGTTGTTGTGGACAGTGCTGTGATAATTATATGGGTGCACAGGTCTTTTTTAAACTGGGCTGCTGTATTCTAGTGTTTATTTCTGTATGTCCGGATGTATGAATATATTTAGTTAGTTCTTTACTCACTTGTATATCTGTTATTTATTTATTTATGTATCATTAGTCTTCATCTAAGTGAGTCTCATGTAGTTTAGTAAACTGCCCCCCACAATGAGATGCCCCCACATACCTCATTGCAGTCACTGTCCATGAGCATATTAAGATGCTGTAGAATCCCTTGTTGTCTTCTCTGTGTCGTACGTCCCTCCCCGTGCCCCCCTTCTGCTTTATGCATGCCAAAGGTAATGTGCACATTCGCCCCCGCTCCGCCTGACATTTTCCTCCGTTCCCACCTGTCCACGTCCATCCCTTTCCGTTTGGTAACTGTGAGTCCACTCTTGTGGTGCCGTTTTTCTTCTTCGGATGTCTCTTGGTTCCCCTCCTGCACAGGCGAGTGATATCATTTGATCCTTGTGTTTCTCCACCTGCCTGCCTTATTACACTGAGTATGATGCCCTCTCACACCATCCGTGTTTCTGCAAATGGTGTGATTTGTTTTCCTATGACTGAATAATATTCCATTGTTCATCTACTGATGGACACTGAGCTTGGCTATTGAGAACAGTGCTGTGGTAATCATAGGGATGCACGTGTCGCTTTTAAACTGGGGGCGGCAATGTCTCATTCATTCATTCATCTGTTTATTCATTAATTTTTTTATCATGAATCTACAATTATGTGGATCACATCATGTTTATTACACTCCCCCCATCACCAACGTAGGAATGGTTAAGGGACTGAGAAGGCTGGTTGTGAAGGATGGTTGCAGGCTGGTAAGGGGGCATTACGATTAGCTCACATAATGTGGGGGGGGAATTCTATAGGGAAGGCAGTATAGTTCAGAGAATTGAAGCAGTGATTCTTACTATGCTGGTGAACAGTGAGTGTAATGGGGTCTGGGGGGCGACTTGATGATCTGGGCAGTCTAGTAACCTTAATGTTCCTTATGTAATTGTAGACTGGTTATTGTGAATAGTGCTGCCATAAATTTAGGGGTGCAGATGTCTTTCTAGAACTGGGTTGCTGCATTCCTTATGTATGTATGTTTGTATGTATGTATGTGTGTATGTATGTATTCATCCATCCATGCATCCATTCATTCATTCTTTCATTCATTCATTCATTCATTATCTGTCTACCTATCTATCCATGGATGTTTCTGTCATTAATGCACAATTAGATGAGTTCCATTATGTTTACTAGACTCCCCCCATCACGCACGTGCCCCCAGATACCCCATTGCAGTCACTGTCCATGAGCATAGTAAGATACTGTAGAATCCCTACTTGTCTTTTCTGTGTTTTTCCACCCTGTCTGTGACACCCCTCCCACATTATATATTCTTCTTCTAATGTGTCCTTATTTTGACCCTCCCTAATCCCTCCATTCCCACCCATACACCTCAGTCTCTTTCCCTCTGTTAACTTTTAGTCCATTCTTGGGTTTTCTGAGACTGCTGCTGTTTCCTTCTTCAGTTTTTTGTTTGTTCTGATACTGTAATGATGAGTGATATCATTATACATATATATATATATATAGATATTTATATCTATATATATATATGTGTATGTATGTAGGTAAGTAACTCTAATGTTTGCTAAGATGATGCAGCTCCGCAAGGCTGGGCACTGCCCCCCCCCGTGGGTGGAGTTTGTAAGCGCAGCACTGTTGCCTGGAGATTCCACGATGTCACAGTGGTGCCTCTGTCCTAGAGACATAATGTGTATGCTGAGAGGAGCAGGTGTGATTCGGGTGAGGTGGACACTGACCAACTTGACAGCATCAGGCTAAATGGAATCCAGAGCCAAGGTACTGTGTGTTCCTTTTCATTTTGTTGTCACTACTTCAAAGTTACATGAACAACATTATGGTTCCTAAGACTACCCCCACTGTCAAGTCCCCAGCACGTAGCCCGTAAGAGTCGCTGTCCAACAGCCCAGGAATATGCTGTAGAAGTGCTGCTGATCATCGCTATGTTATACGGACCTACCTAAGCTTGCCGCCGGGCCACACCCTGTGTGCCACTCATAATGCCCCATTTTCCCTCTCTCCCTTCCCTCCTAAGCCATCCTCCTCAGTCCCATTCCCTTTGGTAAGTGTGAGTCCATTCTTGGGTTCGGTGCGGCTGCTACTGTCCTTTTCTATCACTCCTTTTCTTTTTTCTGGTACTCCACAGGTGAGTGAAATCAGTTGACACTTGTCTTTCTCTGCGTGGCTTATTTCGCTGAGCATGATACCCTCTACCTCCCTCCATGTTGTTGCACATGGTAGGATTGGTTTCTGCATATGGCAGAATAATATTCCACTTTTCATCCTCAGATAGACACTTACCTTGTCTGTTGTTGTGGACAGTGCTGTGATAATTATATGGGTGCACAGGTCTTTTTTAAACTGGGCTGCTGTATTCTAGTGTTTATTTCTGTATGTCCGGATGTATGAATATATTTAGTTAGTTCTTTACTCACTTGTATATCTGTTATTTATTTATTTATTTATCATTAGTCTTCATCTACGTGAGTCTCATGTAGTTTAGTAAACTGCCCCCCACAATGAGATGCCCCCACATACCTCATTGCAGTCACTGTCCATGAGCATATTAAGATGCTGTAGAATCCCTTGTTGTCTTCTCTGTGTCGTACGTCCCTCCCCGTGCCCCCCTTCTGCTTTATGCATGCCAAAGGTAATGTGCACATTCGCCCCCGCTCCGCCTGACATTTTCCTCCGTTCCCACCTGTCCACGTCCATCCCTTTCCGTTTGGTAACTGTGAGTCCACTCTTGTGGTGCCGTTTTTCTTCTTCGGATGTCTCTTGGTTCCCCTCCTGCACAGGCGAGTGATATCATTTGATCCTTGTGTTTCTCCACCTGCCTGCCTTATTACACTGAGTATGATGCCCTCTCACACCATCCGTGTTTCTGCAAATGGTGTGATTTGTTTTCCTATGACTGAATAATATTCCATTGTTCATCTACTGATGGACACTGAGCTTGGCTATTGAGAACAGTGCTGTGGTAATCATAGGGATGCACGTGTCGCTTTTAAACTGGGGGCGGCAATGTCTCATTCATTCATTCATCTGTTTATTCATTTATTTTTTTATCATGAATCTACAATTATGTGGATCACATCATGTTTATTACACTCCCCCCATCACCAACGTAGGAATGGTTAAGGGACTGAGAAGGCTGGTTGTGAAGGATGGTTGCAGGCTGGTAAGGGGGCATTACGATTAGCTCACATAATGTGGGGGGGGAATTCTATAGGGAAGGCAGTATAGTTCAGAGAATTCAAGCAGTGATTCTTACTATGCTGGTGAACAGTGAGTGTAATGGGGTCTGGGGGGCGACTTGATGATCTGGGCAGTCTAGTAACCTTAATGTTCCTTATGTAATTGTAGACTGGTTATTGTGAATAGTGCTGCCATAAATTTAGGAGTGCAGATGTCTTTCTAGAACTGGGTTGCTGCATTCCTTATGTATGTATGTTTGTATGTATGTATGTGTGTATGTATGTATTCATCCATCCATGCATCCATTCATTCATTCTTTCATTCATTCATTCATTCATTATCTGTCTACCTATCTATCCATGGATGTTTCTGTCATTAATGCACAATTAGATGAGTTCCATTATGTTTACTAGACTCCCCCCATCACGCACGTGCCCCCAGATACCCCATTGCAGTCACTGTCCATGAGCATAGTAAGATACTGTAGAATCCCTACTTGTCTTTTCTGTGTTTTTCCGCCCTGTCTGTGACACCCCTCCCACATTATATATTCTTCTTCTAATGTGTCCTTACTTCGCCCCTCCCTAATCCCACCATTCCCACCCATACACCTCAGTCTCTTTCCCTCTGTTAACTTTTAGTCCATTCTTGGGTTTTCTGAGACTGCTGCTGTTTCCTTCTTCAGTTTTTTGTTTGTTCTGATACTGTAATGATGAGTGATATCATTATACATATATATATATATATAGATATATATATCTATATATATATATATGTGTATGTATGTAGGTAAGTAACTCTAATGTTTGCTAAGATGATGCAGCTCCGCAAGGCTGGGCACTGCCCCCCCCCGTGGGTGGAGTTTGTAAGCGCAGCACTGTTGCCTGGAGATTCCACGATGTCACAGTGGTGCCTCTGTCCTGGAGACATAATGTGTATGCTGAGAGGAGCAGATGTGATTCGGGTGAGGTGGACACTGACCAACTTGACAGCATCAGGCTAAATGGAATCCAGAGCCAAGGTACTGTGTGTTCCTTTTCATTTTGTTGTCACTACTTCAAAGTTACATGAACAACATTATGGTTCCTAAGACTACCCCCACTGTCAAGTCCCCAGCACGTAGCCCGTAAGAGTCGCTGTCCAACAGCCCAGGAATATGCTGTAGAAGTGCTGCTGATCATCGCTATGTTATACGGACCTACCTAAGCTTGCCGCCGGGCCACACCCTGTGTGCCACTCATAATGCCCCATTTTCCCTCTCTCCCTTCCCTCCTAAGCCATCCTCCTCAGTCCCATTCCCTTTGGTAAGTGTGAGTCCATTCTTGGGTTCGGTGCGGCTGCTACTGTCCTTTTCTATCACTCCTTTTCTTTTTTCTGGTACTCCACAGGTGAGTGAAATCAGTTGACACTTGTCTTTCTCTGCGTGGCTTATTTCGCTGAGCATGATACCCTCTACCTCCCTCCATGTGGTTGCACATGGTAGGATTGGTTTCTGCATATGGCAGAATAATATTCCACTTTTCATCCTCAGATAGACACTTACCTTGTCTGTTGTTGTGGACAGTGCTGTGATAATTATACGGGTGCACAGGTCTTTTTTAAACTGGGCTGCTGTATTCTAGTGTTTATTTCTGTATGTCCGGATGTATGAATATATTTAGTTAGTTCTTTACTCACTTGTATATCTGTTATTTATTTATTTATTTATCATTAGTCTTCATCTACGTGAGTCTCATGTAGTTTAGTAAACTGCCCCCCACAATGAGATGCCCCCACATACCTCATTGCAGTCGCTGTCCATGAGCATATTAAGATGCTGTAGAATCCCTTGTTGTCTTCTCTGTGTCGTACGTCCCTCCCCGTGCCCCCCTTCTGCTTTATGCATGCCAAAGGTAATGTGCACATTCGCCCCCGCTCCGCCTGACATTTTCCTCCGTTCCCACCTGTCCACGTCCATCCCTTTCCGTTTGGTAACTGTGAGTCCACTCTTGTGGTGCCGTTTTCCTTCTTCGGATGTCTCTTGGTTCCCCTCCTGCACAGGCGAGTGATATCATTTGATCCTTGTGTTTCTCCACCTGCCTGCCTTATTACACTGAGTATGATGCCCTCTCACACCATCCGTGTTTCTGCAAATGGTGTGATTTGTTTTCCTATGACTGAATAATATTCCATTGTTCATCTACTGATGGACACTGAGCTTGGCTATTGAGAACAGTGCTGTGGTAATCATAGGGATGCACGTGTCGCTTTTAAACTGGGGGCGGCAATGTCTCATTCATTCATTCATCTGTTTATTCATTTATTTTTTTATCATGAATCTACAATTATGTGGATCACATCATGTTTATTACACTCCCCCCATCACCAACGTAGGAATGGTTAAGGGACTGAGAAGGCTGGTTGTGAAGGATGGTTGCAGGCTGGTAAGGGGGCATTACGATTAGCTCACATAATGTGGGGGGGGAATTCTATAGGGAAGGCAGTATAGTTCAGAGAATTGAAGCAGTGATTCTTACTATGCTGGTGAACAGTGAGTGTAATGGGGTCTGGGGGGCGACTTGATGATCTGGGCAGTCTAGTAACCTTAATGTTCCTTATGTAATTGTAGACTGGTTATTGTGAATAGTGCTGCCATAAATTTAGGGGTGCAGATGTCTTTCTAGAACTGGGTTGCTGCATTCCTTATGTATGTATGTTTGTATGTATGTATGTGTGTATGTATGTATTCATCCATCCATGCATCCATTCATTCATTCTTTCATTCATTCATTCATTCATTATCTGTCTACCTATCTATCCATGGATGTTTCTGTCATTAATGCACAATTAGATGAGTTCCATTATGTTTACTAGACTCCCCCCATCACGCACGTGCCCCCAGATACCCCATTGCAGTCACTGTCCATGAGCATAGTAAGATACTGTAGAATCCCTACTTGTCTTTTCTGTGTTTTTCCACCCTGTCTGTGACACCCCTCCCACATTATATATACTTCTTCTAATGTGTCCTTATTTTGACCCTCCCTAATCCCTCCATTCCCACCCATACACCTCAGTCTCTTTCCCTCTGTTAACTTTTAGTCCATTCTTGGGTTTTCTGAGACTGCTGCTGTTTCCTTCTTCAGTTTTTTGTTTGTTCTGATACTGTAATGATGAGTGATATCATTATACATATATATATATATAGATATTTATATCTATATATATATATGTGTATGTATGTAGGTAAGTAACTCTAATGTTTGCTAAGATGATGCAGCTCCGCAAGGCTGGGCACTGCCCCCCCCCGTGGGTGGAGTTTGTAAGCGCAGCACTGTTGCCTGGAGATTCCACGATGTCACAGTGGTGCCTCTGTCCTAGAGACATAATGTGTATGCTGAGAGGAGCAGGTGTGATTCGGGTGAGGTGGACACTGACCAACTTGACAGCATCAGGCTAAATGGAATCCAGAGCCAAGGTACTGTGTGTTCCTTTTCATTTTGTTGTCACTACTTCAAAGTTACATGAACAACATTATGGTTCCTAAGACTACCCCCACTGTCAAGTCCCCAGCACGTAGCCCGTAAGAGTCGCTGTCCAACAGCCCAGGAATATGCTGTAGAAGTGCTGCTGATCATCGCTATGTTATACGGACCTACCTAAGCTTGCCGCCGGGCCACACCCTGTGTGCCACTCATAATGCCCCATTTTCCCTCTCTCCCTTCCCTCCTAAGCCATCCTCCTCAGTCCCATTCCCTTTGGTAAGTGTGAGTCCATTCTTGGGTTCGGTGCGGCTGCTACTGTCCTTTTCTATCACTCCTTTTCTTTTTTCTGGTACTCCACAGGTGAGTGAAATCAGTTGACACTTGTCTTTCTCTGCGTGGCTTATTTCGCTGAGCATGATACCCTCTACCTCCCTCCATGTTGTTGCACATGGTAGGATTGGTTTCTGCATATGGCAGAATAATATTCCACTTTTCATCCTCTGATAGACACTTACCTTGTCTGTTGTTGTGGACAGTGCTGTGATAATTATACGGGTGCACAGGTCTTTTTTAAACTGGGCTGCTGTATTCTAGTGTTTATTTCTGTATGTCCGGATGTATGAATATATTTAGTTAGTTCTTTACTCACTTGTATATCTGTTATTTATTTATTTATTTATCATTAGTCTTCATCTACGTGAGTCTCATGTAGTTTAGTAAACTGCCCCCCACAATGAGATGCCCCCACATACCTCATTGCAGTCGCTGTCCATGAGCATATTAAGATGCTGTAGAATCCCTTGTTGTCTTCTCTGTGTCGTACGTCCCTCCCCGTGCCCCCCTTCTGCTTTATGCATGCCAAAGGTAATGTGCACATTCGCCCCCGCTCCGCCTGACATTTTCCTCCGTTCCCACCTGTCCACGTCCATCCCTTTCCGTTTGGTAACTGTGAGTCCACTCTTGTGGTGCCGTTTTCCTTCTTCGGATGTCTCTTGGTTCCCCTCCTGCACAGGCGAGTGATATCATTTGATCCTTGTGTTTCTCCACCTGCCTGCCTTATTACACTGAGTATGATGCCCTCTCACACCATCCGTGTTTCTGCAAATGGTGTGATTTGTTTTCCTATGACTGAATAATATTCCATTGTTCATCTACTGATGGACACTGAGCTTGGCTATTGAGAACAGTGCTGTGGTAATCATAGGGATGCACGTGTCGCTTTTAAACTGGGGGCGGCAATGTCTCATTCATTCATTCATCTGTTTATTCATTTATTTTTTTATCATGAATCTACAATTATGTGGATCACATCATGTTTATTACACTCCCCCCATCACCAACGTAGGAATGGTTAAGGGACTGAGAAGGCTGGTTGTGAAGGATGGTTGCAGGCTGGTAAGGGGGCATTACGATTAGCTCACATAATGTGGGGGGGGAATTCTATAGGGAAGGCAGTATAGTTCAGAGAATTGAAGCAGTGATTCTTACTATGCTGGTGAACAGTGAGTGTAATGGGGTCTGGGGGGCGACTTGATGATCTGGGCAGTCTAGTAACCTTAATGTTCCTTATGTAATTGTAGACTGGTTATTGTGAATAGTGCTGCCATAAATTTAGGGGTGCAGATGTCTTTCTAGAACTGGGTTGCTGCATTCCTTATGTATGTATGTTTGTATGTATGTATGTGTGTATGTATGTATTCATCCATCCATGCATCCATTCATTCATTCTTTCATTCATTCATTCATTCATTATCTGTCTACCTATCTATCCATGGATGTTTCTGTCATTAATGCACAATTAGATGAGTTCCATTATGTTTACTAGACTCCCCCCATCACGCACGTGCCCCCAGATACCCCATTGCAGTCACTGTCCATGAGCATAGTAAGATACTGTAGAATCCCTACTTGTCTTTTCTGTGTTTTTCCACCCTGTCTGTGACACCCCTCCCACATTATATATTCTTCTTCTAATGTGTCCTTATTTTGACCCTCCCTAATCCCTCCATTCCCACCCATACACCTCAGTCTCTTTCCCTCTGTTAACTTTTAGTCCATTCTTGGGTTTTCTGAGACTGCTGCTGTTTCCTTCTTCAGTTTTTTGTTTGTTCTGATACTGTAATGATGAGTGATATCATTATACATATATATATATATATAGATATTTATATCTATATATATATATGTGTATGTATGTAGGTAAGTAACTCTAATGTTTGCTAAGATGATGCAGCTCCGCAAGGCTGGGCACTGCCCCCCCCCGTGGGTGGAGTTTGTAAGCGCAGCACTGTTGCCTGGAGATTCCACGATGTCACAGTGGTGCCTCTGTCCTAGAGACATAATGTGTATGCTGAGAGGAGCAGGTGTGATTCGGGTGAGGTGGACACTGACCAACTTGACAGCATCAGGCTAAATGGAATCCAGAGCCAAGGTACTGTGTGTTCCTTTTCATTTTGTTGTCACTACTTCAAAGTTACATGAACAACATTATGGTTCCTAAGACTACCCCCACTGTCAAGTCCCCAGCACGTAGCCCGTAAGAGTCGCTGTCCAACAGCCCAGGAATATGCTGTAGAAGTGCTGCTGATCATCGCTATGTTATACGGACCTACCTAAGCTTGCCGCCGGGCCACACCCTGTGTGCCACTCATAATGCCCCATTTTCCCTCTCTCCCTTCCCTCCTAAGCCATCCTCCTCAGTCCCATTCCCTTTGGTAAGTGTGAGTCCATTCTTGGGTTCGGTGCGGCTGCTACTGTCCTTTTCTATCACTCCTTTTCTTTTTTCTGGTACTCCACAGGTGAGTGAAATCAGTTGACACTTGTCTTTCTCTGCGTGGCTTATTTCGCTGAGCATGATACCCTCTACCTCCCTCCATGTTGTTGCACATGGTAGGATTGGTTTCTGCATATGGCAGAATAATATTCCACTTTTCATCCTCAGATAGACACTTACCTTGTCTGTTGTTGTGGACAGTGCTGTGATAATTATATGGGTGCACAGGTCTTTTTTAAACTGGGCTGCTGTATTCTAGTGTTTATTTCTGTATGTCCGGATGTATGAATATATTTAGTTAGTTCTTTACTCACTTGTATATCTGTTATTTATTTATTTATTTATCATTAGTCTTCATCTACGTGAGTCTCATGTAGTTTAGTAAACTGCCCCCCACAATGAGATGCCCCCACATACCTCATTGCAGTCACTGTCCATGAGCATATTAAGATGCTGTAGAATCCCTTGTTGTCTTCTCTGT
Organism: Manis pentadactyla; assembly: GCF_030020395.1. Classification (NCBI taxonomy): domain Eukaryota; kingdom Metazoa; phylum Chordata; class Mammalia; order Pholidota; family Manidae; genus Manis; species Manis pentadactyla. The sequence continues at coordinate 86,178,310 of NC_080024.1, forward strand.
GTCGTACGTCCCTCCCCGTGCCCCCCTTCTGCTTTATGCATGCCAAAGGTAATGTGCACATTCGCCCCCGCTCCGCCTGACATTTTCCTCCGTTCCCACCTGTCCACGTCCATCCCTTTCCGTTTGGTAACTGTGAGTCCACTCTTGTGGTGCCGTTTTTCTTCTTCGGATGTCTCTTGGTTCCCCTCCTGCACAGGCGAGTGATATCATTTGATCCTTGTGTTTCTCCACCTGCCTGCCTTATTACACTGAGTATGATGCCCTCTCACACCATCCGTGTTTCTGCAAATGGTGTGATTTGTTTTCCTATGACTGAATAATATTCCATTGTTCATCTACTGATGGACACTGAGCTTGGCTATTGAGAACAGTGCTGTGGTAATCATAGGGATGCACGTGTCGCTTTTAAACTGGGGGCGGCAATGTCTCATTCATTCATTCATCTGTTTATTCATTTATTTTTTTATCATGAATCTACAATTATGTGGATCACATCATGTTTATTACACTCCCCCCATCACCAACGTAGGAATGGTTAAGGGACTGAGAAGGCTGGTTGTGAAGGATGGTTGCAGGCTGGTAAGGGGGCATTACGATTAGCTCACATAATGTGGGGGGGGAATTCTATAGGGAAGGCAGTATAGTTCAGAGAATTCAAGCAGTGATTCTTACTATGCTGGTGAACAGTGAGTGTAATGGGGTCTGGGGGGCGACTTGATGATCTGGGCAGTCTAGTAACCTTAATGTTCCTTATGTAATTGTAGACTGGTTATTGTGAATAGTGCTGCCATAAATTTAGGGGTGCAGATGTCTTTCTAGAACTGGGTTGCTGCATTCCTTATGTATGTATGTTTGTATGTATGTATGTGTGTATGTATGTATTCATCCATCCATGCATCCATTCATTCATTCTTTCATTCATTCATTCATTCATTATCTGTCTACCTATCTATCCATGGATGTTTCTGTCATTAATGCACAATTAGATGAGTTCCATTATGTTTACTAGACTCCCCCCATCACGCACGTGCCCCCAGATACCCCATTGCAGTCACTGTCCATGAGCATAGTAAGATACTGTAGAATCCCTACTTGTCTTTTCTGTGTTTTTCCGCCCTGTCTGTGACACCCCTCCCACATTATATATTCTTCTTCTAATGTGTCCTTACTTCGCCCCTCCCTAATCCCACCATTCCCACCCATACACCTCAGTCTCTTTCCCTCTGTTAACTTTTAGTCCATTCTTGGGTTTTCTGAGACTGCTGCTGTTTCCTTCTTCAGTTTTTTGTTTGTTCTGATACTGTAATGATGAGTGATATCATTATACATATATATATATATATAGATATATATATCTATATATATATATGTGTGTATGTATGTAGGTAAGTAACTCTAATGTTTGCTAAGATGATGCAGCTCCGCAAGGCTGGGCACTGCCCCCCCCCGTGGGTGGAGTTTGTAAGCGCAGCACTGTTGCCTGGAGATTCCACGATGTCACAGTGGTGCCTCTGTCTTGGAGACATAATGTGTATGCTGAGAGGAGCAGATGTGATTCGGGTGAGGTGGACACTGACCAACTTGACAGCATCAGGCTAAATGGAATCCAGAGCCAAGGTACTGTGTGTTCCTTTTCATTTTGTTGTCACTACTTCAAAGTTACATGAACAACATTATGGTTCCTAAGACTACCCCCACTGTCAAGTCCCCAGCACGTAGCCCGTAAGAGTCGCTGTCCAACAGCCCAGGAATATGCTGTAGAAGTGCTGCTGATCATCGCTATGTTATACGGACCTACCTAAGCTTGCCGCCGGGCCACACCCTGTGTGCCACTCATAATGCCCCATTTTCCCTCTCTCCCTTCCCTCCTAAGCCATCCTCCTCAGTCCCATTCCCTTTGGTAAGTGTGAGTCCATTCTTGGGTTCGGTGCGGCTGCTACTGTCCTTTTCTATCACTCCTTTTCTTTTTTCTGGTACTCCACAGGTGAGTGAAATCAGTTGACACTTGTCTTTCTCTGCGTGGCTTATTTCGCTGAGCATGATACCCTCTACCTCCCTCCATGTGGTTGCACATGGTAGGATTGGTTTCTGCATATGGCAGAATAATATTCCACTTTTCATCCTCAGATAGACACTTACCTTGTCTGTTGTTGTGGACAGTGCTGTGATAATTATACGGGTGCACAGGTCTTTTTTAAACTGGGCTGCTGTATTCTAGTGTTTATTTCTGTATGTCCGGATGTATGAATATATTTAGTTAGTTCTTTACTCACTTGTATATCTGTTATTTATTTATTTATTTATCATTAGTCTTCATCTACGTGAGTCTCATGTAGTTTAGTAAACTGCCCCCCACAATGAGATGCCCCCACATACCTCATTGCAGTCGCTGTCCATGAGCATATTAAGATGCTGTAGAATCCCTTGTTGTCTTCTCTGTGTCGTACGTCCCTCCCCGTGCCCCCCTTCTGCTTTATGCATGCCAAAGGTAATGTGCACATTCGCCCCCGCTCCGCCTGACATTTTCCTCCGTTCCCACCTGTCCACGTCCATCCCTTTCCGTTTGGTAACTGTGAGTCCACTCTTGTGGTGCCGTTTTCCTTCTTCGGATGTCTCTTGGTTCCCCTCCTGCACAGGCGAGTGATATCATTTGATCCTTGTGTTTCTCCACCTGCCTGCCTTATTACACTGAGTATGATGCCCTCTCACACCATCCGTGTTTCTGCAAATGGTGTGATTTGTTTTCCTATGACTGAATAATATTCCATTGTTCATCTACTGATGGACACTGAGCTTGGCTATTGAGAACAGTGCTGTGGTAATCATAGGGATGCACGTGTCGCTTTTAAACTGGGGGCGGCAATGTCTCATTCATTCATTCATCTGTTTATTCATTTATTTTTTTATCATGAATCTACAATTATGTGGCTCACATCATGTTTATTACACTCCCCCCATCACCAACGTAGGAATGGTTAAGGGACTGAGAAGGCTGGTTGTGAAGGATGGTTGCAGGCTGGTAAGGGGGCATTACGATTAGCTCACATAATGTGGGGGGGGAATTCTATAGGGAAGGCAGTATAGTTCAGAGAATTCAAGCAGTGATTCTTACTATGCTGGTGAACAGTGAGTGTAATGGGGTCTGGGGGGCGACTTGATGATCTGGGCAGTCTAGTAACCTTAATGTTCCTTATGTAATTGTAGACTGGTTATTGTGAATAGTGCTGCCATAAATTTAGGGGTGCAGATGTCTTTCTAGAACTGGGTTGCTGCATTCCTTATGTATGTATGTTTGTATGTATGTATGTGTGTATGTATGTATTCATCCATCCATGCATCCATTCATTCATTCTTTCATTCATTCATTCATTCATTATCTGTCTACCTATCTATCCATGGATGTTTCTGTCATTAATGCACAATTAGATGAGTTCCATTATGTTTACTAGACTCCCCCCATCACGCACGTGCCCCCAGATACCCCATTGCAGTCACTGTCCATGAGCATAGTAAGATAGTGTAGAATCCCTACTTGTCTTTTCTGTGTTTTTCCGCCCTGTCTGTGACACCCCTCCCACATTATATATTCTTCTTCTAATGTGTCCTTATTTCACCCCTCCCTAATCCCTCCATTCCCACCCATACACCTCAGTCTCTTTCCCTCTGTTAACTTTTAGTCCATTCTTGGGTTTTCTGAGACTGCTGCTGTTTCCTTCTTCAGTTTTTTGTTTGTTCTGATACTGTAATGATGAGTGATATCATTATACATATATATATATATATAGATATATATAGATATTTATATCTATATATATATATGTGTATGTATGTAGGTAAGTAACTCTAATGTTTGCTAAGATGATGCAGCTCCGCAAGGCTGGGCACTGCCCCCCCCCCGTGGGTGGAGTTTGTAAGCGCAGCACTGTTGCCTGGAGATTCCACGATGTCACAGTGGTGCCTCTGTCCTAGAGACATAATGTGTATGCTGAGAGGAGCAGGTGTGATTCGGGTGAGGTGGACACTGACCAACTTGACAGCATCAGGCTAAATGGAATCCAGAGCCAAGGTACTGTGTGTTCCTTTTCATTTTGTTGTCACTACTTCAAAGTTACATGAACAACATTATGGTTCCTAAGACTACCCCCACTGTCAAGTCCCCAGCACGTAGCCCGTAAGAGTCGCTGTCCAACAGCCCAGGAATATGCTGTAGAAGTGCTGCTGATCATCGCTATGTTATACGGACCTACCTAAGCTTGCCGCCGGGCCACACCCTGTGTGCCACTCATAATGCCCCATTTTCCCTCTCTCCCTTCCCTCCTAAGCCATCCTCCTCAGTCCCATTCCCTTTGGTAAGTGTGAGTCCATTCTTGGGTTCGGTGCGGCTGCTACTGTCCTTTTCTATCACTCCTTTTCTTTTTTCTGGTACTCCACAGGTGAGTGAAATCAGTTGACACTTGTCTTTCTCTGCGTGGCTTATTTCGCTGAGCATGATACCCTCTACCTCCCTCCATGTGGTTGCACATGGTAGGATTGGTTTCTGCATATGGCAGAATAATATTCCACTTTTCATCCTCAGATAGACACTTACCTTGTCTGTTGTTGTGGACAGTGCTGTGATAATTATACGGGTGCACAGGTCTTTTTTAAACTGGGCTGCTGTATTCTAGTGTTTATTTCTGTATGTCCGGATGTATGAATATATTTAGTTAGTTCTTTACTCACTTGTATATCTGTTATTTATTTATTTATTTATCATTAGTCTTCATCTACGTGAGTCTCATGTAGTTTAGTAAACTGCCCCCCACAATGAGATGCCCCCACATACCTCATTGCAGTCACTGTCCATGAGCATATTAAGATGCTGTAGAATCCCTTGTTGTCTTCTCTGTGTCGTACGTCCCTCCCCGTGCCCCCCTTCTGCTTTATGCATGCCAAAGGTAATGTGCACATTCGCCCCCGCTCCGCCTGACATTTTCCTCCGTTCCCACCTGTCCACGTCCATCCCTTTCCGTTTGGTAACTGTGAGTCCACTCTTGTGGTGCCGTTTTTCTTCTTCGGATGTCTCTTGGTTCCCCTCCTGCACAGGCGAGTGATATCATTTGATCCTTGTGTTTCTCCACCTGCCTGCCTTATTACACTGAGTATGATGCCCTCTCACACCATCCGTGTTTCTGCAAATGGTGTGATTTGTTTTCCTATGACTGAATAATATTCCATTGTTCATCTACTGATGGACACTGAGCTTGGCTATTGAGAACAGTGCTGTGGTAATCATAGGGATGCACGTGTCGCTTTTAAACTGGGGGCGGCAATGTCTCATTCATTCATTCATCTGTTTATTCATTTATTTTTTGATCATGAATCTACAATTATGTGGATCACATCATGTTTATTACACTCCCCTCATCACCAACGTAGGAATGGTTAAGGGACTGAGAAGGCTGGTTGTGAAGGATGGTTGCAGGCTGGTAAGGGGGCATTGCGATTAGCTCACATAATGTGGGGGGGGAATTCTATAGGGAAGGCAGTATAGTTCAGAGAATTCAAGCAGTGATTCTTACTATGCTGGTGAACAGTGAGTGTAATGGGGTCTGGGGGGCGACTTGATGATCTGGGCAGTCTAGTAACCTTAATGTTCCTTATGTAATTGTAGACTGGTTATTGTGAATAGTGCTGCCATAAATTTAGGGGTGCAGATGTCTTTCTAGAACTGGGTTGCTGCATTCCTTATGTATGTATGTTTGTATGTATGTATGTGTGTATGTATGTATTCATCCATCCATGCATCCATTCATTCATTCTTTCATTCATTCATTCATTCATTATCTGTCTACCTATCTATCCATGGATGTTTCTGTCATTAATGCACAATTAGATGAGTTCCATTATGTTTACCAGACTCCCCCCATCACGCACGTGCCCCCAGATACCCCATTGCAGTCACTGTCCATGAGCATTGTAAGATACTGTAGAATCCCTACTTGTCTTTTCTGTGTTTTTCCGCCCTGTCTGTGACACCCCTCCCACATTATATATTCTTCTTCTAATGTGTCCTTACTTCGCCCCTCCCTAATCCCTCCATTCCCACCCATACACCTCAGTCTCTTTCCCTCTGTTAACTTTTAGTCCATTCTTGGGTTTTCTGAGACTGCTGCTGTTTCCTTCTTCAGTTTTTTGTTTGTTCTGATACTGTAATGATGAGTGATATCATTATACATATATATATATATATATAGATATTTATATCTATATATATATGTGTATGTATGTAGGTAAGTAACTCTAATGTTTGCTAAGATGATGCAGCTCCGCAAGGCTGGGCACTGCCCCCCCCCGTGGGTGGAGTTTGTAAGCGCAGCACTGTTGCCTGGAGATTCCACGATGACACAGTGGTGCCTCTGTCCTAGAGACATAATGTGTATGCTGAGAGGAGCAGGTGTGATTCGGGTGAGGTGGACACTGACCAACTTGACAGCATCAGGCTAAATGGAATCCAGAGCCAAGGTACTGTGTGTTCCTTTTCATTTTGTTGTCACTACTTCAAAGTTACATGAACAACATTATGGTTCCTAAGACTACCCCCACTGTCAAGTCCCCAGCACGTAGCCCGTAAGAGTCGCTGTCCAACAGCCCAGGAATATGCTGTAGAAGTGCTGCTGATCATCGCTATGTTATACGGACCTACCTAAGCTTGCCGCCGGGCCACACCCTGTGTGCCACTCATAATGCCCCATTTTCCCTCTCTCCCTTCCCTCCTAAGCCATCCTCCTCAGTCCCATTCCCTTTGGTAAGTGTGAGTCCATTCTTGGGTTCGGTGCGGCTGCTACTGTCCTTTTCTATCACTCCTTTTCTTTTTTCTGGTACTCCACAGGTGAGTGAAATCAGTTGACACTTGTCTTTCTCTGCGTGGCTTATTTCGCTGAGCATGATACCCTCTACCTCCCTCCATGTTGTTGCACATGGTAGGATTGGTTTCTGCATATGGCAGAATAATATTCCACTTTTCATCCTCTGATAGACACTTACCTTGTCTGTTGTTGTGGACAGTGCTGTGATAATTATACGGGTGCACAGGTCTTTTTTAAACTGGGCTGCTGTATTCTAGTGTTTATTTCTGTATGTCCGGATGTATGAATATATTTAGTTAGTTCATTACTCACTTGTATATCTGTTATTTATTTATTTATTTATCATTAGTCTTCATCTACGTGAGTCTCATGTAGTTTAGTAAACTGCCCCCCACAATGAGATGCCCCCACATACCTCATTGCAGTCACTGTCCATGAGCATATTAAGATGCTGTAGAATCCCTTGTTGTCTTCTCTGTGTCGTACGTCCCTCCCCGTGCCCCCCTTCTGCTTTATGCATGCCAAAGGTAATGTGCACATTCGCCCCCGCTCCGCCTGACATTTTCCTCCGTTCCCACCTGTCCACGTCCATCCCTTTCCGTTTGGTAACTGTGAGTCCACTCTTGTGGTGCCGTTTTTCTTCTTCGGATGTCTCTTGGTTCCCCTCCTGCACAGGCGAGTGATATCATTTGATCCTTGTGTTTCTCCACCTGCCTGCCTTATTACACTGAGTATGATGCCCTCTCACACCATCCGTGTTTCTGCAAATGGTGTGATTTGTTTTCCTATGACTGAATAATATTCCATTGTTCATCTACTGATGGACACTGAGCTTGGCTATTGAGAACAGTGCTGTGGTAATCATAGGGATGCACGTGTCACTTTTAAACTGGGGGCGGCAATGTCTCATTCATTCATTCATCTGTTTATTCATTTATTTTTTGATCATGAATCTACAATTATGTGGATCACATCATGTTTATTACACTCCCCTCATCACCAACGTAGGAATGGTTAAGGGACTGAGAAGGCTGGTTGTGAAGGATGGTTGCAGGCTGGTAAGGGGGCATTGCGATTACCTCACATAATGTGGGGGGGGAATTCTATAGGGAAGGCAGTATAGTTCAGAGAATTCAAGCAGTGATTCTTACTATGCTGGTGAACAGTGAGTGTAATGGGGTCTGGGGGGCGACTTGATGATCTGGGCAGTCTAGTAACCTTAATGTTCCTTATGTAATTGTAGACTGGTTATTGTGAATAGTGCTGCCATAAATTTAGGGGTGCAGATGTCTTTCTAGAACTGGGTTGCTGCATTCCTTATGTATGTATGTTTGTATGTATGTATGTGTGTATGTATGTATTCATCCATCCATGCATCCATTCATTCATTCATTCATTCATTCATTCATTATCTGTCTACCTATCTATCCATGGATGTTTCTGTCATTAATGCACAATTAGAGGAGTTCCATTATGTTTACTAGACTCCCCCCATCACGCACGTGCCCCCAGATACCCCATTGCAGTCACTGTCCATGAGCATTGTAAGATACTGTAGAATCCCTACTTGTCTTTTCTGTGTTTTTCCGCCCTGTCTGTGACACCCCTCCCACATTATATATTCTTCTTCTAATGTGTCCTTACTTCGCCCCTCCCTAATCCCTCCATTCCCACCCATACACCTCAGTCTCTTTCCCTCTGTTAACTTTTAGTCCATTCTTGGGTTTTCTGAGACTGCTGCTGTTTCCTTCTTCAGTTTTTTGTTTGTTCTGATACTGTAATGATGAGTGATATCATTATACATATATATATATATAGATATTTATATCTATATATATATATGTGTATGTATGTAGGTAAGTAACTCTAATGTTTGCTAAGATGATGCAGCTCCGCAAGGCTGGGCACTGCCCCCCCCCGTGGGTGGAGTTTGTAAGCGCAGCACTGTTGCCTGGAGATTCCACGATGTCACAGTGGTGCCTCTGTCCTAGAGACATAATGTGTACGCTGAGAGGAGCAGGTGTGATTCGGGTGAGGTGGACACTGACCAACTTGACAGCATCAGGCTAAATGGAATCCAGAGCCAAGGTACTGTGTGTTCCTTTTCATTTTGTTGTCACTACTTCAAAGTTACATGAACAACATTATGGTTCCTAAGACTACCCCCACTGTCAAGTCCCCAGCACGTAGCCCGTAAGAGTCGCTGTCCAACAGCCCAGGAATATGCTGTAGAAGTGCTGCTGATCATCGCTATGTTATACGGACCTACCTAAGCTTGCCGCCGGGCCACACCCTGTGTGCCACTCATAATGCCCCATTTTCCCTCTCTCCCTTCCCTCCTAAGCCATCCTCCTCAGTCCCATTCCCTTTGGTAAGTGTGAGTCCATTCTTGGGTTCGGTGCGGCTGCTACTGTCCTTTTCTATCACTCCTTTTCTTTTTTCTGGTACTCCACAGGTGAGTGAAATCAGTTGACACTTGTCTTTCTCTGCGTGGCTTATTTCGCTGAGCATGATACCCTCTACCTCCCTCCATGTTGTTGCACATGGTAGGATTGGTTTCTGCATATGGCAGAATAATATTCCACTTTTCATCCTCAGATAGACACTTACCTTGTCTGTTGTTGTGGACAGTGCTGTGATAATTATACGGGTGCACAGGTCTTTTTTAAACTGGGCTGCTGTATTCTAGTGTTTATTTCTGTATGTCCAGATGTATGAATATATTTAGTTAGTTCTTTACTCACTTGTATATCTGTTATTTATTTATTTATTTATCATTAGTCTTCATCTACGTGAGTCTCATGTAGTTTAGTAAACTGCCCCCCACAATGAGATGCCCCCACATACCTCATTGCAGTCACTGTCCATGAGCATATTAAGATGCTGTAGAATCCCTTGTTGTCTTCTCTGTGTCGTACGTCCCTCCCCGTGCCCCCCTTCTGCTTTATGCATGCCAAAGGTAATGTGCACATTCGCCCCCGCTCCGCCTGACATTTTCCTCCATTCCCACCTGTCCACGTCCATCCCTTTCCGTTTGGTAACTGTGAGTCAACTCTTGTGGTGCCGTTTTTCTTCTTCGGATGTCTCTTGGTTCCCCTCCTGCACAGGCGAGTGATATCATTTGATCCTTGTGTTTCTCCACCTGCCTGCCTTATTACACTGAGTATGATGCCCTCTCACACCATCCGTGTTTCTGCAAATGGTGTGATTTGTTTTCCTATGACTGAATAATATTCCATTGTTCATCTACTGATGGACACTGAGCTTGGCTATTGAGAACAGTGCTGTGGTAATCATAGGGATGCACGTGTCGCTTTTAAACTGGGGGCGGCAATGTCTCATTCATTCATTCATCTGTTTATTCATTTATTTTTTGATCATGAATCTACAATTATGTGGATCACATCATGTTTATTACACTCCCCTCATCACCAACGTAGGAATGGTTAAGGGACTGAGAAGGCTGGTTGTGAAGGATGGTTGCAGGCTGGTAAGGGGGCATTGCGATTAGCTCACATAATGTGGGGGGGGAATTCTATAGGGAAGGCAGTATAGTTCAGAGAATTCAAGCAGTGATTCTTACTATGCTGGTGAACAGTGAGTGTAATGGGGTCTGGGGGGCGACTTGATGATCTGGGCAGTCTAGTAACCTTAATGTTCCTTATGTAATTGTAGACTGGTTATTGTGAATAGTGCTGCCATAAATTTAGGGGTGCAGATGTCTTTCTAGAACTGGGTTGCTGCATTCCTTATGTATGTATGTTTGTATGTATGTATGTGTGTATGTATGTATTCATCCATCCATGCATCCATTCATTCATTCTTTCATTCATTCATTCATTCATTATCTGTCTACCTATCTATCCATGGATGTTTCTGTCATTAATGCACAATTAGATGAGTTCCATTATGTTTACTAGACTCCCCCCATCACGCACGTGCCCCCAGATACCCCATTGCAGTCACTGTCCATGAGCATTGTAAGATACTGTAGAATCCCTACTTGTCTTTTCTGTGTTTTTCCGCCCTGTCTGTGACACCCCTCCCACATTATATATTCTTCTTCTAATGTGTCCTTACTTCGCCCCTCCCTAATCCCTCCATTCCCACCCATACACCTCAGTCTCTTTCCCTCTGTTAACTTTTAGTCCATTCTTGGGTTTTCTGAGACTGCTGCTGTTTCCTTCTTCAGTTTTTTGTTTGTTCTGATACTGTAATGATGAGTGATATCATTATACATATATATATATATATAGATATTTATATCTATATACATATATGTGTATGTATGTAGGTAAGTAACTCTAATGTTTGCTAAGATGATGCAGCTCCGCAAGGCTGGGCACTGCCCCCCCCCCGTGGGTGGAGTTTGTAAGCGCAGCACTGTTGCCTGGAGATTCCACGATGTCACAGTGGTGCCTCTGTCCTAGAGACATAATGTGTATGCTGAGAGGAGCAGGTGTGATTCGGGTGAGGTGGACACTGACCAACTTGACAGCATCAGGCTAAATGGAATCCAGAGCCAAGGTACTGTGTGTTCCTTTTCATTTTGTTGTCACTACTTCAAAGTTACATGAACAACATTATGGTTCCTAAGACTACCCCCACTGTCAAGTCCCCAGCACGTAGCCCGTAAGAGTCGCTGTCCAACAGCCCAGGAATATGCTGTAGAAGTGCTGCTGATCATCGCTATGTTATACGGACCTACCTAAGCTTGCCGCCGGGCCACAGCCTGTGTGCCACTCATAATGCCCCATTTTCCCTCTCTCCCTTCCCTCCTCAGCCATCCTCCTCAGTCCCATTCCCTTTGGTAAGTGTGAGTCCATTCTTGGGTTCGGTGCGGCTGATACTGTCCTTTTCTATCACTCCTTTTCTTTTTTCTGGTACTCCACAGGTGAGTGAAATCAGTTGACACTTGTCTTTCTCTGCGTGGCTTATTTCGCTGAGCATGATACCCTCTACCTCCCTCCATGTTGTTGCACATGGTAGGATTGGTTTCTGCATATGGCAGAATAATATTCCACTTTTCATCCTCTGATAGACACTTACCTTGTCTGTTGTTGTGGACAGTGCTGTGATAATTATACGGGTGCACAGGTCTTTTTTAAACTGGGCTGCTGTATTCTAGTGTTTATTTCTGTATGTCCGGATGTATGAATATATTTAGTTAGTTCATTACTCACTTGTATATCTGTTATTTATTTATTTATTTATCATTAGTCTTCATCTACGTGAGTCTCATGTAGTTTAGTAAACTGCCCCCCACAATGAGATGCCCCCACATACCTCATTGCAGTCACTGTCCATGAGCATATTAAGATGCTGTAGAATCCCTTGTTGTCTTCTCTGTGTCGTACGTCCCTCCCCGTGCCCCCCTTCTGCTTTATGCATGCCAAAGGTAATGTGCACATTCGCCCCCGCTCCGCCTGACATTTTCCTCCGTTCCCACCTGTCCACGTCCATCCCTTTCCGTTTGGTAACTGTGAGTCCACTCTTGTGGTGCCGTTTTTCTTCTTCGGATGTCTCTTGGTTCCCCTCCTGCACAGGCGAGTGATATCATTTGATCCTTGTGTTTCTCCACCTGCCTGCCTTATTACACTGAGTATGATGCCCTCTCACACCATCCGTGTTTCTGCAAATGGTGTGATTTGTTTTCCTATGACTGAATAATATTCCATTGTTCATCTACTGATGGACACTGAGCTTGGCTATTGAGAACAGTGCTGTGGTAATCATAGGGATGCACGTGTCGCTTTTAAACTGGGGGCGGCAATGTCTCATTCATTCATTCATCTGTTTATTCATTTATTTTTTGATCATGAATCTACAATTATGTGGATCACATCATGTTTATTACACTCCCCTCATCACCAACGTAGGAATGGTTAAGGGACTGAGAAGGCTGGTTGTGAAGGATGGTTGCAGGCTGGTAAGGGGGCATTGCGATTAGCTCACATAATGTGGGGGGGGAATTCTATAGGGAAGGCAGTATAGTTCAGAGAATTCAAGCAGTGATTCTTACTATGCTGGTGAACAGTGAGTGTAATGGGGTCTGGGGGGCGACTTGATGATCTGGGCAGTCTAGTAACCTTAATGTTCCTTATGTAATTGTAGACTGGTTATTGTGAATAGTGCTGCCATAAATTTAGGGGTGCAGATGTCTTTCTAGAACTGGGTTGCTGCATTCCTTATGTATGTATGTTTGTATGTATGTATGTGTGTATGTATGTATTCATCCATCCATGCATCCATTCATTCATTCTTTCATTCATTCATTCATTCATTATCTGTCTACCTATCTATCCATGGATGTTTCTGTCATTAATGCACAATTAGATGAGTTCCATTATGTTTACCAGACTCCCCCCATCACGCACGTGCCCCCAGATACCCCATTGCAGTCACTGTCCATGAGCATTGTAAGATACTGTAGAATCCCTACTTGTCTTTTCTGTGTTTTTCCGCCCTGTCTGTGACACCCCTCCCACATTATATATTCTTCTTCTAATGTGTCCTTACTTCGCCCCTCCCTAATCCCTCCATTCCCACCCATACACCTCAGTCTCTTTCCCTCTGTTAACTTTTAGTCCATTCTTGGGTTTTCTGAGACTGCTGCTGTTTCCTTCTTCAGTTTTTTGTTTGTTCTGATACTGTAATGATGAGTGATATCATTATACATATATATATATATATATAGATATTTATATCTATATATATATGTGTATGTATGTAGGTAAGTAACTCTAATGTTTGCTAAGATGATGCAGCTCCGCAAGGCTGGGCACTGCCCCCCCCCGTGGGTGGAGTTTGTAAGCGCAGCACTGTTGCCTGGAGATTCCACGATGACACAGTGGTGCCTCTGTCCTAGAGACATAATGTGTATGCTGAGAGGAGCAGGTGTGATTCGGGTGAGGTGGACACTGACCAACTTGACAGCATCAGGCTAAATGGAATCCAGAGCCAAGGTACTGTGTGTTCCTTTTCATTTTGTTGTCACTACTTCAAAGTTACATGAACAACATTATGGTTCCTAAGACTACCCCCACTGTCAAGTCCCCAGCACGTAGCCCGTAAGAGTCGCTGTCCAACAGCCCAGGAATATGCTGTAGAAGTGCTGCTGATCATCGCTATGTTATACGGACCTACCTAAGCTTGCCGCCGGGCCACACCCTGTGTGCCACTCATAATGCCCCATTTTCCCTCTCTCCCTTCCCTCCTAAGCCATCCTCCTCAGTCCCATTCCCTTTGGTAAGTGTGAGTCCATTCTTGGGTTCGGTGCGGCTGCTACTGTCCTTTTCTATCACTCCTTTTCTTTTTTCTGGTACTCCACAGGTGAGTGAAATCAGTTGACACTTGTCTTTCTCTGCGTGGCTTATTTCGCTGAGCATGATACCCTCTACCTCCCTCCATGTTGTTGCACATGGTAGGATTGGTTTCTGCATATGGCAGAATAATATTCCACTTTTCATCCTCTGATAGACACTTACCTTGTCTGTTGTTGTGGACAGTGCTGTGATAATTATACGGGTGCACAGGTCTTTTTTAAACTGGGCTGCTGTATTCTAGTGTTTATTTCTGTATGTCCGGATGTATGAATATATTTAGTTAGTTCATTACTCACTTGTATATCTGTTATTTATTTATTTATTTATCATTAGTCTTCATCTACGTGAGTCTCATGTAGTTTAGTAAACTGCCCCCCACAATGAGATGCCCCCACATACCTCATTGCAGTCACTGTCCATGAGCATATTAAGATGCTGTAGAATCCCTTGTTGTCTTCTCTGTGTCGTACGTCCCTCCCCGTGCCCCCCTTCTGCTTTATGCATGCCAAAGGTAATGTGCACATTCGCCCCCGCTCCGCCTGACATTTTCCTCCGTTCCCACCTGTCCACGTCCATCCCTTTCCGTTTGGTAACTGTGAGTCCACTCTTGTGGTGCCGTTTTTCTTCTTCGGATGTCTCTTGGTTCCCCTCCTGCACAGGCGAGTGATATCATTTGATCCTTGTGTTTCTCCACCTGCCTGCCTTATTACACTGAGTATGATGCCCTCTCACACCATCCGTGTTTCTGCAAATGGTGTGATTTGTTTTCCTATGACTGAATAATATTCCATTGTTCATCTACTGATGGACACTGAGCTTGGCTATTGAGAACAGTGCTGTGGTAATCATAGGGATGCACGTGTCACTTTTAAACTGGGGGCGGCAATGTCTCATTCATTCATTCATCTGTTTATTCATTTATTTTTTGATCATGAATCTACAATTATGTGGATCACATCATGTTTATTACACTCCCCTCATCACCAACGTAGGAATGGTTAAGGGACTGAGAAGGCTGGTTGTGAAGGATGGTTGCAGGCTGGTAAGGGGGCATTGCGATTAGCTCACATAATGTGGGGGGGGAATTCTATAGGGAAGGCAGTATAGTTCAGAGAATTCAAGCAGTGATTCTTACTATGCTGGTGAACAGTGAGTGTAATGGGGTCTGGGGGGCGACTTGATGATCTGGGCAGTCTAGTAACCTTAATGTTCCTTATGTAATTGTAGACTGGTTATTGTGAATAGTGCTGCCATAAATTTAGGGGTGCAGATGTCTTTCTAGAACTGGGTTGCTGCATTCCTTATGTATGTATGTTTGTATGTATGTATGTGTGTATGTATGTATTCATCCATCCATGCATCCATTCATTCATTCATTCATTCATTCATTCATTCATTATCTGTCTACCTATCTATCCATGGATGTTTCTGTCATTAATGCACAATTAGAGGAGTTCCATTATGTTTACTAGACTCCCCCCATCACGCACGTGCCCCCAGATACCCCATTGCAGTCACTGTCCATGAGCATTGTAAGATACTGTAGAATCCCTACTTGTCTTTTCTGTGTTTTTCCGCCCTGTCTGTGACACCCCTCCCACATTATATATTCTTCTTCTAATGTGTCCTTACTTCGCCCCTCCCTAATCCCTCCATTCCCACCCATACACCTCAGTCTCTTTCCCTCTGTTAACTTTTAGTCCATTCTTGGGTTTTCTGAGACTGCTGCTGTTTCCTTCTTCAGTTTTTTGTTTGTTCTGATACTGTAATGATGAGTGATATCATTATACATATATATATATATAGATATTTATATCTATATATATATATGTGTATGTATGTAGGTAAGTAACTCTAATGTTTGCTAAGATGATGCAGCTCCGCAAGGCTGGGCACTGCCCCCCCCCGTGGGTGGAGTTTGTAAGCGCAGCACTGTTGCCTGGAGATTCCACGATGTCACAGTGGTGCCTCTGTCCTAGAGACATAATGTGTATGCTGAGAGGAGCAGGTGTGATTCGGGTGAGGTGGACACTGACCAACTTGACAGCATCAGGCTAAATGGAATCCAGAGCCAAGGTACTGTGTGTTCCTTTTCATTTTGTTGTCACTACTTCAAAGTTACATGAACAACATTATGGTTCCTAAGACTACCCCCACTGTCAAGTCCCCAGCACGTAGCCCGTAAGAGTCGCTGTCCAACAGCCCAGGAATATGCTGTAGAAGTGCTGCTGATCATCGCTATGTTATACGGACCTACCTAAGCTTGCCGCCGGGCCACACCCTGTGTGCCACTCATAATGCCCCATTTTCCCTCTCTCCCTTCCCTCCTAAGCCATCCTCCTCAGTCCCATTCCCTTTGGTAAGTGTGAGTCCATTCTTGGGTTCGGTGCGGCTGCTACTGTCCTTTTCTATCACTCCTTTTCTTTTTTCTGGTACTCCACAGGTGAGTGAAATCAGTTGACACTTGTCTTTCTCTGCGTGGCTTATTTCGCTGAGCATGATACCCTCTACCTCCCTCCATGTTGTTGCACATGGTAGGATTGGTTTCTGCATATGGCAGAATAATATTCCACTTTTCATCCTCAGATAGACACTTACCTTGTCTGTTGTTGTGGACAGTGCTGTGATAATTATACGGGTGCACAGGTCTTTTTTAAACTGGGCTGCTGTATTCTAGTGTTTATTTCTATATGTCCAGATGTATGAATATATTTAGTTAGTTCTTTACTCACTTGTATATCTGTTATTTATTTATTTATTTATCATTAGTCTTCATCTACGTGAGTCTCATGTAGTTTAGTAAACTGCCCCCCACAATGAGATGCCCCCACATACCTCATTGCAGTCACTGTCCATGAGCATATTAAGATGCTGTAGAATCCCTTGTTGTCTTCTCTGTGTCGTACGTCCCTCCCCGTGCCCCCCTTCTGCTTTATGCATGCCAAAGGTAATGTGCACATTCGCCCCCGCTCCGCCTGACATTTTCCTCCATTCCCACCTGTCCACGTCCATCCCTTTCCGTTTGGTAACTGTGAGTCAACTCTTGTGGTGCCGTTTTTCTTCTTCGGATGTCTCTTGGTTCCCCTCCTGCACAGGCGAGTGATATCATTTGATCCTTGTGTTTCTCCACCTGCCTGCCTTATTACACTGAGTATGATGCCCTCTCACACCATCCGTGTTTCTGCAAATGGTGTGATTTGTTTTCCTATGACTGAATAATATTCCATTGTTCATCTACTGATGGACACTGAGCTTGGCTATTGAGAACAGTGCTGTGGTAATCATAGGGATGCACGTGTCGCTTTTAAACTGGGGGCGGCAATGTCTCATTCATTCATTCATCTGTTTATTCATTTATTTTTTGATCATGAATCTACAATTATGTGGATCACATCATGTTTATTACACTCCCCTCATCACCAACGTAGGAATGGTTAAGGGACTGAGAAGGCTGGTTGTGAAGGATGGTTGCAGGCTGGTAAGGGGGCATTGCGATTAGCTCACATAATGTGGGGGGGGAATTCTATAGGGAAGGCAGTATAGTTCAGAGAATTCAAGCAGTGATTCTTACTATGCTGGTGAACAGTGAGTGTAATGGGGTCTGGGGGGCGACTTGATGATCTGGGCAGTCTAGTAACCTTAATGTTCCTTATGTAATTGTAGACTGGTTATTGTGAATAGTGCTGCCATAAATTTAGGGGTGCAGATGTCTTTCTAGAACTGGGTTGCTGCATTCCTTATGTATGTATGTTTGTATGTATGTATGTGTGTATGTATGTATTCATCCATCCATGCATCCATTCATTCATTCTTTCATTCATTCATTCATTCATTATCTGTCTACCTATCTATCCATGGATGTTTCTGTCATTAATGCACAATTAGATGAGTTCCATTATGTTTACTAGACTCCCCCCATCACGCACGTGCCCCCAGATACCCCATTGCAGTCACTGTCCATGAGCATTGTAAGATACTGTAGAATCCCTACTTGTCTTTTCTGTGTTTTTCCGCCCTGTCTGTGACACCCCTCCCACATTATATATTCTTCTTCTAATGTGTCCTTACTTCGCCCCTCCCTAATCCCTCCATTCCCACCCATACACCTCAGTCTCTTTCCCTCTGTTAACTTTTAGTCCATTCTTGGGTTTTCTGAGACTGCTGCTGTTTCCTTCTTCAGTTTTTTGTTTGTTCTGATACTGTAATGATGAGTGATATCATTATACATATATATATATATATAGATATTTATATCTATATATATATATGTGTATGTATGTAGGTAAGTAACTCTAATGTTTGCTAAGATGATGCAGCTCCGCAAGGCTGGGCACTGCCCCCCCCCGTGGGTGGAGTTTGTAAGCGCAGCACTGTTGCCTGGAGATTCCACGATGTCACAGTGGTGCCTCTGTCCTAGAGACATAATGTGTATGCTGAGAGGAGCAGGTGTGATTCGGGTGAGGTGGACACTGACCAACTTGACAGCATCAGGCTAAATGGAATCCAGAGCCAAGGTACTGTGTGTTCCTTTTCATTTTGTTGTCACTACTTCAAAGTTACATGAACAACATTATGGTTCCTAAGACTACCCCCACTGTCAAGTCCCCAGCACGTAGCCCGTAAGAGTCGCTGTCCAACAGCCCAGGAATATGCTGTAGAAGTGCTGCTGATCATCGCTATGTTATACGGACCTACCTAAGCTTGCCGCCGGGCCACACCCTGTGTGCCACTCATAATGCCCCATTTTCCCTCTCTCCCTTCCCTCCTAAGCCATCCTCCTCAGTCCCATTCCCTTTGGTAAGTGTGAGTCCATTCTTGGGTTCGGTGCGGCTGCTACTGTCCTTTTCTATCACTCCTTTTCTTTTTTCTGGTACTCCACAGGTGAGTGAAATCAGTTGACACTTGTCTTTCTCTGCGTGGCTTATTTCGCTGAGCATGATACCCTCTACCTCCCTCCATGTTGTTGCACATGGTAGGATTGGTTTCTGCATATGGCAGAATAATATTCCACTTTTCATCCTCAGATAGACACTTACCTTGTCTGTTGTTGTGGACAGTGCTGTGATAATTATACGGGTGCACAGGTCTTTTTTAAACTGGGCTGCTGTATTCTAGTGTTTATTTCTGTATGTCCAGATGTATGAATATATTTAGTTAGTTCTTTACTCACTTGTATATCTGTTATTTATTTATTTATTTATCATTAGTCTTCATCTACGTGAGTCTCATGTAGTTTAGTAAACTGCCCCCCACAATGAGATGCCCCCACATACCTCATTGCAGTCACTGTCCATGAGCATATTAAGATGCTGTAGAATCCCTTGTTGTCTTCTCTGTGTCGTACGTCCCTCCCCGTGCCCCCCTTCTGCTTTATGCATGCCAAAGGTAATGTGCACATTCGCCCCCGCTCCGCCTGACATTTTCCTCCATTCCCACCTGTCCACGTCCATCCCTTTCCGTTTGGTAACTGTGAGTCAACTCTTGTGGTGCCGTTTTTCTTCTTCGGATGTCTCTTGGTTCCCCTCCTGCACAGGCGAGTGATATCATTTGATCCTTGTGTTTCTCCACCTGCCTGCCTTATTACACTGAGTATGATGCCCTCTCACACCATCCGTGTTTCTGCAAATGGTGTGATTTGTTTTCCTATGACTGAATAATATTCCATTGTTCATCTACTGATGGACACTGAGCTTGGCTATTGAGAACAGTGCTGTGGTAATCATAGGGATGCACGTGTCGCTTTTAAACTGGGGGCGGCAATGTCTCATTCATTCATTCATCTGTTTATTCATTTATTTTTTGATCATGAATCTACAATTATGTGGATCACATCATGTTTATTACACTCCCCTCATCACCAACGTAGGAATGGTTAAGGGACTGAGAAGGCTGGTTGTGAAGGATGGTTGCAGGCTGGTAAGGGGGCATTGCGATTAGCTCACATAATGTGGGGGGGGAATTCTATAGGGAAGGCAGTATAGTTCAGAGAATTCAAGCAGTGATTCTTACTATGCTGGTGAACAGTGAGTGTAATGGGGTCTGGGGGGCGACTTGATGATCTGGGCAGTCTAGTAACCTTAATGTTCCTTATGTAATTGTAGACTGGTTATTGTGAATAGTGCTGCCATAAATTTAGGGGTGCAGATGTCTTTCTAGAACTGGGTTGCTGCATTCCTTATGTATGTATGTTTGTATGTATGTATGTGTGTATGTATGTATTCATCCATCCATGCATCCATTCATTCATTCATTCATTCATTCATTCATTCATTATCTGGCTACCTATCTATCCATGGATGTTTCTGTCATTAATGCACAATTAGAGGAGTTCCATTATGTTTACTAGACTCCCCCCATCACGCACGTGCCCCCAGATACCCCATTGCAGTCACTGTCCATGAGCATTGTAAGATACTGTAGAATCCCTACTTGTCTTTTCTGTGTTTTTCCGCCCTGTCTGTGACACCCCTCCCACATTATATATTCTTCTTCTAATGTGTCCTTACTTCGCCCCTCCCTAATCCCTCCATTCCCACCCATACACCTCAGTCTCTTTCCCTCTGTTAACTTTTAGTCCATTCTTGGGTTTTCTGAGACTGCTGCTGTTTCCTTCTTCAGTTTTTTGTTTGTTCTGATACTGTAATGATGAGTGATATCATTATACATATATATATATAGATAGATATTTATATCTATATGTGTATGTATGTAGGTAAGTAACTCTAATGTTTGCTAAGATGATGCAGCTCCGCAAGGCTGGGCACTGCCCTCCCCCGTGGGTGGAGTTTGTAAGCGCAGCACTGTTGCCTGGAGATTCCACGATGTCACAGTGGTGCCTCTGTCCTAGAGACATAATGTGTATGCTGAGAGGAGCAGGTGTGATTCGGGTGAGGTGGACACTGACCAACTTGACAGCATCAGGCTAAATGGAATCCAGAGCCAAGGTACTGTGTGTTCCTTTTCATTTTGTTGTCACTACTTCAAAGTTACATGAACAACATTATGGTTCCTAAGACTACCCCCACTGTCAAGTCCCCAGCACGTAGCCCGTAAGAGTCGCTGTCCAACAGCCCAGGAATATGCTGTAGAAGTGCTGCTGATCATCGCTATGTTATACGGACCTACCTAAGCTTGCCGCCGGGCCACACCCTGTGTGCCACTCATAATGCCCCATTTTCCCTCTCTCCCTTCCCTCCTAAGCCATCCTCCTCAGTCCCATTCCCTTTGGTAAGTGTGAGTCCATTCTTGGGTTCGGTGCGGCTGATACTGTCCTTTTCTATCACTCCTTTTCTTTTTTCTGGTACTCCACAGGTGAGTGAAATCAGTTGACACTTGTCTTTCTCTGCGTGGCTTATTTCGCTGAGCATGATACCCTCTACCTCCCTCCATGTTGTTGCACATGGTAGGATTGGTTTCTGCATATGGCAGAATCATATTCCACTTTTCATCCTCAGATAGACACTTACCTTGTCTGTTGTTGTGGACAGTGCTGTGATAATTATACGGGTGCACAGGTCTTTTTTAAACTGGGCTGCTGTATTCTAGTGTTTATTTCTGTATGTCCGGATGTATGAATATATTTAGTTAGTTCATTACTCACTTGTATATCTGTTATTTATTTACTTATTTATCATTAGTCTTCATCTACGTGTGTCTCATGTAGTTTAGTAAACTGCCCCCCACAATGAGATGCCCCCACATACCTCATTGCAGTCACTGTCCATGAGCATATTAAGATGCTGTAGAATCCCTTGTTGTCTTCTCTGTGTCGTACGTCCCTCCCCGTGCCCCCCTTCTGCTTTATGCATGCCAAAGGTAATGTGCACATTCGCCCCCGCTCCGCCTGACATTTTCCTCCGTTCCCACCTGTCCACGTCCATCCCTTTCCGTTTGGTAACTGTGAGTCCACTCTTGTGGTGCCGTTTTTCTTCTTCGGATGTCTCTTGGTTCCCCTCCTGCACAGGCGAGTGATATCATTTGATCCTTGTGTTTCTCCACCTGCCTGCCTTATTACACTGAGTATGATGCCCTCTCACACCATCCGTGTTTCTGCAAATGGTGTGATTTGTTTTCCTATGACTGAATAATATTCCATTGTTCATCTACTGATGGACACTGAGCTTGGCTATTGAGAACAGTGCTGTGGTAATCATAGGGATGCACGTGTCGCTTTTAAACGGGGGCGGCAATGTCTCATTCATTCATTCATCTGTTTATTCATTTATTTTTTTATCATGAATCTACAATTATGTGGATCACATCATGTTTATTACACTCCCCCCATCACCAACGTAGGAATGGTTAAGGGACTGAGAAGGCTGGTTGTGAAGGATGGTTGCAGGCTGGTAAGGGGGCATTACGATTACCTCACATAAAGTGGGGGGGGAATTCTATAGGGAAGGCAGTATAGTTCAGAGAATTCAAGCAGTGATTCTTACTATGCTGGTGAACAGTGAGTGTAATGGGGTCTGGGGGGCGACTTGATGATCTGGGCAGTCTAGTAACCTTAATGTTCCTCATGTAATTGTAGACTGGTTATTGTGAATAGTGCTGCCATAAATTTAGGGGTGCAGATGTCTTTCTAGAACTGGGTTGCTGCATTCCTTATGTATGTATGTTTGTATGTATGTATGTGTGTATGTATGTATTCATCCATCCATGCATCCATTCATTCTTTCATTCATTCATTCATTCATTATCTGTCTACCTACCTATCCATGGATGTTTCTGTCATTAATGCACAATTAGATGAGTTCCATTATGTTTACCAGACTCCCCCCATCACGCACGTGCCCCCAGATACCCCATTGCAGTCACTGTCCATGAGCATTGTAAGATACTGTAGAATCCATACTTGTCTTTTCTGTGTTTTTCCGCCCTGTCTGTGACACCCCTCCCACATTATATATTCTTCTTCTAATGTGTCCTTACTTCGCCCCTCCCTAATCCCTCCATTCCCACCCATACACCTCAGTCTCTTTCCCTCTGTTAACTTTTAGTCCATTCTTGGGTTTTCTGAGACTGCTGCTGTTTCCTTCTTCAGTTTTTTGTTTGTTCTGATACTGTAATGATGAGTGATATCATTATACATATATATATATATATAGATATTTATATCTATATACATATATGTGTATGTATGTAGGTAAGTAACTCTAATGTTTGCTAAGATGATGCAGCTCCGCAAGGCTGGGCACTGCCCCCCCCCGTGGGTGGAGTTTGTAAGCGCAGCACTGTTGCCTGGAGATTCCACGATGTCACAGTGGTGCCTCTGTCCTAGAGACATAATGTGTATGCTGAGAGGAGCAGGTGTGATTCGGGTGAGGTGGACACTGACCAACTTGACAGCATCAGGCTAAATGGAATCCAGAGCCAAGGTACTGTGTGTTCCTTTTCATTTTGTTGTCACTACTTCAAAGTTACATGAACAACATTATGGTTCCTAAGACTACCCCCACTGTCAAGTCCCCAGCACGTAGCCCGTAAGAGTCGCTGTCCAACAGCCCAGGAATATGCTGTAGAAGTGCTGCTGATCATCGCTATGTTATACGGACCTACCTAAGCTTGCCGCCGGGCCACAGCCTGTGTGCCACTCATAATGCCCCATTTTCCCTCTCTCCCTTCCCTCCTCAGCCATCCTCCTCAGTCCCATTCCCTTTGGTAAGTGTGAGTCCATTCTTGGGTTCGGTGCGGCTGCTACTGTCCTTTTCTATCACTCCTTTTCTTTTTTCTGGTACTCCACAGGTGAGTGAAATCAGTTGACACTTGTCTTTCTCTGCGTGGCTTATTTCGCTGAGCATGATACCCTCTACCTCCCTCCATGTTGTTGCACATGGTAGGATTGGTTTCTGCATATGGCAGAATAATATTCCACTTTTCATCCTCTGATAGACACTTACCTTGTCTGTTGTTGTGGACAGTGCTGTGATAATTATACGGGTGCACAGGTCTTTTTTAAACTGGGCTGCTGTATTCTAGTGTTTATTTCTGTATGTCCGGATGTATGAATATATTTAGTTAGTTCATTACTCACTTGTATATCTGTTATTTATTTATTTATTTATCATTAGTCTTCATCTACGTGAGTCTCATGTAGTTTAGTAAACTGCCCCCCACAATGAGATGCCCCCACATACCTCATTGCAGTCACTGTCCATGAGCATATTAAGATGCTGTAGAATCCCTTGTTGTCTTCTCTGTGTCGTACGTCCCTCCCCGTGCCCCCCTTCTGCTTTATGCATGCCAAAGGTAATGTGCACATTCGCCCCCGCTCCGCCTGACATTTTCCTCCGTTCCCACCTGTCCACGTCCATCCCTTTCCGTTTGGTAACTGTGAGTCCACTCTTGTGGTGCCGTTTTTCTTCTTCGGATGTCTCTTGGTTCCCCTCCTGCACAGGCGAGTGATATCATTTGATCCTTGTGTTTCTCCACCTGCCTGCCTTATTACACTGAGTATGATGCCCTCTCACACCATCCGTGTTTCTGCAAATGGTGTGATTTGTTTTCCTATGACTGAATAATATTCCATTGTTCATCTACTGATGGACACTGAGCTTGGCTATTGAGAACAGTGCTGTGGTAATCATAGGGATGCACGTGTCGCTTTTAAACTGGGGGCGGCAATGTCTCATTCATTCATTCATCTGTTTATTCATTTATTTTTTGATCATGAATCTACAATTATGTGGATCACATCATGTTTATTACACTCCCCTCATCACCAACGTAGGAATGGTTAAGGGACTGAGAAGGCTGGTTGTGAAGGATGGTTGCAGGCTGGTAAGGGGGCATTGCGATTAGCTCACATAATGTGGGGGGGGAATTCTATAGGGAAGGCAGTATAGTTCAGAGAATTCAAGCAGTGATTCTTACTATGCTGGTGAACAGTGAGTGTAATGGGGTCTGGGGGGCGACTTGATGATCTGGGCAGTCTAGTAACCTTAATGTTCCTTATGTAATTGTAGACTGGTTATTGTGAATAGTGCTGCCATAAATTTAGGGGTGCAGATGTCTTTCTAGAACTGGGTTGCTGCATTCCTTATGTATGTATGTTTGTATGTATGTATGTGTGTATGTATGTATTCATCCATCCATGCATCCATTCATTCATTCTTTCATTCATTCATTCATTCATTATCTGTCTACCTATCTATCCATGGATGTTTCTGTCATTAATGCACAATTAGATGAGTTCCATTATGTTTACCAGACTCCCCCCATCACGCACGTGCCCCCAGATACCCCATTGCAGTCACTGTCCATGAGCATTGTAAGATACTGTAGAATCCCTACTTGTCTTTTCTGTGTTTTTCCGCCCTGTCTGTGACACCCCTCCCACATTATATATTCTTCTTCTAATGTGTCCTTACTTCGCCCCTCCCTAATCCCTCCATTCCCACCCATACACCTCAGTCTCTTTCCCTCTGTTAACTTTTAGTCCATTCTTGGGTTTTCTGAGACTGCTGCTGTTTCCTTCTTCAGTTTTTTGTTTGTTCTGATACTGTAATGATGAGTGATATCATTATACATATATATATATATATATAGATATTTATATCTATATATATATGTGTATGTATGTAGGTAAGTAACTCTAATGTTTGCTAAGATGATGCAGCTCCGCAAGGCTGGGCACTGCCCCCCCCCGTGGGTGGAGTTTGTAAGCGCAGCACTGTTGCCTGGAGATTCCACGATGTCACAGTGGTGCCTCTGTCCTAGAGACATAATGTGTATGCTGAGAGGAGCAGGTGTGATTCGGGTGAGGTGGACACTGACCAACTTGACAGCATCAGGCTAAATGGAATCCAGAGCCAAGGTACTGTGTGTTCCTTTTCATTTTGTTGTCACTACTTCAAAGTTACATGAACAACATTATGGTTCCTAAGACTACCCCCACTGTCAAGTCCCCAGCACGTAGCCCGTAAGAGTCGCTGTCCAACAGCCCAGGAATATGCTGTAGAAGTGCTGCTGATCATCGCTATGTTATACGGACCTACCTAAGCTTGCCGCCGGGCCACACCCTGTGTGCCACTCATAATGCCCCATTTTCCCTCTCTCCCTTCCCTCCTAAGCCATCCTCCTCAGTCCCATTCCCTTTGGTAAGTGTGAGTCCATTCTTGGGTTCGGTGCGGCTGCTACTGTCCTTTTCTATCACTCCTTTTCTTTTTTCTGGTACTCCACAGGTGAGTGAAATCAGTTGACACTTGTCTTTCTCTGCGTGGCTTATTTCGCTGAGCATGATACCCTCTACCTCCCTCCATGTTGTTGCACATGGTAGGATTGGTTTCTGCATATGGCAGAATAATATTCCACTTTTCATCCTCAGATAGACACTTACCTTGTCTGTTGTTGTGGACAGTGCTGTGATAATTATACGGGTGCACAGGTCTTTTTTAAACTGGGCTGCTGTATTCTAGTGTTTATTTCTGTATGTCCAGATGTATGAATATATTTAGTTAGTTCTTTACTCACTTGTATATCTGTTATTTATTTATTTATTTATCATTAGTCTTCATCTACGTGAGTCTCATGTAGTTTAGTAAACTGCCCCCCACAATGAGATGCCCCCACATACCTCATTGCAGTCACTGTCCATGAGCATATTAAGATGCTGTAGAATCCCTTGTTGTCTTCTCTGTGTCGTACGTCCCTCCCCGTGCCCCCCTTCTGCTTTATGCATGCCAAAGGTAATGTGCACATTCGCCCCCGCTCCGCCTGACATTTTCCTCCATTCCCACCTGTCCACGTCCATCCCTTTCCGTTTGGTAACTGTGAGTCAACTCTTGTGGTGCCGTTTTTCTTCTTCGGATGTCTCTTGGTTCCCCTCCTGCACAGGCGAGTGATATCATTTGATCCTTGTGTTTCTCCACCTGCCTGCCTTATTACACTGAGTATGATGCCCTCTCACACCATCCGTGTTTCTGCAAATGGTGTGATTTGTTTTCCTATGACTGAATAATATTCCATTGTTCATCTACTGATGGACACTGAGCTTGGCTATTGAGAACAGTGCTGTGGTAATCATAGGGATGCACGTGTCGCTTTTAAACTGGGGGCGGCAATGTCTCATTCATTCATTCATCTGTTTATTCATTTATTTTTTGATCATGAATCTACAATTATGTGGATCACATCATGTTTATTACACTCCCCTCATCACCAACGTAGGAATGGTTAAGGGACTGAGAAGGCTGGTTGTGAAGGATGGTTGCAGGCTGGTAAGGGGGCATTGCGATTAGCTCACATAATGTGGGGGGGGAATTCTATAGGGAAGGCAGTATAGTTCAGAGAATTCAAGCAGTGATTCTTACTATGCTGGTGAACAGTGAGTGTAATGGGGTCTGGGGGGCGACTTGATGATCTGGGCAGTCTAGTAACCTTAATGTTCCTTATGTAATTGTAGACTGGTTATTGTGAATAGTGCTGCCATAAATTTAGGGGTGCAGATGTCTTTCTAGAACTGGGTTGCTGCATTCCTTATGTATGTATGTTTGTATGTATGTATGTGTGTATGTATGTATTCATCCATCCATGCATCCATTCATTCATTCATTCATTCATTCATTCATTCATTATCTGTCTACCTATCTATCCATGGATGTTTCTGTCATTAATGCACAATTAGAGGAGTTCCATTATGTTTACTAGACTCCCCCCATCACGCACGTGCCCCCAGATACCCCATTGCAGTCACTGTCCATGAGCATTGTAAGATACTGTAGAATCCCTACTTGTCTTTTCTGTGTTTTTCCGCCCTGTCTGTGACACCCCTCCCACATTATATATTCTTCTTCTAATGTGTCCTTACTTCGCCCCTCCCTAATCCCTCCATTCCCACCCATACACCTCAGTCTCTTTCCCTCTGTTAACTTTTAGTCCATTCTTGGGTTTTCTGAGACTGCTGCTGTTTCCTTCTTCAGTTTTTTGTTTGTTCTGATACTGTAATGATGAGTGATATCATTATACATATATATATATATAGATATTTATATCTATATATATATATGTGTATGTATGTAGGTAAGTAACTCTAATGTTTGCTAAGATGATGCAGCTCCGCAAGGCTGGGCACTGCCCCCCCCCGTGGGTGGAGTTTGTAAGCGCAGCACTGTTGCCTGGAGATTCCACGATGTCACAGTGGTGCCTCTGTCCTAGAGACATAATGTGTATGCTGAGAGGAGCAGGTGTGATTCGGGTGAGGTGGACACTGACCAACTTGACAGCATCAGGCTAAATGGAATCCAGAGCCAAGGTACTGTGTGTTCCTTTTCATTTTGTTGTCACTACTTCAAAGTTACATGAACAACATTATGGTTCCTAAGACTACCCCCACTGTCAAGTCCCCAGCACGTAGCCCGTAAGAGTCGCTGTCCAACAGCCCAGGAATATGCTGTAGAAGTGCTGCTGATCATCGCTATGTTATACGGACCTACCTAAGCTTGCCGCCGGGCCACACCCTGTGTGCCACTCATAATGCCCCATTTTCCCTCTCTCCCTTCCCTCCTAAGCCATCCTCCTCAGTCCCATTCCCTTTGGTAAGTGTGAGTCCATTCTTGGGTTCGGTGCGGCTGCTACTGTCCTTTTCTATCACTCCTTTTCTTTTTTCTGGTACTCCACAGGTGAGTGAAATCAGTTGACACTTGTCTTTCTCTGCGTGGCTTATTTCGCTGAGCATGATACCCTCTACCTCCCTCCATGTGGTTGCACATGGTAGGATTGGTTTCTGCATATGGCAGAATAATATTCCACTTTTCATCCTCAGATAGACACTTACCTTGTCTGTTGTTGTGGACAGTGCTGTGATAATTATACGGGTGCACAGGTCTTTTTTAAACTGGGCTGCTGTATTCTAGTGTTTATTTCTGTATGTCCAGATGTATGAATATATTTAGTTAGTTCTTTACTCACTTGTATATCTGTTATTTATTTATTTATTTATCATTAGTCTTCATCTACGTGAGTCTCATGTAGTTTAGTAAACTGCCCCCCACAATGAGATGCCCCCACATACCTCATTGCAGTCACTGTCCATGAGCATATTAAGATGCTGTAGAATCCCTTGTTGTCTTCTCTGTGTCGTACGTCCCTCCCCGTGCCCCCCTTCTGCTTTATGCATGCCAAAGGTAATGTGCACATTCGCCCCCGCTCCGCCTGACATTTTCCTCCATTCCCACCTGTCCACGTCCATCCCTTTCCGTTTGGTAACTGTGAGTCAACTCTTGTGGTGCCGTTTTTCTTCTTCGGATGTCTCTTGGTTCCCCTCCTGCACAGGCGAGTGATATCATTTGATCCTTGTGTTTCTCCACCTGCCTGCCTTATTACACTGAGTATGATGCCCTCTCACACCATCCGTGTTTCTGCAAATGGTGTGATTTGTTTTCCTATGACTGAATAATATTCCATTGTTCATCTACTGATGGACACTGAGCTTGGCTATTGAGAACAGTGCTGTGGTAATCATAGGGATGCACGTGTCGCTTTTAAACTGGGGGCGGCAATGTCTCATTCATTCATTCATCTGTTTATTCATTTATTTTTTGATCATGAATCTACAATTATGTGGATCACATCATGTTTATTACACTCCCCTCATCACCAACGTAGGAATGGTTAAGGGACTGAGAAGGCTGGTTGTGAAGGATGGTTGCAGGCTGGTAAGGGGGCATTGCGATTAGCTCACATAATGTGGGGGGGGAATTCTATAGGGAAGGCAGTATAGTTCAGAGAATTCAAGCAGTGATTCTTACTATGCTGGTGAACAGTGAGTGTAATGGGGTCTGGGGGGCGACTTGATGATCTGGGCAGTCTAGTAACCTTAATGTTCCTTATGTAATTGTAGACTGGTTATTGTGAATAGTGCTGCCATAAATTTAGGGGTGCAGATGTCTTTCTAGAACTGGGTTGCTGCATTCCTTATGTATGTATGTTTGTATGTATGTATGTGTGTATGTATGTATTCATCCATCCATGCATCCATTCATTCATTCTTTCATTCATTCATTCATTCATTATCTGTCTACCTATCTATCCATGGATGTTTCTGTCATTAATGCACAATTAGATGAGTTCCATTATGTTTACTAGACTCCCCCCATCACGCACGTGCCCCCAGATACCCCATTGCAGTCACTGTCCATGAGCATTGTAAGATACTGTAGAATCCCTACTTGTCTTTTCTGTGTTTTTCCGCCCTGTCTGTGACACCCCTCCCACATTATATATTCTTCTTCTAATGTGTCCTTACTTCGCCCCTCCCTAATCCCTCCATTCCCACCCATACACCTCAGTCTCTTTCCCTCTGTTAACTTTTAGTCCATTCTTGGGTTTTCTGAGACTGCTGCTGTTTCCTTCTTCAGTTTTTTGTTTGTTCTGATACTGTAATGATGAGTGATATCATTATACATATATATATATATATAGATATTTATATCTATATATATATATGTGTATGTATGTAGGTAAGTAACTCTAATGTTTGCTAAGATGATGCAGCTCCGCAAGGCTGGGCACTGCCCCCCCCCGTGGGTGGAGTTTGTAAGCGCAGCACTGTTGCCTGGAGATTCCACGATGTCACAGTGGTGCCTCTGTCCTAGAGACATAATGTGTATGCTGAGAGGAGCAGGTGTGATTCGGGTGAGGTGGACACTGACCAACTTGACAGCATCAGGCTAAATGGAATCCAGAGCCAAGGTACTGTGTGTTCCTTTTCATTTTGTTGTCACTACTTCAAAGTTACATGAACAACATTATGGTTCCTAAGACTACCCCCACTGTCAAGTCCCCAGCACGTAGCCCGTAAGAGTCGCTGTCCAACAGCCCAGGAATATGCTGTAGAAGTGCTGCTGATCATCGCTATGTTATACGGACCTACCTAAGCTTGCCGCCGGGCCACACCCTGTGTGCCACTCATAATGCCCCATTTTCCCTCTCTCCCTTCCCTCCTAAGCCATCCTCCTCAGTCCCATTCCCTTTGGTAAGTGTGAGTCCATTCTTGGGTTCGGTGCGGCTGCTACTGTCCTTTTCTATCACTCCTTTTCTTTTTTCTGGTACTCCACAGGTGAGTGAAATCAGTTGACACTTGTCTTTCTCTGCGTGGCTTATTTCGCTGAGCATGATACCCTCTACCTCCCTCCATGTTGTTGCACATGGTAGGATTGGTTTCTGCATATGGCAGAATAATATTCCACTTTTCATCCTCAGATAGACACTTACCTTGTCTGTTGTTGTGGACAGTGCTGTGATAATTATACGGGTGCACAGGTCTTTTTTAAACTGGGCTGCTGTATTCTAGTGTTTATTTCTGTATGTCCAGATGTATGAATATATTTAGTTAGTTCTTTACTCACTTGTATATCTGTTATTTATTTATTTATTTATCATTAGTCTTCATCTACGTGAGTCTCATGTAGTTTAGTAAACTGCCCCCCACAATGAGATGCCCCCACATACCTCATTGCAGTCACTGTCCATGAGCATATTAAGATGCTGTAGAATCCCTTGTTGTCTTCTCTGTGTCGTACGTCCCTCCCCGTGCCCCCCTTCTGCTTTATGCATGCCAAAGGTAATGTGCACATTCGCCCCCGCTCCGCCTGACATTTTCCTCCATTCCCACCTGTCCACGTCCATCCCTTTCCGTTTGGTAACTGTGAGTCAACTCTTGTGGTGCCGTTTTTCTTCTTCGGATGTCTCTTGGTTCCCCTCCTGCACAGGCGAGTGATATCATTTGATCCTTGTGTTTCTCCACCTGCCTGCCTTATTACACTGAGTATGATGCCCTCTCACACCATCCGTGTTTCTGCAAATGGTGTGATTTGTTTTCCTATGACTGAATAATATTCCATTGTTCATCTACTGATGGACACTGAGCTTGGCTATTGAGAACAGTGCTGTGGTAATCATAGGGATGCACGTGTCGCTTTTAAACTGGGGGCGGCAATGTCTCATTCATTCATTCATCTGTTTATTCATTTATTTTTTGATCATGAATCTACAATTATGTGGATCACATCATGTTTATTACACTCCCCTCATCACCAACGTAGGAATGGTTAAGGGACTGAGAAGGCTGGTTGTGAAGGATGGTTGCAGGCTGGTAAGGGGGCATTGCGATTAGCTCACATAATGTGGGGGGGGAATTCTATAGGGAAGGCAGTATAGTTCAGAGAATTCAAGCAGTGATTCTTACTATGCTGGTGAACAGTGAGTGTAATGGGGTCTGGGGGGCGACTTGATGATCTGGGCAGTCTAGTAACCTTAATGTTCCTTATGTAATTGTAGACTGGTTATTGTGAATAGTGCTGCCATAAATTTAGGGGTGCAGATGTCTTTCTAGAACTGGGTTGCTGCATTCCTTATGTATGTATGTTTGTATGTATGTATGTGTGTATGTATGTATTCATCCATCCATGCATCCATTCATTCATTCTTTCATTCATTCATTCATTCATTATCTGTCTACCTATCTATCCATGGATGTTTCTGTCATTAATGCACAATTAGATGAGTTCCATTATGTTTACTAGACTCCCCCCATCACGCACGTGCCCCCAGATACCCCATTGCAGTCACTGTCCATGAGCATTGTAAGATACTGTAGAATCCCTACTTGTCTTTTCTGTGTTTTTCCGCCCTGTCTGTGACACCCCTCCCACATTATATATTCTTCTTCTAATGTGTCCTTACTTCGCCCCTCCCTAATCCCTCCATTCCCACCCATACACCTCAGTCTCTTTCCCTCTGTTAACTTTTAGTCCATTCTTGGGTTTTCTGAGACTGCTGCTGTTTCCTTCTTCAGTTTTTTGTTTGTTCTGATACTGTAATGATGAGTGATATCATTATACATATATATATATATATAGATATTTATATCTATATATATATATGTGTATGTATGTAGGTAAGTAACTCTAATGTTTGCTAAGATGATGCAGCTCCGCAAGGCTGGGCACTGCCCCCCCCCGTGGGTGGAGTTTGTAAGCGCAGCACTGTTGCCTGGAGATTCCACGATGTCACAGTGGTGCCTCTGTCCTAGAGACATAATGTGTATGCTGAGAGGAGCAGGTGTGATTCGGGTGAGGTGGACACTGACCAACTTGACAGCATCAGGCTAAATGGAATCCAGAGCCAAGGTACTGTGTGTTCCTTTTCATTTTGTTGTCACTACTTCAAAGTTACATGAACAACATTATGGTTCCTAAGACTACCCCCACTGTCAAGTCCCCAGCACGTAGCCCGTAAGAGTCGCTGTCCAACAGCCCAGGAATATGCTGTAGAAGTGCTGCTGATCATCGCTATGTTATACGGACCTACCTAAGCTTGCCGCCGGGCCACACCCTGTGTGCCACTCATAATGCCCCATTTTCCCTCTCTCCCTTCCCTCCTAAGCCATCCTCCTCAGTCCCATTCCCTTTGGTAAGTGTGAGTCCATTCTTGGGTTCGGTGCGGCTGCTACTGTCCTTTTCTATCACTCCTTTTCTTTTTTCTGGTACTCCACAGGTGAGTGAAATCAGTTGACACTTGTCTTTCTCTGCGTGGCTTATTTCGCTGAGCATGATACCCTCTACCTCCCTCCATGTTGTTGCACATGGTAGGATTGGTTTCTGCATATGGCAGAATAATATTCCACTTTTCATCCTCAGATAGACACTTACCTTGTCTGTTGTTGTGGACAGTGCTGTGATAATTATACGGGTGCACAGGTCTTTTTTAAACTGGGCTGCTGTATTCTAGTGTTTATTTCTGTATGTCCAGATGTATGAATATATTTAGTTAGTTCTTTACTCACTTGTATATCTGTTATTTATTTATTTATTTATCATTAGTCTTCATCTACGTGAGTCTCATGTAGTTTAGTAAACTGCCCCCCACAATGAGATGCCCCCACATACCTCATTGCAGTCACTGTCCATGAGCATATTAAGATGCTGTAGAATCCCTTGTTGTCTTCTCTGTGTCGTACGTCCCTCCCCGTGCCCCCCTTCTGCTTTATGCATGCCAAAGGTAATGTGCACATTCGCCCCCGCTCCGCCTGACATTTTCCTCCATTCCCACCTGTCCACGTCCATCCCTTTCCGTTTGGTAACTGTGAGTCAACTCTTGTGGTGCCGTTTTTCTTCTTCGGATGTCTCTTGGTTCCCCTCCTGCACAGGCGAGTGATATCATTTGATCCTTGTGTTTCTCCACCTGCCTGCCTTATTACACTGAGTATGATGCCCTCTCACACCATCCGTGTTTCTGCAAATGGTGTGATTTGTTTTCCTATGACTGAATAATATTCCATTGTTCATCTACTGATGGACACTGAGCTTGGCTATTGAGAACAGTGCTGTGGTAATCATAGGGATGCACGTGTCGCTTTTAAACTGGGGGCGGCAATGTCTCATTCATTCATTCATCTGTTTATTCATTTATTTTTTGATCATGAATCTACAATTATGTGGATCACATCATGTTTATTACACTCCCCTCATCACCAACGTAGGAATGGTTAAGGGACTGAGAAGGCTGGTTGTGAAGGATGGTTGCAGGCTGGTAAGGGGGCATTGCGATTAGCTCACATAATGTGGGGGGGGAATTCTATAGGGAAGGCAGTATAGTTCAGAGAATTCAAGCAGTGATTCTTACTATGCTGGTGAACAGTGAGTGTAATGGGGTCTGGGGGGCGACTTGATGATCTGGGCAGTCTAGTAACCTTAATGTTCCTTATGTAATTGTAGACTGGTTATTGTGAATAGTGCTGCCATAAATTTAGGGGTGCAGATGTCTTTCTAGAACTGGGTTGCTGCATTCCTTATGTATGTATGTTTGTATGTATGTATGTGTGTATGTATGTATTCATCCATCCATGCATCCATTCATTCATTCTTTCATTCATTCATTCATTCATTATCTGTCTACCTATCTATCCATGGATGTTTCTGTCATTAATGCACAATTAGATGAGTTCCATTATGTTTACTAGACTCCCCCCATCACGCACGTGCCCCCAGATACCCCATTGCAGTCACTGTCCATGAGCATTGTAAGATACTGTAGAATCCCTACTTGTCTTTTCTGTGTTTTTCCGCCCTGTCTGTGACACCCCTCCCACATTATATATTCTTCTTCTAATGTGTCCTTACTTCGCCCCTCCCTAATCCCTCCATTCCCACCCATACACCTCAGTCTCTTTCCCTCTGTTAACTTTTAGTCCATTCTTGGGTTTTCTGAGACTGCTGCTGTTTCCTTCTTCAGTTTTTTGTTTGTTCTGATACTGTAATGATGAGTGATATCATTATACATATATATATATATAGATATTTATATCTATATATATATATGTGTATGTATGTAGGTAAGTAACTCTAATGTTTGCTAAGATGATGCAGCTCCGCAAGGCTGGGCACTGCCCCCCCCGTGGGTGGAGTTTGTTAGCGCAGCACTGTTGCCTGGAGATTCCACGATGTCACAGTGGTGCCTCTGTCCTAGAGACATAATGTGTATGCTGAGAGGAGCAGGTGTGATTCGGGTGAGGTGGACACTGACCAACTTGACAGCATCAGGCTAAATGGAATCCAGAGCCAAGGTACTGTGTGTTCCTTTTCATTTTGTTGTCACTACTTCAAAGTTACATGAACAACATTATGGTTCCTAAGACTACCCCCACTGTCAAGTCCCCAGCACGTAGCCCGTAAGAGTCGCTGTCCAACAGCCCAGGAATATGCTGTAGAAGTGCTGCTGATCATCGCTATGTTATACGGACCTACCTAAGCTTGCCGCCGGGCCACACCCTGTGTGCCACTCATAATGCCCCATTTTCCCTCTCTCCCTTCCCTCCTAAGCCATCCTCCTCAGTCCCATTCCCTTTGGTAAGTGTGAGTCCATTCTTGGGTTTGGTGCGGCTGCTACTGTCCTTTTCTATCACTCCTTTTCTTTTTTCTGGTACTCCACAGGTGAGTGAAATCAGTTGACACTTGTCTTTCTCTGCGTGGCTTATTTCGCTGAGCATGATACCCTCTACCTCCCTCCATGTTGTTGCACATGGTAGGATTGGTTTCTGCATATGGCAGAATAATATTCCACTTTTCATCCTCAGATAGACACTTACCTTGTCTGTTGTTGTGGACAGTGCTGTGATAATTATACGGGTGCACAGGTCTTTTTTAAACTGGGCTGCTGTATTCTAGTGTTTATTTCTGTATGTCCGGATGTATGAATATATTTAGTTAGTTCTTTACTCACTTGTATATCTGTTATTTATTTATTTATTTATCATTAGTCTTCATCTACGTGAGTCTCATGTAGTTTAGTAAACTGCCCCCCACAATGAGATGCCCCCACATACCTCATTGCAGTCACTGTCCATGAGCATATTAAGATGCTGTAGAATCCCTTGTTGTCTTCTCTGTGTCGTACGTCCCTCCCCGTGCCCCCCTTCTGCTTTATGCATGCCAAAGGTAATGTGCACATTCGCCCCCGCTCCGCCTGACATTTTCCTCCATTCCCACCTGTCCACGTCCATCCCTTTCCGTTTGGTAACTGTGAGTCCACTCTTGTGGTGCCGTTTTTCTTCTTCGGATGTCTCTTGGTTCCCCTCCTGCACAGGCGAGTGATATCATTTGATCCTTGTGTTTCTCCACCTGCCTGCCTTATTACACTGAGTATGATGCCCTCTCACACCATCCGTGTTTCTGCAAATGGTGTGATTTGTTTTCCTATGACTGAATAATATTCCATTGTTCATCTACTGATGGACACTGAGCTTGGCTATTGAGAACAGTGCTGTGGTAATCATAGGGATGCACGTGTCGCTTTTAAACTGGGGGCGGCAATGTCTCATTCATTCATTCATCTGTTTATTCATTTATTTTTTGATCATGAATCTACAATTATGTGGATCACATCATGTTTATTACACTCCCCTCATCACCAACGTAGGAATGGTTAAGGGACTGAGAAGGCTGGTTGTGAAGGATGGTTGCAGGCTGGTAAGGGGGCATTACGATTACCTCACATAATGTGGGGGGGGAATTCTATAGGGAAGGCAGTATAGTTCAGAGAATTCAAGCAGTGATTCTTACTATGCTGGTGAACAGTGAGTGTAATGGGGTCTGGGGGGCGACTTGATGATCTGGGCAGTCTAGTAACCTTAATGTTCCTTATGTAATTGTAGACTGGTTATTGTGAATAGTGCTGCCATAAATTTAGGGGTGCAGATGTCTTTCTAGAACTGGGTTGCTGCATTCCTTATGTATGTATGTTTGTATGTATGTATGTGTGTATGTATGTATTCATCCATCCATGCATCCATTCATTCATTCTTTCATTCATTCATTCATTCATTATCTGTCTACCTACCTATCCATGGATGTTTCTGTCATTAATGCACAATTAGATGAGTTCCATTATGTTTACCAGACTCCCCCCATCACGCACGTGCCCCCAGATACCCCATTGCAGTCACTGTCCATGAGCATTGTAAGATACTGTAGAATCCCTACTTGTCTTTTCTGTGTTTTTCCGCCCTGTCTGTGACACCCCTCCCACATTATATATTCTTCTTCTAATGTGTCCTTACTTCGCCCCTCCCTAATCCCTCCATTCCCACCCATACACCTCAGTCTCTTTCCCTCTGTTAACTTTTAGTCCATTCTTGGGTTTTCTGAGACTGCTGCTGTTTCCTTCTTCAGTTTTTTGTTTGTTCTGATACTGTAATGATGAGTGATATCATTATACATATATATATATATATATAGATATTTATATCTATATATATATATGTGTATGTATGTAGGTAAGTAACTCTAATGTTTGCTAAGATGATGCAGCTCCGCAAGGCTGGGCACTGCCCCCCCCGTGGGTGGAGTTTGTTAGCGCAGCACTGTTGCCTGGAGATTCCACGATGTCACAGTGGTGCCTCTGTCCTAGAGACATAATGTGTATGCTGAGAGGAGCAGGTGTGATTCGGGTGAGGTGGACACTGACCAACTTGACAGCATCAGGCTAAATGGAATCCAGAGCCAAGGTACTGTGTGTTCCTTTTCATTTTGTTGTCACTACTTCAAAGTTACATGAACAACATTATGGTTCCTAAGACTACCCCCACTGTCAAGTCCCCAGCACGTAGCCCGTAAGAGTCGCTGTCCAACAGCCCAGGAATATGCTGTAGAAGTGCTGCTGATCATCGCTATGTTATACGGACCTACCTAAGCTTGCCGCCGGGCCACACCCTGTGTGCCACTCATAATGCCCCATTTTCCCTCTCTCCCTTCCCTCCTAAGCCATCCTCCTCAGTCCCATTCCCTTTGGTAAGTGTGAGTCCATTCTTGGGTTCGGTGCGGCTGCTACTGTCCTTTTCTATCACTCCTTTTCTTTTTTCTGGTACTCCACAGGTGAGTGAAATCAGTTGACACTTGTCTTTCTCTGCGTGGCTTATTTCGCTGAGCATGATACCCTCTACCTCCCTCCATGTTGTTGCACATGGTAGGATTGGTTTCTGCATATGGCAGAATAATATTCCACTTTTCATCCTCAGATAGACACTTACCTTGTCTGTTGTTGTGGACAGTGCTGTGATAATTATACGGGTGCACAGGTCTTTTTTAAACTGGGCTGCTGTATTCTAGTGTTTATTTTTGTATGTCCGGATGTATGAATATATTTAGTTAGTTCTTTACTCACTTGTATATCTGTTATTTATTTATTTATTTATCATTAGTTTTCATCTACGTGAGTCTCATGTAGTTTAGTAAACTGCCCCCCACAATGAGATGCCCCCACATACCTCATTGCAGTCACTGTCCATGAGCATATTAAGATGCTGTAGAATCCCTTGTTGTCTTCTCTGTGTCGTACATCCCTCCCCGTGCCCCCCTTCTGCTTTATGCATGCCAAAGGTAATGTGCACATTCGCCCCCGCTCCGCCTGACATTTTCCTCCGTTCCCACCTGTCCACGTCCATCCCTTTCCGTTTGGTAACTGTGAGTCCACTCTTGTGGTGCCGTTTTTCTTCTTCGGATGTCTGTTGGTTCCCCTCCTGCACAGGCGAGTGATATCATTTGATCCTTGTGTTTCTCCACCTGCCTGCCTTATTACACTGAGTATGATGCCCTCTCACACCATCCGTGTTTCTGCAAATGGTGTGATTTGTTTTCCTATGACTGAATAATATTCCATTGTTCATCTACTGATGGACACTGAGCTTGGCTATTGAGAACAGTGCTGTGGTAATCATAGGGATGCACGTGTCGCTTTTAAACTGGGGGCGGCAATGTCTCATTCATTCATTCATCTGTTTATTCATTTATTTTTTTATCATGAATCTACAATTATGTGGATCACATCATGTTTATTACACTCCCCCCATCACCAACGTAGGAATGGTTAAGGGACTGAGAAGGCTGGTTGTGAAGGATGGTTGCAGGCTGGTAAGGGGGCATTACGATTACCTCACATAATGTGGGGGGGGAATTCTATAGGGAAGGCAGTATAGTTCAGAGAATTCAAGCAGTGATTCTTACTATGCTGGTGAACAGTGAGTGTAATGGGGTCTGGGGGGCGACTTGATGATCTGGGCAGTCTAGTAACCTTAATGTTCCTTATGTAATTGTAGACTGGTTATTGTGAATAGTGCTGCCATAAATTTAGGGGTGCAGATGTCTTTCTAGAACTGGGTTGCTGCATTCCTTATGTATGTATGTTTGTATGTATGTATGTGTGTATGTATGTATTCATCCATCCATGCATCCATTCATTCATTCTTTCATTCATTCATTCATTCATTATCTGTCTACCTATCTATCCATGGATGTTTCTGTCATTAATGCACAATTAGATGAGTTCCATTATGTTTACCAGACTCCCCCCATCACGCACGTGCCCCCAGATACCCCATTGCAGTCACTGTCCATGAGCATTGTAAGATACTGTAGAATCCCTACTTGTCTTTTCTGTGTTTTTCCGCCCTGTCTGTGACACCCCTCCCACATTATATATTCTTCTTCTAATGTGTCCTTACTTCGCCCCTCCCTAATCCCTCCATTCCCACCCATACACCTCAGTCTCTTTCCCTCTGTTAACTTTTAGTCCATTCTTGGGTTTTCTGAGACTGCTGCTGTTTCCTTCTTCAGTTTTTTGTTTGTTCTGATACTGTAATGATGAGTGATATCATTATACATATATATATATATATATAGATATTTATATCTATATATATATATGTGTATGTATGTAGGTAAGTAACTCTAATGTTTGCTAAGATGATGCAGCTCCGCAAGGCTGGGCACTGCCCCCCCCCGTGGGTGGAGTTTGTAAGCGCAGCACTGTTGCCTGGAGATTCCACGATGTCACAGTGGTGCCTCTGTCCTAGAGACATAATGTGTATGCTGAGAGGAGCAGGTGTGATTCGGGTGAGGTGGACACTGACCAACTTGACAGCATCAGGCTAAATGGAATCCAGAGCCAAGGTACTGTGTGTTCCTTTTCATTTTGTTGTCACTACTTCAAAGTTACATGAACAACATTATGGTTCCTAAGACTACCCCCACTGTCAAGTCCCCAGCACGTAGCCCGTAAGAGTCGCTGTCCAACAGCCCAGGAATATGCTGTAGAAGTGCTGCTGATCATCGCTATGTTATACGGACCTACCTAAGCTTG
The DNA here is from genome assembly GCF_030020395.1 of Manis pentadactyla. Taxonomy (NCBI): domain Eukaryota; kingdom Metazoa; phylum Chordata; class Mammalia; order Pholidota; family Manidae; genus Manis; species Manis pentadactyla. Next base: position 86,219,114 of record NC_080024.1, read on the forward strand.
CCGCCGGGCCACACCCTGTGTGCCACTCATAATGCCCCATTTTCCCTCTCTCCCTTCCCTCCTAAGCCATCCTCCTCAGTCCCATTCCCTTTGGTAAGTGTGAGTCCATTCTTGGGTTCGGTGCGGCTGCTACTGTCCTTTTCTATCACTCCTTTTCTTTTTTCTGGTACTCCACAGGTGAGTGAAATCAGTTGACACTTGTCTTTCTCTGCGTGGCTTATTTCGCTGAGCATGATACCCTCTACCTCCCTCCATGTTGTTGCACATGGTAGGATTGGTTTCTGCATATGGCAGAGTAATATTCCACTTTTCATCCTCTGATAGACACTTACCTTGTCTGTTGTTGTGGACAGTGCTGTGATAATTATACGTGTGCACAGGTCTTTTTTAAACTGGGCTGCTGTATTCTAGTGTTTATTTCTGTATGTCCGGATGTATGAATATATTTAGTTAGTTCATTACTCACTTGTATATCTGTTATTTATTTATTTATTTATCATTAGTCTTCATCTACGTGAGTCTCATGTAGTTTAGTAAACTGCCCCCCACAATGAGATGCCCCCACATACCTCATTGCAGTCACTGTCCATGAGCATATTAAGATGCTGTAGAATCCCTTGTTGTCTTCTCTGTGTCGTACGTCCCTCCCCGTGCCCCCCTTCTGCTTTATGCATGCCAAAGGTAATGTGCACATTCGCCCCCGCTCCGCCTGACATTTTCCTCCGTTCCCACCTGTCCACGTCCATCCCTTTCCGTTTGGTAACTGTGAGTCCACTCTTGTGGTGCCGTTTTTCTTCTTCGGATGTCTCTTGGTTCCCCTCCTGCACAGGCGAGTGATATCATTTGATCCTTGTGTTTCTCCACCTGCCTGCCTTATTACACTGAGTATGATGCCCTCTCACACCATCCGTGTTTCTGCAAATGGTGTGATTTGTTTTCCTATGACTGAATAATATTCCATTGTTCATCTACTGATGGACACTGAGCTTGGCTATTGAGAACAGTGCTGTGGTAATCATAGGGATGCACGTGTCGCTTTTAAACTGGGGGCGGCAATGTCTCATTCATTCATTCATCTGTTTATTCATTTATTTTTTGATCATGAATCTACAATTATGTGGATCACATCATGTTTATTACACTCCCCCCATCACCAACGTAGGAATGGTTAAGGGACTGAGAAGGCTGGTTGTGAAGGATGGTTGCAGGCTGGTAAGGGGGCATTACGATTACCTCACATAATGTGGGGGGGGAATTCTATAGGGAAGGCAGTATAGTTCAGAGAATTCAAGCAGTGATTCTTACTATGCTGGTGAACAGTGAGTGTAATGGGGTCTGGGGGGCGACTTGATGATCTGGGCAGTCTAGTAACCTTAATGTTCCTTATGTAATTGTAGACTGGTTATTGTGAATAGTGCTGCCATAAATTTAGGGGTGCAGATGTCTTTCTAGAACTGGGTTGCTGCATTCCTTATGTATGTATGTTTGTATGTATGTATGTGTGTATGTATGTATTCATCCATCCATGCATCCATTCATTCATTCTTTCATTCATTCATTCATTCATTCATTATCTGTCTACCTATCTATCCATGGATGTTTCTGTCATTAATGCACAATTAGATGAGTTCCATTATGTTTACCAGACTCCCCCCATCACGCACGTGCCCCCAGATACCCCATTGCAGTCACTGTCCATGAGCATTGTAAGATACTGTAGAATCCCTACTTGTCTTTTCTGTGTTTTTCCGCCCTGTCTGTGACACCCCTCCCACATTATATATTCTTCTTCTAATGTGTCCTTACTTCGCCCCTCCCTAATCCCTCCATTCCCACCCATACACCTCAGTCTCTTTCCCTCTGTTAACTTTTAGTCCATTCTTGGGTTTTCTGAGACTGCTGCTGTTTCCTTCTTCAGTTTTTTGTTTGTTCTGATACTGTAATGATGAGTGATATCATTATACATATATATATATATATATATATAGATATTTATATCTATATATATATATGTGTATGTATGTAGGTAAGTAACTCTAATGTTTGCTAAGATGATGCAGCTCCGCAAGGCTGGGCACTGCCCCCCCCCGTGGGTGGAGTTTGTAAGCGCAGCACTGTTGCCTGGAGATTCCACGATGTCACAGTGGTGCCTCTGTCCTAGAGACATAATGTGTATGCTGAGAGGAGCAGGTGTGATTCGGGTGAGGTGGACACTGACCAACTTGACAGCATCAGGCTAAATGGAATCCAGAGCCAAGGTACTGTGTGTTCCTTTTCATTTTGTTGTCACTACTTCAAAGTTACATGAACAACATTATGGTTCCTAAGACTACCCCCACTGTCAAGTCCCCAGCACGTAGCCCGTAAGAGTCGCTGTCCAACAGCCCAGGAATATGCTGTAGAAGTGCTGCTGATCATCGCTATGTTATACGGACCTACCTAAGCTTGCCGCCGGGCCACACCCTGTGTGCCACTCATAATGCCCCATTTTCCCTCTCTCCCTTCCCTCCTAAGCCATCCTCCTCAGTCCCATTCCCTTTGGTAAGTGTGAGTCCATTCTTGGGTTCGGTGCGGCTGCTACTGTCCTTTTCTATCACTCCTTTTCTTTTTTCTGGTACTCCACAGGTGAGTGAAATCAGTTGACACTTGTCTTTCTCTGCGTGGCTTATTTCGCTGAGCATGATACCCTCTACCTCCCTCCATGTTGTTGCACATGGTAGGATTGGTTTCTGCATATGGCAGAATAATATTCCACTTTTCATCCTCTGATAGACACTTACCTTGTCTGTTGTTGTGGACAGTGCTGTGATAATTATACGGGTGCACAGGTCTTTTTTAAACTGGGCTGCTGTATTCTAGTGTTTATTTCTGTATGTCCGGATGTATGAATATATTTAGTTAGTTCATTACTCACTTGTATATCTGTTATTTATTTATTTATTTATCATTAGTCTTCATCTACGTGAGTCTCATGTAGTTTAGTAAACTGCCCCCCACAATGAGATGCCCCCACATACCTCATTGCAGTCACTGTCCATGAGCATATTAAGATGCTGTAGAATCCCTTGTTGTCTTCTCTGTGTCGTACGTCCCTCCCCGTGCCCCCCTTCTGCTTTATGCATGCCAAAGGTAATGTGCACATTCGCCCCCGCTCCGCCTGACATTTTCCTCCGTTCCCACCTGTCCACGTCCATCCCTTTCCGTTTGGTAACTGTGAGTCCACTCTTGTGGTGCCGTTTTTCTTCTTCGGATGTCTCTTGGTTCCCCTCCTGCACAGGCGAGTGATATCATTTGATCCTTGTTTCTCCACCTGCCTGCCTTATTACACTGAGTATGATGCCCTCTCACACCATCCGTGTTTCTGCAAATGGTGTGATTTGTTTTCCTATGACTGAATAATATTCCATTGTTCATCTACTGATGGACACTGAGCTTGGCTATTGAGAACAGTGCTGTGGTAATCATAGGGATGCACGTGTCGCTTTTAAACTGGGGGCGGCAATGTCTCATTCATTCATTCATCTGTTTATTCATTTATTTTTTGATCATGAATCTACAATTATGTGGATCACATCATGTTTATTACACTCCCCTCATCACCAACGTAGGAATGGTTAAGGGACTGAGAAGGCTGGTTGTGAAGGATGGTTGCAGGCTGGTAAGGGGGCATTGCGATTAGCTCACATAATGTGGGGGGGGAATTCTATAGGGAAGGCAGTATAGTTCAGAGAATTCAAGCAGTGATTCTTACTATGCTGGTGAACAGTGAGTGTAATGGGGTCTGGGGGGCGACTTGATGATCTGGGCAGTCTAGTAACCTTAATGTTCCTTATGTAATTGTAGACTGGTTATTGTGAATAGTGCTGCCATAAATTTAGGGGTGCAGATGTCTTTCTAGAACTGGGTTGCTGCATTCCTTATGTATGTATGTTTGTATGTATGTATGTGTGTATGTATGTATTCATCCATCCATGCATCCATTCATTCATTCTTTCATTCATTCATTCATTCATTATCTGTCTACCTATCTATCCATGGATGTTTCTGTCATTAATGCACAATTAGATGAGTTCCATTATGTTTACCAGACTCCCCCCATCACGCACGTGCCCCCAGATACCCCATTGCAGTCACTGTCCATGAGCATTGTAAGATACTGTAGAATCCCTACTTGTCTTTTCTGTGTTTTTCCGCCCTGTCTGTGACACCCCTCCCACATTATATATTCTTCTTCTAATGTGTCCTTACTTCGCCCCTCCCTAATCCCTCCATTCCCACCCATACACCTCAGTCTCTTTCCCTCTGTTAACTTTTAGTCCATTCTTGGGTTTTCTGAGACTGCTGCTGTTTCCTTCTTCAGTTTTTTGTTTGTTCTGATACTGTAATGATGAGTGATATCATTATACATATATATATATATATATATATAGATATTTATATCTATATATATATATGTGTATGTATGTAGGTAAGTAACTCTAATGTTTGCTAAGATGATGCAGCTCCGCAAGGCTGGGCACTGCCCCCCCCCGTGGGTGGAGTTTGTAAGCGCAGCACTGTTGCCTGGAGATTCCACGATGTCACAGTGGTGCCTCTGTCCTAGAGACATAATGTGTATGCTGAGAGGAGCAGGTGTGATTCGGGTGAGGTGGACACTGACCAACTTGACAGCATCAGGCTAAATGGAATCCAGAGCCAAGGTACTGTGTGTTCCTTTTCATTTTGTTGTCACTACTTCAAAGTTACATGAACAACATTATGGTTCCTAAGACTACCCCCACTGTCAAGTCCCCAGCACGTAGCCCGTAAGAGTCGCTGTCCAACAGCCCAGGAATATGCTGTAGAAGTGCTGCTGATCATCGCTATGTTATACGGACCTACCTAAGCTTGCCGCCGGGCCACACCCTGTGTGCCACTCATAATGCCCCATTTTCCCTCTCTCCCTTCCCTCCTAAGCCATCCTCCTCAGTCCCATTCCCTTTGGTAAGTGTGAGTCCATTCTTGGGTTCGGTGCGGCTGCTACTGTCCTTTTCTATCACTCCTTTTCTTTTTTCTGGTACTCCACAGGTGAGTGAAATCAGTTGACACTTGTCTTTCTCTGCGTGGCTTATTTCACTGAGCATGATACCCTCTACCTCCCTCCATGTTGTTGCACATGGTAGGATTGGTTTCTGCATATGGCAGAATAATATTCCACTTTTCATCCTCTGATAGACACTTACCTTGTCTGTTGTTGTGGACAGTGCTGTGATAATTATACGGGTGCACAGGTCTTTTTTAAACTGGGCTGCTGTATTCTAGTGTTTATTTCTGTATGTCCGGATGTATGAATATATTTAGTTAGTTCATTACTCACTTGTATATCTGTTATTTATTTATTTATTTATCATTAGTCTTCATCTACGTGAGTCTCATGTAGTTTAGTAAACTGCCCCCCACAATGAGATGCCCCCACATACCTCATTGCAGTCACTGTCCATGAGCATATTAAGATGCTGTAGAATCCCTTGTTGTCTTCTCTGTGTCGTACGTCCCTCCCCGTGCCCCCCTTCTGCTTTATGCATGCCAAAGGTAATGTGCACATTCGCCCCCGCTCCGCCTGACATTTTCCTCCGTTCCCACCTGTCCACGTCCATCCCTTTCCGTTTGGTAACTGTGAGTCCACTCTTGTGGTGCCGTTTTTCTTCTTCGGATTTCTCTTGGTTCCCCTCCTGCACAGGCGAGTGATATCATTTGATCCTTGTGTTTCTCCACCTGCCTGCCTTATTACACTGAGTATGATGCCCTCTCACACCATCCGTGTTTCTGCAAATGGTGTGATTTGTTTTCCTATGACTGAATAATATTCCATTGTTCATCTACTGATGGACACTGAGCTTGGCTATTGAGAACAGTGCTATGGTAATCATAGGGATGCACGTGTCGCTTTTAAACTGGGGGCGGCAATGTCTCATTCATTCATTCATCTGTTTATTCATTTATGTTTTGATCATGAATCTACAATTATGTGGATCACATCATGTTTATTACACTCCCCTCATCACCAACGTAGGAATGGTTAAGGGACTGAGAAGGCTGGTTGTGAAGGATGGTTGCAGGCTGGTAAGGGGGCATTGCGATTAGCTCACATAATGTGGGGGGGGAATTCTATAGGGAAGGCAGTATAGTTCAGAGAATTCAAGCAGTGATTCTTACTATGCTGGTGAACAGTGAGTGTAATGGGGTCTGGGGGGCGACTTGATGATCTGGGCAGTCTAGTAACCTTAATGTTCCTTATGTAATTGTAGACTGGTTATTGTGAATAGTGCTGCCATAAATTTAGGGGTGCAGATGTCTTTCTAGAACTGGGTTGCTGCATTCCTTATGTATGTATGTTTGTATGTATGTATGTGTGTATGTATGTATTCATCCATCCATGCATCCATTCATTCATTCTTTCATTCATTCATTCATTCATTATCTGTCTACCTATCTATCCATGGATGTTTCTGTCATTAATGCACAATTAGATGAGTTCCATTATGTTTACCAGACTCCCCCCATCACGCACGTGCCCCCAGATACCCCATTGCAGTCACTGTCCATGAGCATTGTAAGATACTGTAGAATCCCTACTTGTCTTTTCTGTGTTTTTCCGCCCTGTCTGTGACACCCCTCCCACATTATATATTCTTCTTCTAATGTGTCCTTACTTCGCCCCTCCCTAATCCCTCCATTCCCACCCATACACCTCAGTCTCTTTCCCTCTGTTAACTTTTAGTCCATTCTTGGGTTTTCTGAGACTGCTGCTGTTTCCTTCTTCAGTTTTTTGTTTGTTCTGATACTGTAATGATGAGTGATATCATTATACATATATATATATATATATATATATAGATATTTATATCTATATATATATGTGTATGTATGTAGGTAAGTAACTCTAATGTTTGCTAAATGATGCAGCTCCGCAAGGCTGGGCACTGCCCCCCCCCCGTGGGTGGAGTTTGTAAGCGCAGCACTGTTGCCTGGAGATTCCACGATGTCACAGTGGTGCCTCTGTCCTAGAGACATAATGTGTATGCTGAGAGGAGCAGGTGTGATTCGGGTGAGGTGGACACTGACCAACTTGACAGCATCAGGCTAAATGGAATCCAGAGCCAAGGTACTGTGTGTTCCTTTTCATTTTGTTGTCACTACTTCAAAGTTACATGAACAACATTATGGTTCCTAAGACTACCCCCACTGTCAAGTCCCCAGCACGTAGCCCGTAAGAGTCGCTGTCCAACAGCCCAGGAATATGCTGTAGAAGTGCTGCTGATCATCGCTATGTTATACGGACCTACCTAAGCTTGCCGCCGGGCCACACCCTGTGTGCCACTCATACTGCCCCATTTTCCCTCTCTCCCTTCCCTCCTAAGCCATCCTCCTCAGTCCCATTCCCTTTGGTAAGTGTGAGTCCATTCTTGGGTTCGGTGCGGCTGCTACTGTCCTTTTCTATCACTCCTTTTCTTTTTTCTGGTACTCCACAGGTGAGTGAAATCAGTTGACACTTGTCTTTCTCTGCGTGGCTTATTTCGCTGAGCATGATACCCTCTACCTCCCTCCATGTTGTTGCACATGGTAGGATTGGTTTCTGCATATGGCAGAATGATATTCCACTTTTCATCCTCAGATAGACACTTACCTTGTCTGTTGTTGTGGACAGTGCTGTGATAATTATACGGGTGCACAGGTCTTTTTTAAACTGGGCTGCTGTATTCTAGTGTTTATTTCTGTATGTCCGGATGTATGAATATATTTAGTTAGTTCATTACTCACTTGTATATCTGTTATTTATTTATTTATTTATCATTAGTCTCCATCTACGTGAGTCTCATGTAGTTTAGTAAACTGCCCCCCACAATGAGATGCCCCCACATACCTCATTGCAGTCACTGTCCATGAGCATATTAAGATGCTGTAGAATCCCTTGTTGTCTTCTCTGTGTCGTACGTCCCTCCCCGTGCCCCCCTTCTGCTTTATGCATGCCAAAGGTAATGTGCACATTCGCCCCCGCTCCGCCTGACATTTTCCTCCGTTCCCACCTGTCCACGTCCATCCCTTTCCGTTTGGTAACTGTGAGTCCACTCTTGTGGTGCCGTTTTTCTTCTTCGGATGTCTCTTGGTTCCCCTCCTGCACAGGCGAGTGATATCATTTGATCCTTGTGTTTCTCCACCTGCCTGCCTTATTACACTGAGTATGATGCCCTCTCACACCATCCGTGTTTCTGCAAATGGTGTGATTTGTTTTCCTATGACTGAATAATATTCCATTGTTCATCTACTGATGGACACTGAGCTTGGCTATTGAGAACAGTGCTGTGGTAATCATAGGGATGCACGTGTCGCTTTTAAACTGGGGGCGGCAATGTCTCATTCATTCATTCATCTATTTATTCATTTAATTTTTGATCATGAATCTACAATTATGTGGATCACATCATGTTTATTACACTCCCCTCATCACCAACGTAGGAATGGTTAAGGGACTGAGAAGGCTGGTTGTGAAGGATGGTTACAGGCTGGTAAGGGGGCATTGCGATTAGCTCACATAATGTGGGGGGGGAATTCTATAGGGAAGGCAGTATAGTTCAGAGAATTCAAGCAGTGATTCTTACTATGCTGGTGAACAGTGAGTGTAATGGGGTCTGGGGGGCGACTTGGTGATCTGGGCAGTCTAGTAACCTTAATGTTCCTTATGTAATTGTAGACTGGTTATTGTGAATAGTGCTGCCATAAATTTAGGGGTGCAGATGTCTTTCTAGAACTGGGTTGCTGCATTCCTTATGTATGTATGTTTGTATGTATGTATGTGTGTATGTATGTATTCATCCATCCATGCATCCATTCATTCATTCTTTCATTCATTCATTCATTCATTATCTGTCTACCTATCTATCCATGGATGTTTCTGTCATTAATGCACAATTAGATGAGTTCCATTATGTTTACCAGACTCCCCCCATCACGCACGTGCCCCCAGATACCCCATTGCAGTCACTGTCCATGAGCATAGTAAGATACTGTAGAATCCCTACTTGTCTTTTCTGTGTTTTTCCGCCCTGTCTGTGACACCCCTCCCACATTATATATTCTTCTTCTAATGTGTCCTTACTTCGCCCCTCCCTAATCCCTCCATTCCCACCCATACACCTCAGTCTCTTTCCCTCTGTTAACTTTTAGTCCATTCTTGGGTTTTCTGAGACTGCTGCTGTTTCCTTCTTCAGTTTTTTGTTTGTTCTGATACTGTAATGATGAGTGATATCATTATACATATATATATATAGATAGATATTTATATCTATATATCTATATGTGTATGTATGTAGGTAAGTAACTCTAATGTTTGCTAAGATGATGCAGCTCCGCAAGGCTGGGCACTGCCCTCCCCCGTGGGTGGAGTTTGTAAGCGCAGCACTGTTGCCTGGAGATTCCACGATGTCACAGTGGTGCCTCTGTCCTAGAGACATAATGTGTATGCTGAGAGGAGCAGGTGTGATTCGGGTGAGGTGGACACTGACCAACTTGACAGCATCAGGCTAAATGGAATCCAGAGCCAAGGTACTGTGTGTTCCTTTTCATTTTGTTGTCACTACTTCAAAGTTACATGAACAACATTATGGTTCCTAAGACTACCCCCACTGTCAAGTCCCCAGCACGTAGCCCGTAAGAGTCGCTGTCCAACAGCCCAGGAATATGCTGTAGAAGTGCTGCTGATCATCGCTATGTTATACAGACCTACCTAAGCTTGCCGCCGGTCCACACCCTGTGTGCCACTCATAATGCCCCATTTTCCCTCTCTCCCTTCCCTCCTAAGCCATCCTCCTCAGTCCCATTCCCTTTGGTAAGTGTGAGTCCATTCTTGGGTTCGGTGCGGCTGCTACTGTCCTTTTCTATCACTCCTTTTCTTTTTTCTGGTACTCCACAGGTGAGTGAAATCAGTTGACACTTGTCTTTCTCTGCGTGGCTTATTTCGCTGAGCATGATACCCTCTACCTCCCTCCATGTTGTTGCACATGGTAGGATTGGTTTCTGCATATGGCAGAATGATATTCCACTTTTCATCCTCAGATAGACACTTACCTTGTCTGTTGTTGTGGACAGTGCTGTGATAATTATACGGGTGCACAGGTCTTTTTTAAACTGGGCTGCTGTATTCTAGTGTTTATTTCTGTATGTCCGGATGTATGAATATATTTAGTTAGTTCATTACTCACTTGTATATCTGTTATTTATTTATTTATTTATTTATCATTAGTCTCCATCTACGTGAGTCTCATGTAGTTTAGTAAACTGCCCCCCACAATGAGATGCCCCCACATACCTCATTGCAGTCACTGTCCATGAGCATATTAAGATGCTGTAGAATCCCTTGTTGTCTTCTCTGTGTCGTACGTCCCTCCCCGTGCCCCCCTTCTGCTTTATGCATGCCAAAGGTAATGTGCACATTCGCCCCCGCTCCGCCTGACATTTTCCTCCGTTCCCACCTGTCCACGTCCATCCCTTTCCGTTTGGTAACTGTGAGTCCACTCTTGTGGTGCCGTTTTTCTTCTTCGGATGTCTCTTGGTTCCCCTCCTGCACAGGCGAGTGATATCATTTGATCCTTGTGTTTCTCCACCTGCCTGCCTTATTACACTGAGTATGATGCCCTCTCACACCATCCGTGTTTCTGCAAATGGTGTGATTTGTTTTCCTATGACTGAATAATATTCCATTGTTCATCTACTGATGGACACTGAGCTTGGCTATTGAGAACAGTGCTGTGGTAATCATAGGGATGCACGTGTCGCTTTTAAACTGGGGGCGGCAATGTCTCATTCATTCATTCATCTGTTTATTCATTTATTTTTTGATCATGAATCTACAATTATGTGGATCACATCATGTTTATTACACTCCCCTCATCACCAACGTAGGAATGGTTAAGGGACTGAGAAGGCTGGTTGTGAAGGATGGTTGCAGGCTGGTAAGGGGGCATTGCGATTAGCTCACATAATGTGGGGGGGGAATTCTATAGGGAAGGCAGTATAGTTCAGAGAATTCAAGCAGTGATTCTTACTATGCTGGTGAACACTGAGTGTAATGGGGTCTGGGGGGCGACTTGATGATCTGGGCAGTCTAGTAACCTTAATGTTCCTTATGTAATTGTAGACTGGTTATTGTGAATAGTGCTGCCATAAATTTAGGGGTGCAGATGTCTTTCTAGAACTGGGTTGCTGCATTCCTTATGTATGTATGTTTGTATGTATGTATGTGTGTATGTATGTATTCATCCATCCATGCATCCATTCATTCATTCTTTCATTCATTCATTCATTCATTATCTGTCTACCTATCTATCCATGGATGTTTCTGTCATTAATGCACAATTAGATGAGTTCCATTATGTTTACTAGACTCCCCCCATCACGCACGTGCCCCCAGATACCCCATTGCAGTCACTGTCCATGAGCATAGTAAGATACTGTAGAATCCCTACTTGTCTTTTCTGTGTTTTTCCGCCCTGTCTGTGACACCCCTCCCACATTATATATTCTTCTTCTAATGTGTCCTTACTTCGCCCCTCCCTAATCCCTCCATTCCCACCCATACACCTCAGTCTCTTTCCCTCTGTTAACTTTTAGTCCATTCTTGGGTTTTCTGAGACTGCTGCTGTTTCCTTCTTCAGTTTTTTGTTTGTTCTGATACTGTAATGATGAGTGATATCATTATACATATATATATATAGATAGATATTTATATCTATATATATATATGTGTATGTATGTAGGTAAGTAACTCTAATGTTTGCTAAGATGATGCAGCTCCGCAAGGCTGGGCACTGCCCCCCCCCGTGGGTGGAGTTTGTAAGCGCAGCACTGTTGTCTGGAGATTCCACGATGTCACAGTGGTGCCTCTGTCCTAGAGACATAATGTGTATGCTGAGAGGAGCAGGTGTGATTCGGGTGAGGTGGACACTGACCAACTTGACAGCATCAGGCTAAATGGAATCCAGAGCCAAGGTACTGTGTGTTCCTTTTCATTTTGTTGTCACTACTTCAAAGTTACATGAACAACATTATGGTTCCTAAGACTACCCCCACTGTCAAGTCCCCAGCACGTAGCCCGTAAGAGTCGCTGTCCAACAGCCCAGGAATATGCTGTAGAAGTGCTGCTGATCATCGCTATGTTATACGGACCTACCTAAGCTTGCCGCCGGGCCACACCCTGTGTGCCACTCATAATGCCCCATTTTCCCTCTCTCCCTTCCCTCCTAAGCCATCCTCCTCAGTCCCATTCCCTTTGGTAAGTGTGAGTCCATTCTTGGGTTCGGTGCGGCTGATACTGTCCTTTTCTATCACTCCTTTTCTTTTTTCTGGTACTCCACAGGTGAGTGAAATCAGTTGACACTTGTCTTTCTCTGCGTGGCTTATTTCGCTGAGCATGATACCCTCTACCTCCCTCCATGTTGTTGCACATGGTAGGATTGGTTTCTGCATATGGCAGAATGATATTCCACTTTTCATCCTCAGATAGACACTTACCTTGTCTGTTGTTGTGGACAGTGCTGTGATAATTATACGGGTGCACAGGTCTTTTTTAAACTGGGCTGCTGTATTCTAGTGTTTATTTCTGTATGTCCGGATGTATGAATATATTTAGTTAGTTCATTACTCACTTGTATATCTGTTATTTATTTATTTATTTATCATTAGTCTCCATCTACGTGAGTCTCATGTAGTTTAGTAAACTGCCCCCCACAATGAGATGCCCCCACATACCTCATTGCAGTCACTGTCCATGAGCATATTAAGATGCTGTAGAATCCCTTGTTGTCTTCTCTGTGTCGTACGTCCCTCCCCGTGCCCCCCTTCTGCTTTATGCATGCCAAAGGTAATGTGCACATTCGCCCCCGCTCCGCCTGACATTTTCCTCCGTTCCCACCTGTCCACGTCCATCCCTTTCCGTTTGGTAACTGTGAGTCCACTCTTGTGGTGCCGTTTTTCTTCTTCGGATGTCTCTTGGTTCCCCTCCTGCACAGGCGAGTGATATCATTTGATCCTTGTGTTTCTCCACCTGCCTGCCTTATTACACTGAGTATGATGCCCTCTCACACCATCCGTGTTTCTGCAAATGGTGTGATTTGTTTTCCTATGACTGAATAATATTCCATTGTTCATCTACTGATGGACACTGAGCTTGGCTATTGAGAACAGTGCTGTGGTAATCATAGGGATGCACGTGTCGCTTTTAAACTGGGGGCGGCAATGTCTCATTCATTCATTCATCTGTTTATTCATTTATTTTTTGATCATGAATCTACAATTATGTGGATCACATCATGTTTATTACACTCCCCCCATCACCAACGTAGGAATGGTTAAGGGACTGAGAAGGCTGGTTGTGAAGGATGGTTGCAGGCTGGTAAGGGGGCATTGCGATTAGCTCACATAATGTGGGGGGGGAATTCTATAGGGAAGGCAGTATAGTTCAGAGAATTCAAGCAGTGATTCTTACTATGCTGGTGAACACTGAGTGTAATGGGGTCTGGGGGGCGACTTGGTGATCTGGGCAGTCTAGTAACCTTAATGTTCCTTATGTAATTGTAGACTGGTTATTGTGAATAGTGCTGCCATAAATTTAGGGGTGCAGATGTCTTTCTAGAACTGGGTTGCTGCATTCCTTATGTATGTATGTTTGTATGTATGTATGTGTGTATGTATGTATTCATCCATCCATGCATCCATTCATTCATTCTTTCATTCATTCATTCATTCATTATCTGTCTACCTACCTATCCATGGATGTTTCTGTCATTAATGCACAATTAGATGAGTTCCATTATGTTTACTAGACTCCCCCCATCACGCACGTGCCCCCAGATACCCCATTGCAGTCACTGTCCATGAGCATAGTAAGATACTGTAGAATCCCTACTTGTCTTTTCTGTGTTTTTCCGCCCTGTCTGTGACACCCCTCCCACATTATATATTCTTCTTCTAATGTGTCCTTACTTAGCCCCTCCCTAATCCCTCCATTCCCACCCATACACCTCAGTCTCTTTCCATCTGTTAACTTTTAGTCCATTCTTGGGTTTTCTGAGACTGCTGCTGTTTCCTTCTTCAGTTTTTTGTTTGTTCTGATACTGTAATGATGAGTGATATCATTATACATATATATATATATATAGATATTTATATCTATATATATATATGTGTATGTATGTAGGTAAGTAACTCTAATGTTTGCTAAGATGATGCAGCTCCGCAAGGCTGGGCACTGCCCCCCCCCGTGGGTGGAGTTTGTAAGCGCAGCACTGTTGCCTGGAGATTCCACGATGTCACAGTGGTGCCTCTGTCCTAGAGACATAATGTGTATGCTGAGAGGAGCAGGTGTGATTCGGGTGAGGTGGACACTGACCAACTTGACAGCATCAGGCTAAATGGAATCCAGAGCCAAGGTACTGTGTGTTCCTTTTCATTTTGTTGTCACTACTTCAAAGTTACATGAACAACATTATGGTTCCTAAGACTACCCCCACTGTCAAGTCCCCAGCACGTAGCCCGTAAGAGTCGCTGTCCAACAGCCCAGGAATATGCTGTAGAAGTGCTGCTGATCATCGCTATGTTATATGGACCTACCTAAGCTTGCCGCCGGGCCACAGCCTGTGTGCCACTCATAATGCCCCATTTTCCCTCTCTCCCTTCCCTCCTAAGCCATCCTCCTCAGTCCCATTCCCTTTGGTAAGTGTGAGTCCATTCTTGGGTTCGGTGCGGCTGATACTGTCCTTTTCTATCACTCCTTTTCTTTTTTCTGGTACTCCACAGGTGAGTGAAATCAGTTGACACTTGTCTTTCTCTGCGTGGCTTATTTCGCTGAGCATGATACCCTCTACCTCCCTCCATGTTGTTGCACATGGTAGGATTGGTTTCTGCATATGGCAGAATGATATTCCACTTTTCATCCTCAGATAGACACTTACCTTGTCTGTTGTTGTGGACAGTGCTGTGATAATTATACGGGTGCACAGGTCTTTTTTAAACTGGGCTGCTGTATTCTAGTGTTTATTTCTGTATGTCCGGATGTATGAATATATTTAGTTAGTTCATTACTCACTTGTATATCTGTTATTTATTTATTTATTTATCATTAGTCTCCATCTACGTGAGTCTCATGTAGTTTAGTAAACTGCCCCCCACAATGAGATGCCCCCACATACCTCATTGCAGTCACTGTCCATGAGCATATTAAGATGCTGTAGAATCCCTTGTTGTCTTCTCTGTGTCGTACGTCCCTCCCCGTGCCCCCCTTCTGCTTTATGCATGCCAAAGGTAATGTGCACATTCGCCCCCGCTCCGCCTGACATTTTCCTCCGTTCCCACCTGTCCACGTCCATCCCTTTCCGTTTGGTAACTGTGAGTCCACTCTTGTGGTGCCGTTTTTCTTCTTCGGATGTCTCTTGGTTCCCCTCCTGCACAGGCGAGTGATATCATTTGATCCTTGTGTTTCTCCACCTGCCTGCCTTATTACACTGAGTATGATGCCCTCTCACACCATCCGTGTTTCTGCAAATGGTGTGATTTGTTTTCCTATGACTGAATAATATTCCATTGTTCATCTACTGATGGACACTGAGCTTGGCTATTGAGAACAGTGCTGTGGTAATCATAGGGATGCACGTGTCGCTTTTAAACTGGGGGCGGCAATGTCTCATTCATTCATTCATCTGTTTATTCATTTATTTTTTGATCATGAATCTACAATTATGTGGATCACATCATGTTTATTACACTCCCCTCATCACCAACGTAGGAATGGTTAAGGGACTGAGAAGGCTGGTTGTGAAGGATGGTTGCAGGCTGGTAAGGGGGCATTGCGATTAGCTCACATAATGTGGGGGGGGAATTCTATAGGGAAGGCAGTATAGTTCAGAGAATTCAAGCAGTGATTCTTACTATGCTGGTGAACACTGAGTGTAATGGGGTCTGGGGGGCGACTTGATGATCTGGGCAGTCTAGTAACCTTAATGTTCCTTATGTAATTGTAGACTGGTTATTGTGAATAGTGCTGCCATAAATTTAGGGGTGCAGATGTCTTTCTAGAACTGGGTTGCTGCATTCCTTATGTATGTATGTTTGTATGTATGTATGTGTGTATGTATGTATTCATCCATCCATGCATCCATTCATTCATTCTTTCATTCATTCATTCATTCATTATCTGTCTACCTATCTATCCATGGATGTTTCTGTCATTAATGCACAATTAGATGAGTTCCATTATGTTTACTAGACTCCCCCCATCACGCACGTGCCCCCAGATACCCCATTGCAGTCACTGTCCATGAGCATAGTAAGATACTGTAGAATCCCTACTTGTCTTTTCTGTGTTTTTCCGCCCTGTCTGTGACACCCCTCCCACATTATATATTCTTCTTCTAATGTGTCCTTACTTCGCCCCTCCCTAATCCCTCCATTCCCACCCATACACCTCAGTCTCTTTCCCTCTGTTAACTTTTAGTCCATTCTTGGGTTTTCTGAGACTGCTGCTGTTTCCTTCTTCAGTTTTTTGTTTGTTCTGATACTGTAATGATGAGTGATATCATTATACATATATATATATAGATAGATATTTATATCTATATATATATATGTGTATGTATGTAGGTAAGTAACTCTAATGTTTGCTAAGATGATGCAGCTCCGCAAGGCTGGGCACTGCCCCCCCCCGTGGGTGGAGTTTGTAAGCGCAGCACTGTTGTCTGGAGATTCCACGATGTCACAGTGGTGCCTCTGTCCTAGAGACATAATGTGTATGCTGAGAGGAGCAGGTGTGATTCGGGTGAGGTGGACACTGACCAACTTGACAGCATCAGGCTAAATGGAATCCAGAGCCAAGGTACTGTGTGTTCCTTTTCATTTTGTTGTCACTACTTCAAAGTTACATGAACAACATTATGGTTCCTAAGACTACCCCCACTGTCAAGTCCCCAGCACGTAGCCCGTAAGAGTCGCTGTCCAACAGCCCAGGAATATGCTGTAGAAGTGCTGCTGATCATCGCTATGTTATACGGACCTACCTAAGCTTGCCGCCGGGCCACACCCTGTGTGCCACTCATAATGCCCCATTTTCCCTCTCTCCCTTCCCTCCTAAGCCATCCTCCTCAGTCCCATTCCCTTTGGTAAGTGTGAGTCCATTCTTGGGTTCGGTGCGGCTGATACTGTCCTTTTCTATCACTCCTTTTCTTTTTTCTGGTACTCCACAGGTGAGTGAAATCAGTTGACACTTGTCTTTCTCTGCGTGGCTTATTTCGCTGAGCATGATACCCTCTACCTCCCTCCATGTTGTTGCACATGGTAGGATTGGTTTCTGCATATGGCAGAATGATATTCCACTTTTCATCCTCAGATAGACACTTACCTTGTCTGTTGTTGTGGACAGTGCTGTGATAATTATACGGGTGCACAGGTCTTTTTTAAACTGGGCTGCTGTATTCTAGTGTTTATTTCTGTATGTCCGGATGTATGAATATATTTAGTTAGTTCATTACTCACTTGTATATCTGTTATTTATTTATTTATTTATCATTAGTCTCCATCTACGTGAGTCTCATGTAGTTTAGTAAACTGCCCCCCACAATGAGATGCCCCCACATACCTCATTGCAGTCACTGTCCATGAGCATATTAAGATGCTGTAGAATCCCTTGTTGTCTTCTCTGTGTCGTACGTCCCTCCCCGTGCCCCCCTTCTGCTTTATGCATGCCAAAGGTAATGTGCACATTCGCCCCCGCTCCGCCTGACATTTTCCTCCGTTCCCACCTGTCCACGTCCATCCCTTTCCGTTTGGTAACTGTGAGTCCACTCTTGTGGTGCCGTTTTTCTTCTTCGGATGTCTCTTGGTTCCCCTCCTGCACAGGCGAGTGATATCATTTGATCCTTGTGTTTCTCCACCTGCCTGCCTTATTACACTGAGTATGATGCCCTCTCACACCATCCGTGTTTCTGCAAATGGTGTGATTTGTTTTCCTATGACTGAATAATATTCCATTGTTCATCTACTGATGGACACTGAGCTTGGCTATTGAGAACAGTGCTGTGGTAATCATAGGGATGCACGTGTCGCTTTTAAACTGGGGGCGGCAATGTCTCATTCATTCATTCATCTGTTTATTCATTTATTTTTTGATCATGAATCTACAATTATGTGGATCACATCATGTTTATTACACTCCCCCCATCACCAACGTAGGAATGGTTAAGGGACTGAGAAGGCTGGTTGTGAAGGATGGTTGCAGGCTGGTAAGGGGGCATTGCGATTAGCTCACATAATGTGGGGGGGGAATTCTATAGGGAAGGCAGTATAGTTCAGAGAATTCAAGCAGTGATTCTTACTATGCTGGTGAACAGTGAGTGTAATGGGGTCTGGGGGGCGACTTGGTGATCTGGGCAGTCTAGTAACCTTAATGTTCCTTATGTAATTGTAGACTGGTTATTGTGAATAGTGCTGCCATAAATTTAGGGGTGCAGATGTCTTTCTAGAACTGGGTTGCTGCATTCCTTATGTATGTATGTTTGTATGTATGTATGTGTGTATGTATGTATTCATCCATCCATGCATCCATTCATTCATTCTTTCATTCATTCATTCATTCATTATCTGTCTACCTACCTATCCATGGATGTTTCTGTCATTAATGCACAATTAGATGAGTTCCATTATGTTTACTAGACTCCCCCCATCACGCACGTGCCCCCAGATACCCCATTGCAGTCACTGTCCATGAGCATAGTAAGATACTGTAGAATCCCTACTTGTCTTTTCTGTGTTTTTCCGCCCTGTCTGTGACACCCCTCCCACATTATATATTCTTCTTCTAATGTGTCCTTACTTAGCCCCTCCCTAATCCCTCCATTCCCACCCATACACCTCAGTCTCTTTCCATCTGTTAACTTTTAGTCCATTCTTGGGTTTTCTGAGACTGCTGCTGTTTCCTTCTTCAGTTTTTTGTTTGTTCTGATACTGTAATGATGAGTGATATCATTATACATATATATATATATATAGATATTTATATCTATATATATATATGTGTATGTATGTAGGTAAGTAACTCTAATGTTTGCTAAGATGATGCAGCTCCGCAAGGCTGGGCACTGCCCCCCCCCGTGGGTGGAGTTTGTAAGCGCAGCACTGTTGCCTGGAGATTCCACGATGTCACAGTGGTGCCTCTGTCCTAGAGACATAATGTGTATGCTGAGAGGAGCAGGTGTGATTCGGGTGAGGTGGACACTGACCAACTTGACAGCATCAGGCTAAATGGAATCCAGAGCCAAGGTACTGTGTGTTCCTTTTCATTTTGTTGTCACTACTTCAAAGTTACATGAACAACATTATGGTTCCTAAGACTACCCCCACTGTCAAGTCCCCAGCACGTAGCCCGTAAGAGTCGCTGTCCAACAGCCCAGGAATATGCTGTAGAAGTGCTGCTGATCATCGCTATGTTATATGGACCTACCTAAGCTTGCCGCCGGGCCACAGCCTGTGTGCCACTCATAATGCCCCATTTTCCCTCTCTCCCTTCCCTCCTAAGCCATCCTCCTCAGTCCCATTCCCTTTGGTAAGTGTGAGTCCATTCTTGGGTTCGGTGCGGCTGATACTGTCCTTTTCTATCACTCCTTTTCTTTTTTCTGGTACTCCACAGGTGAGTGAAATCAGTTGACACTTGTCTTTCTCTGCGTGGCTTATTTCGCTGAGCATGATACCCTCTACCTCCCTCCATGTTGTTGCACATGGTAGGATTGGTTTCTGCATATGGCAGAATGATATTCCACTTTTCATCCTCAGATAGACACTTACCTTGTCTGTTGTTGTGGACAGTGCTGTGATAATTATACGGGTGCACAGGTCTTTTTTAAACTGGGCTGCTGTATTCTAGTGTTTATTTCTGTATGTCCGGATGTATGAATATATTTAGTTAGTTCATTACTCACTTGTATATCTGTTATTTATTTATTTATTTATCATTAGTCTCCATCTACGTGAGTCTCATGTAGTTTAGTAAACTGCCCCCCACAATGAGATGCCCCCACATACCTCATTGCAGTCACTGTCCATGAGCATATTAAGATGCTGTAGAATCCCTTGTTGTCTTCTCTGTGTCGTACGTCCCTCCCCGTGCCCCCCTTCTGCTTTATGCATGCCAAAGGTAATGTGCACATTCGCCCCCGCTCCGCCTGACATTTTCCTCCGTTCCCACCTGTCCACGTCCATCCCTTTCCGTTTGGTAACTGTGAGTCCACTCTTGTGGTGCCGTTTTTCTTCTTCGGATGTCTCTTGGTTCCCCTCCTGCACAGGCGAGTGATATCATTTGATCCTTGTGTTTCTCCACCTGCCTGCCTTATTACACTGAGTATGATGCCCTCTCACACCATCCGTGTTTCTGCAAATGGTGTGATTTGTTTTCCTATGACTGAATAATATTCCATTGTTCATCTACTGATGGACACTGAGCTTGGCTATTGAGAACAGTGCTGTGGTAATCATAGGGATGCACGTGTCGCTTTTAAACTGGGGGCGGCAATGTCTCATTCATTCATTCATCTGTTTATTCATTTATTTTTTTATCATGAATCTACAATTATGTGGATCACATCATGTTTATTACACTCCCCTCATCACCAACGTAGGAATGGTTAAGGGACTGAGAAGGCTGGTTGTGAAGGATGGTTGCAGGCTGGTAAGGGGGCATTGCGATTAGCTCACATAATGTGGGGGGGGAATTCTATAGGGAAGGCAGTATAGTTCAGAGAATTCAAGCAGTGATTCTTACTATGCTGGTGAACAGTGAGTGTAATGGGGTCTGGGGGGCGACTTGATGATCTGGGCAGTCTAGTAACCTTAATGTTCCTTATGTAATTGTAGACTGGTTATTGTGAATAGTGCTGCCATAAATTTAGGGGTGCAGATGTCTTTCTAGAACTGGGTTGCTGCATTCCTTATGTATGTATGTTTGTATGTATGTATGTGTGTATGTATGTATTCATCCATCCATGCATCCATTCATTCATTCTTTCATTCATTCATTCATTCATTATCTGTCTACCTATCTATCCATGGATGTTTCTGTCATTAATGCACAATTAGATGAGTTCCATTATGTTTACTAGACTCCCTCCATCACGCACGTGCCCCCAGATACCCCATTGCAGTCACTGTCCATGAGCATAGTAAGATACTGTAGAATCCCTACTTGTCTTTTCTGTGTTTTTCCGCCCTGTCTGTGACACCCCTCCCACATTATATATTCTTCTTCTAATGTGTCCTTACTTCGCCCCTCCCTAATCCCTCCATTCCCACCCATACACCTCAGTCTCTTTCCCTCTGTTAACTTTTAGTCCATTCTTGGGTTTTCTGAGACTGCTGCTGTTTCCTTCTTCAGTTTTTTGTTTGTTCTGATACTGTAATGATGAGTGATATCATTATACATATATATATATAGATAGATATTTATATCTATATATATATATGTGTATGTATGTAGGTAAGTAACTCTAATGTTTGCTAAGATGATGCAGCTCCGCAAGGCTGGGCACTGCCCCCCCCCGTGGGTGGAGTTTGTAAGCGCAGCACTGTTGTCTGGAGATTCCACGATGTCACAGTGGTGCCTCTGTCCTAGAGACATAATGTGTATGCTGAGAGGAGCAGGTGTGATTCGGGTGAGGTGGACACTGACCAACTTGACAGCATCAGGCTAAATGGAATCCAGAGCCAAGGTACTGTGTGTTCCTTTTCATTTTGTTGTCACTACTTCAAAGTTACATGAACAACATTATGGTTCCTAAGACTACCCCCACTGTCAAGTCCCCAGCACGTAGCCCGTAAGAGTCGCTGTCCAACAGCCCAGGAATATGCTGTAGAAGTGCTGCTGATCATCGCTATGTTATACGGACCTACCTAAGCTTGCCGCCGGGCCACACCCTGTGTGCCACTCATAATGCCCCATTTTCCCTCTCTCCCTTCCCTCCTAAGCCATCCTCCTCAGTCCCATTCCCTTTGGTAAGTGTGAGTCCATTCTTGGGTTCGGTGCGGCTGCTACTGTCCTTTTCTATCACTCCTTTTCTTTTTTCTGGTACTCCACAGGTGAGTGAAATCAGTTGACACTTGTCTTTCTCTGCGTGGCTTATTTCGCTGAGCATGATACCCTCTACCTCCCTCCATGTTGTTGCACATGGTAGGATTGGTTTCTGCATATGGCAGAATGATATTCCACTTTTCATCCTCAGATAGACACTTACCTTGTCTGTTGTTGTGGACAGTGCTGTGATAATTATACGGGTGCACAGGTCTTTTTTAAACTGGGCTGCTGTATTCTAGTGTTTATTTCTGTATGTCCGGATGTATGAATATATTTAGTTAGTTCATTACTCACTTGTATATCTGTTATTTATTTATTTATTTATCATTAGTCTCCATCTACATGAGTCTCATGTAGTTTAGTAAACTGCCCCCCACAATGAGATGCCCCCACATACCTCATTGCAGTCACTGTCCATGAGCATATTAAGATGCTGTAGAATCCCTTGTTGTCTTCTCTGTGTCGTACGTCCCTCCCCGTGCCCCCCTTCTGCTTTATGCATGCCAAAGGTAATGTGCACATTCGCCCCCGCTCCGCCTGACATTTTCCTCCGTTCCCACCTGTCCACGTCCATCCCTTTCCGTTTGGTAACTGTGAGTCCACTCTTGTGGTGCCGTTTTTCTTCTTCGGATGTCTCTTGGTTCCCCTCCTGCACAGGCGAGTGATATCATTTGATCCTTGTGTTTCTCCACCTGCCTGCCTTATTACACTGAGTATGATGCCCTCTCACACCATCCGTGTTTCTGCAAATGGTGTGATTTGTTTTCCTATGACTGAATAATATTCCATTGTTCATCTACTGATGGACACTGAGCTTGGCTATTGAGAACAGTGCTGTGGTAATCATAGGGATGCACGTGTCGCTTTTAAACTGGGGGCGACAATGTCTCATTCATTCATTCATCTGTTTATTCATTTATTTTTTGATCATGAATCTACAATTATGTGGATCACATCATGTTTATTACACTCCCCCCATCACCAACGTAGGAATGGTTAAGGGACTGAGAAGGCTGGTTGTGAAGGATGGTTGCAGGCTGGTAAGGGTCATTGCGATTAGCTCACATAATGTGGGGGGGGAATTCTATAGGGAAGGCAGTATAGTTCAGAGAATTCAAGCAGTGATTCTTACTATGCTGGTGAACAGTGAGTGTAATGGGGTCTGGGGGGCGACTTGGTGATCTGGGCAGTCTAGTAACCTTAATGTTCCTTATGTAATTGTAGACTGGTTATTGTGAATAGTGCTGCCATAAATTTAGGGGTGCAGATGTCTTTCTAGAACTGGGTTGCTGCATTCCTTATGTATGTATGTTTGTATGTATGTATGTGTGTATGTATGTATTCATCCATCCATGCATCCATTCATTCTTTCATTCATTCATTCATTCATTATCTGTCTACCTACCTATCCATGGATGTTTCTGTCATTAATGCACAATTAGATGAGTTCCATTATGTTTACCAGACTCCCCCCATCACGCACGTGCCCCCAGATACCCCATTGCAGTCACTGTCCATGAGCATTGTAAGATACTGTAGAATCCCTACTTGTCTTTTCTGTGTTTTTCCGCCCTGTCTGTGACACCCCTCCCACATTATATATTCTTCTTCTAATGTGTCCTTACTTCGCCCCTCCCTAATCCCTCCATTCCCACCCATACACCTCAGTCTCTTTCCCTCTGTTAACTTTTAGTCCATTCTTGGGTTTTCTGAGACTGCTGCTGTTTCCTTCTTCAGTTTTTTGTTTGTTCTGATACTGTAATGATGAGTGATATCATTATACATATATATATATATATATAGATATTTATATCTATATATATATATGTGTATGTATGTAGGTAAGTAACTCTAATGTTTGCTAAGATGATGCAGCTCCGCAAGGCTGGGCACTGCCCCCCCCCGTGGGTGGAGTTTGTAAGCGCAGCACTGTTGCCTGGAGATTCCACGATGTCACAGTGGTGCCTCTGTCCTAGAGACATAATGTGTATGCTGAGAGGAGCAGGTGTGATTCGGGTGAGGTGGACACTGACCAACTTGACAGCATCAGGCTAAATGGAATCCAGAGCCAAGGTACTGTGTGTTCCTTTTCATTTTGTTGTCACTACTTCAAAGTTACATGAACAACATTATGGTTCCTAAGACTACCCCCACTGTCAAGTCCCCAGCACGTAGCCCGTAAGAGTCGCTGTCCAACAGCCCAGGAATATGCTGTAGAAGTGCTGCTGATCATCGCTATGTTATACGGACCTACCTAAGCTTGCCGCCGGACCACAGCCTGTGTGCCACTCATAATGCCCCATTTTCCCTCTCTCCCTTCCCTCCTCAGCCATCCTCCTCAGTCCCATTCCCTTTGGTAAGTGTGAGTCCATTCTTGGGTTCGGTGCGGCTGCTACTGTCCTTTTCTATCACTCCTTTTCTTTTTTCTGGTACTCCACAGGTGAGTGAAATCAGTTGACACTTGTCTTTCTCTGCGTGGCTTATTTCGCTGAGCATGATACCCTCTACCTCCCTCCATGTTGTTGCACATGGTAGGATTGGTTTCTGCATATGGCAGAATAATATTCCACTTTTCATCCTCTGATAGACACTTACCTTGTCTGTTGTTGTGGACAGTGCTGTGATAATTATACGGGTGCACAGGTCTTTTTTAAACTGGGCTGCTGTATTCTAGTGTTTATTTCTGTATGTCCGGATGTATGAATATATTTAGTTAGTTCATTACTCACTTGTATATCTGTTATTTATTTATTTATTTATCATTAGTCTTCATCTACGTGAGTCTCATGTAGTTTAGTAAACTGCCCCCCACAATGAGATGCCCCCACATACCTCATTGCAGTCACTGTCCATGAGCATATTAAGATGCTGTAGAATCCCTTGTTGTCTTCTCTGTGTCGTACGTCCCTCCCCGTGCCCCCCTTCTGCTTTATGCATGCCAAAGGTAATGTGCACATTCGCCCCCGCTCCGCCTGACATTTTCCTCCGTTCCCACCTGTCCACGTCCATCCCTTTCCGTTTGGTAACTGTGAGTCCACTCTTGTGGTGCCGTTTTTCTTCTTCGGATGTCTCTTGGTTCCCCTCCTGCACAGGCGAGTGATATCATTTGATCCTTGTGTTTCTCCACCTGCCTGCCTTATTACACTGAGTATGATGCCCTCTCACACCATCCGTGTTTCTGCAAATGGTGTGATTTGTTTTCCTATGACTGAATAATATTCCATTGTTCATCTACTGATGGACACTGAGCTTGGCTATTGAGAACAGTGCTGTGGTAATCATAGGGATGCACGTGTCGCTTTTAAACTGGGGGCGGCAATGTCTCATTCATTCATTCATCTGTTTATTCATTTATTTTTTTATCATGAATCTACAATTATGTGGATCACATCATGTTTATTACACTCCCCCCATCACCAACGTAGGAATGGTTAAGGGACTGAGAAGGCTGGTTGTGAAGGATGGTTGCAGGCTGGTAAGGGGGCATTACGATTACCTCACATAAAGTGGGGGGGGAATTCTATAGGGAAGGCAGTATAGTTCAGAGAATTCAAGCAGTGATTCTTACTATGCTGGTGAACAGTGAGTGTAATGGGGTCTGGGGGGCGACTTGATGATCTGGGCAGTCTAGTAACCTTAATGTTCCTCATGTAATTGTAGACTGGTTATTGTGAATAGTGCTGCCATAAATTTAGGGGTGCAGATGTCTTTCTAGAACTGGGTTGCTGCATTCCTTATGTATGTATGTTTGTATGTATGTATGTGTGTATGTATGTATTCATCCATCCATGCATCCATTCATTCTTTCATTCATTCATTCATTCATTATCTGTCTACCTACCTATCCATGGATGTTTCTGTCATTAATGCACAATTAGATGAGTTCCATTATGTTTACCAGACTCCCCCCATCACGCACGTGCCCCCAGATACCCCATTGCAGTCACTGTCCATGAGCATTGTAAGATACTGTAGAATCCATACTTGTCTTTTCTGTGTTTTTCCGCCCTGTCTGTGACACCCCTCCCACATTATATATTCTTCTTCTAATGTGTCCTTACTTCGCCCCTCCCTAATCCCTCCATTCCCACCCATACACCTCAGTCTCTTTCCCTCTGTTAACTTTTAGTCCATTCTTGGGTTTTCTGAGACTGCTGCTGTTTCCTTCTTCAGTTTTTTGTTTGTTCTGATACTGTAATGATGAGTGATATCATTATACATATATATATATATATAGATATTTATATCTATATATATATATGTGTATGTATGTAGGTAAGTAACTCTAATGTTTGCTAAGATGATGCAGCTCCGCAAGGCTGGGCACTGCCCCCCCCCCGTGGGTGGAGTTTGTAAGCGCAGCACTGTTGCCTGGAGATTCCACGATGTCACAGTGGTGCCTCTGTCCTAGAGACATAATGTGTATGCTGAGAGGAGCAGGTGTGATTCGGGTGAGGTGGACACTGACCAACTTGACAGCATCAGGCTAAATGGAATCCAGAGCCAAGGTACTGTGTGTTCCTTTTCATTTTGTTGTCACTACTTCAAAGTTACATGAACAACATTATGGTTCCTAAGACTACCCCCACTGTCAAGTCCCCAGCACGTAGCCCGTAAGAGTCGCTGTCCAACAGCCCAGGAATATGCTGTAGAAGTGCTGCTGATCATCGCTATGTTATACGGACCTACCTAATCTTGCCGCCGGGCCACAGCCTGTGTGCCACTCATAATGCCCCATTTTCCCTCTCTCCCTTCCCTCCTCAGCCATCCTCCTCAGTCCCATTCCCTTTGGTAAGTGTGAGTCCATTCTTGGGTTCGGTGCGGCTGCTACTGTCCTTTTCTATCACTCCTTTTCTTTTTTCTGGTACTCCACATGTGAGTGAAATCAGTTGACACTTGTCTTTCTCTGCGTGGCTTATTTCGCTGAGCATGATACCCTCTACCTCCCTCCATGTTGTTGCACATGGTAGGATTGGTTTCTGCATATGGCAGAATAATATTCCACTTTTCATCCTCTGATAGACACTTACCTTGTCTGTTGTTGTGGACAGTGCTGTGATAATTATACGGGTGCACAGGTCTTTTTTAAACTGGGCTGCTGTATTCTAGTGTTTATTTCTGTATGTCCGGATGTATGAATATATTTAGTTAGTTCATTACTCACTTGTATATCTGTTATTTATTTATTTATTTATCATTAGTCTTCATCTACGTGAGTCTCATGTAGTTTAGTAAACTGCCCCCCACAATGAGATGCCCCCACATACCTCATTGCAGTCACTGTCCATGAGCATATTAAGATGCTGTAGAATCCCTTGTTGTCTTCTCTGTGTCGTACGTCCCTCCCCGTGCCCCCCTTCTGCTTTATGCATGCCAAAGGTAATGTGCACATTCGCCCCCGCTCCGCCTGACATTTTCCTCCGTTCCCACCTGTCCACGTCCATCCCTTTCCGTTTGGTAACTGTGAGTCCACTCTTGTGGTGCCGTTTTTCTTCTTCGGATGTCTCTTGGTTCCCCTCCTGCACAGGCGAGTGATATCATTTGATCCTTGTTTCTCCACCTGCCTGCCTTATTACACTGAGTATGATGCCCTCTCACACCATCCGTGTTTCTGCAAATGGTGTGATTTGTTTTCCTATGACTGAATAATATTCCATTGTTCATCTACTGATGGACACTGAGCTTGGCTATTGAGAACAGTGCTGTGGTAATCATAGGGATGCACGTGTCGCTTTTAAACTGGGAGCGGCAATGTCTCATTCATTCATTCATCTGTTTATTCATTTATTTTTTGATCATGAATCTACAATTATGTGGATCACATCATGTTTATTACACTCCCCTCATCACCAACGTAGGAATGGTTAAGGGACTGAGAAGGCTGGTTGTGAAGGATGGTTGCAGGCTGGTAAGGGGGCATTGCGATTAGCTCACTTAATGTGGGGGGGGAATTCTATAGGGAAGGCAGTATAGTTCAGAGAATTGAAGCAGTGATTCTTACTATGCTGGTGAACAGTGAGTGTAATGGGGTCTGGGGGGCGACTTGATGATCTGGGCAGTCTAGTAACCTTAATGTTCCTTATGTAATTGTAGACTGGTTATTGTGAATAGTGCTGCCATAAATTTAGGGGTGCAGATGTCTTTCTAGAACTGGGTTGCTGCATTCCTTATGTATGTATGTTTGTATGTATGTATGTGTGTATGTATGTATTCATCCATCCATGCATCCATTCATTCATTCTTTCATTCATTCATTCATTCATTATCTGTCTACCTATCTATCCATGGATGTTTCTGTCATTAATGCACAATTAGATGAGTTCCATTATGTTTACTAGACTCCCCCCATCACGCACGTGCCCCCAGATACACCATTGCAGTCACTGTCCATGAGCATAGTAAGATACCGTAGAATCCCTACTTGTCTTTTCTGTGTTTTTCCGCCCTGTCTGTGACACCCCTCCCACATTATATATTCTTCTTCTAATGTGTCCTTACTTCGCCCCTCCCTAATCCCTCCATTCCCACCCATACACCTCAGTCTCTTTCCCTCTGTTAACTTTTAGTCCATTCTTGGGTTTTCTGAGACTGCTGCTGTTTCCTTCTTCAGTTTTTTGTTTGTTCTGATACTGTAATGATGAGTGATATTATTATACATATATATATATATAGATAGATATTTATATCTATATATATATATATGTGTATGTATGTAGGTAAGTAACTCTAATGTTTGCTAAGATGATGCAGCTCCGCAAGGCTGGGCACTGCCCCCCCCCGTGGGTGGAGTTTGTAAGCGCAGCACTGTTGCCTGGAGATTCCACGATGTCACAGTGGTGCCTCTGTCCTAGAGACATAATGTGTATGCTGAGAGGAGCAGGTGTGATTCGGGTGAGGTGGACACTGACCAACTTGACAGCATCAGGCTAAATGGAATCCAGAGCCAAGGTACTGTGTGTTCCTTTTCATTTTGTTGTCACTACTTCAAAGTTACATGAACAACATTATGGTTCCTAAGACTACCCCCACTGTCAAGTCCCCAGCACGTAGCCCGTAAGAGTCGCTGTCCAACAGCCCAGGAATATGCTGTAGAAGTGCTGCTGATCATCGCTATGTTATACGGACCTACCTAAGCTTGCCGCCGGGCCACAGCCTGTGTGCCACTCATAATGCCCCATTTTCCCTCTCTCCCTTCCCTCCTCAGCCATCCTCCTCAGTCCCATTCCCTTTGGTAAGTGTGAGTCCATTCTTGGGTTCGGTGCGGCTGCTACTTCCTTTTCTATCACTCCTTTTCTTTTTTCTGGTATTCCACAGGTGAGTGAAATCAGTTGACACTTGTCTTTCTCTGCGTGGCTTATTTCGCTGAGCATGATACCCTCTACCTCCCTCCATGTTGTTGCACATGGTAGGATTGGTTTCTGCATATGGCAGAATAATATTCCACTTTTCATCCTCAGATAGACACTTACCTTGTCTGTTGTTGTGGACAGTGCTGTGATAATTATACGGGTGCACAGGTCTTTTTTAAACTGGGCTGCTGTATTCTAGTGTTTATTTCTGTATGTCCGGATGTATGAATATATTTAGTTAGTTCATTACTCACTTGTATATCTGTTATTTATTTATTTATTTATCATTAGTCTCCATCTACGTGAGTCTCACGTAGTTTAGTAAACTGCCCCCCACAATGAGATGCCCCCACATACCTCATTGCAGTCACTGTCCATGAGCATATTAAGATGCTGTAGAATCCCTTGTTGTCTTCTCTGTGTCGTACGTCCCTCCCCGTGCCCCCCTTCTGCTTTATGCATGCCAAAGGTAATGTGCACATTCGCCCCCGCTCCGCCTGACATTTTCCTCCGTTCCCACCTGTCCACGTCCATCCCTTTCCGTTTGGTAACTGTGAGTCCACTCTTGTGGTGCCGTTTTTCTTCTTCGGATGTCTCCTGGTTCCCCTCCTGCACAGGCGAGTGATATCATTTGATCCTTGTGTTTCTCCACCTGCCTGCCTTATTACACTGAGTATGATGCCCTCTCACACCATCCGTGTTTCTGCAAATGGTGTGATTTGTTTTCCTATGACTGAATAATATTCCATTGTTCATCTACTGATGGACACTGAGCTTGGCTATTGAGAACAGTGCTGTGGTAATCATAGGGATGCACGTGTCGCTTTTAAACTGGGGGCGGCAATGTCTCATTCATTCATTCATCTGTTTATTCATTTATTTTTTTATCATGAATCTACAATTATGTGGATCACATCATGTTTATTACACTCCCCTCATCACCAACGTAGGAATGGTTAAGGGACTGAGAAGGCTGGTTGTGAAGGATGGTTGCAGGCTGGTAAGGGGGCATTGCGATTAGCTCACATAATGTGGGGGGGGAATTCTATAGGGAAGGCAGTATAGTTCAGAGAATTGAAGCAGTGATTCTTACTATGCTGGTGAACAGTGAGTGTAATGGGGTCTGGGGGGCGACTTGATGATCTGGGCAGTCTAGTAACCTTAATGTTCCTTATGTAATTGTAGACTGGTTATTGTGAATAGTGCTGCCATAAATTTAGGGGTGCAGATGTCTTTCTAGAACTGGGTTGCTGCATTCCTTATGTATGTATGTTTGTATGTATGTATGTGTGTATGTATGTATTCATCCATCCATGCATCCATTCATTCATTCTTTCATTCATTCATTCATTCATTATCTGTCTACCTACCTATCCATGGATGTTTCTGTCATTAATGCACAATTAGATGAGTTCCATTATGTTTACCAGACTCCCCCCATCACGCACGTGCCCCCAGATACCCCATTGCAGTCACTGTCCATGAGCATAGTAAGATACTGTAGAATCCCTACTTGTCTTTTCTGTGTTTTTCCGCCCTGTCTGTGACACCCCTCCCACATTATATATTCTTCTTCTAATGTGTCCTTACTTCGCCCCTCCCTAATCCCTCCATTCCCACCCATACACCTCAGTCTCTTTCCCTCTGTTAACTTTTAGTCCATTCTTGGGTTTTCTGAGACTGCTGCTGTTTCCTTCTTCAGTTTTTTGTTTGTTCTGATACTGTAATGATGAGTGATATCATTATACATATATATATATAGATAGATATTTATATCTATATGTGTATGTATGTAGGTAAGTAACTCTAATGTTTGCTAAGATGATGCAGCTCCGCAAGGCTGGGCACTGCCCTCCCCCGTGGGTGGAGTTTGTAAGCGCAGCACTGTTGCCTGGAGATTCCACGATGTCACAGTGGTGCCTCTGTCCTAGAGACATAATGTGTATGCTGAGAGGAGCAGGTGTGATTCGGGTGAGGTGGACACTGACCAACTTGACAGCATCAGGCTAAATGGAATCCAGAGCCAAGGTACTGTGTGTTCCTTTTCATTTTGTTGTCACTACTTCAAAGTTACATGAACAACATTATGGTTCCTAAGACTACCCCCACTGTCAAGTCCCCAGCACGTAGCCCGTAAGAGTCGCTGTCCAACAGCCCAGGAATATGCTGTAGAAGTGCTGCTGATCATCGCTATGTTATACGGACCTACCTAAGCTTGCCGCCGGGCCACAGCCTGTGTGCCACTCATAATGCCCCATTTTCCCTCTCTCCCTTCCCTCCTAAGCCATCCTCCTCAGTCCCATTCCCTTTGGTAAGTGTGAGTCCATTCTTGGGTTCGGTGCGGCTGATACTGTCCTTTTCTATCACTCCTTTTCTTTTTTCTGGTACTCCACAGGTGAGTGAAATCAGTTGACACTTGTCTTTCTCTGCGTGGCTTATTTCGCTGAGCATGATACCCTCTACCTCCCTCCATGTTGTTGCACATGGTAGGATTGGTTTCTGCATATGGCAGAATCATATTCCACTTTTCATCCTCAGATAGACACTTACCTTGTCTGTTGTTGTGGACAGTGCTGTGATAATTATACGGGTGCACAGGTCTTTTTTAAACTGGGCTGCTGTATTCTAGTGTTTATTTCTGTATGTCCGGATGTATGAATATATTTAGTTAGTTCATTACTCACTTGTATATCTGTTATTTATTTACTTATTTATCATTAGTCTTCATCTACGTGTGTCTCATGTAGTTTAGTAAACTGCCCCCCACAATGAGATGCCCCCACATACCTCATTGCAGTCACTGTCCATGAGCATATTAAGATGCTGTAGAATCCCTTGTTGTCTTCTCTGTGTCGTACGTCCCTCCCCGTGCCCCCCTTCTGCTTTATGCATGCCAAAGGTAATGTGCACATTCGCCCCCGCTCCGCCTGACATTTTCCTCCGTTCCCACCTGTCCACGTCCATCCCTTTCCGTTTGGTAACTGTGAGTCCACTCTTGTGGTGCCGTTTTTCTTCTTCGGATGTCTCTTGGTTCCCCTCCTGCACAGGCGAGTGATATCATTTGATCCTTGTGTTTCTCCACCTGCCTGCCTTATTACACTGAGTATGATGCCCTCTCACACCATCCGTGTTTCTGCAAATGGTGTGATTTGTTTTCCTATGACTGAATAATATTCCATTGTTCATCTACTGATGGACACTGAGCTTGGCTATTGAGAACAGTGCTGTGGTAATCATAGGGATGCACGTGTCGCTTTTAAACTGGGGGCGGCAATGTCTCATTCATTCATTCATCTGTTTATTCATTTATTTTTTGATCATGAATCTACAATTATGTGGATCACGTCATGTTTATTACACTCCCCCCATCACCAACGTAGGAATGGTTAAGGGACTGAGAAGGCTGGTTGTGAAGGATGGTTGCAGGCTGGTAAGGGGGCATTGCGATTAGCTCACATAATGTGGGGGGGGAATTCTATAGGGAAGGCAGTATAGTTCAGAGAATTCAAGCAGTGATTCTTACTATGCTGGTGAACAGTGAGTGTAATGGGGTCTGGGGGGCGACTTGGTGATCTGGGCAGTCTAGTAACCTTAATGTTCCTTATGTAATTGTAGACTGGTTATTGTGAATAGTGCTGCCATAAATTTAGGGGTGCAGATGTCTTTCTAGAACTGGGTTGCTGCATTCCTTATGTATGTATGTTTGTATGTATGTATGTGTGTATGTATGTATTCATCCATCCATGCATCCATTCATTCATTCTTTCATTCATTCATTCATTCATTATCTGTCTACCTATCTATCCATGGATGTTTCTGTCATTAATGCACAATTAGATGAGTTCCATTATGTTTACTAGACTCCCCCCATCACGCACGTGCCCCCAGATACCCCATTGCAGTCACTGTCCATGAGCATAGTAAGATACTGTAGAATCCCTACTTGTCTTTTCTGTGTTTTTCCGCCCTGTCTGTGACACCCCTCCCACATTATATATTCTTCTTCTAATGTGTCCTTACTTCGCCCCTCCCTAATCCCTCCATTCCCACCCATACACCTCAGTCTCTTTCCCTCTGTTAACTTTTAGTCCATTCTTGGGTTTTCTGAGACTGCTGCTGTTTCCTTCTTCAGTTTTTTGTTTGTTCTGATACTGTAATGATGAGTGATATCATTATACATATATATATATATATAGATATTTATATCTATATATATATGTGTATGTATGTAGGTAAGTAACTCTAATGTTTGCTAAGATGATGCAGCTCCGCAAGGCTGGGCACTGCCCCCCCCCGTGGGTGGAGTTTGTAAGCGCAGCACTGTTGCCTGGAGATTCCACGATGTCACAGTGGTGCCTCTGTCCTAGAGACATAATGTGTATGCTGAGAGGAGCAGGTGTGATTCGGGTGAGGTGGACACTGACCAACTTGACAGCATCAGGCTAAATGGAATCCAGAGCCAAGGTACTGTGTGTTCCTTTTCATTTTGTTGTCACTACTTCAAAGTTACATGAACAACATTATGGTTCCTAAGACTACCCCCACTGTCAAGTCCCCAGCACGTAGCCCGTAAGAGTCGCTGTCCAACAGCCCAGGAATATGCTGTAGAAGTGCTGCTGATCATCGCTATGTTATATGGACCTACCTAAGCTTGCCGCCGGGCCACACCCTGTGTGCCACTCATAATGCCCCATTTTCCCTCTCTCCCTTCCCTCCTAAGCCATCCTCCTCAGTCCCATTCCCTTTGGTAAGTGTGAGTCCATTCTTGGGTTCGGTGCGGCTGATACTGTCCTTTTCTATCACTCCTTTTCTTTTTTCTGGTACTCCACAGGTGAGTGAAATCAGTTGACACTTGTCTTTCTCTGCGTGGCTTATTTCGCTGAGCATGATACCCTCTACCTCCCTCCATGTTGTTGCACATGGTAGGATTGGTTTCTGCATATGGCAGAATCATATTCCACTTTTCATCCTCAGATAGACACTTACCTTGTCTGTTGTTGTGGACAGTGCTGTGATAATTATACGGGTGCACAGGTCTTTTTTAAACTGGGCTGCTGTATTCTAGTGTTTATTTCTGTATGTCCGGATGTATGAATATATTTAGTTAGTTCATTACTCACTTGTATATCTGTTATTTATTTACTTATTTATCATTAGTCTTCATCTACGTGTGTCTCATGTAGTTTAGTAAACTGCCCCCCACAATGAGATGCCCCCACATACCTCATTGCAGTCACTGTCCATGAGCATATTAAGATGCTGTAGAATCCCTTGTTGTCTTCTCTGTGTCGTACGTCCCTCCCCGTGCCCCCCTTCTGCTTTATGCATGCCAAAGGTAATGTGCACATTCGCCCCCGCTCCGCCTGACATTTTCCTCCGTTCCCACCTGTCCACGTCCATCCCTTTCCGTTTGGTAACTGTGAGTCCACTCTTGTGGTGCCGTTTTTCTTCTTCGGATGTCTCTTGGTTCCCCTCCTGCACAGGCGAGTGATATCATTTGATCCTTGTGTTTCTCCACCTGCCTGCCTTATTACACTGAGTATGATGCCCTCTCACACCATCCGTGTTTCTGCAAATGGTGTGATTTGTTTTCCTATGACTGAATAATATTCCATTGTTCATCTACTGATGGACACTGAGCTTGGCTATTGAGAACAGTGCTGTGGTAATCATAGCGATGCACGTGTCGCTTTTAAACTGGGGGCGGCAATGTCTCATTCATTCATTCATCTGTTTATTCATTTATTTTTTTATCATGAATCTACAATTATGTGGATCACATCATGTTTATTACACTCCCCCCATCACCAACGTAGGAATGGTTAAGGGACTGAGAAGGCTGGTTGTGAAGGATGGTTGCAGGCTGGTAAGGGGGCATTACGATTACCTCACATAAAGTGGGGGGGGAATTCTATAGGGAAGGCAGTATAGTTCAGAGAATTCAAGCAGTGATTCTTACTATGCTGGTGAACAGTGAGTGTAATGGGGTCTGGGGGGCGACTTGATGATCTGGGCAGTCTAGTAACCTTAATGTTCCTCATGTAATTGTAGACTGGTTATTGTGAATAGTGCTGCCATAAATTTAGGGGTGCAGATGTCTTTCTAGAACTGGGTTGCTGCATTCCTTATGTATGTATGTTTGTATGTATGTATGTGTGTATGTATGTATTCATCCATCCATGCATCCATTCATTCTTTCATTCATTCATTCATTCATTATCTGTCTACCTACCTATCCATGGATGTTTCTGTCATTAATGCACAATTAGATGAGTTCCATTATGTTTACCAGACTCCCCCCATCACGCACGTGCCCCCAGATACCCCATTGCAGTCACTGTCCATGAGCATTGTAAGATACTGTAGAATCCATACTTGTCTTTTCTGTGTTTTTCCGCCCTGTCTGTGACACCCCTCCCACATTATATATTCTTCTTCTAATGTGTCCTTACTTCGCCCCTCCCTAATCCCTCCATTCCCACCCATACACCTCAGTCTCTTTCCCTCTGTTAACTTTTAGTCCATTCTTGGGTTTTCTGAGACTGCTGCTGTTTCCTTCTTCAGTTTTTTGTTTGTTCTGATACTGTAATGATGAGTGATATCATTATACATATATATATATATAGATATTTATATCTATATATATATATGTGTATGTATGTAGGTAAGTAACTCTAATGTTTGCTAAGATGATGCAGCTCCGCAAGGCTGGGCACTGCCCCCCCCCGTGGGTGGAGTTTGTAAGCGCAGCACTGTTGCCTGGAGATTCCACGATGTCACAGTGGTGCCTCTGTCCTAGAGACATAATGTGTATGCTGAGAGGAGCAGGTGTGATTCGGGTGAGGTGGACACTGACCAACTTGACAGCATCAGGCTAAATGGAATCCAGAGCCAAGGTACTGTGTGTTCCTTTTCATTTTGTTGTCACTACTTCAAAGTTACATGAACAACATTATGGTTCCTAAGACTACCCCCACTGTCAAGTCCCCAGCACGTAGCCCGTAAGAGTCGCTGTCCAACAGCCCAGGAATATGCTGTAGAAGTGCTGCTGATCATCGCTATGTTATACGGACCTACCTAAGCTTGCCGCCGGGCCACAGCCTGTGTGCCACTCATAATGCCCCATTTTCCCTCTCTCCCTTCCCTCCTAAGCCATCCTCCTCAGTCCCATTCCCTTTGGTAAGTGTGAGTCCATTCTTGGGTTCGGTGCGGCTGCTACTGTCCTTTTCTATCACTCCTTTTCTTTTTTCTGGTACTCCACAGGTGAGTGAAATCAGTTGACACTGGTCTTTCTCTGCGTGGCTTATTTCGCTGAGCATGATACCCTCTACCTCCCTCCATGTTGTTGCACATGGTAGGATTGGTTTCTGCATATGGCAGAATAATATTCCACTTTTCATCCTCTGATAGACACTTACCTTGTCTGTTGTTGTGGACAGTGCTGTGATAATTATACGGGTGCACAGGTCTTTTTTAAACTGGGCTGCTGTATTCTAGTGTTTATTTCTGTATGTCCGGATGTATGAATATATTTAGTTAGTTCATTACTCACTTGTATATCTGTTATTTATTTATTTATTTATCATTAGTCTTCATCTACGTGAGTCTCATGTAGTTTAGTAAACTGCCCCCCACAATGAGATGCCCCCACATACCTCATTGCAGTCACTGTCCATGAGCATATTAAGATGCTGTAGAATCCCTTGTTGTCTTCTCTGTGTCGTACGTCCCTCCCCGTGCCCCCCTTCTGCTTTATGCATGCCAAAGGTAATGTGCACATTCGCCCCCGCTCCGCCTGACATTTTCCTCCGTTCCCACCTGTCCACGTCCATCCCTTTCCGTTTGGTAACTGTGAGTCCACTCTTGTGGTGCCGTTTTTCTTCTTCGGATGTCTCTTGGTTCCCCTCCTGCACAGGCGAGTGATATCATTTGATCCTTGTGTTTCTCCACCTGCCTGCCTTATTACACTGAGTATGATGCCCTCTCACACCATCCGTGTTTCTGCAAATGGTGTGATTTGTTTTCCTATGACTGAATAATATTCCATTGTTCATCTACTGATGGACACTGAGCTTGGCTATTGAGAACAGTGCTGTGGTAATCATAGGGATGCACGTGTCGCTTTTAAACTGGGGGCGGCAATGTCTCATTCATTCATTCATCTGTTTATTCATTTATTTTTTGATCATGAATCTACAATTATGTGGATCACATCATGTTTATTACACTCCCCTCATCACCAACGTAGGAATGGTTAAGGGACTGAGAAGGCTGGTTGTGAAGGATGGTTGCAGGCTGGTAAGGGGGCATTGCGATTAGCTCACTTAATGTGGGGGGGGAATTCTATAGGGAAGGCAGTATAGTTCAGAGAATTGAAGCAGTGATTCTTACTATGCTGGTGAACAGTGAGTGTAATGGCGTCTGGGGGGCGACTTGATGATCTGGGCAGTCTAGTAACCTTAATGTTCCTTATGTAATTGTAGACTGGTTATTGTGAATAGTGCTGCCATAAATTTAGGGGTGCAGATGTCTTTCTAGAACTGGGTTGCTGCATTCCTTATGTATGTATGTTTGTATGTATGTATGTGTGTATGTATGTATTCATCCATCCATGCATCCATTCATTCATTCTTTCATTCATTCATTCATTCATTATCTGTCTACCTATCTATCCATGGATGTTTCTGTCATTAATGCACAATTAGATGAGTTCCATTATGTTTACTAGACTCCCCCCATCACGCACGTGCCCCCAGATACACCATTGCAGTCACTGTCCATGAGCATAGTAAGATACTGTAGAATCCCTACTTGTCTTTTCTGTGTTTTTCCGCCCTGTCTGTGACACCCCTCCCACATTATATATTCTTCTTCTAATGTGTCCTTATTTCGCCCCTCCCTAATCCCTCCATTCCCACCCATACACCTCAGTCTCTTTCCCTCTGTTAACTTTTAGTCCATTCTTGGGTTTTCTGAGACTGCTGCTGTTTCCTTCTTCAGTTTTTTGTTTGTTCTGATACTGTAATGATGAGTGATATCGTTATACATATATATATATATAGATAGATATTTATATCTATATATATATATATGTGTATGTATGTAGGTAAGTAACTCTAATGTTTGCTAAGATGATGCAGCTCCGCAAGGCTGGGCACTGCCCCCCCCCGTGGGTGGAGTTTGTAAGCGCAGCACTGTTGCCTGGAGATTCCACGATGTCACAGTGGTGCCTCTGTCCTAGAGACATAATGTGTATGCTGAGAGGAGCAGGTGTGATTCGGGTGAGGTGGACACTGACCAACTTGACAGCATCAGGCTAAATGGAATCCAGAGCCAAGGTACTGTGTGTTCCTTTTCATTTTGTTGTCACTACTTCAAAGTTACATGAACAACATTATGGTTCCTAAGACTACCCCC
This sequence comes from Manis pentadactyla, assembly GCF_030020395.1. Taxonomy (NCBI): domain Eukaryota; kingdom Metazoa; phylum Chordata; class Mammalia; order Pholidota; family Manidae; genus Manis; species Manis pentadactyla. The sequence goes on from NC_080024.1 coordinate 86,258,018, forward strand.
ACTGTCAAGTCCCCAGCACGTAGCCCGTAAGAGTCGCTGTCCAACAGCCCAGGAATATGCTGTAGAAGTGCTGCTGATCATCGCTATGTTATACGGACCTACCTAAGCTTGCCGCCGGGCCACAGCCTGTGTGCCACTCATAATGCCCCATTTTCCCTCTCTCCCTTCCCTCCTCAGCCATCCTCCTCAGTCCCATTCCCTTTGGTAAGTGTGAGTCCATTCTTGGGTTCGGTGCGGCTGCTACTGTCCTTTTCTATCACTCCTTTTCTTTTTTCTGGTACTCCACAGGTGAGTGAAATCAGTTGACACTTGTCTTTCTCTGCGTGGCTTATTTCGCTGAGCATGATACCCTCTACCTCCCTCCATGTTGTTGCACATGGTAGGATTGGTTTCTGCATATGGCAGAATAATATTCCACTTTTCATCCTCTGATAGACACTTACCTTGTCTGTTGTTGTGGACAGTGCTGTGATAATTATACGGGTGCACAGGTCTTTTTTAAACTGGGCTGCTGTATTCTAGTGTTTATTTCTGTATGTCCGGATGTATGAATATATTTAGTTAGTTCATTACTCACTTGTATATCTGTTATTTATTTATTTATTTATCATTAGTCTCCATCTACGTGAGTCTCACGTAGTTTAGTAAACTGCCCCCCACAATGAGATGCCCCCACATACCTCATTGCAGTCACTGTCCATGAGCATATTAAGATGCTGTAGAATCCCTTGTTGTCTTCTCTGTGTCGTACGTCCCTCCCCGTGCCCCCCTTCTGCTTTATGCATGCCAAAGGTAATGTGCACATTCGCCCCCGCTCCGCCTGACATTTTCCTCCGTTCCCACCTGTCCACGTCCATCCCTTTCCGTTTGGTAACTGTGAGTCCACTCTTGTGGTGCCGTTTTTCTTCTTCGGATGTCTCTTGGTTCCCCTCCTGCACAGGCGAGTGATATCATTTGATCCTTGTGTTTCTCCACCTGCCTGCCTTATTACACTGAGTATGATGCCCTCTCACACCATCCGTGTTTCTGCAAATGGTGTGATTTGTTTTCCTATGACTGAATAATATTCCATTGTTCATCTACTGATGGACACTGAGCTTGGCTATTGAGAACAGTGCTGTGGTAATCATAGGGATGCACGTGTCGCTTTTAAACTGGGGGCGGCAATGTCTCATTCATTCATTCATCTGTTTATTCATTTATTTTTTTATCATGAATCTACAATTATGTGGATCACATCATGTTTATTACACTCCCCTCATCACCAACGTAGGAATGGTTAAGGGACTGAGAAGGCTGGTTGTGAAGGATGGTTGCAGGCTGGTAAGGGGGCATTGCGATTAGCTCACTTAATGTGGGGGGGGAATTCTATAGGGAAGGCAGTATAGTTCAGAGAATTGAAGCAGTGATTCTTACTATGCTGGTGAACAGTGAGTGTAATGGCGTCTGGGGGGCGACTTGATGATCTGGGCAGTCTAGTAACCTTAATGTTCCTTATGTAATTGTAGACTGGTTATTGTGAATAGTGCTGCCATAAATTTAGGGGTGCAGATGTCTTTCTAGAACTGGGTTGCTGCATTCCTTATGTATGTATGTTTGTATGTATGTATGTGTGTATGTATGTATTCATCCATCCATGCATCCATTCATTCATTCTTTCATTCATTCATTCATTCATTATCTGTCTACCTATCTATCCATGGATGTTTCTGTCATTAATGCACAATTAGATGAGTTCCATTATGTTTACTAGACTCCCCCCATCACGCACGTGCCCCCAGATACCCCATTGCAGTCACTGTCCATGAGCATAGTAAGATACTGTAGAATCCCTACTTGTCTTTTCTGTGTTTTTCCGCCCTGTCTGTGACACCCCTCCCACATTATATATTCTTCTTCTAATGTGTCCTTACTTCGCCCCTCCCTAATCCCTCCATTCCCACCCATACACCTCAGTCTCTTTCCCTCTGTTAACTTTTAGTCCATTCTTGGGTTTTCTGAGACTGCTGCTGTTTCCTTCTTCAGTTTTTTGTTTGTTCTGATACTGTAATGATGAGTGATATCATTATACATATATATATATAGATAGATATTTATATCTATATATATATATATGTGTATGTATGTAGGTAAGTAACTCTAATGTTTGCTAAGATGATGCAGCTCCGCAAGGCTGGGCACTGCCCCCCCCCGTGGGTGGAGTTTGTAAGCGCAGCACTGTTGCCTGGAGATTCCACGATGTCACAGTGGTGCCTCTGTCCTAGAGACATAATGTGTATGCTGAGAGGAGCAGGTGTGATTCGGGTGAGGTGGACACTGACCAACTTGACAGCATCAGGCTAAATGGAATCCAGAGCCAAGGTACTGTGTGTTCCTTTTCATTTTGTTGTCACTACTTCAAAGTTACATGAACAACATTATGGTTCCTAAGACTACCCCCACTGTCAAGTCCCCAGCACGTAGCCTGTAAGAGTCGCTGTCCAACAGCCCAGGAATATGCTGTAGAAGTGCTGCTGATCATCGCTATGTTATACGGACCTACCTAAGCTTGCCGCCGGGCCACAGCCTGTGTGCCACTCATAATGCCCCATTTTCCCTCTCTCCCTTCCCTCCTCAGCCATCCTCCTCAGTCCCATTCCCTTTGGTAAGTGTGAGTCCATTCTTGGGTTCGGTGCGGCTGCTACTGTCCTTTTCTATCACTCCTTTTCTTTTTTCTGGTACTCCACAGGTGAGTGAAATCAGTTGACACTTGTCTTTCTCTGCGTGGCTTATTTCGCTGAGCATGATACCCTCTACCTCCCTCCATGTTGTTGCACATGGTAGGATTGGTTTCTGCATATGGCAGAATAATATTCCACTTTTCATCCTCTGATAGACACTTACCTTGTCTGTTGTTGTGGACAGTGCTGTGATAATTATACGGGTGCACAGGTCTTTTTTAAACTGGGCTGCTGTATTCTAGTGTTTATTTCTGTATGTCCGGATGTATGAATATATTTAGTTAGTTCATTACTCACTTGTATATCTGTTATTTATTTATTTATTTATCATTAGTCTCCATCTACGTGAGTCTCACGTAGTTTAGTAAACTGCCCCCCACAATGAGATGCCCCCACATACCTCATTGCAGTCACTGTCCATGAGCATATTAAGATGCTGTAGAATCCCTTGTTGTCTTCTCTGTGTCGTACGTCCCTCCCCGTGCCCCCCTTCTGCTTTATGCATGCCAAAGGTAATGTGCACATTCGCCCCCGCTCCGCCTGACATTTTCCTCCGTTCCCACCTGTCCACGTCCATCCCTTTCCGTTTGGTAACTGTGAGTCCACTCTTGTGGTGCCGTTTTTCTTCTTCGGATGTCTCTTGGTTCCCCTCCTGCACAGGCGAGTGATATCATTTGATCCTTGTGTTTCTCCACCTGCCTGCCTTATTACACTGAGTATGATGCCCTCTCACACCATCCGTGTTTCTGCAAATGGTGTGATTTGTTTTCCTATGACTGAATAATATTCCATTGTTCATCTACTGATGGACACTGAGCTTGGCTATTGAGAACAGTGCTGTGGTAATCATAGGGATGCACGTGTCGCTTTTAAACTGGGGGCGGCAATGTCTCATTCATTCATTCATCTGTTTATTCATTTATTTTTTTATCATGAATCTACAATTATGTGGATCACATCATGTTTATTACACTCCCCTCATCACCAACGTAGGAATGGTTAAGGGACTGAGAAGGCTGGTTGTGAAGGATGGTTGCAGGCTGGTAAGGGGGCATTGCGATTAGCTCACTTAATGTGGGGGGGGAATTCTATAGGGAAGGCAGTATAGTTCAGAGAATTGAAGCAGTGATTCTTACTATGCTGGTGAACAGTGAGTGTAATGGCGTCTGGGGGGCGACTTGATGATCTGGGCAGTCTAGTAACCTTAATGTTCCTTATGTAATTGTAGACTGGTTATTGTGAATAGTGCTGCCATAAATTTAGGGGTGCAGATGTCTTTCTAGAACTGGGTTGCTGCATTCCTTATGTATGTATGTTTGTATGTATGTATGTGTGTATGTATGTATTCATCCATCCATGCATCCATTCATTCATTCTTTCATTCATTCATTCATTCATTATCTGTCTACCTATCTATCCATGGATGTTTCTGTCATTAATGCACAATTAGATGAGTTCCATTATGTTTACTAGACTCCCCCCATCACGCACGTGCCCCCAGATACACCATTGCAGTCACTGTCCATGAGCATAGTAAGATACTGTAGAATCCCTACTTGTCTTTTCTGTGTTTTTCCGCCCTGTCTGTGACACCCCTCCCACATTATATATTCTTCTTCTAATGTGTCCTTACTTCGCCCCTCCCTAATCCCTCCATTCCCACCCATACACCTCAGTCTCTTTCCCTCTGTTAACTTTTAGTCCATTCTTGGGTTTTCTGAGACTGCTGCTGTTTCCTTCTTCAGTTTTTTGTTTGTTCTGATACTGTAATGATGAGTGATATCATTATACATATATATATATATAGATAGATATTTATATCTATATATATATATATGTGTATGTATGTAGGTAAGTAACTCTAATGTTTGCTAAGATGATGCAGCTCCGCAAGGCTGGGCACTGCCCCCCCCCGTGGGTGGAGTTTGTAAGCGCAGCACTGTTGCCTGGAGATTCCACGATGTCACAGTGGTGCCTCTGTCCTAGAGACATAATGTGTATGCTGAGAGGAGCAGGTGTGATTCGGGTGAGGTGGACACTGACCAACTTGACAGCATCAGGCTAAATGGAATCCAGAGCCAAGGTACTGTGTGTTCCTTTTCATTTTGTTGTCACTACTTCAAAGTTACATGAACAACATTATGGTTCCTAAGACTACCCCCACTGTCAAGTCCCCAGCACGTAGCCCGTAAGAGTCGCTGTCCAACAGCCCAGGAATATGCTGTAGAAGTGCTGCTGATCATCGCTATGTTATACGGACCTACCTAAGCTTGCCGCCGGGCCACAGCCTGTGTGCCACTCATAATGCCCCATTTTCCCTCTCTCCCTTCCCTCCTCAGCCATCCTCCTCAGTCCCATTCCCTTTGGTAAGTGTGAGTCCATTCTTGGGTTCGGTGCGGCTGCTACTTCCTTTTCTATCACTCCTTTTCTTTTTTCTGGTACTCCACAGGTGAGTGAAATCAGTTGACACTTGTCTTTCTCTGCGTGGCTTATTTCGCTGAGCATGATACCCTCTACCTCCCTCCATGTTGTTGCACATGGTAGGATTGGTTTCTGCATATGGCAGAATAATATTCCACTTTTCATCCTCAGATAGACACTTACCTTGTCTGTTGTTGTGGACAGTGCTGTGATAATTATACGGGTGCACAGGTCTTTTTTAAACTGGGCTGCTGTATTCTAGTGTTTATTTCTGTATGTCCGGATGTATGAATATATTTAGTTAGTTCATTACTCACTTGTATATCTGTTATTTATTTATTTATTTATCATTAGTCTCCATCTACGTGAGTCTCACGTAGTTTAGTAAACTGCCCCCCACAATGAGATGCCCCCACATACCTCATTGCAGTCACTGTCCATGAGCATATTAAGATGCTGTAGAATCCCTTGTTGTCTTCTCTGTGTCGTACGTCCCTCCCCGTGCCCCCCTTCTGCTTTATGCATGCCAAAGGTAATGTGCACATTCGCCCCCGCTCCGCCTGACATTTTCCTCCGTTCCCACCTGTCCACGTCCATCCCTTTCCGTTTGGTAACTGTGAGTCCACTCTTGTGGTGCCGTTTTTCTTCTTCGGATGTCTCTTGGTTCCCCTCCTGCACAGGCGAGTGATATCATTTGATCCTTGTGTTTCTCCACCTGCCTGCCTTATTACACTGAGTATGATGCCCTCTCACACCATCCGTGTTTCTGCAAATGGTGTGATTTGTTTTCCTATGACTGAATAATATTCCATTGTTCATCTACTGATGGACACTGAGCTTGGCTATTGAGAACAGTGCTGTGGTAATCATAGGGATGCACGTGTCGCTTTTAAACTGGGGGCGGCAATGTCTCATTCATTCATTCATCTGTTTATTCATTTATTTTTTTATCATGAATCTACAATTATGTGGATCACATCATGTTTATTACACTCCCCTCATCACCAACGTAGGAATGGTTAAGGGACTGAGAAGGCTGGTTGTGAAGGATGGTTGCAGGCTGGAAAGGGGGCATTGCGATTAGCTCACATAATGTGGGGGGGGAATTCTATAGGGAAGGCAGTATAGTTCAGAGAATTCAAGCAGTGATTCTTACTATGCTGGTGAACAGTGAGTGTAATGGGGTCTGGGGGGCGACTTGGTGATCTGGGCAGTCTAGTAACCTTAATGTTCCTTATGTAATTGTAGACTGGTTATTGTGAATAGTGCTGCCATAAATTTAGGGGTGCAGATGTCTTTCTAGAACTGGGTTGCTGCATTCCTTATGTATGTATGTTTGTATGTATGTATGTGTGTATGTATGTATTCATCCATCCATGCATCCATTCATTCATTCTTTCATTCATTCATTCATTCATTATCTGTCTACCTACCTATCCATGGATGTTTCTGTCATTAATGCACAATTAGATGAGTTCCATTATGTTTACCAGACTCCCCCCATCACGCACGTGCCCCCAGATACCCCATTGCAGTCACTGTCCATGAGCATAGTAAGATACTGTAGAATCCCTACTTGTCTTTTCTGTGTTTTTCCGCCCTGTCTGTGACACCCCTCCCACATTATATATTCTTCTTCTAATGTGTCCTTACTTCGCCCCTCCCTAATCCCTCCATTCCCACCCATACACCTCAGTCTCTTTCCCTCTGTTAACTTTTAGTCCATTCTTGGGTTTTCTGAGACTGCTGCTGTTTCCTTCTTCAGTTTTTTGTTTGTTCTGATACTGTAATGATGAGTGATATCGTTATACATATATATATATATAGATAGATATTTATATCTATATATATATATATGTGTATGTATGTAGGTAAGTAACTCTAATGTTTGCTAAGATGATGCAGCTCCGCAAGGCTGGGCACTGCCCCCCCCCGTGGGTGGAGTTTGTAAGCGCAGCACTGTTGCCTGGAGATTCCACGATGTCACAGTGGTGCCTCTGTCCTAGAGACATAATGTGTATGCTGAGAGGAGCAGGTGTGATTCGGGTGAGGTGGACACTGACCAACTTGACAGCATCAGGCTAAATGGAATCCAGAGCCAAGGTACTGTGTGTTCCTTTTCATTTTGTTGTCACTACTTCAAAGTTACATGAACAACATTATGGTTCCTAAGACTACCCCCACTGTCAAGTCCCCAGCACGTAGCCCGTAAGAGTCGCTGTCCAACAGCCCAGGAATATGCTGTAGAAGTGCTGCTGATCATCGCTATGTTATACGGACCTACCTAAGCTTGCCGCCGGGCCACAGCCTGTGTGCCACTCATAATGCCCCATTTTCCCTCTCTCCCTTCCCTCCTCAGCCATCCTCCTCAGTCCCATTCCCTTTGGTAAGTGTGAGTCCATTCTTGGGTTCGGTGCGGCTGCTACTGTCCTTTTCTATCACTCCTTTTCTTTTTTCTGGTACTCCACAGGTGAGTGAAATCAGTTGACACTTGTCTTTCTCTGCGTGGCTTATTTCGCTGAGCATGATACCCTCTACCTCCCTCCATGTTGTTGCACATGGTAGGATTGGTTTCTGCATATGGCAGAATAATATTCCACTTTTCATCCTCTGATAGACACTTACCTTGTCTGTTGTTGTGGACAGTGCTGTGATAATTATACGGGTGCACAGGTCTTTTTTAAACTGGGCTGCTGTATTCTAGTGTTTATTTCTGTATGTCCGGATGTATGAATATATTTAGTTAGTTCATTACTCACTTGTATATCTGTTATTTATTTATTTATTTATCATTAGTCTCCATCTACGTGAGTCTCACGTAGTTTAGTAAACTGCCCCCCACAATGAGATGCCCCCACATACCTCATTGCAGTCACTGTCCATGAGCATATTAAGATGCTGTAGAATCCCTTGTTGTCTTCTCTGTGTCGTACGTCCCTCCCCGTGCCCCCCTTCTGCTTTATGCATGCCAAAGGTAATGTGCACATTCGCCCCCGCTCCGCCTGACATTTTCCTCCGTTCCCACCTGTCCACGTCCATCCCTTTCCGTTTGGTAACTGTGAGTCCACTCTTGTGGTGCCGTTTTTCTTCTTCGGATGTCTCTTGGTTCCCCTCCTGCACAGGCGAGTGATATCATTTGATCCTTGTGTTTCTCCACCTGCCTGCCTTATTACACTGAGTATGATGCCCTCTCACACCATCCGTGTTTCTGCAAATGGTGTGATTTGTTTTCCTATGACTGAATAATATTCCATTGTTCATCTACTGATGGACACTGAGCTTGGCTATTGAGAACAGTGCTGTGGTAATCATAGGGATGCACGTGTCGCTTTTAAACTGGGGGCGGCAATGTCTCATTCATTCATTCATCTGTTTATTCATTTATTTTTTTATCATGAATCTACAATTATGTGGATCACATCATGTTTATTACACTCCCCTCATCACCAACGTAGGAATGGTTAAGGGACTGAGAAGGCTGGTTGTGAAGGATGGTTGCAGGCTGGTAAGGGGGCATTGCGATTAGCTCACTTAATGTGGGGGGGGAATTCTATAGGGAAGGCAGTATAGTTCAGAGAATTGAAGCAGTGATTCTTACTATGCTGGTGAACAGTGAGTGTAATGGCGTCTGGGGGGCGACTTGATGATCTGGGCAGTCTAGTAACCTTAATGTTCCTTATGTAATTGTAGACTGGTTATTGTGAATAGTGCTGCCATAAATTTAGGGGTGCAGATGTCTTTCTAGAACTGGGTTGCTGCATTCCTTATGTATGTATGTTTGTATGTATGTATGTGTGTATGTATGTATTCATCCATCCATGCATCCATTCATTCATTCTTTCATTCATTCATTCATTCATTATCTGTCTACCTATCTATCCATGGATGTTTCTGTCATTAATGCACAATTAGATGAGTTCCATTATGTTTACTAGACTCCCCCCATCACGCACGTGCCCCCAGATACCCCATTGCAGTCACTGTCCATGAGCATAGTAAGATACTGTAGAATCCCTACTTGTCTTTTCTGTGTTTTTCCGCCCTGTCTGTGACACCCCTCCCACATTATATATTCTTCTTCTAATGTGTCCTTACTTCGCCCCTCCCTAATCCCTCCATTCCCACCCATACACCTCAGTCTCTTTCCCTCTGTTAACTTTTAGTCCATTCTTGGGTTTTCTGAGACTGCTGCTGTTTCCTTCTTCAGTTTTTTGTTTGTTCTGATACTGTAATGATGAGTGATATCATTATACATATATATATATATAGATAGATATTTATATCTATATATATATATATGTGTATGTATGTAGGTAAGTAACTCTAATGTTTGCTAAGATGATGCAGCTCCGCAAGGCTGGGCACTGCCCCCCCCCGTGGGTGGAGTTTGTAAGCGCAGCACTGTTGCCTGGAGATTCCACGATGTCACAGTGGTGCCTCTGTCCTAGAGACATAATGTGTATGCTGAGAGGAGCAGGTGTGATTCGGGTGAGGTGGACACTGACCAACTTGACAGCATCAGGCTAAATGGAATCCAGAGCCAAGGTACTGTGTGTTCCTTTTCATTTTGTTGTCACTACTTCAAAGTTACATGAACAACATTATGGTTCCTAAGACTACCCCCACTGTCAAGTCCCCAGCACGTAGCCCGTAAGAGTCGCTGTCCAACAGCCCAGGAATATGCTGTAGAAGTGCTGCTGATCATCGCTATGTTATACGGACCTACCTAAGCTTGCCGCCGGGCCACAGCCTGTGTGCCACTCATAATGCCCCATTTTCCCTCTCTCCCTTCCCTCCTCAGCCATCCTCCTCAGTCCCATTCCCTTTGGTAAGTGTGAGTCCATTCTTGGGTTCGGTGCGGCTGCTACTGTCCTTTTCTATCACTCCTTTTCTTTTTTCTGGTACTCCACAGGTGAGTGAAATCAGTTGACACTTGTCTTTCTCTGCGTGGCTTATTTCGCTGAGCATGATACCCTCTACCTCCCTCCATGTTGTTGCACATGGTAGGATTGGTTTCTGCATATGGCAGAATAATATTCCACTTTTCATCCTCTGATAGACACTTACCTTGTCTGTTGTTGTGGACAGTGCTGTGATAATTATACGGGTGCACAGGTCTTTTTTAAACTGGGCTGCTGTATTCTAGTGTTTATTTCTGTATGTCCGGATGTATGAATATATTTAGTTAGTTCATTACTCACTTGTATATCTGTTATTTATTTATTTATTTATCATTAGTCTCCATCTACGTGAGTCTCACGTAGTTTAGTAAACTGCCCCCCACAATGAGATGCCCCCACATACCTCATTGCAGTCACTGTCCATGAGCATATTAAGATGCTGTAGAATCCCTTGTTGTCTTCTCTGTGTCGTACGTCCCTCCCCGTGCCCCCCTTCTGCTTTATGCATGCCAAAGGTAATGTGCACATTCGCCCCCGCTCCGCCTGACATTTTCCTCCGTTCCCACCTGTCCACGTCCATCCCTTTCCGTTTGGTAACTGTGAGTCCACTCTTGTGGTGCCGTTTTTCTTCTTCGGATGTCTCTTGGTTCCCCTCCTGCACAGGCGAGTGATATCATTTGATCCTTGTGTTTCTCCACCTGCCTGCCTTATTACACTGAGTATGATGCCCTCTCACACCATCCGTGTTTCTGCAAATGGTGTGATTTGTTTTCCTATGACTGAATAATATTCCATTGTTCATCTACTGATGGACACTGAGCTTGGCTATTGAGAACAGTGCTGTGGTAATCATAGGGATGCACGTGTCGCTTTTAAACTGGGGGCGGCAATGTCTCATTCATTCATTCATCTGTTTATTCATTTATTTTTTTATCATGAATCTACAATTATGTGGATCACATCATGTTTATTACACTCCCCTCATCACCAACGTAGGAATGGTTAAGGGACTGAGAAGGCTGGTTGTGAAGGATGGTTGCAGGCTGGTAAGGGGGCATTGCGATTAGCTCACTTAATGTGGGGGGGGAATTCTATAGGGAAGGCAGTATAGTTCAGAGAATTGAAGCAGTGATTCTTACTATGCTGGTGAACAGTGAGTGTAATGGCGTCTGGGGGGCGACTTGATGATCTGGGCAGTCTAGTAACCTTAATGTTCCTTATGTAATTGTAGACTGGTTATTGTGAATAGTGCTGCCATAAATTTAGGGGTGCAGATGTCTTTCTAGAACTGGGTTGCTGCATTCCTTATGTATGTATGTTTGTATGTATGTATGTGTGTATGTATGTATTCATCCATCCATGCATCCATTCATTCATTCTTTCATTCATTCATTCATTCATTATCTGTCTACCTATCTATCCATGGATGTTTCTGTCATTAATGCACAATTAGATGAGTTCCATTATGTTTACTAGACTCCCCCCATCACGCACGTGCCCCCAGATACCCCATTGCAGTCACTGTCCATGAGCATAGTAAGATACTGTAGAATCCCTACTTGTCTTTTCTGTGTTTTTCCGCCCTGTCTGTGACACCCCTCCCACATTATATATTCTTCTTCTAATGTGTCCTTACTTCGCCCCTCCCTAATCCCTCCATTCCCACCCATACACCTCAGTCTCTTTCCCTCTGTTAACTTTTAGTCCATTCTTGGGTTTTCTGAGACTGCTGCTGTTTCCTTCTTCAGTTTTTTGTTTGTTCTGATACTGTAATGATGAGTGATATCGTTATACATATATATATATATAGATAGATATTTATATCTATATATATATATATGTGTATGTATGTAGGTAAGTAACTCTAATGTTTGCTAAGATGATGCAGCTCCGCAAGGCTGGGCACTGCCCCCCCCCGTGGGTGGAGTTTGTAAGCGCAGCACTGTTGCCTGGAGATTCCACGATGTCACAGTGGTGCCTCTGTCCTAGAGACATAATGTGTATGCTGAGAGGAGCAGGTGTGATTCGGGTGAGGTGGACACTGACCAACTTGACAGCATCAGGCTAAATGGAATCCAGAGCCAAGGTACTGTGTGTTCCTTTTCATTTTGTTGTCACTACTTCAAAGTTACATGAACAACATTATGGTTCCTAAGACTACCCCCACTGTCAAGTCCCCAGCACGTAGCCCGTAAGAGTCGCTGTCCAACAGCCCAGGAATATGCTGTAGAAGTGCTGCTGATCATCGCTATGTTATACGGACCTACCTAAGCTTGCCGCCGGGCCACAGCCTGTGTGCCACTCATAATGCCCCATTTTCCCTCTCTCCCTTCCCTCCTCAGCCATCCTCCTCAGTCCCATTCCCTTTGGTAAGTGTGAGTCCATTCTTGGGTTCGGTGCGGCTGCTACTGTCCTTTTCTATCACTCCTTTTCTTTTTTCTGGTACTCCACAGGTGAGTGAAATCAGTTGACACTTGTCTTTCTCTGCGTGGCTTATTTCGCTGAGCATGATACCCTCTACCTCCCTCCATGTTGTTGCACATGGTAGGATTGGTTTCTGCATATGGCAGAATAATATTCCACTTTTCATCCTCAGATAGACACTTACCTTGTCTGTTGTTGTGGACAGTGCTGTGATAATTATACGGGTGCACAGGTCTTTTTTAAACTGGGCTGCTGTATTCTAGTGTTTATTTCTGTATGTCCGGATGTATGAATATATTTAGTTAGTTCATTACTCACTTGTATATCTGTTATTTATTTATTTATTTATCATTAGTCTCCATCTACGTGAGTCTCACGTAGTTTAGTAAACTGCCCCCCACAATGAGATGCCCCCACATACCTCATTGCAGTCACTGTCCATGAGCATATTAAGATGCTGTAGAATCCCTTGTTGTCTTCTCTGTGTCGTACGTCCCTCCCCGTGCCCCCCTTCTGCTTTATGCATGCCAAAGGTAATGTGCACATTCGCCCCCGCTCCGCCTGACATTTTCCTCCGTTCCCACCTGTCCACGTCCATCCCTTTCCGTTTGGTAACTGTGAGTCCACTCTTGTGGTGCCGTTTTTCTTCTTCGGATGTCTCTTGGTTCCCCTCCTGCACAGGCGAGTGATATCATTTGATCCTTGTGTTTCTCCACCTGCCTGCCTTATTACACTGAGTATGATGCCCTCTCACACCATCCGTGTTTCTGCAAATGGTGTGATTTGTTTTCCTATGACTGAATAATATTCCATTGTTCATCTACTGATGGACACTGAGCTTGGCTATTGAGAACAGTGCTGTGGTAATCATAGGGATGCACGTGTCGCTTTTAAACTGGGGGCGGCAATGTCTCATTCATTCATTCATCTGTTTATTCATTTATTTTTTTATCATGAATCTACAATTATGTGGATCACATCATGTTTATTACACTCCCCTCATCACCAACGTAGGAATGGTTAAGGGACTGAGAAGGCTGGTTGTGAAGGATGGTTGCAGGCTGGAAAGGGGGCATTGCGATTAGCTCACATAATGTGGGGGGGGAATTCTATAGGGAAGGCAGTATAGTTCAGAGAATTCAAGCAGTGATTCTTACTATGCTGGTGAACAGTGAGTGTAATGGGGTCTGGGGGGCAACTTGGTGATCTGGGCAGTCTAGTAACCTTAATGTTCCTTATGTAATTGTAGACTGGTTATTGTGAATAGTGCTGCCATAAATTTAGGGGTGCAGATGTCTTTCTAGAACTGGGTTGCTGCATTCCTTATGTATGTATGTTTGTATGTATGTATGTGTGTATGTATGTATTCATCCATCCATGCATCCATTCATTCATTCTTTCATTCATTCATTCATTCATTATCTGTCTACCTACCTATCCATGGATGTTTCTGTCATTAATGCACAATTAGATGAGTTCCATTATGTTTACCAGACTCCCCCCATCACGCACGTGCCCCCAGATACCCCATTGCAGTCACTGTCCATGAGCATAGTAAGATACTGTAGAATCCCTACTTGTCTTTTCTGTGTTTTTCCGCCCTGTCTGTGACACCCCTCCCACATTATATATTCTTCTTCTAATGTGTCCTTACTTCGCCCCTCCCTAATCCCTCCATTCCCACCCATACACCTCAGTCTCTTTCCCTCTGTTAACTTTTAGTCCATTCTTGGGTTTTCTGAGACTGCTGCTGTTTCCTTCTTCAGTTTTTTGTTTGTTCTTATACTGTAATGATGAGTGATATCATTATACATATATATATATAGATAGATATTTATATCTATATGTGTATGTATGTAGGTAAGTAACTCTAATGTTTGCTAAGATGATGCAGCTCCGCAAGGCTGGGCACTGCCCTCCCCCGTGGGTGGAGTTTGTAAGCGCAGCACTGTTGCCTGGAGATTCCACGATGTCACAGTGGTGCCTCTGTCCTAGAGACATAATGTGTATGCTGAGAGGAGCAGGTGTGATTCGGGTGAGGTGGACACTGACCAACTTGACAGCATCAGGCTAAATGGAATCCAGAGCCAAGGTACTGTGTGTTCCTTTTCATTTTGTTGTCACTACTTCAAAGTTACATGAACAACATTATGGTTCCTAAGACTACCCCCACTGTCAAGTCCCCAGCACGTAGCCCGTAAGAGTCGCTGTCCAACAGCCCAGGAATATGCTGTAGAAGTGCTGCTGATCATCGCTATGTTATACGGACCTACCTAAGCTTGCCGCCGGGCCACACCCTGTGTGCCACTCATAATGCCCCATTTTCCCTCTCTCCCTTCCCTCCTAAGCCATCCTCCTCAGTCCCATTCCCTTTGGTAAGTGTGAGTCCATTCTTGGGTTCGGTGCGGCTGCTACTGTCCTTTTCTATCACTCCTTTTCTTTTTTCTGGTACTCCACAGGTGAGTGAAATCAGTTGACACTTGTCTTTCTCTGCGTGGCTTATTTCGCTGAGCATGATACCCTCTACCTCCCTCCATGTTGTTGCACATGGTAGGATTGGTTTCTGCATATGGCAGAATCATATTCCACTTTTCATCCTCAGATAGACACTTACCTTGTCTGTTGTTGTGGACAGTGCTGTGATAATTATACGGGTGCACAGGTCTTTTTTAAACTGGGCTGCTGTATTCTAGTGTTTATTTCTGTATGTCCGGATGTATGAATATATTTAGTTAGTTCATTACTCACTTGTATATCTGTTATTTATTTACTTATTTATCATTAGTGTTCATCTACGTGTGTCTCATGTAGTTTAGTAAACTGCCCCCCACAATGAGATGCCCCCACATACCTCATTGCAGTCACTGTCCATGAGCATATTAAGATGCTGTAGAATCCCTTGTTGTCTTCTCTGTGTCGTTCGTCCCTCCCCGTGCCCCCCTTCTGCTTTATGCATGCCAAAGGTAATGTGCACATTCGCCCCCGCTCCGCCTGACATTTTCCTCCGTTCCCACCTGTCCACGTCCATCCCTTTCCGTTTGGTAACTGTGAGTCCACTCTTGTGGTGCCGTTTTTCTTCTTCGGATGTCTCTTGGTTCCCCTCCTGCACAGGCGAGTGATATCATTTGATCCTTGTGTTTCTCCACCTGCCTGCCTTATTACACTGAGTATGATGCCCTCTCACACCATCCGTGTTTCTGCAAATGGTGTGATTTGTTTTCCTATGACTGAATAATATTCCATTGTTCATCTACTGATGGACACTGAGCTTGGCTATTGAGAACAGTGCTGTGGTAATTATAGGGATGCACGTGTCGCTTTTAAACTGGGGGCGGCAATGTCTCATTCATTCATTCATCTGTTTATTCATTTATTTTTTTATCATGAATCTACAATTATGTGGATCACATCATGTTTATTACACTCCCCCCATCACCAACGTAGGAATGGTTAAGGGACTGAGAAGGCTGGTTGTGAAGGATGGTTGCAGGCTGGTAAGGGGGCATTACGATTACCTCACATAAAGTGGGGGGGGAATTCTATAGGGAAGGCAGTATAGTTCAGAGAATTCAAGCAGTGATTCTTACTATGCTGGTGAACAGTGAGTGTAATGGGGTCTGGGGGGCGACTTGATGATCTGGGCAGTCTAGTAACCTTAATGTTCCTCATGTAATTGTAGACTGGTTATTGTGAATAGTGCTGCCATAAATTTAGGGGTGCAGATGTCTTTCTAGAACTGGGTTGCTGCATTCCTTATGTATGTATGTTTGTATGTATGTATGTGTGTATGTATGTATTCATCCATCCATGCATCCATTCATTCTTTCATTCATTCATTCATTCATTATCTGTCTACCTACCTATCCATGGATGTTTCTGTCATTAATGCACAATTAGATGAGTTCCATTATGTTTACCAGACTCCCCCCATCACGCACGTGCCCCCAGATACCCCATTGCAGTCACTGTCCATGAGCATTGTAAGATACTGTAGAATCCATACTTGTCTTTTCTGTGTTTTTCCGCCCTGTCTGTGACACCCCTCCCACATTATATATTCTTCTTCTAATGTGTCCTTACTTCGCCCCTCCCTAATC
Source organism: Manis pentadactyla (assembly GCF_030020395.1). NCBI lineage: Eukaryota > Metazoa > Chordata > Mammalia > Pholidota > Manidae > Manis > Manis pentadactyla. The sequence continues at coordinate 86,274,581 of NC_080024.1, forward strand.
CCTCCATTCCCACCCATACACCTCAGTCTCTTTCCATCTGTTAACTTTTAGTCCATTCTTGGGTTTTCTGAGACTGCTGCTGTTTCCTTCTTCAGTTTTTTGTTTGTTCTGATACTGTAATGATGAGTGATATCATTATACATATATATATATATATAGATATTTATATCTATATATATATATGTGTATGTATGTAGGTAAGTAACTCTAATGTTTGCTAAGATGATGCAGCTCCGCAAGGCTGGGCACTGCCCCCCCCCGTGGGTGGAGTTTGTAAGCGCAGCACTGTTGCCTGGAGATTCCACGATGTCACAGTGGTGCCTCTGTCCTAGAGACATAATGTGTATGCTGAGAGGAGCAGGTGTGATTCGGGTGAGGTGGACACTGACCAACTTGACAGCATCAGGCTAAATGGAATCCAGAGCCAAGGTACTGTGTGTTCCTTTTCATTTTGTTGTCACTACTTCAAAGTTACATGAACAACATTATGGTTCCTAAGACTACCCCCACTGTCAAGTCCCCAGCACGTAGCCCGTAAGAGTCGCTGTCCAACAGCCCAGGAATATGCTGTAGAAGTGCTGCTGATCATCGCTATGTTATACGGACCTACCTAAGCTTGCCGCCGGGCCACAGCCTGTGTGCCACTCATAATGCCCCATTTTCCCTCTCTCCCTTCCCTCCTCAGCCATCCTCCTCAGTCCCATTCCCTTTGGTAAGTGTGAGTCCATTCTTGGGTTCGGTGCGGCTGCTACTGTCCTTTTCTATCACTCCTTTTCTTTTTTCTGGTACTCCACAGGTGAGTGAAATCAGTTGACACTTGTCTTTCTCTGCGTGGCTTATTTCGCTGAGCATGATACCCTCTACCTCCCTCCATGTTGTTGCACATGGTAGGATTGGTTTCTGCATATGGCAGAATAATATTCCACTTTTCATCCTCTGATAGACACTTACCTTGTCTGTTGTTGTGGACAGTGCTGTGATAATTATACGGGTGCACAGGTCTTTTTTAAACTGGGCTGCTGTATTCTAGTGTTTATTTCTGTATGTCCGGATGTATGAATATATTTAGTTAGTTCATTACTCACTTGTATATCTGTTATTTATTTATTTATTTATCATTAGTCTTCATCTACGTGAGTCTCATGTAGTTTAGTAAACTGCCCCCCACAATGAGATGCCCCCACATACCTCATTGCAGTCACTGTCCATGAGCATATTAAGATGCTGTAGAATCCCTTGTTGTCTTCTCTGTGTCGTACGTCCCTCCCCGTGCCCCCCTTCTGCTTTATGCATGCCAAAGGTAACGTGCACATTCGCCCCCGCTCCGCCTGACATTTTCCTCCGTTCCCACCTGTCCACGTCCATCCCTTTCCGTTTGGTAACTGTGAGTCCACTCTTGTGGTGCCGTTTTTCTTCTTCGGATGTCTCTTGGTTCCCCTCCTGCACAGGCGAGTGATATCATTTGATCCTTGTGTTTCTCCACCTGCCTGCCTTATTACACTGAGTATGATGCCCTCTCACACCATCCGTGTTTCTGCAAATGGTGTGATTTGTTTTCCTATGACTGAATAATATTCCATTGTTCATCTACTGATGGACACTGAGCTTGGCTATTGAGAACAGTGCTGTGGTAATCATAGGGATGCACGTGTCGCTTTTAAACTGGGGGCGGCAATGTCTCATTCATTCATTCATCTGTTTATTCATTTATTTTTTGATCATGAATCTACAATTATGTGGATCACATCATGTTTATTACACTCCCCTCATCACCAACGTAGGAATGGTTAAGGGACTGAGAAGGCTGGTTGTGAAGGATGGTTGCAGGCTGGTAAGGGGGCATTGCGATTAGCTCACTTAATGTGGGGGGGGAATTCTATAGGGAAGGCAGTATAGTTCAGAGAATTGAAGCAGTGATTCTTACTATGCTGGTGAACAGTGAGTGTAATGGGGTCTGGGGGGCGACTTGATGATCTGGGCAGTCTAGTAACCTTAATGTTCCTTATGTAATTGTAGACTGGTTATTGTGAATAGTGCTGCCATAAATTTAGGGGTGCAGATGTCTTTCTAGAACTGGGTTGCTGCATTCCTTATGTATGTATGTTTGTATGTATGTATGTGTGTATGTATGTATTCATCCATCCATGCATCCATTCATTCATTCTTTCATTCATTCATTCATTCATTATCTGTCTACCTATCTATCCATGGATGTTTCTGTCATTAATGCACAATTAGATGAGTTCCATTATGTTTACTAGACTCCCCCCATCACGCACGTGCCCCCAGATACCCCATTGCAGTCACTGTCCATGAGCATAGTAAGATACTGTAGAATCCCTACTTGTCTTTTCTGTGTTTTTCCGCCCTGTCTGTGACACCCCTCCCACATTATATATTCTTCTTCTAATGTGTCCTTACTTCGCCCCTCCCTAATCCCTCCATTCCCACCCATACACCTCAGTCTCTTTCCCTCTGTTAACTTTTAGTCCATTCTTGGGTTTTCTGAGACTGCTGCTGTTTCCTTCTTCAGTTTTTTGTTTGTTCTGATACTGTAATGATGAGTGATATCGTTATACATATATATATATATAGATAGATATTTATATCTATATATATATATATGTGTATGTATGTAGGTAAGTAACTCTAATGTTTGCTAAGATGATGCAGCTCCGCAAGGCTGGGCACTGCCCCCCCCCCGTGGGTGGAGTTTGTAAGCGCAGCACTGTTGCCTGGAGATTCCACGATGTCACAGTGGTGCCTCTGTCCTAGAGACATAATGTGTATGCTGAGAGGAGCAGGTGTGATTCGGGTGAGGTGGACACTGACCAACTTGACAGCATCAGGCTAAATGGAATCCAGAGCCAAGGTACTGTGTGTTCCTTTTCATTTTGTTGTCACTACTTCAAAGTTACATGAACAACATTATGGTTCCTAAGACTACCCCCACTGTCAAGTCCCCAGCACGTAGCCCGTAAGAGTCGCTGTCCAACAGCCCAGGAATATGCTGTAGAAGTGCTGCTGATCATCGCTATGTTATACGGACCTACCTAAGCTTGCCGCCGGGCCACACCCTGTGTGCCACTCATAATGCCCCATTTTCCCTCTCTCCCTTCCCTCCTAAGCCATCCTCCTCAGTCCCATTCCCTTTGGTAAGTGTGAGTCCATTCTTGGGTTCGGTGCGGCTGCTACTGTCCTTTTCTATCACTCCTTTTCTTTTTTCTGGTACTCCACAGGTGAGTGAAATCAGTTGACACTTGTCTTTCTCTGCGTGGCTTATTTCGCTGAGCATGATACCCTCTACCTCCCTCCATGTTGTTGCACATGGTAGGATTGGTTTCTGCATATGGCAGAATCATATTCCACTTTTCATCCTCAGATAGACACTTACCTTGTCTGTTGTTGTGGACAGTGCTGTGATAATTATACGGGTGCACAGGTCTTTTTTAAACTGGGCTGCTGTATTCTAGTGTTTATTTCTGTATGTCCGGATGTATGAATATATTTAGTTAGTTCATTACTCACTTGTATATCTGTTATTTATTTACTTATTTATCATTAGTGTTCATCTACGTGTGTCTCATGTAGTTTAGTAAACTGCCCCCCACAATGAGATGCCCCCACATACCTCATTGCAGTCACTGTCCATGAGCATATTAAGATGCTGTAGAATCCCTTGTTGTCTTCTCTGTGTCGTTCGTCCCTCCCCGTGCCCCCCTTCTGCTTTATGCATGCCAAAGGTAATGTGCACATTCGCCCCCGCTCCGCCTGACATTTTCCTCCGTTCCCACCTGTCCACGTCCATCCCTTTCCGTTTGGTAACTGTGAGTCCACTCTTGTGGTGCCGTTTTTCTTCTTCGGATGTCTCTTGGTTCCCCTCCTGCACAGGCGAGTGATATCATTTGATCCTTGTGTTTCTCCACCTGCCTGCCTTATTACACTGAGTATGATGCCCTCTCACACCATCCGTGTTTCTGCAAATGGTGTGATTTGTTTTCCTATGACTGAATAATATTCCATTGTTCATCTACTGATGGACACTGAGCTTGGCTATTGAGAACAGTGCTGTGGTAATTATAGGGATGCACGTGTCGCTTTTAAACTGGGGGCGGCAATGTCTCATTCATTCATTCATCTGTTTATTCATTTATTTTTTTATCATGAATCTACAATTATGTGGATCACATCATGTTTATTACACTCCCCCCATCACCAACGTAGGAATGGTTAAGGGACTGAGAAGGCTGGTTGTGAAGGATGGTTGCAGGCTGGTAAGGGGGCATTACGATTACCTCACATAAAGTGGGGGGGGAATTCTATAGGGAAGGCAGTATAGTTCAGAGAATTCAAGCAGTGATTCTTACTATGCTGGTGAACAGTGAGTGTAATGGGGTCTGGGGGGCGACTTGATGATCTGGGCAGTCTAGTAACCTTAATGTTCCTCATGTAATTGTAGACTGGTTATTGTGAATAGTGCTGCCATAAATTTAGGGGTGCAGATGTCTTTCTAGAACTGGGTTGCTGCATTCCTTATGTATGTATGTTTGTATGTATGTATGTGTGTATGTATGTATTCATCCATCCATGCATCCATTCATTCTTTCATTCATTCATTCATTCATTATCTGTCTACCTACCTATCCATGGATGTTTCTGTCATTAATGCACAATTAGATGAGTTCCATTATGTTTACCAGACTCCCCCCATCACGCACGTGCCCCCAGATACCCCATTGCAGTCACTGTCCATGAGCATTGTAAGATACTGTAGAATCCATACTTGTCTTTTCTGTGTTTTTCCGCCCTGTCTGTGACACCCCTCCCACATTATATATTCTTCTTCTAATGTGTCCTTACTTCGCCCCTCCCTAATCCCTCCATTCCCACCCATACACCTCAGTCTCTTTCCATCTGTTAACTTTTAGTCCATTCTTGGGTTTTCTGAGACTGCTGCTGTTTCCTTCTTCAGTTTTTTGTTTGTTCTGATACTGTAATGATGAGTGATATCATTATACATATATATATATATATAGATATTTATATCTATATATATATATGTGTATGTATGTAGGTAAGTAACTCTAATGTTTGCTAAGATGATGCAGCTCCGCAAGGCTGGGCACTGCCCCCCCCCGTGGGTGGAGTTTGTAAGCGCAGCACTGTTGCCTGGAGATTCCACGATGTCACAGTGGTGCCTCTGTCCTAGAGACATAATGTGTATGCTGAGAGGAGCAGGTGTGATTCGGGTGAGGTGGACACTGACCAACTTGACAGCATCAGGCTAAATGGAATCCAGAGCCAAGGTACTGTGTGTTCCTTTTCATTTTGTTGTCACTACTTCAAAGTTACATGAACAACATTATGGTTCCTAAGACTACCCCCACTGTCAAGTCCCCAGCACGTAGCCCGTAAGAGTCGCTGTCCAACAGCCCAGGAATATGCTGTAGAAGTGCTGCTGATCATCGCTATGTTATACGGACCTACCTAAGCTTGCCGCCGGGCCACAGCCTGTGTGCCACTCATAATGCCCCATTTTCCCTCTCTCCCTTCCCTCCTCAGCCATCCTCCTCAGTCCCATTCCCTTTGGTAAGTGTGAGTCCATTCTTGGGTTCGGTGCGGCTGCTACTGTCCTTTTCTATCACTCCTTTTCTTTTTTCTGGTACTCCACAGGTGAGTGAAATCAGTTGACACTTGTCTTTCTCTGCGTGGCTTATTTCGCTGAGCATGATACCCTCTACCTCCCTCCATGTTGTTGCACATGGTAGGATTGGTTTCTGCATATGGCAGAATAATATTCCACTTTTCATCCTCTGATAGACACTTACCTTGTCTGTTGTTGTGGACAGTGCTGTGATAATTATACGGGTGCACAGGTCTTTTTTAAACTGGGCTGCTGTATTCTAGTGTTTATTTCTGTATGTCCGGATGTATGAATATATTTAGTTAGTTCATTACTCACTTGTATATCTGTTATTTATTTATTTATTTATCATTAGTCTTCATCTACGTGAGTCTCATGTAGTTTAGTAAACTGCCCCCCACAATGAGATGCCCCCACATACCTCATTGCAGTCACTGTCCATGAGCATATTAAGATGCTGTAGAATCCCTTGTTGTCTTCTCTGTGTCGTACGTCCCTCCCCGTGCCCCCCTTCTGCTTTATGCATGCCAAAGGTAACGTGCACATTCGCCCCCGCTCCGCCTGACATTTTCCTCCGTTCCCACCTGTCCACGTCCATCCCTTTCCGTTTGGTAACTGTGAGTCCACTCTTGTGGTGCCGTTTTTCTTCTTCGGATGTCTCTTGGTTCCCCTCCTGCACAGGCGAGTGATATCATTTGATCCTTGTGTTTCTCCACCTGCCTGCCTTATTACACTGAGTATGATGCCCTCTCACACCATCCGTGTTTCTGCAAATGGTGTGATTTGTTTTCCTATGACTGAATAATATTCCATTGTTCATCTACTGATGGACACTGAGCTTGGCTATTGAGAACAGTGCTGTGGTAATCATAGGGATGCACGTGTCGCTTTTAAACTGGGGGCGGCAATGTCTCATTCATTCATTCATCTGTTTATTCATTTATTTTTTGATCATGAATCTACAATTATGTGGATCACATCATGTTTATTACACTCCCCTCATCACCAACGTAGGAATGGTTAAGGGACTGAGAAGGCTGGTTGTGAAGGATGGTTGCAGGCTGGTAAGGGGGCATTGCGATTAGCTCACTTAATGTGGGGGGGGAATTCTATAGGGAAGGCAGTATAGTTCAGAGAATTGAAGCAGTGATTCTTACTATGCTGGTGAACAGTGAGTGTAATGGGGTCTGGGGGGCGACTTGATGATCTGGGCAGTCTAGTAACCTTAATGTTCCTTATGTAATTGTAGACTGGTTATTGTGAATAGTGCTGCCATAAATTTAGGGGTGCAGATGTCTTTCTAGAACTGGGTTGCTGCATTCCTTATGTATGTATGTTTGTATGTATGTATGTGTGTATGTATGTATTCATCCATCCATGCATCCATTCATTCATTCTTTCATTCATTCATTCATTCATTATCTGTCTACCTATCTATCCATGGATGTTTCTGTCATTAATGCACAATTAGATGAGTTCCATTATGTTTACTAGACTCCCCCCATCACGCACGTGCCCCCAGATACCCCATTGCAGTCACTGTCCATGAGCATAGTAAGATACTGTAGAATCCCTACTTGTCTTTTCTGTGTTTTTCCGCCCTGTCTGTGACACCCCTCCCACATTATATATTCTTCTTCTAATGTGTCCTTACTTCGCCCCTCCCTAATCCCTCCATTCCCACCCATACACCTCAGTCTCTTTCCCTCTGTTAACTTTTAGTCCATTCTTGGGTTTTCTGAGACTGCTGCTGTTTCCTTCTTCAGTTTTTTGTTTGTTCTGATACTGTAATGATGAGTGATATCGTTATACATATATATATATATAGATAGATATTTATATCTATATATATATATATGTGTATGTATGTAGGTAAGTAACTCTAATGTTTGCTAAGATGATGCAGCTCCGCAAGGCTGGGCACTGCCCCCCCCCGTGGGTGGAGTTTGTAAGCGCAGCACTGTTGCCTGGAGATTCCACGATGTCACAGTGGTGCCTCTGTCCTAGAGACATAATGTGTATGCTGAGAGGAGCAGGTGTGATTCGGGTGAGGTGGACACTGACCAACTTGACAGCATCAGGCTAAATGGAATCCAGAGCCAAGGTACTGTGTGTTCCTTTTCATTTTGTTGTCACTACTTCAAAGTTACATGAACAACATTATGGTTCCTAAGACTACCCCCACTGTCAAGTCCCCAGCACGTAGCCCGTAAGAGTCGCTGTCCAACAGCCCAGGAATATGCTGTAGAAGTGCTGCTGATCATCGCTATGTTATACGGACCTACCTAAGCTTGCCGCCGGGCCACACCCTGTGTGCCACTCATAATGCCCCATTTTCCCTCTCTCCCTTCCCTCCTAAGCCATCCTCCTCAGTCCCATTCCCTTTGGTAAGTGTGAGTCCATTCTTGGGTTCGGTGCGGCTGCTACTGTCCTTTTCTATCACTCCTTTTCTTTTTTCTGGTACTCCACAGGTGAGTGAAATCAGTTGACACTTGTCTTTCTCTGCGTGGCTTATTTCGCTGAGCATGATACCCTCTACCTCCCTCCATGTTGTTGCACATGGTAGGATTGGTTTCTGCATATGGCAGAATCATATTCCACTTTTCATCCTCAGATAGACACTTACCTTGTCTGTTGTTGTGGACAGTGCTGTGATAATTATACGGGTGCACAGGTCTTTTTTAAACTGGGCTGCTGTATTCTAGTGTTTATTTCTGTATGTCCGGATGTATGAATATATTTAGTTAGTTCATTACTCACTTGTATATCTGTTATTTATTTACTTATTTATCATTAGTGTTCATCTACGTGTGTCTCATGTAGTTTAGTAAACTGCCCCCCACAATGAGATGCCCCCACATACCTCATTGCAGTCACTGTCCATGAGCATATTAAGATGCTGTAGAATCCCTTGTTGTCTTCTCTGTGTCGTTCGTCCCTCCCCGTGCCCCCCTTCTGCTTTATGCATGCCAAAGGTAATGTGCACATTCGCCCCCGCTCCGCCTGACATTTTCCTCCGTTCCCACCTGTCCACGTCCATCCCTTTCCGTTTGGTAACTGTGAGTCCACTCTTGTGGTGCCGTTTTTCTTCTTCGGATGTCTCTTGGTTCCCCTCCTGCACAGGCGAGTGATATCATTTGATCCTTGTGTTTCTCCACCTGCCTGCCTTATTACACTGAGTATGATGCCCTCTCACACCATCCGTGTTTCTGCAAATGGTGTGATTTGTTTTCCTATGACTGAATAATATTCCATTGTTCATCTACTGATGGACACTGAGCTTGGCTATTGAGAACAGTGCTGTGGTAATTATAGGGATGCACGTGTCGCTTTTAAACTGGGGGCGGCAATGTCTCATTCATTCATTCATCTGTTTATTCATTTATTTTTTTATCATGAATCTACAATTATGTGGATCACATCATGTTTATTACACTCCCCCCATCACCAACGTAGGAATGGTTAAGGGACTGAGAAGGCTGGTTGTGAAGGATGGTTGCAGGCTGGTAAGGGGGCATTACGATTACCTCACATAAAGTGGGGGGGGAATTCTATAGGGAAGGCAGTATAGTTCAGAGAATTCAAGCAGTGATTCTTACTATGCTGGTGAACAGTGAGTGTAATGGGGTCTGGGGGGCGACTTGATGATCTGGGCAGTCTAGTAACCTTAATGTTCCTCATGTAATTGTAGACTGGTTATTGTGAATAGTGCTGCCATAAATTTAGGGGTGCAGATGTCTTTCTAGAACTGGGTTGCTGCATTCCTTATGTATGTATGTTTGTATGTATGTATGTGTGTATGTATGTATTCATCCATCCATGCATCCATTCATTCTTTCATTCATTCATTCATTCATTATCTGTCTACCTACCTATCCATGGATGTTTCTGTCATTAATGCACAATTAGATGAGTTCCATTATGTTTACCAGACTCCCCCCATCACGCACGTGCCCCCAGATACCCCATTGCAGTCACTGTCCATGAGCATTGTAAGATACTGTAGAATCCATACTTGTCTTTTCTGTGTTTTTCCGCCCTGTCTGTGACACCCCTCCCACATTATATATTCTTCTTCTAATGTGTCCTTACTTCGCCCCTCCCTAATCCCTCCATTCCCACCCATACACCTCAGTCTCTTTCCATCTGTTAACTTTTAGTCCATTCTTGGGTTTTCTGAGACTGCTGCTGTTTCCTTCTTCAGTTTTTTGTTTGTTCTGATACTGTAATGATGAGTGATATCATTATACATATATATATATATATAGATATTTATATCTATATATATATATGTGTATGTATGTAGGTAAGTAACTCTAATGTTTGCTAAGATGATGCAGCTCCGCAAGGCTGGGCACTGCCCCCCCCCGTGGGTGGAGTTTGTAAGCGCAGCACTGTTGCCTGGAGATTCCACGATGTCACAGTGGTGCCTCTGTCCTAGAGACATAATGTGTATGCTGAGAGGAGCAGGTGTGATTCGGGTGAGGTGGACACTGACCAACTTGACAGCATCAGGCTAAATGGAATCCAGAGCCAAGGTACTGTGTGTTCCTTTTCATTTTGTTGTCACTACTTCAAAGTTACATGAACAACATTATGGTTCCTAAGACTACCCCCACTGTCAAGTCCCCAGCACGTAGCCCGTAAGAGTCGCTGTCCAACAGCCCAGGAATATGCTGTAGAAGTGCTGCTGATCATCGCTATGTTATACGGACCTACCTAAGCTTGCCGCCGGGCCACAGCCTGTGTGCCACTCATAATGCCCCATTTTCCCTCTCTCCCTTCCCTCCTCAGCCATCCTCCTCAGTCCCATTCCCTTTGGTAAGTGTGAGTCCATTCTTGGGTTCGGTGCGGCTGCTACTGTCCTTTTCTATCACTCCTTTTCTTTTTTCTGGTACTCCACAGGTGAGTGAAATCAGTTGACACTTGTCTTTCTCTGCGTGGCTTATTTCGCTGAGCATGATACCCTCTACCTCCCTCCATGTTGTTGCACATGGTAGGATTGGTTTCTGCATATGGCAGAATAATATTCCACTTTTCATCCTCTGATAGACACTTACCTTGTCTGTTGTTGTGGACAGTGCTGTGATAATTATACGGGTGCACAGGTCTTTTTTAAACTGGGCTGCTGTATTCTAGTGTTTATTTCTGTATGTCCGGATGTATGAATATATTTAGTTAGTTCATTACTCACTTGTATATCTGTTATTTATTTATTTATTTATCATTAGTCTTCATCTACGTGAGTCTCATGTAGTTTAGTAAACTGCCCCCCACAATGAGATGCCCCCACATACCTCATTGCAGTCACTGTCCATGAGCATATTAAGATGCTGTAGAATCCCTTGTTGTCTTCTCTGTGTCGTACGTCCCTCCCCGTGCCCCCCTTCTGCTTTATGCATGCCAAAGGTAACGTGCACATTCGCCCCCGCTCCGCCTGACATTTTCCTCCGTTCCCACCTGTCCACGTCCATCCCTTTCCGTTTGGTAACTGTGAGTCCACTCTTGTGGTGCCGTTTTTCTTCTTCGGATGTCTCTTGGTTCCCCTCCTGCACAGGCGAGTGATATCATTTGATCCTTGTGTTTCTCCACCTGCCTGCCTTATTACACTGAGTATGATGCCCTCTCACACCATCCGTGTTTCTGCAAATGGTGTGATTTGTTTTCCTATGACTGAATAATATTCCATTGTTCATCTACTGATGGACACTGAGCTTGGCTATTGAGAACAGTGCTGTGGTAATCATAGGGATGCACGTGTCGCTTTTAAACTGGGGGCGGCAATGTCTCATTCATTCATTCATCTGTTTATTCATTTATTTTTTGATCATGAATCTACAATTATGTGGATCACATCATGTTTATTACACTCCCCTCATCACCAACGTAGGAATGGTTAAGGGACTGAGAAGGCTGGTTGTGAAGGATGGTTGCAGGCTAGTAAGGGGGCATTGCGATTAGCTCACTTAATGTGGGGGGGGAATTCTATAGGGAAGGCAGTATAGTTCAGAGAATTGAAGCAGTGATTCTTACTATGCTGGTGAACAGTGAGTGTAATGGGGTCTGGGGGGCGACTTGATGATCTGGGCAGTCTAGTAACCTTAATGTTCCTTATGTAATTGTAGACTGGTTATTGTGAATAGTGCTGCCATAAATTTAGGGGTGCAGATGTCTTTCTAGAACTGGGTTGCTGCATTCCTTATGTATGTATGTTTGTATGTATGTATGTGTGTATGTATGTATTCATCCATCCATGCATCCATTCATTCATTCTTTCATTCATTCATTCATTCATTATCTGTCTACCTATCTATCCATGGATGTTTCTGTCATTAATGCACAATTAGATGAGTTCCATTATGTTTACTAGACTCCCCCCATCACGCACGTGCCCCCAGATACCCCATTGCAGTCACTGTCCATGAGCATAGTAAGATACTGTAGAATCCCTACTTGTCTTTTCTGTGTTTTTCCGCCCTGTCTGTGACACCCCTCCCACATTATATATTCTTCTTCTAATGTGTCCTTACTTCGCCCCTCCCTAATCCCTCCATTCCCACCCATACACCTCAGTCTCTTTCCCTCTGTTAACTTTTAGTCCATTCTTGGGTTTTCTGAGACTGCTGCTGTTTCCTTCTTCAGTTTTTTGTTTGTTCTGATACTGTAATGATGAGTGATATCGTTATACATATATATATATATAGATAGATATTTATATCTATATATATATATATGTGTATGTATGTAGGTAAGTAACTCTAATGTTTGCTAAGATGATGCAGCTCCGCAAGGCTGGGCACTGCCCCCCCCCGTGGGTGGAGTTTGTAAGCGCAGCACTGTTGCCTGGAGATTCCACGATGTCACAGTGGTGCCTCTGTCCTAGAGACATAATGTGTATGCTGAGAGGAGCAGGTGTGATTCGGGTGAGGTGGACACTGACCAACTTGACAGCATCAGGCTAAATGGAATCCAGAGCCAAGGTACTGTGTGTTCCTTTTCATTTTGTTGTCACTACTTCAAAGTTACATGAACAACATTATGGTTCCTAAGACTACCCCCACTGTCAAGTCCCCAGCACGTAGCCCGTAAGAGTCGCTGTCCAACAGCCCAGGAATATGCTGTAGAAGTGCTGCTGATCATCGCTATGTTATACGGACCTACCTAAGCTTGCCGCCGGGCCACACCCTGTGTGCCACTCATAATGCCCCATTTTCCCTCTCTCCCTTCCCTCCTAAGCCATCCTCCTCAGTCCCATTCCCTTTGGTAAGTGTGAGTCCATTCTTGGGTTCGGTGCGGCTGCTACTGTCCTTTTCTATCACTCCTTTTCTTTTTTCTGGTACTCCACAGGTGAGTGAAATCAGTTGACACTTGTCTTTCTCTGCGTGGCTTATTTCGCTGAGCATGATACCCTCTACCTCCCTCCATGTTGTTGCACATGGTAGGATTGGTTTCTGCATATGGCAGAATCATATTCCACTTTTCATCCTCAGATAGACACTTACCTTGTCTGTTGTTGTGGACAGTGCTGTGATAATTATACGGGTGCACAGGTCTTTTTTAAACTGGGCTGCTGTATTCTAGTGTTTATTTCTGTATGTCCGGATGTATGAATATATTTAGTTAGTTCATTACTCACTTGTATATCTGTTATTTATTTACTTATTTATCATTAGTGTTCATCTACGTGTGTCTCATGTAGTTTAGTAAACTGCCCCCCACAATGAGATGCCCCCACATACCTCATTGCAGTCACTGTCCATGAGCATATTAAGATGCTGTAGAATCCCTTGTTGTCTTCTCTGTGTCGTTCGTCCCTCCCCGTGCCCCCCTTCTGCTTTATGCATGCCAAAGGTAATGTGCACATTCGCCCCCGCTCCGCCTGACATTTTCCTCCGTTCCCACCTGTCCACGTCCATCCCTTTCCGTTTGGTAACTGTGAGTCCACTCTTGTGGTGCCGTTTTTCTTCTTCGGATGTCTCTTGGTTCCCCTCCTGCACAGGCGAGTGATATCATTTGATCCTTGTGTTTCTCCACCTGCCTGCCTTATTACACTGAGTATGATGCCCTCTCACACCATCCGTGTTTCTGCAAATGGTGTGATTTGTTTTCCTATGACTGAATAATATTCCATTGTTCATCTACTGATGGACACTGAGCTTGGCTATTGAGAACAGTGCTGTGGTAATTATAGGGATGCACGTGTCGCTTTTAAACTGGGGGCGGCAATGTCTCATTCATTCATTCATCTGTTTATTCATTTATTTTTTTATCATGAATCTACAATTATGTGGATCACATCATGTTTATTACACTCCCCCCATCACCAACGTAGGAATGGTTAAGGGACTGAGAAGGCTGGTTGTGAAGGATGGTTGCAGGCTGGTAAGGGGGCATTACGATTACCTCACATAAAGTGGGGGGGGAATTCTATAGGGAAGGCAGTATAGTTCAGAGAATTCAAGCAGTGATTCTTACTATGCTGGTGAACAGTGAGTGTAATGGGGTCTGGGGGGCGACTTGATGATCTGGGCAGTCTAGTAACCTTAATGTTCCTCATGTAATTGTAGACTGGTTATTGTGAATAGTGCTGCCATAAATTTAGGGGTGCAGATGTCTTTCTAGAACTGGGTTGCTGCATTCCTTATGTATGTATGTTTGTATGTATGTATGTGTGTATGTATGTATTCATCCATCCATGCATCCATTCATTCTTTCATTCATTCATTCATTCATTATCTGTCTACCTACCTATCCATGGATGTTTCTGTCATTAATGCACAATTAGATGAGTTCCATTATGTTTACCAGACTCCCCCCATCACGCACGTGCCCCCAGATACCCCATTGCAGTCACTGTCCATGAGCATTGTAAGATACTGTAGAATCCATACTTGTCTTTTCTGTGTTTTTCCGCCCTGTCTGTGACACCCCTCCCACATTATATATTCTTCTTCTAATGTGTCCTTACTTCGCCCCTCCCTAATCCCTCCATTCCCACCCATACACCTCAGTCTCTTTCCATCTGTTAACTTTTAGTCCATTCTTGGGTTTTCTGAGACTGCTGCTGTTTCCTTCTTCAGTTTTTTGTTTGTTCTGATACTGTAATGATGAGTGATATCATTATACATATATATATATATATAGATATTTATATCTATATATATATATGTGTATGTATGTAGGTAAGTAACTCTAATGTTTGCTAAGATGATGCAGCTCCGCAAGGCTGGGCACTGCCCCCCCCCGTGGGTGGAGTTTGTAAGCGCAGCACTGTTGCCTGGAGATTCCACGATGTCACAGTGGTGCCTCTGTCCTAGAGACATAATGTGTATGCTGAGAGGAGCAGGTGTGATTCGGGTGAGGTGGACACTGACCAACTTGACAGCATCAGGCTAAATGGAATCCAGAGCCAAGGTACTGTGTGTTCCTTTTCATTTTGTTGTCACTACTTCAAAGTTACATGAACAACATTATGGTTCCTAAGACTACCCCCACTGTCAAGTCCCCAGCACGTAGCCCGTAAGAGTCGCTGTCCAACAGCCCAGGAATATGCTGTAGAAGTGCTGCTGATCATCGCTATGTTATACGGACCTACCTAAGCTTGCCGCCGGGCCACAGCCTGTGTGCCACTCATAATGCCCCATTTTCCCTCTCTCCCTTCCCTCCTCAGCCATCCTCCTCAGTCCCATTCCCTTTGGTAAGTGTGAGTCCATTCTTGGGTTCGGTGCGGCTGCTACTGTCCTTTTCTATCACTCCTTTTCTTTTTTCTGGTACTCCACAGGTGAGTGAAATCAGTTGACACTTGTCTTTCTCTGCGTGGCTTATTTCGCTGAGCATGATACCCTCTACCTCCCTCCATGTTGTTGCACATGGTAGGATTGGTTTCTGCATATGGCAGAATAATATTCCACTTTTCATCCTCTGATAGACACTTACCTTGTCTGTTGTTGTGGACAGTGCTGTGATAATTATACGGGTGCACAGGTCTTTTTTAAACTGGGCTGCTGTATTCTAGTGTTTATTTCTGTATGTCCGGATGTATGAATATATTTAGTTAGTTCATTACTCACTTGTATATCTGTTATTTATTTATTTATTTATCATTAGTCTTCATCTACGTGAGTCTCATGTAGTTTAGTAAACTGCCCCCCACAATGAGATGCCCCCACATACCTCATTGCAGTCACTGTCCATGAGCATATTAAGATGCTGTAGAATCCCTTGTTGTCTTCTCTGTGTCGTACGTCCCTCCCCGTGCCCCCCTTCTGCTTTATGCATGCCAAAGGTAACGTGCACATTCGCCCCCGCTCCGCCTGACATTTTCCTCCGTTCCCACCTGTCCACGTCCATCCCTTTCCGTTTGGTAACTGTGAGTCCACTCTTGTGGTGCCGTTTTTCTTCTTCGGATGTCTCTTGGTTCCCCTCCTGCACAGGCGAGTGATATCATTTGATCCTTGTGTTTCTCCACCTGCCTGCCTTATTACACTGAGTATGATGCCCTCTCACACCATCCGTGTTTCTGCAAATGGTGTGATTTGTTTTCCTATGACTGAATAATATTCCATTGTTCATCTACTGATGGACACTGAGCTTGGCTATTGAGAACAGTGCTGTGGTAATCATAGGGATGCACGTGTCGCTTTTAAACTGGGGGCGGCAATGTCTCATTCATTCATTCATCTGTTTATTCATTTATTTTTTGATCATGAATCTACAATTATGTGGATCACATCATGTTTATTACACTCCCCTCATCACCAACGTAGGAATGGTTAAGGGACTGAGAAGGCTGGTTGTGAAGGATGGTTGCAGGCTAGTAAGGGGGCATTGCGATTAGCTCACTTAATGTGGGGGGGGAATTCTATAGGGAAGGCAGTATAGTTCAGAGAATTGAAGCAGTGATTCTTACTATGCTGGTGAACAGTGAGTGTAATGGGGTCTGGGGGGCGACTTGATGATCTGGGCAGTCTAGTAACCTTAATGTTCCTTATGTAATTGTAGACTGGTTATTGTGAATAGTGCTGCCATAAATTTAGGGGTGCAGATGTCTTTCTAGAACTGGGTTGCTGCATTCCTTATGTATGTATGTTTGTATGTATGTATGTGTGTATGTATGTATTCATCCATCCATGCATCCATTCATTCATTCTTTCATTCATTCATTCATTCATTATCTGTCTACCTATCTATCCATGGATGTTTCTGTCATTAATGCACAATTAGATGAGTTCCATTATGTTTACTAGACTCCCCCCATCACGCACGTGCCCCCAGATACCCCATTGCAGTCACTGTCCATGAGCATAGTAAGATACTGTAGAATCCCTACTTGTCTTTTCTGTGTTTTTCCGCCCTGTCTGTGACACCCCTCCCACATTATATATTCTTCTTCTAATGTGTCCTTACTTCGCCCCTCCCTAATCCCTCCATTCCCACCCATACACCTCAGTCTCTTTCCCTCTGTTAACTTTTAGTCCATTCTTGGGTTTTCTGAGACTGCTGCTGTTTCCTTCTTCAGTTTTTTGTTTGTTCTGATACTGTAATGATGAGTGATATCGTTATACATATATATATATATAGATAGATATTTATATCTATATATATATATGTGTATGTATGTAGGTAAGTAACTCTAATGTTTGCTAAGATGATGCAGCTCCGCAAGGCTGGGCACTGCCCCCCCCCGTGGGTGGAGTTTGTAAGCGCAGCACTGTTGCCTGGAGATTCCACGATGTCACAGTGGTGCCTCTGTCCTAGAGACATAATGTGTATGCTGAGAGGAGCAGGTGTGATTCGGGTGAGGTGGACACTGACCAACTTGACAGCATCAGGCTAAATGGAATCCAGAGCCAAGGTACTGTGTGTTCCTTTTCATTTTGTTGTCACTACTTCAAAGTTACATGAACAACATTATGGTTCCTAAGACTACCCCCACTGTCAAGTCCCCAGCACGTAGCCCGTAAGAGTCGCTGTCCAACAGCCCAGGAATATGCTGTAGAAGTGCTGCTGATCATCGCTATGTTATACGGACCTACCTAAGCTTGCCGCCGGGCCACAGCCTGTGTGCCACTCATAATGCCCCATTTTCCCTCTCTCCCTTCCCTCCTCAGCCATCCTCCTCAGTCCCATTCCCTTTGGTAAGTGTGAGTCCATTCTTGGGTTCGGTGCGGCTGCTACTGTCCTTTTCTATCACTCCTTTTCTTTTTTCTGGTACTCCACAGGTGAGTGAAATCAGTTGACACTTGTCTTTCTCTGCGTGGCTTATTTCGCTGAGCATGATACCCTCTACCTCCCTCCATGTTGTTGCACATGGTAGGATTGGTTTCTGCATATGGCAGAATAATATTCCACTTTTCATCCTCAGATAGACACTTACCTTGTCTGTTGTTGTGGACAGTGCTGTGATAATTATACGGGTGCACAGGTCTTTTTTAAACTGGGCTGCTGTATTCTAGTGTTTATTTCTGTATGTCCGGATGTATGAATATATTTAGTTAGTTCATTACTCACTTGTATATCTGTTATTTATTTATTTATTTATCATTAGTCTCCATCTACGTGAGTCTCACGTAGTTTAGTAAACTGCCCCCCACAATGAGATGCCCCCACATACCTCATTGCAGTCACTGTCCATGAGCATATTAAGATGCTGTAGAATCCCTTGTTGTCTTCTCTGTGTCGTACGTCCCTCCCCGTGCCCCCCTTCTGCTTTATGCATGCCAAAGGTAATGTGCACATTCGCCCCCGCTCCGCCTGACATTTTCCTCCGTTCCCACCTGTCCACGTCCATCCCTTTCCGTTTGGTAACTGTGAGTCCACTCTTGTGGTGCCGTTTTTCTTCTTCGGATGTCTCTTGGTTCCCCTCCTGCACAGGCGAGTGATATCATTTGATCCTTGTGTTTCTCCACCTGCCTGCCTTATTACACTGAGTATGATGCCCTCTCACACCATCCGTGTTTCTGCAAATGGTGTGATTTGTTTTCCTATGACTGAATAATATTCCATTGTTCATCTACTGATGGACACTGAGCTTGGCTATTGAGAACAGTGCTGTGGTAATCATAGGGATGCACGTGTCGCTTTTAAACTGCGGGCGGCAATGTCTCATTCATTCATTCATCTGTTTATTCATTTATTTTTTTATCATGAATCTACAATTATGTGGATCACATCATGTTTATTACACTCCCCTCACACCAACGTAGGAATGGTTAAGGGACTGAGAAGGCTGGTTGTGAAGGATGGTTGCAGGCTGGTAAGGGGGCATTGCGATTAGCTCACATAATGTGGGGGGGGAATTCTATAGGGAAGGCAGTATAGTTCAGAGAATTCAAGCAGTGATTCTTACTATGCTGGTGAACAGTGAGTGTAATGGGGTCTGGGGGGCGACTTGGTGATCTGGGCAGTCTAGTAACCTTAATGTTCCTTATGTAATTGTAGACTGGTTATTGTGAATAGTGCTGCCATAAATTTAGGGGTGCAGATGTCTTTCTAGAACTGGGTTGCTGCATTCCTTATGTATGTATGTTTGTATGTATGTATGTGTGTATGTATGTATTCATCCATCCATGCATCCATTCATTCATTCTTTCATTCATTCATTCATTCATTATCTGTCTACCTACCTATCCATGGATGTTTCTGTCATTAATGCACAATTAGATGAGTTCCATTATGTTTACCAGACTCCCCCCATCACGCACGTGCCCCCAGATACCCCATTGCAGTCACTGTCCATGAGCATAGTAAGATACTGTAGAATCCCTACTTGTCTTTTCTGTGTTTTTCCGCCCTGTCTGTGACACCCCTCCCACATTATATATTCTTCTTCTAATGTGTCCTTACTTCGCCCCTCCCTAATCCCTCCATTCCCACCCATACACCTCAGTCTCTTTCCCTCTGTTAACTTTTAGTCCATTCTTGGGTTTTCTGAGACTGCTGCTGTTTCCTTCTTCAGTTTTTTGTTTGTTCTGATACTGTAATGATGAGTGATATCATTATACATATATATATATAGATAGATATTTATATCTATATGTGTATGTATGTAGGTAAGTAACTCTAATGTTTGCTAAGATGATGCAGCTCCGCAAGGCTGGGCACTGCCCCCCCCCGTGGGTGGAGTTTGTAAGCGCAGCACTGTTGCCTGGAGATTCCACGATGTCACAGTGGTGCCTCTGTCCTAGAGACATAATGTGTATGCTGAGAGGAGCAGGTGTGATTCGGGTGAGGTGGACACTGACCAACTTGACAGCATCAGGCTAAATGGAATCCAGAGCCAAGGTACTGTGTGTTCCTTTTCATTTTGTTGTCACTACTTCAAAGTTACATGAACAACATTATGGTTCCTAAGACTACCCCCACTGTCAAGTCCCCAGCACGTAGCCCGTAAGAGTCGCTGTCCAACAGCCCAGGAATATGCTGTAGAAGTGCTGCTGATCATCGCTATGTTATACGGACCTACCTAAGCTTGCCGCCGGGCCACAGCCTGTGTGCCACTCATAATGCCCCATTTTCCCTCTCTCCCTTCCCTCCTCAGCCATCCTCCTCAGTCCCATTCCCTTTGGTAAGTGTGAGTCCATTCTTGGGTTCGGTGCGGCTGCTACTGTCCTTTTCTATCACTCCTTTTCTTTTTTCTGGTACTCCACAGGTGAGTGAAATCAGTTGACACTTGTCTTTCTCTGCGTGGCTTATTTCGCTGAGCATGATACCCTCTACCTCCCTCCATGTTGTTGCACATGGTAGGATTGGTTTCTGCATATGGCAGAATAATATTCCACTTTTCATCCTCTGATAGACACTTACCTTGTCTGTTGTTGTGGACAGTGCTGTGATAATTATACGGGTGCACAGGTCTTTTTTAAACTGGGCTGCTGTATTCTAGTGTTTATTTCTGTATGTCCGGATGTATGAATATATTTAGTTAGTTCATTACTCACTTGTATATCTGTTATTTATTTATTTATTTATCATTAGTCTTCATCTACGTGAGTCTCATGTAGTTTAGTAAACTGCCCCCCACAATGAGATGCCCCCACATACCTCATTGCAGTCACTGTCCATGAGCATATTAAGATGCTGTAGAATCCCTTGTTGTCTTCTCTGTGTCGTACGTCCCTCCCCGTGCCCCCCTTCTGCTTTATGCATGCCAAAGGTAATGTGCACATTCGCCCCCGCTCCGCCTGACATTTTCCTCCGTTCCCACCTGTCCACGTCCATCCCTTTCCGTTTGGTAACTGTGAGTCCACTCTTGTGGTGCCGTTTTTCTTCTTCGGATGTCTCTTGGTTCCCCTCCTGCACAGGCGAGTGATATCATTTGATCCTTGTGTTTCTCCACCTGCCTGCCTTATTACACTGAGTATGATGCCCTCTCACACCATCCGTGTTTCTGCAAATGGTGTGATTTGTTTTCCTATGACTGAATAATATTCCATTGTTCATCTACTGATGGACACTGAGCTTGGCTATTGAGAACAGTGCTGTGGTAATCATAGGGATGCACGTGTCGCTTTTAAACTGGGGGCGGCAATGTCTCATTCATTCATTCATCTGTTTATTCATTTATTTTTTTATCATGAATCTACAATTATGTGGATCACATCATGTTTATTACACTCCCCTCATCACCAACGTAGGAATGGTTAAGGGACTGAGAAGGCTGGTTGTGAAGGATGGTTGCAGGCTGGTAAGGGGGCATTGCGATTAGCTCACTTAATGTGGGGGGGGAATTCTATAGGGAAGGCAGTATAGTTCAGAGAATTGAAGCAGTGATTCTTACTATGCTGGTGAACAGTGAGTGTAATGGGGTCTGGGGGGCGACTTGATGATCTGGGCAGTCTAGTAACCTTAATGTTCCTTATGTAATTGTAGACTGGTTATTGTGAATAGTGCTGCCATAAATTTAGGGGTGCAGATGTCTTTCTAGAACTGGGTTGCTGCATTCCTTATGTATGTATGTTTGTATGTATGTATGTGTGTATGTATGTATTCATCCATCCATGCATCCATTCATTCATTCTTTCATTCATTCATTCATTCATTATCTGTCTACCTATCTATCCATGGATGTTTCTGTCATTAATGCACAATTAGATGAGTTCCATTATGTTTACTAGACTCCCCCCATCACGCACGTGCCCCCAGATACCCCATTGCAGTCACTGTCCATGAGCATAGTAAGATACTGTAGAATCCCTACTTGTCTTTTCTGTGTTTTTCCGCCCTGTCTGTGACACCCCTCCCACATTATATATTCTTCTTCTAATGTGTCCTTACTTCGCCCCTCCCTAATCCCTCCATTCCCACCCATACACCTCAGTCTCTTTCCCTCTGTTAACTTTTAGTCCATTCTTGGGTTTTCTGAGACTGCTGCTGTTTCCTTCTTCAGTTTTTTGTTTGTTCTGATACTGTAATGATGAGTGATATCGTTATACATATATATATATATAGATAGATATTTATATCTATATATATATATATGTGTATGTATGTAGGTAAGTAACTCTAATGTTTGCTAAGATGATGCAGCTCCGCAAGGCTGGGCACTGCCCCCCCCCGTGGGTGGAGTTTGTAAGCGCAGCACTGTTGCCTGGAGATTCCACGATGTCACAGTGGTGCCTCTGTCCTAGAGACATAATGTGTATGCTGAGAGGAGCAGGTGTGATTCGGGTGAGGTGGACACTGACCAACTTGACAGCATCAGGCTAAATGGAATCCAGAGCCAAGGTACTGTGTGTTCCTTTTCATTTTGTTGTCACTACTTCAAAGTTACATGAACAACATTATGGTTCCTAAGACTACCCCCACTGTCAAGTCCCCAGCACGTAGCCCGTAAGAGTCGCTGTCCAACAGCCCAGGAATATGCTGTAGAAGTGCTGCTGATCATCGCTATGTTATACGGACCTACCTAAGCTTGCCGCCGGGCCACAGCCTGTGTGCCACTCATAATGCCCCATTTTCCCTCTCTCCCTTCCCTCCTCAGCCATCCTCCTCAGTCCCATTCCCTTTGGTAAGTGTGAGTCCATTCTTGGGTTCGGTGCGGCTGCTACTGTCCTTTTCTATCACTCCTTTTCTTTTTTCTGGTACTCCACAGGTGAGTGAAATCAGTTGACACTTGTCTTTCTCTGCGTGGCTTATTTCGCTGAGCATGATACCCTCTACCTCCCTCCATGTTGTTGCACATGGTAGGATTGGTTTCTGCATATGGCAGAATAATATTCCACTTTTCATCCTCAGATAGACACTTACCTTGTCTGTTGTTGTGGACAGTGCTGTGATAATTATACGGGTGCACAGGTCTTTTTTAAACTGGGCTGCTGTATTCTAGTGTTTATTTCTGTATGTCCGGATGTATGAATATATTTAGTTAGTTCATTACTCACTTGTATATCTGTTATTTATTTATTTATTTATCATTAGTCTCCATCTACGTGAGTCTCACGTAGTTTAGTAAACTGCCCCCCACAATGAGATGCCCCCACATACCTCATTGCAGTCACTGTCCATGAGCATATTAAGATGCTGTAGAATCCCTTGTTGTCTTCTCTGTGTCGTACGTCCCTCCCCGTGCCCCCCTTCTGCTTTATGCATGCCAAAGGTAATGTGCACATTCGCCCCCGCTCCGCCTGACATTTTCCTCCGTTCCCACCTGTCCACGTCCATCCCTTTCCGTTTGGTAACTGTGAGTCCACTCTTGTGGTGCCGTTTTTCTTCTTCGGATGTCTCTTGGTTCCCCTCCTGCACAGGCGAGTGATATCATTTGATCCTTGTGTTTCTCCACCTGCCTGCCTTATTACACTGAGTATGATGCCCTCTCACACCATCCGTGTTTCTGCAAATGGTGTGATTTGTTTTCCTATGACTGAATAATATTCCATTGTTCATCTACTGATGGACACTGAGCTTGGCTATTGAGAACAGTGCTGTGGTAATCATAGGGATGCACGTGTCGCTTTTAAACTGGGGGCGGCAATGTCTCATTCATTCATTCATCTGTTTATTCATTTATTTTTTTATCATGAATCTACAATTATGTGGATCACATCATGTTTATTACACTCCCCTCATCACCAACGTAGGAATGGTTAAGGGACTGAGAAGGCTGGTTGTGAAGGATGGTTGCAGGCTGGTAAGGGGGCATT
The DNA here is from genome assembly GCF_030020395.1 of Manis pentadactyla. NCBI lineage: Eukaryota > Metazoa > Chordata > Mammalia > Pholidota > Manidae > Manis > Manis pentadactyla. The sequence goes on from NC_080024.1 coordinate 86,298,365, forward strand.
GCGATTAGCTCACATAATGTGGGGGGGGAATTCTATAGGGAAGGCAGTATAGTTCAGAGAATTCAAGCAGTGATTCTTACTATGCTGGTGAACAGTGAGTGTAATGGGGTCTGGGGGGCGACTTGGTGATCTGGGCAGTCTAGTAACCTTAATGTTCCTTATGTAATTGTAGACTGGTTATTGTGAATAGTGCTGCCATAAATTTAGGGGTGCAGATGTCTTTCTAGAACTGGGTTGCTGCATTCCTTATGTATGTATGTTTGTATGTATGTATGTGTGTATGTATGTATTCATCCATCCATGCATCCATTCATTCATTCTTTCATTCATTCATTCATTCATTATCTGTCTACCTACCTATCCATGGATGTTTCTGTCATTAATGCACAATTAGATGAGTTCCATTATGTTTACCAGACTCCCCCCATCACGCACGTGCCCCCAGATACCCCATTGCAGTCACTGTCCATGAGCATAGTAAGATACTGTAGAATCCCTACTTGTCTTTTCTGTGTTTTTCCGCCCTGTCTGTGACACCCCTCCCACATTATATATTCTTCTTCTAATGTGTCCTTACTTCGCCCCTCCCTAATCCCTCCATTCCCACCCATACACCTCAGTCTCTTTCCCTCTGTTAACTTTTAGTCCATTCTTGGGTTTTCTGAGACTGCTGCTGTTTCCTTCTTCAGTTTTTTGTTTGTTCTGATACTGTAATGATGAGTGATATCATTATACATATATATATATAGATAGATATTTATATCTATATGTGTATGTATGTAGGTAAGTAACTCTAATGTTTGCTAAGATGATGCAGCTCCGCAAGGCTGGGCACTGCCCCCCCCCGTGGGTGGAGTTTGTAAGCGCAGCACTGTTGCCTGGAGATTCCACGATGTCACAGTGGTGCCTCTGTCCTAGAGACATAATGTGTATGCTGAGAGGAGCAGGTGTGATTCGGGTGAGGTGGACACTGACCAACTTGACAGCATCAGGCTAAATGGAATCCAGAGCCAAGGTACTGTGTGTTCCTTTTCATTTTGTTGTCACTACTTCAAAGTTACATGAACAACATTATGGTTCCTAAGACTACCCCCACTGTCAAGTCCCCAGCACGTAGCCCGTAAGAGTCGCTGTCCAACAGCCCAGGAATATGCTGTAGAAGTGCTGCTGATCATCGCTATGTTATACGGACCTACCTAAGCTTGCCGCCGGGCCACAGCCTGTGTGCCACTCATAATGCCCCATTTTCCCTCTCTCCCTTCCCTCCTCAGCCATCCTCCTCAGTCCCATTCCCTTTGGTAAGTGTGAGTCCATTCTTGGGTTCGGTGCGGCTGCTACTGTCCTTTTCTATCACTCCTTTTCTTTTTTCTGGTACTCCACAGGTGAGTGAAATCAGTTGACACTTGTCTTTCTCTGCGTGGCTTATTTCGCTGAGCATGATACCCTCTACCTCCCTCCATGTTGTTGCACATGGTAGGATTGGTTTCTGCATATGGCAGAATAATATTCCACTTTTCATCCTCTGATAGACACTTACCTTGTCTGTTGTTGTGGACAGTGCTGTGATAATTATACGGGTGCACAGGTCTTTTTTAAACTGGGCTGCTGTATTCTAGTGTTTATTTCTGTATGTCCGGATGTATGAATATATTTAGTTAGTTCATTACTCACTTGTATATCTGTTATTTATTTATTTATTTATCATTAGTCTTCATCTACGTGAGTCTCATGTAGTTTAGTAAACTGCCCCCCACAATGAGATGCCCCCACATACCTCATTGCAGTCACTGTCCATGAGCATATTAAGATGCTGTAGAATCCCTTGTTGTCTTCTCTGTGTCGTACGTCCCTCCCCGTGCCCCCCTTCTGCTTTATGCATGCCAAAGGTAATGTGCACATTCGCCCCCGCTCCGCCTGACATTTTCCTCCGTTCCCACCTGTCCACGTCCATCCCTTTCCGTTTGGTAACTGTGAGTCCACTCTTGTGGTGCCGTTTTTCTTCTTCGGATGTCTCTTGGTTCCCCTCCTGCACAGGCGAGTGATATCATTTGATCCTTGTGTTTCTCCACCTGCCTGCCTTATTACACTGAGTATGATGCCCTCTCACACCATCCGTGTTTCTGCAAATGGTGTGATTTGTTTTCCTATGACTGAATAATATTCCATTGTTCATCTACTGATGGACACTGAGCTTGGCTATTGAGAACAGTGCTGTGGTAATCATAGGGATGCACGTGTCGCTTTTAAACTGGGGGCGGCAATGTCTCATTCATTCATTCATCTGTTTATTCATTTATTTTTTTATCATGAATCTACAATTATGTGGATCACATCATGTTTATTACACTCCCCTCATCACCAACGTAGGAATGGTTAAGGGACTGAGAAGGCTGGTTGTGAAGGATGGTTGCAGGCTGGTAAGGGGGCATTGCGATTAGCTCACTTAATGTGGGGGGGGAATTCTATAGGGAAGGCAGTATAGTTCAGAGAATTGAAGCAGTGATTCTTACTATGCTGGTGAACAGTGAGTGTAATGGGGTCTGGGGGGCGACTTGATGATCTGGGCAGTCTAGTAACCTTAATGTTCCTTATGTAATTGTAGACTGGTTATTGTGAATAGTGCTGCCATAAATTTAGGGGTGCAGATGTCTTTCTAGAACTGGGTTGCTGCATTCCTTATGTATGTATGTTTGTATGTATGTATGTGTGTATGTATGTATTCATCCATCCATGCATCCATTCATTCATTCTTTCATTCATTCATTCATTCATTATCTGTCTACCTATCTATCCATGGATGTTTCTGTAATTAATGCACAATTAGATGAGTTCCATTATGTTTACTAGACTCCCCCCATCACGCACGTGCCCCCAGATACCCCATTGCAGTCACTGTCCATGAGCATAGTAAGATACTGTAGAATCCCTACTTGTCTTTTCTGTGTTTTTCCGCCCTGTCTGTGACACCCCTCCCACATTATATATTCTTCTTCTAATGTGTCCTTACTTCGCCCCTCCCTAATCCCTCCATTCCCACCCATACACCTCAGTCTCTTTCCCTCTGTTAACTTTTAGTCCATTCTTGGGTTTTCTGAGACTGCTGCTGTTTCCTTCTTCAGTTTTTTGTTTGTTCTGATACTGTAATGATGAGTGATATCGTTATACATATATATATATATAGATAGATATTTATATCTATATATATATATATGTGTATGTATGTAGGTAAGTAACTCTAATGTTTGCTAAGATGATGCAGCTCCGCAAGGCTGGGCACTGCCCCCCCCCGTGGGTGGAGTTTGTAAGCGCAGCACTGTTGCCTGGAGATTCCACGATGTCACAGTGGTGCCTCTGTCCTAGAGACATAATGTGTATGCTGAGAGGAGCAGGTGTGATTCGGGTGAGGTGGACACTGACCAACTTGACAGCATCAGGCTAAATGGAATCCAGAGCCAAGGTACTGTGTGTTCCTTTTCATTTTGTTGTCACTACTTCAAAGTTACATGAACAACATTATGGTTCCTAAGACTACCCCCACTGTCAAGTCCCCAGCACGTAGCCCGTAAGAGTCGCTGTCCAACAGCCCAGGAATATGCTGTAGAAGTGCTGCTGATCATCGCTATGTTATACGGACCTACCTAAGCTTGCCGCCGGGCCACAGCCTGTGTGCCACTCATAATGCCCCATTTTCCCTCTCTCCCTTCCCTCCTCAGCCATCCTCCTCAGTCCCATTCCCTTTGGTAAGTGTGAGTCCATTCTTGGGTTCGGTGCGGCTGCTACTTCCTTTTCTATCACTCCTTTTCTTTTTTCTGGTATTCCACAGGTGAGTGAAATCAGTTGACACTTGTCTTTCTCTGCGTGGCTTATTTCGCTGAGCATGATACCCTCTACCTCCCTCCATGTTGTTGCACATGGTAGGATTGGTTTCTGCATATGGCAGAATAATATTCCACTTTTCATCCTCAGATAGACACTTACCTTGTCTGTTGTTGTGGACAGTGCTGTGATAATTATACGGGTGCACAGGTCTTTTTTAAACTGGGCTGCTGTATTCTAGTGTTTATTTCTGTATGTCCGGATGTATGAATATATTTAGTTAGTTCATTACTCACTTGTATATCTGTTATTTATTTATTTATTTATCATTAGTCTCCATCTACGTGAGTCTCACGTAGTTTAGTAAACTGCCCCCCACAATGAGATGCCCCCACATACCTCATTGCAGTCACTGTCCATGAGCATATTAAGATGCTGTAGAATCCCTTGTTGTCTTCTCTGTGTCGTACGTCCCTCCCCGTGCCCCCCTTCTGCTTTATGCATGCCAAAGGTAATGTGCACATTCGCCCCCGCTCCGCCTGACATTTTCCTCCGTTCCCACCTGTCCACGTCCATCCCTTTCCGTTTGGTAACTGTGAGTCCACTCTTGTGGTGCCGTTTTTCTTCTTCGGATGTCTCTTGGTTCCCCTCCTGCACAGGCGAGTGATATCATTTGATCCTTGTGTTTCTCCACCTGCCTGCCTTATTACACTGAGTATGATGCCCTCTCACACCATCCGTGTTTCTGCAAATGGTGTGATTTGTTTTCCTATGACTGAATAATATTCCATTGTTCATCTACTGATGGACACTGAGCTTGGCTATTGAGAACAGTGCTGTGGTAATCATAGGGATGCACGTGTCGCTTTTAAACTGGGGGCGGCAATGTCTCATTCATTCATTCATCTGTTTATTCATTTATTTTTTTATCATGAATCTACAATTATGTGGATCACATCATGTTTATTACACTCCCCTCATCACCAACGTAGGAATGGTTAAGGGACTGAGAAGGCTGGTTGTGAAGGATGGTTGCAGGCTGGTAAGGGGGCATTGCGATTAGCTCACTTAATGTGGGGGGGGAATTCTATAGGGAAGGCAGTATAGTTCAGAGAATTGAAGCAGTGATTCTTACTATGCTGGTGAACAGTGAGTGTAATGGGGTCTGGGGGGCGACTTGATGATCTGGGCAGTCTAGTAACCTTAATGTTCCTTATGTAATTGTAGACTGGTTATTGTGAATAGTGCTGCCATAAATTTAGGGGTGCAGATGTCTTTCTAGAACTGGGTTGCTGCATTCCTTATGTATGTATGTTTGTATGTATGTATGTGTGTATGTATGTATTCATCCATCCATACATCCATTCATTCATTCTTTCATTCATTCATTCATTCATTATCTGTCTACCTATCTATCCATGGATGTTTCTGTCATTAATGCACAATTAGATGAGTTCCATTATGTTTACTAGACTCCCCCCATCACGCACGTGCCCCCAGATACCCCATTGCAGTCACTGTCCATGAGCATAGTAAGATACTGTAGAATCCCTACTTGTCTTTTCTGTGTTTTTCCGCCCTGTCTGTGACACCCCTCCCACATTATATATTCTTCTTCTAATGTGTCCTTACTTCGCCCCTCCCTAATCCCTCCATTCCCACCCATACACCTCAGTCTCTTTCCCTCTGTTAACTTTTAGTCCATTCTTGGGTTTTCTGAGACTGCTGCTGTTTCCTTCTTCAGTTTTTTGTTTGTTCTGATACTGTAATGATGAGTGATATCGTTATACATATATATATATATAGATAGATATTTATATCTATATATATATATATGTGTATGTATGTAGGTAAGTAACTCTAATGTTTGCTAAGATGATGCAGCTCCGCAAGGCTGGGCACTGCCCCCCCCCGTGGGTGGAGTTTGTAAGCGCAGCACTGTTGCCTGGAGATTCCACGATGTCACAGTGGTGCCTCTGTCCTAGAGACATAATGTGTATGCTGAGAGGAGCAGGTGTGATTCGGGTGAGGTGGACACTGACCAACTTGACAGCATCAGGCTAAATGGAATCCAGAGCCAAGGTACTGTGTGTTCCTTTTCATTTTGTTGTCACTACTTCAAAGTTACATGAACAACATTATGGTTCCTAAGACTACCCCCACTGTCAAGTCCCCAGCACGTAGCCCGTAAGAGTCGCTGTCCAACAGCCCAGGAATATGCTGTAGAAGTGCTGCTGATCATCGCTATGTTATACGGACCTACCTAAGCTTGCCGCCGGGCCACAGCCTGTGTGCCACTCATAATGCCCCATTTTCCCTCTCTCCCTTCCCTCCTCAGCCATCCTCCTCAGTCCCATTCCCTTTGGTAAGTGTGAGTCCATTCTTGGGTTCGGTGCGGCTGCTACTGTCCTTTTCTATCACTCCTTTTCTTTTTTCTGGTACTCCACAGGTGAGTGAAATCAGTTGACACTTGTCTTTCTCTGCGTGGCTTATTTCGCTGAGCATGATACCCTCTACCTCCCTCCATGTTGTTGCACATGGTAGGATTGGTTTCTGCATATGGCAGAATAATATTCCACTTTTCATCCTCAGATAGACACTTACCTTGTCTGTTGTTGTGGACAGTGCTGTGATAATTATACGGGTGCACAGGTCTTTTTTAAACTGGGCTGCTGTATTCTAGTGTTTATTTCTGTATGTCCGGATGTATGAATATATTTAGTTAGTTCATTACTCACTTGTATATCTGTTATTTATTTATTTATTTATCATTAGTCTCCATCTACGTGAGTCTCACGTAGTTTAGTAAACTGCCCCCCACAATGAGATGCCCCCACATACCTCATTGCAGTCACTGTCCATGAGCATATTAAGATGCTGTAGAATCCCTTGTTGTCTTCTCTGTGTCGTACGTCCCTCCCCGTGCCCCCCTTCTGCTTTATGCATGCCAAAGGTAATGTGCACATTCGCCCCCGCTCCGCCTGACATTTTCCTCCGTTCCCACCTGTCCACGTCCATCCCTTTCCCTTTGGTAACTGTGAGTCCACTCTTGTGGTGCCGTTTTTCTTCTTCGGATGTCTCTTGGTTCCCCTCCTGCACAGGCGAGTGATATCATTTGATCCTTGTGTTTCTCCACCTGCCTGCCTTATTACACTGAGTATGATGCCCTCTCACACCATCCGTGTTTCTGCAAATGGTGTGATTTGTTTTCCTATGACTGAATAATATTCCATTGTTCATCTACTGATGGACACTGAGCTTGGCTATTGAGAACAGTGCTGTGGTAATCATAGGGATGCACGTGTCGCTTTTAAACTGGGGGCGGCAATGTCTCATTCATTCATTCATCTGTTTATTCATTTATTTTTTTATCATGAATCTACAATTATGTGGATCACATCATGTTTATTACACTCCCCTCATCACCAACGTAGGAATGGTTAAGGGACTGAGAAGGCTGGTTGTGAAGGATGGTTGCAGGCTGGTAAGGGGGCATTGCGATTAGCTCACATAATGTGGGGGGGGAATTCTATAGGGAAGGCAGTATAGTTCAGAGAATTCAAGCAGTGATTCTTACTATGCTGGTGAACAGTGAGTGTAATGGGGTCTGGGGGGCGACTTGGTGATCTGGGCAGTCTAGTAACCTTAATGTTCCTTATGTAATTGTAGACTGGTTATTGTGAATAGTGCTGCCATAAATTTAGGGGTGCAGATGTCTTTCTAGAACTGGGTTGCTGCATTCCTTATGTATGTATGTTTGTATGTATGTATGTGTGTATGTATGTATTCATCCATCCATGCATCCATTCATTCATTCTTTCATTCATTCATTCATTCATTATCTGTCTACCTACCTATCCATGGATGTTTCTGTCATTAATGCACAATTAGATGAGTTCCATTATGTTTACCAGACTCCCCCCATCACGCACGTGCCCCCAGATACCCCATTGCAGTCACTGTCCATGAGCATAGTAAGATACTGTAGAATCCCTACTTGTCTTTTCTGTGTTTTTCCGCCCTGTCTGTGACACCCCTCCCACATTATATATTCTTCTTCTAATGTGTCCTTACTTCGCCCCTCCCTAATCCCTCCATTCCCACCCATACACCTCAGTCTCTTTCCCTCTGTTAACTTTTAGTCCATTCTTGGGTTTTCTGAGACTGCTGCTGTTTCCTTCTTCAGTTTTTTGTTTGTTCTGATACTGTAATGATGAGTGATATCATTATACATATATATATATAGATAGATATTTATATCTATATGTGTATGTATGTAGGTAAGTAACTCTAATGTTTGCTAAGATGATGCAGCTCCGCAAGGCTGGGCACTGCCCCCCCCCGTGGGTGGAGTTTGTAAGCGCAGCACTGTTGCCTGGAGATTCCACGATGTCACAGTGGTGCCTCTGTCCTAGAGACATAATGTGTATGCTGAGAGGAGCAGGTGTGATTCGGGTGAGGTGGACACTGACCAACTTGACAGCATCAGGCTAAATGGAATCCAGAGCCAAGGTACTGTGTGTTCCTTTTCATTTTGTTGTCACTACTTCAAAGTTACATGAACAACATTATGGTTCCTAAGACTACCCCCACTGTCAAGTCCCCAGCACGTAGCCCGTAAGAGTCGCTGTCCAACAGCCCAGGAATATGCTGTAGAAGTGCTGCTGATCATCGCTATGTTATACGGACCTACCTAAGCTTGCCGCCGGGCCACAGCCTGTGTGCCACTCATAATGCCCCATTTTCCCTCTCTCCCTTCCCTCCTCAGCCATCCTCCTCAGTCCCATTCCCTTTGGTAAGTGTGAGTCCATTCTTGGGTTCGGTGCGGCTGCTACTGTCCTTTTCTATCACTCCTTTTCTTTTTTCTGGTACTCCACAGGTGAGTGAAATCAGTTGACACTTGTCTTTCTCTGCGTGGCTTATTTCGCTGAGCATGATACCCTCTACCTCCCTCCATGTTGTTGCACATGGTAGGATTGGTTTCTGCATATGGCAGAATAATATTCCACTTTTCATCCTCTGATAGACACTTACCTTGTCTGTTGTTGTGGACAGTGCTGTGATAATTATACGGGTGCACAGGTCTTTTTTAAACTGGGCTGCTGTATTCTAGTGTTTATTTCTGTATGTCTGGATGTATGAATATATTTAGTTAGTTCATTACTCACTTGTATATCTGTTATTTATTTATTTATTTATCATTAGTCTTCATCTACGTGAGTCTCATGTAGTTTAGTAAACTGTCCCCCACAATGAGATGCCCCCACATACCTCATTGCAGTCACTGTCCATGAGCATATTAAGATGCTGTAGAATCCCTTGTTGTCTTCTCTGTGTCGTACGTCCCTCCCCGTGCCCCCCTTCTGCTTTATGCATGCCAAAGGTAATGTGCACATTCGCCCCCGCTCCGCCTGACATTTTCCTCCGTTCCCACCTGTCCACGTCCATCCCTTTCCGTTTGGTAACTGTGAGTCCACTCTTGTGGTGCCGTTTTTCTTCTTCGGATGTCTCTTGGTTCCCCTCCTGCACAGGCGAGTGATATCATTTGATCCTTGTGTTTCTCCACCTGCCTGCCTTATTACACTGAGTATGATGCCCTCTCACACCATCCGTGTTTCTGCAAATGGTGTGATTTGTTTTCCTATGACTGAATAATATTCCATTGTTCATCTACTGATGGACACTGAGCTTGGCTATTGAGAACAGTGCTGTGGTAATCATAGGGATGCACGTGTCGCTTTTAAACTGGGGGCGGCAATGTCTCATTCATTCATTCATCTGTTTATTCATTTATTTTTTTATCATGAATCTACAATTATGTGGATCACATCATGTTTATTACACTCCCCTCATCACCAACGTAGGAATGGTTAAGGGACTGAGAAGGCTGGTTGTGAAGGATGGTTGCAGGCTGGTAAGGGGGCATTGCGATTAGCTCACATAATGTGGGGGGGGAATTCTATAGGGAAGGCAGTATAGTTCAGAGAATTGAAGCAGTGATTCTTACTATGCTGGTGAACAGTGAGTGTAATGGGGTCTGGGGGGCGACTTGATGATCTGGGCAGTCTAGTAACCTTAATGTTCCTTATGTAATTGTAGACTGGTTATTGTGAATAGTGCTGCCATAAATTTAGGGGTGCAGATGTCTTTCTAGAACTGGGTTGCTGCATTCCTTATGTATGTATGTTTGTATGTATGTATGTGTGTATGTATGTATTCATCCATCCATGCATCCATTCATTCATTCTTTCATTCATTCATTCATTCATTATCTGTCTACCTATCTATCCATGGATGTTTCTGTAATTAATGCACAATTAGATGAGTTCCATTATGTTTACTAGACTCCCCCCATCACGCACGTGCCCCCAGATACCCCATTGCAGTCACTGTCCATGAGCATAGTAAGATACTGTAGAATCCCTACTTGTCTTTTCTGTGTTTTTCCGCCCTGTCTGTGACACCCCTCCCACATTATATATTCTTCTTCTAATGTGTCCTTACTTCGCCCCTCCCTAATCCCTCCATTCCCACCCATACACCTCAGTCTCTTTCCCTCTGTTAACTTTTAGTCCATTCTTGGGTTTTCTGAGACTGCTGCTGTTTCCTTCTTCAGTTTTTTGTTTGTTCTGATACTGTAATGATGAGTGATATCATTATACATATATATATATATAGATAGATATTTATATCTATATATATATATATGTGTATGTATGTAGGTAAGTAACTCTAATGTTTGCTAAGATGATGCAGCTCCGCAAGGCTGGGCACTGCCCCCCCCCGTGGGTGGAGTTTGTAAGCGCAGCACTGTTGCCTGGAGATTCCACGATGTCACAGTGGTGCCTCTGTCCTAGAGACATAATGTGTATGCTGAGAGGAGCAGGTGTGATTCGGGTGAGGTGGACACTGACCAACTTGACAGCATCAGGCTAAATGGAATCCAGAGCCAAGGTACTGTGTGTTCCTTTTCATTTTGTTGTCACTACTTCAAAGTTACATGAACAACATTATGGTTCCTAAGACTACCCCCACTGTCAAGTCCCCAGCACGTAGCCCGTAAGAGTCGCTGTCCAACAGCCCAGGAATATGCTGTAGAAGTGCTGCTGATCATCGCTATGTTATACGGACCTACCTAAGCTTGCCGCCGGGCCACAGCCTGTGTGCCACTCATAATGCCCCATTTTCCCTCTCTCCCTTCCCTCCTCAGCCATCCTCCTCAGTCCCATTCCCTTTGGTAAGTGTGAGTCCATTCTTGGGTTCGGTGCGGCTGCTACTTCCTTTTCTATCACTCCTTTTCTTTTTTCTGGTATTCCACAGGTGAGTGAAATCAGTTGACACTTGTCTTTCTCTGCGTGGCTTATTTCGCTGAGCATGATACCCTCTACCTCCCTCCATGTTGTTGCACATGGTAGGATTGGTTTCTGCATATGGCAGAATAATATTCCACTTTTCATCCTCAGATAGACACTTACCTTGTCTGTTGTTGTGGACAGTGCTGTGATAATTATACGGGTGCACAGGTCTTTTTTAAACTGGGCTGCTGTATTCTAGTGTTTATTTCTGTATGTCCGGATGTATGAATATATTTAGTTAGTTCATTACTCACTTGTATATCTGTTATTTATTTATTTATTTATCATTAGTCTCCATCTACGTGAGTCTCACGTAGTTTAGTAAACTGCCCCCCACAATGAGATGCCCCCACATACCTCATTGCAGTCACTGTCCATGAGCATATTAAGATGCTGTAGAATCCCTTGTTGTCTTCTCTGTGTCGTACGTCCCTCCCCGTGCCCCCCTTCTGCTTTATGCATGCCAAAGGTAATGTGCACATTCGCCCCCGCTCCGCCTGACATTTTCCTCCGTTCCCACCTGTCCACGTCCATCCCTTTCCGTTTGGTAACTGTGAGTCCACTCTTGTGGTGCCGTTTTTCTTCTTCGGATGTCTCCTGGTTCCCCTCCTGCACAGGCGAGTGATATCATTTGATCCTTGTGTTTCTCCACCTGCCTGCCTTATTACACTGAGTATGATGCCCTCTCACACCATCCGTGTTTCTGCAAATGGTGTGATTTGTTTTCCTATGACTGAATAATATTCCATTGTTCATCTACTGATGGACACTGAGCTTGGCTATTGAGAACAGTGCTGTGGTAATCATAGGGATGCACGTGTCGCTTTTAAACTGGGGGCGGCAATGTCTCATTCATTCATTCATCTGTTTATTCATTTATTTTTTTATCATGAATCTACAATTATGTGGATCACATCATGTTTATTACACTCCCCTCATCACCAACGTAGGAATGGTTAAGGGACTGAGAAGGCTGGTTGTGAAGGATGGTTGCAGGCTGGAAAGGGGGCATTGCGATTAGCTCACATAATGTGGGGGGGGAATTCTATAGGGAAGGCAGTATAGTTCAGAGAATTCAAGCAGTGATTCTTACTATGCTGGTGAACAGTGAGTGTAATGGGGTCTGGGGGGCGACTTGATGATCTGGGCAGTCTAGTAACCTTAATGTTCCTCATGTAATTGTAGACTGGTTATTGTGAATAGTGCTGCCATAAATTTAGGGGTGCAGATGTCTTTCTAGAACTGGGTTGCTGCATTCCTTATGTATGTATGTTTGTATGTATGTATGTGTGTATGTATGTATTCATCCATCCATGCATCCATTCATTCTTTCATTCATTCATTCATTCATTATCTGTCTACCTACCTATCCATGGATGTTTCTGTCATTAATGCACAATTAGATGAGTTCCATTATGTTTACCAGACTCCCCCCATCACGCACGTGCCCCCAGATACCCCATTGCAGTCACTGTCCATGAGCATTGTAAGATACTGTAGAATCCATACTTGTCTTTTCTGTGTTTTTCCGCCCTGTCTGTGACACCCCTCCCACATTATATATTCTTCTTCTAATGTGTCCTTACTTCGCCCCTCCCTAATCCCTCCATTCCCACCCATACACCTCAGTCTCTTTCCCTCTGTTAACTTTTAGTCCATTCTTGGGTTTTCTGAGACTGCTGCTGTTTCCTTCTTCAGTTTTTTGTTTGTTCTGATACTGTAATGATGAGTGATATCATTATACATATATATATATATATAGATATTTATATCTATATACATATATGTGTATGTATGTAGGTAAGTAACTCTAATGTTTGCTAAGATGATGCAGCTCCGCAAGGCTGGGCACTGCCCCCCCCCGTGGGTGGAGTTTGTAAGCGCAGCACTGTTGCCTGGAGATTCCACGATGTCACAGTGGTGCCTCTGTCCTAGAGACATAATGTGTATGCTGAGAGGAGCAGGTGTGATTCGGGTGAGGTGGACACTGACCAACTTGACAGCATCAGGCTAAATGGAATCCAGAGCCAAGGTACTGTGTGTTCCTTTTCATTTTGTTGTCACTACTTCAAAGTTACATGAACAACATTATGGTTCCTAAGACTACCCCCACTGTCAAGTCCCCAGCACGTAGCCCGTAAGAGTCGCTGTCCAACAGCCCAGGAATATGCTGTAGAAGTGCTGCTGATCATCGCTATGTTATACGGACCTACCTAAGCTTGCCGCCGGGCCACAGCCTGTGTGCCACTCATAATGCCCCATTTTCCCTCTCTCCCTTCCCTCCTCAGCCATCCTCCTCAGTCCCATTCCCTTTGGTAAGTGTGAGTCCATTCTTGGGTTCGGTGCGGCTGCTACTGTCCTTTTCTATCACTCCTTTTCTTTTTTCTGGTACTCCACAGGTGAGTGAAATCAGTTGACACTTGTCTTTCTCTGCGTGGCTTATTTCGCTGAGCATGATACCCTCTACCTCCCTCCATGTTGTTGCACATGGTAGGATTGGTTTCTGCATATGGCAGAATAATATTCCACTTTTCATCCTCTGATAGACACTTACCTTGTCTGTTGTTGTGGACAGTGCTGTGATAATTATACGGGTGCACAGGTCTTTTTTAAACTGGGCTGCTGTATTCTAGTGTTTATTTCTGTATGTCCGGATGTATGAATATATTTAGTTAGTTCATTACTCACTTGTATATCTGTTATTTATTTATTTATTTATCATTAGTCTTCATCTACGTGAGTCTCATGTAGTTTAGTAAACTGCCCCCCACAATGAGATGCCCCCACATACCTCATTGCAGTCACTGTCCATGAGCATATTAAGATGCTGTAGAATCCCTTGTTGTCTTCTCTGTGTCGTACGTCCCTCCCCGTGCCCCCCTTCTGCTTTATGCATGCCAAAGGTAATGTGCACATTCGCCCCCGCTCCGCCTGACATTTTCCTCCGTTCCCACCTGTCCACGTCCATCCCTTTCCGTTTGGTAACTGTGAGTCCACTCTTGTGGTGCCGTTTTTCTTCTTCGGATGTCTCTTGGTTCCCCTCCTGCACAGGCGAGTGATATCATTTGATCCTTGTGTTTCTCCACCTGCCTGCCTTATTACACTGAGTATGATGCCCTCTCACACCATCCGTGTTTCTGCAAATGGTGTGATTTGTTTTCCTATGACTGAATAATATTCCATTGTTCATCTACTGATGGACACTGAGCTTGGCTATTGAGAACAGTGCTGTGGTAATCATAGGGATGCACGTGTCGCTTTTAAACTGGGGGCGGCAATGTCTCATTCATTCATTCATCTGTTTATTCATTTATTTTTTGATCATGAATCTACAATTATGTGGATCACGTCATGTTTATTACACTCCCCCCATCACCAACGTAGGAATGGTTAAGGGACTGAGAAGGCTGGTTGTGAAGGATGGTTGCAGGCTGGTAAGGGGGCATTGCGATTAGCTCACATAATGTGGGGGGGGAATTCTATAGGGAAGGCAGTATAGTTCAGAGAATTCAAGCAGTGATTCTTACTATGCTGGTGAACAGTGAGTGTAATGGGGTCTGGGGGGCGACTTGGTGATCTGGGCAGTCTAGTAACCTTAATGTTCCTTATGTAATTGTAGACTGGTTATTGTGAATAGTGCTGCCATAAATTTAGGGGTGCAGATGTCTTTCTAGAACTGGGTTGCTGCATTCCTTATGTATGTATGTTTGTATGTATGTATGTGTGTATGTATGTATTCATCCATCCATGCATCCATTCATTCATTCTTTCATTCATTCATTCATTCATTATCTGTCTACCTATCTATCCATGGATGTTTCTGTCATTAATGCACAATTAGATGAGTTCCATTATGTTTACTAGACTCCCCCCATCACGCACGTGCCCCCAGATACCCCATTGCAGTCACTGTCCATGAGCATAGTAAGATACTGTAGAATCCCTACTTGTCTTTTCTGTGTTTTTCCGCCCTGTCTGTGACACCCCTCCCACATTATATATTCTTCTTCTAATGTGTCCTTACTTCGCCCCTCCCTAATCCCTCCATTCCCACCCATACACCTCAGTCTCTTTCCCTCTGTTAACTTTTAGTCCATTCTTGGGTTTTCTGAGACTGCTGCTGTTTCCTTCTTCAGTTTTTTGTTTGTTCTGATACTGTAATGATGAGTGATATCATTATACATATATATATATATATCGATATTTATATCTATATATATATGTGTATGTATGTAGGTAAGTAACTCTAATGTTTGCTAAGATGATGCAGCTCCGCAAGGCTGGGCACTGCCCCCCCCCGTGGGTGGAGTTTGTAAGCGCAGCACTGTTGCCTGGAGATTCCACGATGTCACAGTGGTGCCTCTGTCCTAGAGACATAATGTGTATGCTGAGAGGAGCAGGTGTGATTCGGGTGAGGTGGACACTGACCAACTTGACAGCATCAGGCTAAATGGAATCCAGAGCCAAGGTACTGTGTGTTCCTTTTCATTTTGTTGTCACTACTTCAAAGTTACATGAACAACATTATGGTTCCTAAGACTACCCCCACTGTCAAGTCCCCAGCACGTAGCCCGTAAGAGTCGCTGTCCAACAGCCCAGGAATATGCTGTAGAAGTGCTGCTGATCATCGCTATGTTATACGGACCTACCTAAGCTTGCCGCCGGGCCACAGCCTGTGTGCCACTCATAATGCCCCATTTTCCCTCTCTCCCTTCCCTCCTCAGCCATCCTCCTCAGTCCCATTCCCTTTGGTAAGTGTGAGTCCATTCTTGGGTTCGGTGCGGCTGCTACTGTCCTTTTCTATCACTCCTTTTCTTTTTTCTGGTACTCCACAGGTGAGTGAAATCAGTTGACACTTGTCTTTCTCTGCGTGGCTTATTTCGCTGAGCATGATACCCTCTACCTCCCTCCATGTTGTTGCACATGGTAGGATTGGTTTCTGCATATGGCAGAATAATATTCCACTTTTCATCCTCTGATAGACACTTACCTTGTCTGTTGTTGTGGACAGTGCTGTGATAATTATACGGGTGCACAGGTCTTTTTTAAACTGGGCTGCTGTATTCTAGTGTTTATTTCTGTATGTCCGGATGTATGAATATATTTAGTTAGTTCATTACTCACTTGTATATCTGTTATTTATTTATTTATTTATCATTAGTCTTCATCTACGTGAGTCTCATGTAGTTTAGTAAACTGCCCCCCACAATGAGATGCCCCCACATACCTCATTGCAGTCACTGTCCATGAGCATATTAAGATGCTGTAGAATCCCTTGTTGTCTTCTCTGTGTCGTACGTCCCTCCCCGTGCCCCCCTTCTGCTTTATGCATGCCAAAGGTAATGTGCACATTCGCCCCCGCTCCGCCTGACATTTTCCTCCGTTCCCACCTGTCCACGTCCATCCCTTTCCGTTTGGTAACTGTGAGTCCACTCTTGTGGTGCCGTTTTTCTTCTTCGGATGTCTCTTGGTTCCCCTCCTGCACAGGCGAGTGATATCATTTGATCCTTGTGTTTCTCCACCTGCCTGCCTTATTACACTGAGTATGATGCCCTCTCACACCATCCGTGTTTCTGCAAATGGTGTGATTTGTTTTCCTATGACTGAATAATATTCCATTGTTCATCTACTGATGGACACTGAGCTTGGCTATTGAGAACAGTGCTGTGGTAATCATAGGGATGCACGTGTCGCTTTTAAACTGGGGGCGGCAATGTCTCATTCATTCATTCATCTGTTTATTCATTTATTTTTTTATCATGAATCTACAATTATGTGGATCACATCATGTTTATTACACTCCCCTCATCACCAACGTAGGAATGGTTAAGGGACTGAGAAGGCTGGTTGTGAAGGATGGTTGCAGGCTGGTAAGGGGGCATTGCGATTAGCTCACATAATGTGGGGGGGGAATTCTATAGGGAAGGCAGTATAGTTCAGAGAATTCAAGCAGTGATTCTTACTATGCTGGTGAACAGTGAGTGTAATGGGGTCTGGGGGGCGACTTGGTGATCTGGGCAGTCTAGTAACCTTAATGTTCCTTATGTAATTGTAGACTGGTTATTGTGAATAGTGCTGCCATAAATTTAGGGGTGCAGATGTCTTTCTAGAACTGGGTTGCTGCATTCCTTATGTATGTATGTTTGTATGTATGTATGTGTGTATGTATGTATTCATCCATCCATGCATCCATTCATTCATTCTTTCATTCATTCATTCATTCATTATCTGTCTACCTACCTATCCATGGATGTTTCTGTCATTAATGCACAATTAGATGAGTTCCATTATGTTTACCAGACTCCCCCCATCACGCACGTGCCCCCAGATACCCCATTGCAGTCACTGTCCATGAGCATAGTAAGATACTGTAGAATCCCTACTTGTCTTTTCTGTGTTTTTCCGCCCTGTCTGTGACACCCCTCCCACATTATATATTCTTCTTCTAATGTGTCCTTACTTCGCCCCTCCCTAATCCCTCCATTCCCACCCATACACCTCAGTCTCTTTCCCTCTGTTAACTTTTAGTCCATTCTTGGGTTTTCTGAGACTGCTGCTGTTTCCTTCTTCAGTTTTTTGTTTGTTCTGATACTGTAATGATGAGTGATATCATTATACATATATATATATAGATAGATATTTATATCTATATGTGTATGTAT
Organism: Manis pentadactyla; assembly: GCF_030020395.1. Classification (NCBI taxonomy): domain Eukaryota; kingdom Metazoa; phylum Chordata; class Mammalia; order Pholidota; family Manidae; genus Manis; species Manis pentadactyla. The sequence goes on from NC_080024.1 coordinate 86,316,198, forward strand.
GTAGGTAAGTAACTCTAATGTTTGCTAAGATGATGCAGCTCCGCAAGGCTGGGCACTGCCCCCCCCCGTGGGTGGAGTTTGTAAGCGCAGCACTGTTGCCTGGAGATTCCACGATGTCACAGTGGTGCCTCTGTCCTAGAGACATAATGTGTATGCTGAGAGGAGCAGGTGTGATTCGGGTGAGGTGGACACTGACCAACTTGACAGCATCAGGCTAAGTGGAATCCAGAGCCAAGGTACTGTGTGTTCCTTTTCATTTTGTTGTCACTACTTCAAAGTTACATGAACAACATTATGGTTCCTAAGACTACCCCCACTGTCAAGTCCCCAGCACGTAGCCCGTAAGAGTCGCTGTCCAACAGCCCAGGAATATGCTGTAGAAGTGCTGCTGATCATCGCTATGTTATACGGACCTACCTAAGCTTGCCGCCGGGCCACAGCCTGTGTGCCACTCATAATGCCCCATTTTCCCTCTCTCCCTTCCCTCCTCAGCCATCCTCCTCAGTCCCATTCCCTTTGGTAAGTGTGAGTCCATTCTTGGGTTCGGTGCGGCTGCTACTGTCCTTTTCTATCACTCCTTTTCTTTTTTCTGGTACTCCACAGGTGAGTGAAATCAGTTGACACTTGTCTTTCTCTGCGTGGCTTATTTCGCTGAGCATGATACCCTCTACCTCCCTCCATGTTGTTGCACATGGTAGGATTGGTTTCTGCATATGGCAGAATAATATTCCACTTTTCATCCTCTGATAGACACTTACCTTGTCTGTTGTTGTGGACAGTGCTGTGATAATTATACGGGTGCACAGGTCTTTTTTAAACTGGGCTGCTGTATTCTAGTGTTTATTTCTGTATGTCCGGATGTATGAATATATTTAGTTAGTTCATTACTCACTTGTATATCTGTTATTTATTTATTTATTTATCATTAGTCTTCATCTACGTGAGTCTCATGTAGTTTAGTAAACTGCCCCCCACAATGAGATGCCCCCACATACCTCATTGCAGTCACTGTCCATGAGCATATTAAGATGCTGTAGAATCCCTTGTTGTCTTCTCTGTGTCGTACGTCCCTCCCCGTGCCCCCCTTCTGCTTTATGCATGCCAAAGGTAATGTGCACATTCGCCCCCGCTCCGCCTGACATTTTCCTCCGTTCCCACCTGTCCACGTCCATCCCTTTCCGTTTGGTAACTGTGAGTCCACTCTTGTGGTGCCGTTTTTCTTCTTCGGATGTCTCTTGGTTCCCCTCCTGCACAGGCGAGTGATATCATTTGATCCTTGTGTTTCTCCACCTGCCTGCCTTATTACACTGAGTATGATGCCCTCTCACACCATCCGTGTTTCTGCAAATGGTGTGATTTGTTTTCCTATGACTGAATAATATTCCATTGTTCATCTACTGATGGACACTGAGCTTGGCTATTGAGAACAGTGCTGTGGTAATCATAGGGATGCACGTGTCGCTTTTAAACTGGGGGCGGCAATGTCTCATTCATTCATTCATCTGTTTATTCATTTATTTTTTTATCATGAATCTACAATTATGTGGATCACATCATGTTTATTACACTCCCCTCATCACCAACGTAGGAATTGTTAAGGGACTGAGAAGGCTGGTTGTGAAGGATGGTTGCAGGCTGGTAAGGGGGCATTGCGATTAGCTCACTTAATGTGGGGGGGGAATTCTATAGGGAAGGCAGTATAGTTCAGAGAATTGAAGCAGTGATTCTTACTATGCTGGTGAACAGTGAGTGTAATGGGGTCTGGGGGGCGACTTGATGATCTGGGCAGTCTAGTAACCTTAATGTTCCTTATGTAATTGTAGACTGGTTATTGTGAATAGTGCTGCCATAAATTTAGGGGTGCAGATGTCTTTCTAGAACTGGGTTGCTGCATTCCTTATGTATGTATGTTTGTATGTATGTATGTGTGTATGTATGTATTCATCCATCCATGCATCCATTCATTCATTCTTTCATTCATTCATTCATTCATTATCTGTCTACCTATCTATCCATGGATGTTTCTGTCATTAATGCACAATTAGATGAGTTCCATTATGTTTACTAGACTCCCCCCATCACGCACGTGCCCCCAGATACCCCATTGCAGTCACTGTCCATGAGCATAGTAAGATACTGTAGAATCCCTACTTGTCTTTTCTGTGTTTTTCCGCCCTGTCTGTGACACCCCTCCCACATTATATATTCTTCTTCTAATGTGTCCTTACTTCGCCCCTCCCTAATCCCTCCATTCCCACCCATACACCTCAGTCTCTTTCCCTCTGTTAACTTTTAGTCCATTCTTGGGTTTTCTGAGACTGCTGCTGTTTCCTTCTTCAGTTTTTTGTTTGTTCTGATACTGTAATGATGAGTGATATCGTTATACATATATATATATATAGGTAGATATTTATATCTATATATATATATATGTGTATGTATGTAGGTAAGTAACTCTAATGTTTGCTAAGATGATGCAGCTCCGCAAGGCTGGGCACTGCCCCCCCCCGTGGGTGGAGTTTGTAAGCGCAGCACTGTTGCCTGGAGATTCCACGATGTCACAGTGGTGCCTCTGTCCTAGAGACATAATGTGTATGCTGAGAGGAGCAGGTGTGATTCGGGTGAGGTGGACACTGACCAACTTGACAGCATCAGGCTAAATGGAATCCAGAGCCAAGGTACTGTGTGTTCCTTTTCATTTTGTTGTCACTACTTCAAAGTTACATGAACAACATTATGGTTCCTAAGACTACCCCCACTGTCAAGTCCCCAGCACGTAGCCCGTAAGAGTCGCTGTCCAACAGCCCAGGAATATGCTGTAGAAGTGCTGCTGATCATCGCTATGTTATACGGACCTACCTAAGCTTGCCGCCGGGCCACAGCCTGTGTGCCACTCATAATGCCCCATTTTCCCTCTCTCCCTTCCCTCCTCAGCCATCCTCCTCAGTCCCATTCCCTTTGGTAAGTGTGAGTCCATTCTTGGGTTCGGTGCGGCTGCTACTGTCCTTTTCTATCACTCCTTTTCTTTTTTCTGGTACTCCACAGGTGAGTGAAATCAGTTGACACTTGTCTTTCTCTGCGTGGCTTATTTCGCTGAGCATGATACCCTCTACCTCCCTCCATGTTGTTGCACATGGTAGGATTGGTTTCTGCATATGGCAGAATAATATTCCACTTTTCATCCTCAGATAGACACTTACCTTGTCTGTTGTTGTGGACAGTGCTGTGATAATTATACGGGTGCACAGGTCTTTTTTAAACTGGGCTGCTGTATTCTAGTGTTTATTTCTGTATGTCCGGATGTATGAATATATTTAGTTAGTTCATTACTCACTTGTATATCTGTTATTTATTTATTTATTTATCATTAGTCTCCATCTACGTGAGTCTCACGTAGTTTAGTAAACTGCCCCCCACAATGAGATGCCCCCACATACCTCATTGCAGTCACTGTCCATGAGCATATTAAGATGCTGTAGAATCCCTTGTTGTCTTCTCTGTGTCGTACGTCCCTCCCCGTGCCCCCCTTCTGCTTTATGCATGCCAAAGGTAATGTGCACATTCGCCCCCGCTCCGCCTGACATTTTCCTCCGTTCCCACCTGTCCACGTCCATCCCTTTCCGTTTGGTAACTGTGAGTCCACTCTTGTGGTGCCGTTTTTCTTCTTCGGATGTCTCTTGGTTCCCCTCCTGCACAGGCGAGTGATATCATTTGATCCTTGTGTTTCTCCACCTGCCTGCCTTATTACACTGAGTATGATGCCCTCTCACACCATCCGTGTTTCTGCAAATGGTGTGATTTGTTTTCCTATGACTGAATAATATTCCATTGTTCATCTACTGATGGACACTGAGCTTGGCTATTGAGAACAGTGCTGTGGTAATCATAGGGATGCACGTGTCGCTTTTAAACTGGGGGCGGCAATGTCTCATTCATTCATTCATCTGTTTATTCATTTATTTTTTTATCATGAATCTACAATTATGTGGATCACATCATGTTTATTACACTCCCCTCATCACCAACGTAGGAATGGTTAAGGGACTGAGAAGGCTGGTTGTGAAGGATGGTTGCAGGCTGGTAAGGGGGCATTGCGATTAGCTCACATAATGTGGGGGGGGAATTCTATAGGGAAGGCAGTATAGTTCAGAGAATTCAAGCAGTGATTCTTACTATGCTGGTGAACAGTGAGTGTAATGGGGTCTGGGGGGCGACTTGGTGATCTGGGCAGTCTAGTAACCTTAATGTTCCTTATGTAATTGTAGACTGGTTATTGTGAATAGTGCTGCCATAAATTTAGGGGTGCAGATGTCTTTCTAGAACTGGGTTGCTGCATTCCTTATGTATGTATGTTTGTATGTATGTATGTGTGTATGTATGTATTCATCCATCCATGCATCCATTCATTCATTCTTTCATTCATTCATTCATTCATTATCTGTCTACCTACCTATCCATGGATGTTTCTGTCATTAATGCACAATTAGATGAGTTCCATTATGTTTACCAGACTCCCCCCATCACGCACGTGCCCCCAGATACCCCATTGCAGTCACTGTCCATGAGCATAGTAAGATACTGTAGAATCCCTACTTGTCTTTTCTGTGTTTTTCCGCCCTGTCTGTGACACCCCTCCCACATTATATATTCTTCTTCTAATGTGTCCTTACTTCGCCCCTCCCTAATCCCTCCATTCCCACCCATACACCTCAGTCTCTTTCCCTCTGTTAACTTTTAGTCCATTCTTGGGTTTTCTGAGACTGCTGCTGTTTCCTTCTTCAGTTTTTTGTTTGTTCTGATACTGTAATGATGAGTGATATCATTATACATATATATATATAGATAGATATTTATATCTATATGTGTATGTATGTAGGTAAGTAACTCTAATGTTTGCTAAGATGATGCAGCTCCGCAAGGCTGGGCACTGCCCTCCCCCGTGGGTGGAGTTTGTAAGCGCAGCACTGTTGCCTGGAGATTCCACGATGTCACAGTGGTGCCTCTGTCCTAGAGACATAATGTGTATGCTGAGAGGAGCAGGTGTGATTCGGGTGAGGTGGACACTGACCAACTTGACAGCATCAGGCTAAATGGAATCCAGAGCCAAGGTACTGTGTGTTCCTTTTCATTTTGTTGTCACTACTTCAAAGTTACATGAACAACATTATGGTTCCTAAGACTACCCCCACTGTCAAGTCCCCAGCACGTAGCCCGTAAGAGTCGCTGTCCAACAGCCCAGGAATATGCTGTAGAAGTGCTGCTGATCATCGCTATGTTATACGGACCTACCTAAGCTTGCCGCCGGGCCACAGCCTGTGTGCCACTCATAATGCCCCATTTTCCCTCTCTCCCTTCCCTCCTCAGCCATCCTCCTCAGTCCCATTCCCTTTGGTAAGTGTGAGTCCATTCTTGGGTTCGGTGCGGCTGCTACTGTCCTTTTCTATCACTCCTTTTCTTTTTTCTGGTACTCCACAGGTGAGTGAAATCAGTTGACACTTGTCTTTCTCTGCGTGGCTTATTTCGCTGAGCATGATACCCTCTACCTCCCTCCATGTTGTTGCACATGGTAGGATTGGTTTCTGCATATGGCAGAATAATATTCCACTTTTCATCCTCTGATAGACACTTACCTTGTCTGTTGTTGTGGACAGTGCTGTGATAATTATACGGGTGCACAGGTCTTTTTTAAACTGGGCTGCTGTATTCTAGTGTTTATTTCTGTATGTCCGGATGTATGAATATATTTAGTTAGTTCATTACTCACTTGTATATCTGTTATTTATTCATTTATTTATCATTAGTCTTCATCTACGTGAGTCTCATGTAGTTTAGTAAACTGCCCCCCACAATGAGATGCCCCCACATACCTCATTGCAGTCACTGTCCATGAGCATATTAAGATGCTGTAGAATCCCTTGTTGTCTTCTCTGTGTCGTACGTCCCTCCCTGTGCCCCCCTTCTGCTTTATGCATGCCAAAGGTAATGTGCACATTCGCCCCCGCTCCGCCTGACATTTTCCTCCGTTCCCACCTGTCCACGTCCATCCCTTTCCGTTTGGTAACTGTGAGTCCACTCTTGTGGTGCCGTTTTTCTTCTTCGGATGTCTCTTGGTTCCCCTCCTGCACAGGCGAGTGATATCATTTGATCCTTGTGTTTCTCCACCTGCCTGCCTTATTACACTGAGTATGATGCCCTCTCACACCATCCGTGTTTCTGCAAATGGTGTGATTTGTTTTCCTATGACTGAATAATATTCCATTGTTCATCTACTGATGGACACTGAGCTTGGCTATTGAGAACAGTGCTGTGGTAATCATAGGGATGCACGTGTCGCTTTTAAACTGGGGGCGGCAATGTCTCATTCATTCATTCATCTGTTTATTCATTTATTTTTTTATCATGAATCTACAATTATGTGGATCACATCATGTTTATTACACTCCCCTCATCACCAACGTAGGAATGGTTAAGGGACTGAGAAGGCTGGTTGTGAAGGATGGTTGCAGGCTGGTAAGGGGGCATTGCGATTAGCTCACATAATGTGGGGGGGGAATTCTATAGGGAAGGCAGTATAGTTCAGAGAATTCAAGCAGTGATTCTTACTATGCTGGTGAACAGTGAGTGTAATGGGGTCTGGGGGGCGACTTGGTGATCTGGGCAGTCTAGTAACCTTAATGTTCCTTATGTAATTGTAGACTGGTTATTGTGAATAGTGCTGCCATAAATTTAGGGGTGCAGATGTCTTTCTAGAACTGGGTTGCTGCATTCCTTATGTATGTATGTTTGTATGTATGTATGTGTGTATGTATGTATTCATCCATCCATGCATCCATTCATTCATTCTTTCATTCATTCATTCATTCATTATCTGTCTACCTACCTATCCATGGATGTTTCTGTCATTAATGCACAATTAGATGAGTTCCATTATGTTTACCAGACTCCCCCCATCACGCACGTGCCCCCAGATACCCCATTGCAGTCACTGTCCATGAGCATAGTAAGATACTGTAGAATCCCTACTTGTCTTTTCTGTGTTTTTCCGCCCTGTCTGTGACACCCCTCCCACATTATATATTCTTCTTCTAATGTGTCCTTACTTCGCCCCTCCCTAATCCCTCCATTCCCACCCATACACCTCAGTCTCTTTCCCTCTGTTAACTTTTAGTCCATTCTTGGGTTTTCTGAGACTGCTGCTGTTTCCTTCTTCAGTTTTTTGTTTGTTCTGATACTGTAATGATGAGTGATATCATTATACATATATATATATAGATAGATATTTATATCTATATGTGTATGTATGTAGGTAAGTAACTCTAATGTTTGCTAAGATGATGCAGCTCCGCAAGGCTGGGCACTGCCCTCCCCCGTGGGTGGAGTTTGTAAGCGCAGCACTGTTGCCTGGAGATTCCACGATGTCACAGTGGTGCCTCTGTCCTAGAGACATAATGTGTATGCTGAGAGGAGCAGGTGTGATTCGGGTGAGGTGGACACTGACCAACTTGACAGCATCAGGCTAAATGGAATCCAGAGCCAAGGTACTGTGTGTTCCTTTTCATTTTGTTGTCACTACTTCAAAGTTACATGAACAACATTATGGTTCCTAAGACTACCCCCACTGTCAAGTCCCCAGCACGTAGCCCGTAAGAGTCGCTGTCCAACAGCCCAGGAATATGCTGTAGAAGTGCTGCTGATCATCGCTATGTTATACGGACCTACCTAAGCTTGCCGCCGGGCCACAGCCTGTGTGCCACTCATAATGCCCCATTTTCCCTCTCTCCCTTCCCTCCTCAGCCATCCTCCTCAGTCCCATTCCCTTTGGTAAGTGTGAGTCCATTCTTGGGTTCGGTGCGGCTGCTACTGTCCTTTTCTATCACTCCTTTTCTTTTTTCTGGTACTCCACAGGTGAGTGAAATCAGTTGACACTTGTCTTTCTCTGCGTGGCTTATTTCGCTGAGCATGATACCCTCTACCTCCCTCCATGTTGTTGCACATGGTAGGATTGGTTTCTGCATATGGCAGAATAATATTCCACTTTTCATCCTCTGATAGACACTTACCTTGTCTGTTGTTGTGGACAGTGCTGTGATAATTATACGGGTGCACAGGTCTTTTTTAAACTGGGCTGCTGTATTCTAGTGTTTATTTCTGTATGTCCGGATGTATGAATATATTTAGTTAGTTCATTACTCACTTGTATATCTGTTATTTATTTATTTATTTATCATTAGTCTTCATCTACGTGAGTCTCATGTAGTTTAGTAAACTGCCCCCCACAATGAGATGCCCCCACATACCTCATTGCAGTCACTGTCCATGAGCATATTAAGATGCTGTAGAATCCCTTGTTGTCTTCTCTGTGTCGTACGTCCCTCCCCGTGCCCCCCTTCTGCTTTATGCATGCCAAAGGTAATGTGCACATTCGCCCCCGCTCCGCCTGACATTTTCCTCCGTTCCCACCTGTCCACGTCCATCCCTTTCCGTTTGGTAACTGTGAGTCCACTCTTGTGGTGCCGTTTTTCTTCTTCGGATGTCTCTTGGTTCCCCTCCTGCACAGGCGAGTGATATCATTTGATCCTTGTGTTTCTCCACCTGCCTGCCTTATTACACTGAGTATGATGCCCTCTCACACCATCCGTGTTTCTGCAAATGGTGTGATTTGTTTTCCTATGACTGAATAATATTCCATTGTTCATCTACTGATGGACACTGAGCTTGGCTATTGAGAACAGTGCTGTGGTAATCATAGGGATGCACGTGTCGCTTTTAAACTGGGGGCGGCAATGTCTCATTCATTCATTCATCTGTTTATTCATTTATTTTTTTATCATGAATCTACAATGATGTGGATCACATCATGTTTATTACACTCCCCTCATCACCAATGTAGGAATGGTTAAGGGACTGAGAAGGCTGGTTGTGAAGGATGGTTGCAGGCTGGTAAGGGGGCATTGCGATTAGCTCACATAATGTGGGGGGGGAATTCTATAGGGAAGGCAGTATAGTTCAGAGAATTGAAGCAGTGATTCTTACTATGCTGGTTAACAGTGAGTGTAATGGGGTCTGGGGGGGCGACTTGATGATCTGGGCAGTCTAGTAACCTTAATGTTCCTTATGTAATTGTAGACTGGTTATTGTGAATAGTGCTGCCATAAATTTAGGGGTGCAGATGTCTTTCTAGAACTGGGTTGCTGCATTCCTTATGTATGTATGTTTGTATGTATGTATGTGTGTATGTATGTATTCATCCATCCATGCATCCATTCATTCATTCTTTCATTCATTCATTCATTCATTATCTGTCTACCTACCTATCCATGGATGTTTCTGTCATTAATGCACAATTAGATGAGTTCCATTATGTTTACCAGACTCCCCCCATCACGCACGTGCCCCCAGATACCCCATTGCAGTCACTGTCCATGAGCATAGTAAGATACTGTAGAATCCCTACTTGTCTTTTCTGTGTTTTTCCGCCCTGTCTGTGACACCCCTCCCACATTATATATTCTTCTTCTAATGTGTCCTTACTTCGCCCCTCCCTAATCCCTCCATTCCCACCCATACACCTCAGTCTCTTTCCCTCTGTTAACTTTTAGTCCATTCTTGGGTTTTCTGAGACTGCTGCTGTTTCCTTCTTCAGTTTTTTGTTTGTTCTGATACTGTAATGATGAGTGATATCATTATACATATATATATATATAGATATTTATATCTATATGTGTATGTATGTAGGTAAGTAACTCTAATGTTTGCTAAGATGATGCAGCTCCGCAAGGCTGGGCACTGCCCCCCCCCGTGGGTGGAGTTTGTAAGCGCAGCACTGTTGCCTGGAGATTCCACGATGTCACAGTGGTGCCTCTGTCCTAGAGACATAATGTGTATGCTGAGAGGAGCAGGTGTGATTCGGGTGAGGTGGACACTGACCAACTTGACAGCATCAGGCTAAATGGAATCCAGAGCCAAGGTACTGTGTGTTCCTTTTCATTTTGTTGTCACTACTTCAAAGTTACATGAACAACATTATGGTTCCTAAGACTACCCCCACTGTCAAGTCCCCAGCACGTAGCCCGTAAGAGTCGCTGTCCAACAGCCCAGGAATATGCTGTAGAAGTGCTGCTGATCATCGCTATGTTATACGGACCTACCTAAGCTTGCCGCCGGGCCACAGCCTGTGTGCCACTCATAATGCCCCATTTTCCCTCTCTCCCTTCCCTCCTCAGCCATCCTCCTCAGTCCCATTCCCTTTGGTAAGTGTGAGTCCATTCTTGGGTTCGGTGCGGCTGCTACTGTCCTTTTCTATCACTCCTTTTCTTTTTTCTGGTACTCCACAGGTGAGTGAAATCAGTTGACACTTGTCTTTCTCTGCGTGGCTTATTTCGCTGAGCATGATACCCTCTACCTCCCTCCATGTTGTTGCACATGGTAGGATTGGTTTCTGCATATGGCAGAATAATATTCCACTTTTCATCCTCTGATAGACACTTACCTTGTCTGTTGTTGTGGACAGTGCTGTGATAATTATACGGGTGCACAGGTCTTTTTTAAACTGGGCTGCTGTATTCTAGTGTTTATTTCTGTATGTCTGGATGTATGAATATATTTAGTTAGTTCATTACTCACTTGTATATCTGTTATTTATTTATTTATTTATCATTAGTCTTCATCTACGTGAGTCTCATGTAGTTTAGTAAACTGCCCCCCACAATGAGATGCCCCCACATACCTCATTGCAGTCACTGTCCATGAGCATATTAAGATGCTGTAGAATCCCTTGTTGTCTTCTCTGTGTCGTACGTCCCTCCCCGTGCCCCCCTTCTGCTTTATGCATGCCAAAGGTAATGTGCACATTCGCCCCCGCTCCGCCTGACATTTTCCTCCGTTCCCACCTGTCCACGTCCATCCCTTTCCGTTTGGTAACTGTGAGTCCACTCTTGTGGTGCCGTTTTTCTTCTTCGGATGTCTCTTGGTTCCCCTCCTGCACAGGCGAGTGATATCATTTGATCCTTGTGTTTCTCCACCTGCCTGCCTTATTACACTGAGTATGATGCCCTCTCACACCATCCGTGTTTCTGCAAATGGTGTGATTTGTTTTCCTATGACTGAATAATATTCCATTGTTCATCTACTGATGGACACTGAGCTTGGCTATTGAGAACAGTGCTGTGGTAATCATAGGGATGCACGTGTCGCTTTTAAACTGGGGGCGGCAATGTCTCATTCATTCATTCATCTGTTTATTCATTTATTTTTTTATCATGAATCTACAATTATGTGGATCACATCATGTTTATTACACTCCCCTCATCACCAACGTAGGAATGGTTAAGGGACTGAGAAGGCTGGTTGTGAAGGATGGTTGCAGGCTGGTAAGGGGGCATTGCGATTAGCTCACATAATGTGGGGGGGGAATTCTATAGGGAAGGCAGTATAGTTCAGAGAATTGAAGCAGTGATTCTTACTATGCTGGTGAACAGTGAGTGTAATGGGGTCTGGGGGGCGACTTGATGATCTGGGCAGTCTAGTAACCTTAATGTTCCTTATGTAATTGTAGACTGGTTATTGTGAATAGTGCTGCCATAAATTTAGGGGTGCAGATGTCTTTCTAGAACTGGGTTGCTGCATTCCTTATGTATGTATGTTTGTATGTATGTATGTGTGTATGTATGTATTCATCCATCCATGCATCCATTCATTCATTCTTTCATTCATTCATTCATTCATTATCTGTCTACCTATCTATCCATGGATGTTTCTGTAATTAATGCACAATTAGATGAGTTCCATTATGTTTACTAGACTCCCCCCATCACGCACGTGCCCCCAGATACCCCATTGCAGTCACTGTCCATGAGCATAGTAAGATACTGTAGAATCCCTACTTGTCTTTTCTGTGTTTTTCCGCCCTGTCTGTGACACCCCTCCCACATTATATATTCTTCTTCTAATGTGTCCTTACTTCGCCCCTCCCTAATCCCTCCATTCCCACCCATACACCTCAGTCTCTTTCCCTCTGTTAACTTTTAGTCCATTCTTGGGTTTTCTGAGACTGCTGCTGTTTCCTTCTTCAGTTTTTTGTTTGTTCTGATACTGTAATGATGAGTGATATCGTTATACATATATATATATATAGATAGATATTTATATCTATATATATATATATGTGTATGTATGTAGGTAAGTAACTCTAATGTTTGCTAAGATGATGCAGCTCCGCAAGGCTGGGCACTGCCCCCCCCCGTGGGTGGAGTTTGTAAGCGCAGCACTGTTGCCTGGAGATTCCACGATGTCACAGTGGTGCCTCTGTCCTAGAGACATAATGTGTATGCTGAGAGGAGCAGGTGTGATTCGGGTGAGGTGGACACTGACCAACTTGACAGCATCAGGCTAAATGGAATCCAGAGCCAAGGTACTGTGTGTTCCTTTTCATTTTGTTGTCACTACTTCAAAGTTACATGAACAACATTATGGTTCCTAAGACTACCCCCACTGTCAAGTCCCCAGCACGTAGCCCGTAAGAGTCGCTGTCCAACAGCCCAGGAATATGCTGTAGAAGTGCTGCTGATCATCGCTATGTTATACGGACCTACCTAAGCTTGCCGCCGGGCCACAGCCTGTGTGCCACTCATAATGCCCCATTTTCCCTCTCTCCCTTCCCTCCTCAGCCATCCTCCTCAGTCCCATTCCCTTTGGTAAGTGTGAGTCCATTCTTGGGTTCGGTGCGGCTGCTACTTCCTTTTCTATCACTCCTTTTCTTTTTTCTGGTATTCCACAGGTGAGTGAAATCAGTTGACACTTGTCTTTCTCTGCGTGGCTTATTTCGCTGAGCATGATACCCTCTACCTCCCTCCATGTTGTTGCACATGGTAGGATTGGTTTCTGCATATGGCAGAATAATATTCCACTTTTCATCCTCAGATAGACACTTACCTTGTCTGTTGTTGTGGACAGTGCTGTGATAATTATACGGGTGCACAGGTCTTTTTTAAACTGGGCTGCTGTATTCTAGTGTTTATTTCTGTATGTCCGGATGTATGAATATATTTAGTTAGTTCATTACTCACTTGTATATCTGTTATTTATTTATTTATTTATCATTAGTCTCCATCTACGTGAGTCTCACGTAGTTTAGTAAACTGCCCCCCACAATGAGATGCCCCCACATACCTCATTGCAGTCACTGTCCATGAGCATATTAAGATGCTGTAGAATCCCTTGTTGTCTTCTCTGTGTCGTACGTCCCTCCCCGTGCCCCCCTTCTGCTTTATGCATGCCAAAGGTAATGTGCACATTCGCCCCCGCTCCGCCTGACATTTTCCTCCGTTCCCACCTGTCCACGTCCATCCCTTTCCGTTTGGTAACTGTGAGTCCACTCTTGTGGTGCCGTTTTTCTTCTTCGGATGTCTCCTGGTTCCCCTCCTGCACAGGCGAGTGATATCATTTGATCCTTGTGTTTCTCCACCTGCCTGCCTTATTACACTGAGTATGATGCCCTCTCACACCATCCGTGTTTCTGCAAATGGTGTGATTTGTTTTCCTATGACTGAATAATATTCCATTGTTCATCTACTGATGGACACTGAGCTTGGCTATTGAGAACAGTGCTGTGGTAATCATAGGGATGCACGTGTCGCTTTTAAACTGGGGGCGGCAATGTCTCATTCATTCATTCATCTGTTTATTCATTTATTTTTTTATCATGAATCTACAATTATGTGGATCACATCATGTTTATTACACTCCCCTCATCACCAACGTAGGAATGGTTAAGGGACTGAGAAGGCTGGTTGTGAAGGATGGTTGCAGGCTGGTAAGGGGGCATTGCGATTAGCTCACATAATGTGGGGGGGGAATTCTATAGGGAAGGCAGTATAGTTCAGAGAATTCAAGCAGTGATTCTTACTATGCTGGTGAACAGTGAGTGTAATGGGGTCTGGGGGGCGACTTGGTGATCTGGGCAGTCTAGTAACCTTAATGTTCCTTATGTAATTGTAGACTGGTTATTGTGAATAGTGCTGCCATAAATTTAGGGGTGCAGATGTCTTTCTAGAACTGGGTTGCTGCATTCCTTATGTATGTATGTTTGTATGTATGTATGTGTGTATGTATGTATTCATCCATCCATGCATCCATTCATTCTTTCATTCATTCATTCATTCATTATCTGTCTACCTACCTATCCATGGATGTTTCTGTCATTAATGCACAATTAGATGAGTTCCATTATGTTTACCAGACTCCCCCCATCACGCACGTGCCCCCAGATACCCCATTGCAGTCACTGTCCATGAGCATTGTAAGATACTGTAGAATCCATACTTGTCTTTTCTGTGTTTTTCCGCCCTGTCTGTGACACCCCTCCCACATTATATATTCTTCTTCTAATGTGTCCTTACTTCGCCCCTCCCTAATCCCTCCATTCCCACCCATACACCTCAGTCTCTTTCCCTCTGTTAACTTTTAGTCCATTCTTGGGTTTTCTGAGACTGCTGCTGTTTCCTTCTTCAGTTTTTTGTTTGTTCTGATACTGTAATGATGAGTGATATCATTATACATATATATATATATATAGATATTTATATCTATATACATATATGTGTATGTATGTAGGTAAGTAACTCTAATGTTTGCTAAGATGATGCAGCTCCGCAAGGCTGGGCACTGCCCCCCCCCGTGGGTGGAGTTTGTAAGCGCAGCACTGTTGCCTGGAGATTCCACGATGTCACAGTGGTGCCTCTGTCCTAGAGACATAATGTGTATGCTGAGAGGAGCAGGTGTGATTCGGGTGAGGTGGACACTGACCAACTTGACAGCATCAGGCTAAATGGAATCCAGAGCCAAGGTACTGTGTGTTCCTTTTCATTTTGTTGTCACTACTTCAAAGTTACATGAACAACATTATGGTTCCTAAGACTACCCCCACTGTCAAGTCCCCAGCACGTAGCCCGTAAGAGTCGCTGTCCAACAGCCCAGGAATATGCTGTAGAAGTGCTGCTGATCATCGCTATGTTATACGGACCTACCTAAGCTTGCCGCCGGGCCACAGCCTGTGTGCCACTCATAATGCCCCATTTTCCCTCTCTCCCTTCCCTCCTCAGCCATCCTCCTCAGTCCCATTCCCTTTGGTAAGTGTGAGTCCATTCTTGGGTTCGGTGCGGCTGCTACTGTCCTTTTCTATCACTCCTTTTCTTTTTTCTGGTACTCCACAGGTGAGTGAAATCAGTTGACACTTGTCTTTCTCTGCGTGGCTTATTTCGCTGAGCATGATACCCTCTACCTCCCTCCATGTTGTTGCACATGGTAGGATTGGTTTCTGCATATGGCAGAATAATATTCCACTTTTCATCCTCTGATAGACACTTACCTTGTCTGTTGTTGTGGACAGTGCTGTGATAATTATACGGGTGCACAGGTCTTTTTTAAACTGGGCTGCTGTATTCTAGTGTTTATTTCTGTATGTCCGGATGTATGAATATATTTAGTTAGTTCATTACTCACTTGTATATCTGTTATTTATTTATTTATTTATCATTAGTCTTCATCTACGTGAGTCTCATGTAGTTTAGTAAACTGCCCCCCACAATGAGATGCCCCCACATACCTCATTGCAGTCACTGTCCATGAGCATATTAAGATGCTGTAGAATCCCTTGTTGTCTTCTCTGTGTCGTACGTCCCTCCCCGTGCCCCCCTTCTGCTTTATGCATGCCAAAGGTAATGTGCACATTCGCCCCCGCTCCGCCTGACATTTTCCTCCGTTCCCACCTGTCCACGTCCATCCCTTTCCGTTTGGTAACTGTGAGTCCACTCTTGTGGTGCCGTTTTTCTTCTTCGGATGTCTCTTGGTTCCCCTCCTGCACAGGCGAGTGATATCATTTGATCCTTGTGTTTCTCCACCTGCCTGCCTTATTACACTGAGTATGATGCCCTCTCACACCATCCGTGTTTCTGCAAATGGTGTGATTTGTTTTCCTATGACTGAATAATATTCCATTGTTCATCTACTGATGGACACTGAGCTTGGCTATTGAGAACAGTGCTGTGGTAATCATAGGGATGCACGTGTCGCTTTTAAACTGGGGGCGGCAATGTCTCATTCATTCATTCATCTGTTTATTCATTTATTTTTTGATCATGAATCTACAATTATGTGGATCACGTCATGTTTATTACACTCCCCCCATCACCAACGTAGGAATGGTTAAGGGACTGAGAAGGCTGGTTGTGAAGGATGGTTGCAGGCTGGTAAGGGGGCATTGCGATTAGCTCACATAATGTGGGGGGGGAATTCTATAGGGAAGGCAGTATAGTTCAGAGAATTCAAGCAGTGATTCTTACTATGCTGGTGAACAGTGAGTGTAATGGGGTCTGGGGGGCGACTTGGTGATCTGGGCAGTCTAGTAACCTTAATGTTCCTTATGTAATTGTAGACTGGTTATTGTGAATAGTGCTGCCATAAATTTAGGGGTGCAGATGTCTTTCTAGAACTGGGTTGCTGCATTCCTTATGTATGTATGTTTGTATGTATGTATGTGTGTATGTATGTATTCATCCATCCATGCATCCATTCATTCATTCTTTCATTCATTCATTCATTCATTATCTGTCTACCTATCTATCCATGGATGTTTCTGTCATTAATGCACAATTAGATGAGTTCCATTATGTTTACTAGACTCCCCCCATCACGCACGTGCCCCCAGATACCCCATTGCAGTCACTGTCCATGAGCATAGTAAGATACTGTAGAATCCCTACTTGTCTTTTCTGTGTTTTTCCGCCCTGTCTGTGACACCCCTCCCACATTATATATTCTTCTTCTAATGTGTCCTTACTTCGCCCCTCCCTAATCCCTCCATTCCCACCCATACACCTCAGTCTCTTTCCCTCTGTTAACTTTTAGTCCATTCTTGGGTTTTCTGAGACTGCTGCTGTTTCCTTCTTCAGTTTTTTGTTTGTTCTGATACTGTAATGATGAGTGATATCATTATACATATATATATATATATCGATATTTATATCTATATATATATGTGTATGTATGTAGGTAAGTAACTCTAATGTTTGCTAAGATGATGCAGCTCCGCAAGGCTGGGCACTGCCCCCCCCCGTGGGTGGAGTTTGTAAGCGCAGCACTGTTGCCTGGAGATTCCACGATGTCACAGTGGTGCCTCTGTCCTAGAGACATAATGTGTATGCTGAGAGGAGCAGGTGTGATTCGGGTGAGGTGGACACTGACCAACTTGACAGCATCAGGCTAAATGGAATCCAGAGCCAAGGTACTGTGTGTTCCTTTTCATTTTGTTGTCACTACTTCAAAGTTACATGAACAACATTATGGTTCCTAAGACTACCCCCACTGTCAAGTCCCCAGCACGTAGCCCGTAAGAGTCGCTGTCCAACAGCCCAGGAATATGCTGTAGAAGTGCTGCTGATCATCGCTATGTTATACGGACCTACCTAAGCTTGCCGCCGGGCCACAGCCTGTGTGCCACTCATAATGCCCCATTTTCCCTCTCTCCCTTCCCTCCTCAGCCATCCTCCTCAGTCCCATTCCCTTTGGTAAGTGTGAGTCCATTCTTGGGTTCGGTGCGGCTGCTACTGTCCTTTTCTATCACTCCTTTTCTTTTTTCTGGTACTCCACAGGTGAGTGAAATCAGTTGACACTTGTCTTTCTCTGCGTGGCTTATTTCGCTGAGCATGATACCCTCTACCTCCCTCCATGTTGTTGCACATGGTAGGATTGGTTTCTGCATATGGCAGAATAATATTCCACTTTTCATCCTCTGATAGACACTTACCTTGTCTGTTGTTGTGGACAGTGCTGTGATAATTATACGGGTGCACAGGTCTTTTTTAAACTGGGCTGCTGTATTCTAGTGTTTATTTCTGTATGTCCGGATGTATGAATATATTTAGTTAGTTCATTACTCACTTGTATATCTGTTATTTATTTATTTATTTATCATTAGTCTTCATCTACGTGAGTCTCATGTAGTTTAGTAAACTGCCCCCCACAATGAGATGCCCCCACATACCTCATTGCAGTCACTGTCCATGAGCATATTAAGATGCTGTAGAATCCCTTGTTGTCTTCTCTGTGTCGTACGTCCCTCCCCGTGCCCCCCTTCTGCTTTATGCATGCCAAAGGTAATGTGCACATTCGCCCCCGCTCCGCCTGACATTTTCCTCCGTTCCCACCTGTCCACGTCCATCCCTTTCCGTTTGGTAACTGTGAGTCCACTCTTGTGGTGCCGTTTTTCTTCTTCGGATGTCTCTTGGTTCCCCTCCTGCACAGGCGAGTGATATCATTTGATCCTTGTGTTTCTCCACCTGCCTGCCTTATTACACTGAGTATGATGCCCTCTCACACCATCCGTGTTTCTGCAAATGGTGTGATTTGTTTTCCTATGACTGAATAATATTCCATTGTTCATCTACTGATGGACACTGAGCTTGGCTATTGAGAACAGTGCTGTGGTAATCATAGGGATGCACGTGTCGCTTTTAAACTGGGGGCGGCAATGTCTCATTCATTCATTCATCTGTTTATTCATTTATTTTTTTATCATGAATCTACAATTATGTGGATCACATCATGTTTATTACACTCCCCTCATCACCAACGTAGGAATGGTTAAGGGACTGAGAAGGCTGGTTGTGAAGGATGGTTGCAGGCTGGTAAGGGGGCATTGCGATTAGCTCACATAATGTGGGGGGGGAATTCTATAGGGAAGGCAGTATAGTTCAGAGAATTCAAGCAGTGATTCTTACTATGCTGGTGAACAGTGAGTGTAATGGGGTCTGGGGGGCGACTTGGTGATCTGGGCAGTCTAGTAACCTTAATGTTCCTTATGTAATTGTAGACTGGTTATTGTGAATAGTGCTGCCATAAATTTAGGGGTGCAGATGTCTTTCTAGAACTGGGTTGCTGCATTCCTTATGTATGTATGTTTGTATGTATGTATGTGTGTATGTATGTATTCATCCATCCATGCATCCATTCATTCATTCTTTCATTCATTCATTCATTCATTATCTGTCTACCTACCTATCCATGGATGTTTCTGTCATTAATGCACAATTAGATGAGTTCCATTATGTTTACCAGACTCCCCCCATCACGCACGTGCCCCCAGATACCCCATTGCAGTCACTGTCCATGAGCATAGTAAGATACTGTAGAATCCCTACTTGTCTTTTCTGTGTTTTTCCGCCCTGTCTGTGACACCCCTCCCACATTATATATTCTTCTTCTAATGTGTCCTTACTTCGCCCCTCCCTAATCCCTCCATTCCCACCCATACACCTCAGTCTCTTTCCCTCTGTTAACTTTTAGTCCATTCTTGGGTTTTCTGAGACTGCTGCTGTTTCCTTCTTCAGTTTTTTGTTTGTTCTGATACTGTAATGATGAGTGATATCATTATACATATATATATATAGATAGATATTTATATCTATATGTGTATGTATGTAGGTAAGTAACTCTAATGTTTGCTAAGATGATGCAGCTCCGCAAGGCTGGGCACTGCCCCCCCCCGTGGGTGGAGTTTGTAAGCGCAGCACTGTTGCCTGGAGATTCCACGATGTCACAGTGGTGCCTCTGTCCTAGAGACATAATGTGTATGCTGAGAGGAGCAGGTGTGATTCGGGTGAGGTGGACACTGACCAACTTGACAGCATCAGGCTAAGTGGAATCCAGAGCCAAGGTACTGTGTGTTCCTTTTCATTTTGTTGTCACTACTTCAAAGTTACATGAACAACATTATGGTTCCTAAGACTACCCCCACTGTCAAGTCCCCAGCACGTAGCCCGTAAGAGTCGCTGTCCAACAGCCCAGGAATATGCTGTAGAAGTGCTGCTGATCATCGCTATGTTATACGGACCTACCTAAGCTTGCCGCCGGGCCACAGCCTGTGTGCCACTCATAATGCCCCATTTTCCCTCTCTCCCTTCCCTCCTCAGCCATCCTCCTCAGTCCCATTCCCTTTGGTAAGTGTGAGTCCATTCTTGGGTTCGGTGCGGCTGCTACTGTCCTTTTCTATCACTCCTTTTCTTTTTTCTGGTACTCCACAGGTGAGTGAAATCAGTTGACACTTGTCTTTCTCTGCGTGGCTTATTTCGCTGAGCATGATACCCTCTACCTCCCTCCATGTTGTTGCACATGGTAGGATTGGTTTCTGCATATGGCAGAATAATATTCCACTTTTCATCCTCAGATAGACACTTACCTTGTCTGTTGTTGTGGACAGTGCTGTGATAATTATACGGGTGCACAGGTCTTTTTTAAACTGGGCTGCTGTATTCTAGTGTTTATTTCTATATGTCCGGATGTATGAATATATTTAGTTAGTTCATTACTCACTTGTATATCTGTTATTTATTTATTTATTTATCATTAGTCTTCATCTACGTGAGTCTCATGTAGTTTAGTAAACTGCCCCCCACAATGAGATGCCCCCACATACCTCATTGCAGTCACTGTCCATGAGCATATTAAGATGCTGTAGAATCCCTTGTTGTCTTCTCTGTGTCGTACGTCCCTCCCCGTGCCCCCCTTCTGCTTTATGCATGCCAAAGGTAATGTGCACATTCGCCCCCGCTCCGCCTGACATTTTCCTCCGTTCCCACCTGTCCACGTCCATCCCTTTCCGTTTGGTAACTGTGAGTCCACTCTTGTGGTGCCGTTTTTCTTCTTCGGATGTCTCTTGGTTCCCCTCCTGCACAGGCGAGTGATATCATTTGATCCTTGTGTTTCTCCACCTGCCTGCCTTATTACACTGAGTATGATGCCCTCTCACACCATCCGTGTTTCTGCAAATGGTGTGATTTGTTTTCCTATGACTGAATAATATTCCATTGTTCATCTACTGATGGACACTGAGCTTGGCTATTGAGAACAGTGCTGTGGTAATCATAGGGATGCACGTGTCGCTTTTAAACTGGGGGCGGCAATGTCTCATTCATTCATTCATCTGTTTATTCATTTATTTTTTTATCATGAATCTACAATTATGTGGATCACATCATGTTTATTACACTCCCCTCATCACCAACGTAGGAATTGTTAAGGGACTGAGAAGGCTGGTTGTGAAGGATGGTTGCAGGCTGGTAAGGGGGCATTGCGATTAGCTCACTTAATGTGGGGGGGGAATTCTATAGGGAAGGCAGTATAGTTCAGAGAATTGAAGCAGTGATTCTTACTATGCTGGTGAACAGTGAGTGTAATGGGGTCTGGGGGGCGACTTGATGATCTGGGCAGTCTAGTAACCTTAATGTTCCTTATGTAATTGTAGACTGGTTATTGTGAATAGTGCTGCCATAAATTTAGGGGTGCAGATGTCTTTCTAGAACTGGGTTGCTGCATTCCTTATGTATGTATGTTTGTATGTATGTATGTGTGTATGTATGTATTCATCCATCCATGCATCCATTCATTCATTCTTTCATTCATTCATTCATTCATTATCTGTCTACCTATCTATCCATGGATGTTTCTGTCATTAATGCACAATTAGATGAGTTCCATTATGTTTACTAGACTCCCCCCATCACGCACGTGCCCCCAGATACCCCATTGCAGTCACTGTCCATGAGCATAGTAAGATACTGTAGAATCCCTACTTGTCTTTTCTGTGTTTTTCCGCCCTGTCTGTGACACCCCTCCCACATTATATATTCTTCTTCTAATGTGTCCTTACTTCGCCCCTCCCTAATCCCTCCATTCCCACCCATACACCTCAGTCTCTTTCCCTCTGTTAACTTTTAGTCCATTCTTGGGTTTTCTGAGACTGCTGCTGTTTCCTTCTTCAGTT
The DNA here is from genome assembly GCF_030020395.1 of Manis pentadactyla. Classification (NCBI taxonomy): domain Eukaryota; kingdom Metazoa; phylum Chordata; class Mammalia; order Pholidota; family Manidae; genus Manis; species Manis pentadactyla. The sequence goes on from NC_080024.1 coordinate 86,338,012, forward strand.
TTTTGTTTGTTCTGATACTGTAATGATGAGTGATATCGTTATACATATATATATATAGATAGATATTTATATCTATATATATATATATGTGTATGTATGTAGGTAAGTAACTCTAATGTTTGCTAAGATGATGCAGCTCCGCAAGGCTGGGCACTGCCCCCCCCCGTGGGTGGAGTTTGTAAGCGCAGCACTGTTGCCTGGAGATTCCACGATGTCACAGTGGTGCCTCTGTCCTAGAGACATAATGTGTATGCTGAGAGGAGCAGGTGTGATTCGGGTGAGGTGGACACTGACCAACTTGACAGCATCAGGCTAAATGGAATCCAGAGCCAAGGTACTGTGTGTTCCTTTTCATTTTGTTGTCACTACTTCAAAGTTACATGAACAACATTATGGTTCCTAAGACTACCCCCACTGTCAAGTCCCCAGCACGTAGCCCGTAAGAGTCGCTGTCCAACAGCCCAGGAATATGCTGTAGAAGTGCTGCTGATCATCGCTATGTTATACGGACCTACCTAAGCTTGCCGCCGGGCCACACCCTGTGTGCCACTCATAATGCCCCATTTTCCCTCTCTCCCTTCCCTCCTCAGCCATCCTCCTCAGTCCCATTCCCTTTGGTAAGTGTGAGTCCATTCTTGGGTTCGGTGCGGCTGCTACTGTCCTTTTCTATCACTCCTTTTCTTTTTTCTGGTACTCCACAGGTGAGTGAAATCAGTTGACACTTGTCTTTCTCTGCGTGGCTTATTTCGCTGAGCATGATACCCTCTACCTCCCTCCATGTTGTTGCACATGGTAGGATTGGTTTCTGCATATGGCAGAATAATATTCCACTTTTCATCCTCAGATAGACACTTACCTTGTCTGTTGTTGTGGACAGTGCTGTGATAATTATACGGGTGCACAGGTCTTTTTTAAACTGGGCTGCTGTATTCTAGTGTTTATTTCTGTATGTCCGGATGTATGAATATATTTAGTTAGTTCATTACTCACTTGTATATCTGTTATTTATTTATTTATTTATCATTAGTCTCCATCTACGTGAGTCTCACGTAGTTTAGTAAACTGCCCCCCACAATGAGATGCCCCCACATACCTCATTGCAGTCACTGTCCATGAGCATATTAAGATGCTGTAGAATCCCTTGTTGTCTTCTCTGTGTCGTACGTCCCTCCCCGTGCCCCCCTTCTGCTTTATGCATGCCAAAGGTAATGTGCACATTCGCCCCCGCTCCGCCTGACATTTTCCTCCGTTCCCACCTGTCCACGTCCATCCCTTTCCGTTTGGTAACTGTGAGTCCACTCTTGTGGTGCCGTTTTTCTTCTTCGGATGTCTCTTGGTTCCCCTCCTGCACAGGCGAGTGATATCATTTGATCCTTGTGTTTCTCCACCTGCCTGCCTTATTACACTGAGTATGATGCCCTCTCACACCATCCGTGTTTCTGCAAATGGTGTGATTTGTTTTCCTATGACTGAATAATATTCCATTGTTCATCTACTGATGGACACTGAGCTTGGCTATTGAGAACAGTGCTGTGGTAATCATAGGGATGCACGTGTCGCTTTTAAACTGGGGGCGGCAATGTCTCATTCATTCATTCATCTGTTTATTCATTTATTTTTTTATCATGAATCTACAATTATGTGGATCACATCATGTTTATTACACTCCCCTCATCACCAACGTAGGAATGGTTAAGGGACTGAGAAGGCTGGTTGTGAAGGATGGTTGCAGGCTGGTAAGGGGGCATTGCGATTAGCTCACATAATGTGGGGGGGGAATTCTATAGGGAAGGCAGTATAGTTCAGAGAATTCAAGCAGTGATTCTTACTATGCTGGTGAACAGTGAGTGTAATGGGGTCTGGGGGGCGACTTGGTGATCTGGGCAGTCTAGTAACCTTAATGTTCCTTATGTAATTGTAGACTGGTTATTGTGAATAGTGCTGCCATAAATTTAGGGGTGCAGATGTCTTTCTAGAACTGGGTTGCTGCATTCCTTATGTATGTATGTTTGTATGTATGTATGTGTGTATGTATGTATTCATCCATCCATGCATCCATTCATTCATTCTTTCATTCATTCATTCATTCATTATCTGTCTACCTACCTATCCATGGATGTTTCTGTCATTAATGCACAATTAGATGAGTTCCATTATGTTTACCAGACTCCCCCCATCACGCACGTGCCCCCAGATACCCCATTGCAGTCACTGTCCATGAGCATAGTAAGATACTGTAGAATCCCTACTTGTCTTTTCTGTGTTTTTCCGCCCTGTCTGTGACACCCCTCCCACATTATATATTCTTCTTCTAATGTGTCCTTACTTCGCCCCTCCCTAATCCCTCCATTCCCACCCATACACCTCAGTCTCTTTCCCTCTGTTAACTTTTAGTCCATTCTTGGGTTTTCTGAGACTGCTGCTGTTTCCTTCTTCAGTTTTTTGTTTGTTCTGATACTGTAATGATGAGTGATATCATTATACATATATATATATAGATAGATATTTATATCTATATGTGTATGTATGTAGGTAAGTAACTCTAATGTTTGCTAAGATGATGCAGCTCCGCAAGGCTGGGCACTGCCCTCCCCCGTGGGTGGAGTTTGTAAGCGCAGCACTGTTGCCTGGAGATTCCACGATGTCACAGTGGTGCCTCTGTCCTAGAGACATAATGTGTATGCTGAGAGGAGCAGGTGTGATTCGGGTGAGGTGGACACTGACCAACTTGACAGCATCAGGCTAAATGGAATCCAGAGCCAAGGTACTGTGTGTTCCTTTTCATTTTGTTGTCACTACTTCAAAGTTACATGAACAACATTATGGTTCCTAAGACTACCCCCACTGTCAAGTCCCCAGCACGTAGCCCGTAAGAGTCGCTGTCCAACAGCCCAGGAATATGCTGTAGAAGTGCTGCTGATCATCGCTATGTTATACGGACCTACCTAAGCTTGCCGCCGGGCCACAGCCTGTGTGCCACTCATAATGCCCCATTTTCCCTCTCTCCCTTCCCTCCTCAGCCATCCTCCTCAGTCCCATTCCCTTTGGTAAGTGTGAGTCCATTCTTGGGTTCGGTGCGGCTGCTACTGTCCTTTTCTATCACTCCTTTTCTTTTTTCTGGTACTCCACAGGTGAGTGAAATCAGTTGACACTTGTCTTTCTCTGCGTGGCTTATTTCGCTGAGCATGATACCCTCTACCTCCCTCCATGTTGTTGCACATGGTAGGATTGGTTTCTGCATATGGCAGAATAATATTCCACTTTTCATCCTCTGATAGACACTTACCTTGTCTGTTGTTGTGGACAGTGCTGTGATAATTATACGGGTGCACAGGTCTTTTTTAAACTGGGCTGCTGTATTCTAGTGTTTATTTCTGTATGTCCGGATGTATGAATATATTTAGTTAGTTCATTACTCACTTGTATATCTGTTATTTATTCATTTATTTATCATTAGTCTTCATCTACGTGAGTCTCATGTAGTTTAGTAAACTGCCCCCCACAATGAGATGCCCCCACATACCTCATTGCAGTCACTGTCCATGAGCATATTAAGATGCTGTAGAATCCCTTGTTGTCTTCTCTGTGTCGTACGTCCCTCCCCGTGCCCCCCTTCTGCTTTATGCATGCCAAAGGTAATGTGCACATTCGCCCCCGCTCCGCCTGACATTTTCCTCCGTTCCCACCTGTCCACGTCCATCCCTTTCCGTTTGGTAACTGTGAGTCCACTCTTGTGGTGCCGTTTTTCTTCTTCGGATGTCTCTTGGTTCCCCTCCTGCACAGGCGAGTGATATCATTTGATCCTTGTGTTTCTCCACCTGCCTGCCTTATTACACTGAGTATGATGCCCTCTCACACCATCCGTGTTTCTGCAAATGGTGTGATTTGTTTTCCTATGACTGAATAATATTCCATTGTTCATCTACTGATGGACACTGAGCTTGGCTATTGAGAACAGTGCTGTGGTAATCATAGGGATGCACGTGTCGCTTTTAAACTGGGGGCGGCAATGTCTCATTCATTCATTCATCTGTTTATTCATTTATTTTTTTATCATGAATCTACAATTATGTGGATCACATCATGTTTATTACACTCCCCTCATCACCAACGTAGGAATGGTTAAGGGACTGAGAAGGCTGGTTGTGAAGGATGGTTGCAGGCTGGTAAGGGGGCATTGCGATTAGCTCACATAATGTGGGGGGGGAATTCTATAGGGAAGGCAGTATAGTTCAGAGAATTCAAGCAGTGATTCTTACTATGCTGGTGAACAGTGAGTGTAATGGGGTCTGGGGGGCGACTTGGTGATCTGGGCAGTCTAGTAACCTTAATGTTCCTTATGTAATTGTAGACTGGTTATTGTGAATAGTGCTGCCATAAATTTAGGGGTGCAGATGTCTTTCTAGAACTGGGTTGCTGCATTCCTTATGTATGTATGTTTGTATGTATGTATGTGTGTATGTATGTATTCATCCATCCATGCATCCATTCATTCATTCTTTCATTCATTCATTCATTCATTATCTGTCTACCTACCTATCCATGGATGTTTCTGTCATTAATGCACAATTAGATGAGTTCCATTATGTTTACCAGACTCCCCCCATCACGCACGTGCCCCCAGATACCCCATTGCAGTCACTGTCCATGAGCATAGTAAGATACTGTAGAATCCCTACTTGTCTTTTCTGTGTTTTTCCGCCCTGTCTGTGACACCCCTCCCACATTATATATTCTTCTTCTAATGTGTCCTTACTTCGCCCCTCCCTAATCCCTCCATTCCCACCCATACACCTCAGTCTCTTTCCCTCTGTTAACTTTTAGTCCATTCTTGGGTTTTCTGAGACTGCTGCTGTTTCCTTCTTCAGTTTTTTGTTTGTTCTGATACTGTAATGATGAGTGATATCATTATACATATATATATATAGATAGATATTTATATCTATATATATATACGTGTATATATGTAGGTAAGTAACTCTAATGTTTGCTAAGATGATGCAGCTCCGCAAGGCTGGGCACTGCCCCCCCCCGTGGGTGGAGTTTGTTAGCGCAGCACTGTTGCCTGGAGATTCCACGATGTCACAGTGGTGCCTCTGTCCTAGACACATAATGTGTATGCTGAGAGGAGCAGGTGTGATTCGGGTGAGGTGGACACTGACCAACTTGACAGCATCAGGCTAAATGGAATCCAGAGCCAAGGTACTGTGTGTTCCTTTTCATTTTGTTGTCACTACTTCAAAGTTACATGAACAACATTATGGTTCCTAAGACTACCCCCACTGTCAAGTCCCCAGCACGTAGCCCGTAAGAGTCGCTGTCCAACAGCCCAGGAATATGCTGTAGAAGTGCTGCTGATCATCGCTATGTTATACGGACCTACCTAAGCTTGCCGCCGGGCCACACCCTGTGTGCCACTCATAATGCCCCATTTTCCCTCTCTCCCTTCCCTCCTAAGCCATCCTCCTCAGTCCCATTCCCTTTGGTAAGTGTGAGTCCATTCTTGGGTTCGGTGCGGCTGATACTGTCCTTTTCTATCACTCCTTTTCTTTTTTCTGGTACTCCACAGGTGAGTGAAATCAGTTGACACTTGTCTTTCTCTGCGTGGCTTATTTCGCTGAGCATGATACCCTCTACCTCCCTCCATGTTGTTGCACATGGTAGGATTGGTTTCTGCATATGGCAGAATAATATTCCACTTTTCATCCTCAGATAGACACTTACCTTGTCTGTTGTTGTGGACAGTGCTGTGATAATTATACGTGTGCACAGGTCTTTTTTAAACTGGGCTGCTGTATTCTAGTGTTTATTTCTGTATGTCCGGATGTATGAATATATTTAGTTAGTTCATTACTCACTTGTATATCTGTTATTTATTTATTTATTTATCATTAGTCTTCATCTACGTGAGTCTCATGTAGTTTAGTAAACTGCCCCCCACAATGAGATGCCCCCACATACCTCATTGCAGTCACTGTCCATGAGCATATTAAGATGCTGTAGAATCCCTTGTTGTCTTCTCTGTGTCGTACGTCCCTCCCCGTGCCCCCCTTCTGCTTTATGCATGCCAAAGGTAATGTGCACATTCGCCCCCGCTCCGCCTGACATTTTCCTCCGTTCCCACCTGTCCACGTCCATCCCTTTCCGTTTGGTAACTGTGAGTCCACTCTTGTGGTGCCGTTTTTCTTCTTCGGATGTCTCTTGGTTCCCCTCCTGCACAGGCGAGTGATATCATTTGATCCTTGTGTTTCTCCACCTGCCTGCCTTATTACACTGAGTATGATGCCCTCTCACACCATCCGTGTTTCTGCAAATGGTGTGATTTGTTTTCCTATGACTGAATAATATTCCATTGTTCATCTACTGATGGACACTGAGCTTGGCTATTGAGAACAGTGCTGTGGTAATCATAGGGATGCACGTGTCGCTTTTAAACTGGGGGCGGCAATGTCTCATTCATTCATTCATCTGTTTATTCATTTATTTTTTTATCATGAATCTACAATTATGTGGATCACATCATGTTTATTACACTCCCCCCATCACCAACGTAGGAATGGTTAAGGGACTGAGAAGGCTGGTTGTGAAGGATGGTTGCAGGCTGGTAAGGGGGCATTACGATTAGCTCACATAATGTGGGGGGGGAATTCTATAGGGAAGGCAGTATAGTTCAGAGAATTCAAGCAGTGATTCTTACTATGCTGGTGAACAGTGAGTGTAATGGGGTCTGGGGGGCGACTTGATGATCTGGGCAGTCTAGTAACCTTAATGTTCCTTATGTAATTGTAGACTGGTTATTGTGAATAGTGCTGCCATAAATTTAGGGGTGCAGATGTCTTTCTAGAACTGGGTTGCTGCATTCCTTATGTATGTATGTTTGTATGTATGTATGTGTGTATGTATGTATTCATCCATCCATGCATCCATTCATTCATTCTTTCATTCATTCATTCATTTATTATCTGTCTACCTATCTATCCATGGATGTTTCTGTCATTAATGCACAATTAGATGAGTTCCATTATGTTTACTAGACTCCCCCCATCACGCACGTGCCCCCAGATACCCCATTGCAGTCACTGTCCATGAGCATTGTAAGATACTGTAGAATCCCTACTTGTCTTTTCTGTGTTTTTCCGCCCTGTCTGTGACACCCCTCCCACATTATATATTCTTCTTCTAATGTGTCCTTACTTCGCCCCTCCCTAATCCCTCCATTCCCACCCATACACCTCAGTCTCTTTCCCTCTGTTAACTTTTAGTCCATTCTTGGGTTTTCTGAGACTGCTGCTGTTTCCTTCTTCAGTTTTTTGTTTGTTCTGATACTGTAATGATGAGTGATATCATTATACATATATATATATATATAGATATTTATATCTATATATATATATATGTGTATGTATGTAGGTAAGTAACTCTAATGTTTGCTAAGATGATGCAGCTCCGCAAGGCTGGGCACTGCCCCCCCCCGTGGGTGGAGTTTGTAAGCGCAGCACTGTTGCCTGGAGATTCCACGATGTCACAGTGGTGCCTCTGTCCTAGAGACATAATGTGTATGCTGAGAGGAGCAGGTGTGATTCGGGTGAGGTGGACACTGACCAACTTGACAGCATCAGGCTAAATGGAATCCAGAGCCAAGGTACTGTGTGTTCCTTTTCATTTTGTTGTCACTACTTCAAAGTTACATGAACAACATTATGGTTCCTAAGACTACCCCCACTGTCAAGTCCCCAGCACGTAGCCCGTAAGAGTCGCTGTCCAACAGCCCAGGAATATGCTGTAGAAGTGCTGCTGATCATCGCTATGTTATACGGACCTACCTAAGCTTGCCGCCGGGCCACAGCCTGTGTGCCACTCATAATGCCCCATTTTCCCTCTCTCCCTTCCCTCCTCAGCCATCCTCCTCAGTCCCATTCCCTTTGGTAAGTGTGAGTCCATTCTTGGGTTCGGTGCGGCTGCTACTGTCCTTTTCTATCACTCCTTTTCTTTTTTCTGGTACTCCACAGGTGAGTGAAATCAGTTGACACTTGTCTTTCTCTGCGTGGCTTATTTCGCTGAGCATGATACCCTCTACCTCCCTCCATGTTGTTGCACATGGTAGGATTGGTTTCTGCATATGGCAGAATAATATTCCACTTTTCATCCTCTGATAGACACTTACCTTGTCTGTTGTTGTGGACAGTGCTGTGATAATTATACGGGTGCACAGGTCTTTTTTAAACTGGGCTGCTGTATTCTAGTGTTTATTTCTGTATGTCTGGATGTATGAATATATTTAGTTAGTTCATTACTCACTTGTATATCTGTTATTTATTTATTTATTTATCATTAGTCTTCATCTACGTGAGTCTCATGTAGTTTAGTAAACTGTCCCCCACAATGAGATGCCCCCACATACCTCATTGCAGTCACTGTCCATGAGCATATTAAGATGCTGTAGAATCCCTTGTTGTCTTCTCTGTGTCGTACGTCCCTCCCCGTGCCCCCCTTCTGCTTTATGCATGCCAAAGGTAATGTGCACATTCGCCCCCGCTCCGCCTGACATTTTCCTCCGTTCCCACCTGTCCACGTCCATCCCTTTCCGTTTGGTAACTGTGAGTCCACTCTTGTGGTGCCGTTTTTCTTCTTCGGATGTCTCTTGGTTCCCCTCCTGCACAGGCGAGTGATATCATTTGATCCTTGTGTTTCTCCACCTGCCTGCCTTATTACACTGAGTATGATGCCCTCTCACACCATCCGTGTTTCTGCAAATGGTGTGATTTGTTTTCCTATGACTGAATAATATTCCATTGTTCATCTACTGATGGACACTGAGCTTGGCTATTGAGAACAGTGCTGTGGTAATCATAGGGATGCACGTGTCGCTTTTAAACTGGGGGCGGCAATGTCTCATTCATTCATTCATCTGTTTATTCATTTATTTTTTTATCATGAATCTACAATTATGTGGATCACATCATGTTTATTACACTCCCCTCATCACCAACGTAGGAATGGTTAAGGGACTGAGAAGGCTGGTTGTGAAGGATGGTTGCAGGCTGGTAAGGGGGCATTGCGATTAGCTCACATAATGTGGGGGGGGAATTCTATAGGGAAGGCAGTATAGTTCAGAGAATTGAAGCAGTGATTCTTACTATGCTGGTGAACAGTGAGTGTAATGGGGTCTGGGGGGCGACTTGATGATCTGGGCAGTCTAGTAACCTTAATGTTCCTTATGTAATTGTAGACTGGTTATTGTGAATAGTGCTGCCATAAATTTAGGGGTGCAGATGTCTTTCTAGAACTGGGTTGCTGCATTCCTTATGTATGTATGTTTGTATGTATGTATGTGTGTATGTATGTATTCATCCATCCATGCATCCATTCATTCATTCTTTCATTCATTCATTCATTCATTATCTGTCTACCTATCTATCCATGGATGTTTCTGTAATTAATGCACAATTAGATGAGTTCCATTATGTTTACTAGACTCCCCCCATCACGCACGTGCCCCCAGATACCCCATTGCAGTCACTGTCCATGAGCATAGTAAGATACTGTAGAATCCCTACTTGTCTTTTCTGTGTTTTTCCGCCCTGTCTGTGACACCCCTCCCACATTATATATTCTTCTTCTAATGTGTCCTTACTTCGCCCCTCCCTAATCCCTCCATTCCCACCCATACACCTCAGTCTCTTTCCCTCTGTTAACTTTTAGTCCATTCTTGGGTTTTCTGAGACTGCTGCTGTTTCCTTCTTCAGTTTTTTGTTTGTTCTGATACTGTAATGATGAGTGATATCATTATACATATATATATATATAGATAGATATTTATATCTATATATATATATATGTGTATGTATGTAGGTAAGTAACTCTAATGTTTGCTAAGATGATGCAGCTCCGCAAGGCTGGGCACTGCCCCCCCCCGTGGGTGGAGTTTGTAAGCGCAGCACTGTTGCCTGGAGATTCCACGATGTCACAGTGGTGCCTCTGTCCTAGAGACATAATGTGTATGCTGAGAGGAGCAGGTGTGATTCGGGTGAGGTGGACACTGACCAACTTGACAGCATCAGGCTAAATGGAATCCAGAGCCAAGGTACTGTGTGTTCCTTTTCATTTTGTTGTCACTACTTCAAAGTTACATGAACAACATTATGGTTCCTAAGACTACCCCCACTGTCAAGTCCCCAGCACGTAGCCCGTAAGAGTCGCTGTCCAACAGCCCAGGAATATGCTGTAGAAGTGCTGCTGATCATCGCTATGTTATACGGACCTACCTAAGCTTGCCGCCGGGCCACAGCCTGTGTGCCACTCATAATGCCCCATTTTCCCTCTCTCCCTTCCCTCCTCAGCCATCCTCCTCAGTCCCATTCCCTTTGGTAAGTGTGAGTCCATTCTTGGGTTCGGTGCGGCTGCTACTTCCTTTTCTATCACTCCTTTTCTTTTTTCTGGTATTCCACAGGTGAGTGAAATCAGTTGACACTTGTCTTTCTCTGCGTGGCTTATTTCGCTGAGCATGATACCCTCTACCTCCCTCCATGTTGTTGCACATGGTAGGATTGGTTTCTGCATATGGCAGAATAATATTCCACTTTTCATCCTCAGATAGACACTTACCTTGTCTGTTGTTGTGGACAGTGCTGTGATAATTATACGGGTGCACAGGTCTTTTTTAAACTGGGCTGCTGTATTCTAGTGTTTATTTCTGTATGTCCGGATGTATGAATATATTTAGTTAGTTCATTACTCACTTGTATATCTGTTATTTATTTATTTATTTATCATTAGTCTCCATCTACGTGAGTCTCACGTAGTTTAGTAAACTGCCCCCCACAATGAGATGCCCCCACATACCTCATTGCAGTCACTGTCCATGAGCATATTAAGATGCTGTAGAATCCCTTGTTGTCTTCTCTGTGTCGTACGTCCCTCCCCGTGCCCCCCTTCTGCTTTATGCATGCCAAAGGTAATGTGCACATTCGCCCCCGCTCCGCCTGACATTTTCCTCCGTTCCCACCTGTCCACGTCCATCCCTTTCCGTTTGGTAACTGTGAGTCCACTCTTGTGGTGCCGTTTTTCTTCTTCGGATGTCTCCTGGTTCCCCTCCTGCACAGGCGAGTGATATCATTTGATCCTTGTGTTTCTCCACCTGCCTGCCTTATTACACTGAGTATGATGCCCTCTCACACCATCCGTGTTTCTGCAAATGGTGTGATTTGTTTTCCTATGACTGAATAATATTCCATTGTTCATCTACTGATGGACACTGAGCTTGGCTATTGAGAACAGTGCTGTGGTAATCATAGGGATGCACGTGTCGCTTTTAAACTGGGGGCGGCAATGTCTCATTCATTCATTCATCTGTTTATTCATTTATTTTTTTATCATGAATCTACAATTATGTGGATCACATCATGTTTATTACACTCCCCTCATCACCAACGTAGGAATGGTTAAGGGACTGAGAAGGCTGGTTGTGAAGGATGGTTGCAGGCTGGAAAGGGGGCATTGCGATTAGCTCACATAATGTGGGGGGGGAATTCTATAGGGAAGGCAGTATAGTTCAGAGAATTCAAGCAGTGATTCTTACTATGCTGGTGAACAGTGAGTGTAATGGGGTCTGGGGGGCGACTTGATGATCTGGGCAGTCTAGTAACCTTAATGTTCCTCATGTAATTGTAGACTGGTTATTGTGAATAGTGCTGCCATAAATTTAGGGGTGCAGATGTCTTTCTAGAACTGGGTTGCTGCATTCCTTATGTATGTATGTTTGTATGTATGTATGTGTGTATGTATGTATTCATCCATCCATGCATCCATTCATTCTTTCATTCATTCATTCATTCATTATCTGTCTACCTACCTATCCATGGATGTTTCTGTCATTAATGCACAATTAGATGAGTTCCATTATGTTTACCAGACTCCCCCCATCACGCACGTGCCCCCAGATACCCCATTGCAGTCACTGTCCATGAGCATTGTAAGATACTGTAGAATCCATACTTGTCTTTTCTGTGTTTTTCCGCCCTGTCTGTGACACCCCTCCCACATTATATATTCTTCTTCTAATGTGTCCTTACTTCGCCCCTCCCTAATCCCTCCATTCCCACCCATACACCTCAGTCTCTTTCCCTCTGTTAACTTTTAGTCCATTCTTGGGTTTTCTGAGACTGCTGCTGTTTCCTTCTTCAGTTTTTTGTTTGTTCTGATACTGTAATGATGAGTGATATCATTATACATATATATATATATATAGATATTTATATCTATATACATATATGTGTATGTATGTAGGTAAGTAACTCTAATGTTTGCTAAGATGATGCAGCTCCGCAAGGCTGGGCACTGCCCCCCCCCGTGGGTGGAGTTTGTAAGCGCAGCACTGTTGCCTGGAGATTCCACGATGTCACAGTGGTGCCTCTGTCCTAGAGACATAATGTGTATGCTGAGAGGAGCAGGTGTGATTCGGGTGAGGTGGACACTGACCAACTTGACAGCATCAGGCTAAATGGAATCCAGAGCCAAGGTACTGTGTGTTCCTTTTCATTTTGTTGTCACTACTTCAAAGTTACATGAACAACATTATGGTTCCTAAGACTACCCCCACTGTCAAGTCCCCAGCACGTAGCCCGTAAGAGTCGCTGTCCAACAGCCCAGGAATATGCTGTAGAAGTGCTGCTGATCATCGCTATGTTATACGGACCTACCTAAGCTTGCCGCCGGGCCACAGCCTGTGTGCCACTCATAATGCCCCATTTTCCCTCTCTCCCTTCCCTCCTCAGCCATCCTCCTCAGTCCCATTCCCTTTGGTAAGTGTGAGTCCATTCTTGGGTTCGGTGCGGCTGCTACTGTCCTTTTCTATCACTCCTTTTCTTTTTTCTGGTACTCCACAGGTGAGTGAAATCAGTTGACACTTGTCTTTCTCTGCGTGGCTTATTTCGCTGAGCATGATACCCTCTACCTCCCTCCATGTTGTTGCACATGGTAGGATTGGTTTCTGCATATGGCAGAATAATATTCCACTTTTCATCCTCTGATAGACACTTACCTTGTCTGTTGTTGTGGACAGTGCTGTGATAATTATACGGGTGCACAGGTCTTTTTTAAACTGGGCTGCTGTATTCTAGTGTTTATTTCTGTATGTCCGGATGTATGAATATATTTAGTTAGTTCATTACTCACTTGTATATCTGTTATTTATTTATTTATTTATCATTAGTCTTCATCTACGTGAGTCTCATGTAGTTTAGTAAACTGCCCCCCACAATGAGATGCCCCCACATACCTCATTGCAGTCACTGTCCATGAGCATATTAAGATGCTGTAGAATCCCTTGTTGTCTTCTCTGTGTCGTACGTCCCTCCCCGTGCCCCCCTTCTGCTTTATGCATGCCAAAGGTAATGTGCACATTCGCCCCCGCTCCGCCTGACATTTTCCTCCGTTCCCACCTGTCCACGTCCATCCCTTTCCGTTTGGTAACTGTGAGTCCACTCTTGTGGTGCCGTTTTTCTTCTTCGGATGTCTCTTGGTTCCCCTCCTGCACAGGCGAGTGATATCATTTGATCCTTGTGTTTCTCCACCTGCCTGCCTTATTACACTGAGTATGATGCCCTCTCACACCATCCGTGTTTCTGCAAATGGTGTGATTTGTTTTCCTATGACTGAATAATATTCCATTGTTCATCTACTGATGGACACTGAGCTTGGCTATTGAGAACAGTGCTGTGGTAATCATAGGGATGCACGTGTCGCTTTTAAACTGGGGGCGGCAATGTCTCATTCATTCATTCATCTGTTTATTCATTTATTTTTTGATCATGAATCTACAATTATGTGGATCACGTCATGTTTATTACACTCCCCCCATCACCAACGTAGGAATGGTTAAGGGACTGAGAAGGCTGGTTGTGAAGGATGGTTGCAGGCTGGTAAGGGGGCATTGCGATTAGCTCACATAATGTGGGGGGGGAATTCTATAGGGAAGGCAGTATAGTTCAGAGAATTCAAGCAGTGATTCTTACTATGCTGGTGAACAGTGAGTGTAATGGGGTCTGGGGGGCGACTTGGTGATCTGGGCAGTCTAGTAACCTTAATGTTCCTTATGTAATTGTAGACTGGTTATTGTGAATAGTGCTGCCATAAATTTAGGGGTGCAGATGTCTTTCTAGAACTGGGTTGCTGCATTCCTTATGTATGTATGTTTGTATGTATGTATGTGTGTATGTATGTATTCATCCATCCATGCATCCATTCATTCATTCTTTCATTCATTCATTCATTCATTATCTGTCTACCTATCTATCCATGGATGTTTCTGTCATTAATGCACAATTAGATGAGTTCCATTATGTTTACTAGACTCCCCCCATCACGCACGTGCCCCCAGATACCCCATTGCAGTCACTGTCCATGAGCATAGTAAGATACTGTAGAATCCCTACTTGTCTTTTCTGTGTTTTTCCGCCCTGTCTGTGACACCCCTCCCACATTATATATTCTTCTTCTAATGTGTCCTTACTTCGCCCCTCCCTAATCCCTCCATTCCCACCCATACACCTCAGTCTCTTTCCCTCTGTTAACTTTTAGTCCATTCTTGGGTTTTCTGAGACTGCTGCTGTTTCCTTCTTCAGTTTTTTGTTTGTTCTGATACTGTAATGATGAGTGATATCATTATACATATATATATATATATCGATATTTATATCTATATATATATGTGTATGTATGTAGGTAAGTAACTCTAATGTTTGCTAAGATGATGCAGCTCCGCAAGGCTGGGCACTGCCCCCCCCCGTGGGTGGAGTTTGTAAGCGCAGCACTGTTGCCTGGAGATTCCACGATGTCACAGTGGTGCCTCTGTCCTAGAGACATAATGTGTATGCTGAGAGGAGCAGGTGTGATTCGGGTGAGGTGGACACTGACCAACTTGACAGCATCAGGCTAAATGGAATCCAGAGCCAAGGTACTGTGTGTTCCTTTTCATTTTGTTGTCACTACTTCAAAGTTACATGAACAACATTATGGTTCCTAAGACTACCCCCACTGTCAAGTCCCCAGCACGTAGCCCGTAAGAGTCGCTGTCCAACAGCCCAGGAATATGCTGTAGAAGTGCTGCTGATCATCGCTATGTTATACGGACCTACCTAAGCTTGCCGCCGGGCCACAGCCTGTGTGCCACTCATAATGCCCCATTTTCCCTCTCTCCCTTCCCTCCTCAGCCATCCTCCTCAGTCCCATTCCCTTTGGTAAGTGTGAGTCCATTCTTGGGTTCGGTGCGGCTGCTACTGTCCTTTTCTATCACTCCTTTTCTTTTTTCTGGTACTCCACAGGTGAGTGAAATCAGTTGACACTTGTCTTTCTCTGCGTGGCTTATTTCGCTGAGCATGATACCCTCTACCTCCCTCCATGTTGTTGCACATGGTAGGATTGGTTTCTGCATATGGCAGAATAATATTCCACTTTTCATCCTCTGATAGACACTTACCTTGTCTGTTGTTGTGGACAGTGCTGTGATAATTATACGGGTGCACAGGTCTTTTTTAAACTGGGCTGCTGTATTCTAGTGTTTATTTCTGTATGTCCGGATGTATGAATATATTTAGTTAGTTCATTACTCACTTGTATATCTGTTATTTATTTATTTATTTATCATTAGTCTTCATCTACGTGAGTCTCATGTAGTTTAGTAAACTGCCCCCCACAATGAGATGCCCCCACATACCTCATTGCAGTCACTGTCCATGAGCATATTAAGATGCTGTAGAATCCCTTGTTGTCTTCTCTGTGTCGTACGTCCCTCCCCGTGCCCCCCTTCTGCTTTATGCATGCCAAAGGTAATGTGCACATTCGCCCCCGCTCCGCCTGACATTTTCCTCCGTTCCCACCTGTCCACGTCCATCCCTTTCCGTTTGGTAACTGTGAGTCCACTCTTGTGGTGCCGTTTTTCTTCTTCGGATGTCTCTTGGTTCCCCTCCTGCACAGGCGAGTGATATCATTTGATCCTTGTGTTTCTCCACCTGCCTGCCTTATTACACTGAGTATGATGCCCTCTCACACCATCCGTGTTTCTGCAAATGGTGTGATTTGTTTTCCTATGACTGAATAATATTCCATTGTTCATCTACTGATGGACACTGAGCTTGGCTATTGAGAACAGTGCTGTGGTAATCATAGGGATGCACGTGTCGCTTTTAAACTGGGGGCGGCAATGTCTCATTCATTCATTCATCTGTTTATTCATTTATTTTTTTATCATGAATCTACAATTATGTGGATCACATCATGTTTATTACACTCCCCTCATCACCAACGTAGGAATGGTTAAGGGACTGAGAAGGCTGGTTGTGAAGGATGGTTGCAGGCTGGTAAGGGGGCATTGCGATTAGCTCACATAATGTGGGGGGGGAATTCTATAGGGAAGGCAGTATAGTTCAGAGAATTCAAGCAGTGATTCTTACTATGCTGGTGAACAGTGAGTGTAATGGGGTCTGGGGGGCGACTTGGTGATCTGGGCAGTCTAGTAACCTTAATGTTCCTTATGTAATTGTAGACTGGTTATTGTGAATAGTGCTGCCATAAATTTAGGGGTGCAGATGTCTTTCTAGAACTGGGTTGCTGCATTCCTTATGTATGTATGTTTGTATGTATGTATGTGTGTATGTATGTATTCATCCATCCATGCATCCATTCATTCATTCTTTCATTCATTCATTCATTCATTATCTGTCTACCTACCTATCCATGGATGTTTCTGTCATTAATGCACAATTAGATGAGTTCCATTATGTTTACCAGACTCCCCCCATCACGCACGTGCCCCCAGATACCCCATTGCAGTCACTGTCCATGAGCATAGTAAGATACTGTAGAATCCCTACTTGTCTTTTCTGTGTTTTTCCGCCCTGTCTGTGACACCCCTCCCACATTATATATTCTTCTTCTAATGTGTCCTTACTTCGCCCCTCCCTAATCCCTCCATTCCCACCCATACACCTCAGTCTCTTTCCCTCTGTTAACTTTTAGTCCATTCTTGGGTTTTCTGAGACTGCTGCTGTTTCCTTCTTCAGTTTTTTGTTTGTTCTGATACTGTAATGATGAGTGATATCATTATACATATATATATATAGATAGATATTTATATCTATATGTGTATGTATGTAGGTAAGTAACTCTAATGTTTGCTAAGATGATGCAGCTCCGCAAGGCTGGGCACTGCCCCCCCCCGTGGGTGGAGTTTGTAAGCGCAGCACTGTTGCCTGGAGATTCCACGATGTCACAGTGGTGCCTCTGTCCTAGAGACATAATGTGTATGCTGAGAGGAGCAGGTGTGATTCGGGTGAGGTGGACACTGACCAACTTGACAGCATCAGGCTAAGTGGAATCCAGAGCCAAGGTACTGTGTGTTCCTTTTCATTTTGTTGTCACTACTTCAAAGTTACATGAACAACATTATGGTTCCTAAGACTACCCCCACTGTCAAGTCCCCAGCACGTAGCCCGTAAGAGTCGCTGTCCAACAGCCCAGGAATATGCTGTAGAAGTGCTGCTGATCATCGCTATGTTATACGGACCTACCTAAGCTTGCCGCCGGGCCACAGCCTGTGTGCCACTCATAATGCCCCATTTTCCCTCTCTCCCTTCCCTCCTCAGCCATCCTCCTCAGTCCCATTCCCTTTGGTAAGTGTGAGTCCATTCTTGGGTTCGGTGCGGCTGCTACTGTCCTTTTCTATCACTCCTTTTCTTTTTTCTGGTACTCCACAGGTGAGTGAAATCAGTTGACACTTGTCTTTCTCTGCGTGGCTTATTTCGCTGAGCATGATACCCTCTACCTCCCTCCATGTTGTTGCACATGGTAGGATTGGTTTCTGCATATGGCAGAATAATATTCCACTTTTCATCCTCAGATAGACACTTACCTTGTCTGTTGTTGTGGACAGTGCTGTGATAATTATACGGGTGCACAGGTCTTTTTTAAACTGGGCTGCTGTATTCTAGTGTTTATTTCTATATGTCCGGATGTATGAATATATTTAGTTAGTTCATTACTCACTTGTATATCTGTTATTTATTTATTTATTTATCATTAGTCTTCATCTACGTGAGTCTCATGTAGTTTAGTAAACTGCCCCCCACAATGAGATGCCCCCACATACCTCATTGCAGTCACTGTCCATGAGCATATTAAGATGCTGTAGAATCCCTTGTTGTCTTCTCTGTGTCGTACGTCCCTCCCCGTGCCCCCCTTCTGCTTTATGCATGCCAAAGGTAATGTGCACATTCGCCCCCGCTCCGCCTGACATTTTCCTCCGTTCCCACCTGTCCACGTCCATCCCTTTCCGTTTGGTAACTGTGAGTCCACTCTTGTGGTGCCGTTTTTCTTCTTCGGATGTCTCTTGGTTCCCCTCCTGCACAGGCGAGTGATATCATTTGATCCTTGTGTTTCTCCACCTGCCTGCCTTATTACACTGAGTATGATGCCCTCTCACACCATCCGTGTTTCTGCAAATGGTGTGATTTGTTTTCCTATGACTGAATAATATTCCATTGTTCATCTACTGATGGACACTGAGCTTGGCTATTGAGAACAGTGCTGTGGTAATCATAGGGATGCACGTGTCGCTTTTAAACTGGGGGCGGCAATGTCTCATTCATTCATTCATCTGTTTATTCATTTATTTTTTTATCATGAATCTACAATTATGTGGATCACATCATGTTTATTACACTCCCCTCATCACCAACGTAGGAATTGTTAAGGGACTGAGAAGGCTGGTTGTGAAGGATGGTTGCAGGCTGGTAAGGGGGCATTGCGATTAGCTCACTTAATGTGGGGGGGGAATTCTATAGGGAAGGCAGTATAGTTCAGAGAATTGAAGCAGTGATTCTTACTATGCTGGTGAACAGTGAGTGTAATGGGGTCTGGGGGGCGACTTGATGATCTGGGCAGTCTAGTAACCTTAATGTTCCTTATGTAATTGTAGACTGGTTATTGTGAATAGTGCTGCCATAAATTTAGGGGTGCAGATGTCTTTCTAGAACTGGGTTGCTGCATTCCTTATGTATGTATGTTTGTATGTATGTATGTGTGTATGTATGTATTCATCCATCCATGCATCCATTCATTCATTCTTTCATTCATTCATTCATTCATTATCTGTCTACCTATCTATCCATGGATGTTTCTGTCATTAATGCACAATTAGATGAGTTCCATTATGTTTACTAGACTCCCCCCATCACGCACGTGCCCCCAGATACCCCATTGCAGTCACTGTCCATGAGCATAGTAAGATACTGTAGAATCCCTACTTGTCTTTTCTGTGTTTTTCCGCCCTGTCTGTGACACCCCTCCCACATTATATATTCTTCTTCTAATGTGTCCTTACTTCGCCCCTCCCTAATCCCTCCATTCCCACCCATACACCTCAGTCTCTTTCCCTCTGTTAACTTTTAGTCCATTCTTGGGTTTTCTGAGACTGCTGCTGTTTCCTTCTTCAGTTTTTTGTTTGTTCTGATACTGTAATGATGAGTGATATCGTTATACATATATATATATAGATAGATATTTATATCTATATATATATATATGTGTATGTATGTAGGTAAGTAACTCTAATGTTTGCTAAGATGATGCAGCTCCGCAAGGCTGGGCACTGCCCCCCCCCGTGGGTGGAGTTTGTAAGCGCAGCACTGTTGCCTGGAGATTCCACGATGTCACAGTGGTGCCTCTGTCCTAGAGACATAATGTGTATGCTGAGAGGAGCAGGTGTGATTCGGGTGAGGTGGACACTGACCAACTTGACAGCATCAGGCTAAATGGAATCCAGAGCCAAGGTACTGTGTGTTCCTTTTCATTTTGTTGTCACTACTTCAAAGTTACATGAACAACATTATGGTTCCTAAGACTACCCCCACTGTCAAGTCCCCAGCACGTAGCCCGTAAGAGTCGCTGTCCAACAGCCCAGGAATATGCTGTAGAAGTGCTGCTGATCATCGCTATGTTATACGGACCTACCTAAGCTTGCCGCCGGGCCACACCCTGTGTGCCACTCATAATGCCCCATTTTCCCTCTCTCCCTTCCCTCCTCAGCCATCCTCCTCAGTCCCATTCCCTTTGGTAAGTGTGAGTCCATTCTTGGGTTCGGTGCGGCTGCTACTGTCCTTTTCTATCACTCCTTTTCTTTTTTCTGGTACTCCACAGGTGAGTGAAATCAGTTGACACTTGTCTTTCTCTGCGTGGCTTATTTCGCTGAGCATGATACCCTCTACCTCCCTCCATGTTGTTGCACATGGTAGGATTGGTTTCTGCATATGGCAGAATAATATTCCACTTTTCATCCTCAGATAGACACTTACCTTGTCTGTTGTTGTGGACAGTGCTGTGATAATTATACGGGTGCACAGGTCTTTTTTAAACTGGGCTGCTGTATTCTAGTGTTTATTTCTGTATGTCCGGATGTATGAATATATTTAGTTAGTTCATTACTCACTTGTATATCTGTTATTTATTTATTTATTTATCATTAGTCTCCATCTACGTGAGTCTCACGTAGTTTAGTAAACTGCCCCCCACAATGAGATGCCCCCACATACCTCATTGCAGTCACTGTCCATGAGCATATTAAGATGCTGTAGAATCCCTTGTTGTCTTCTCTGTGTCGTACGTCCCTCCCCGTGCCCCCCTTCTGCTTTATGCATGCCAAAGGTAATGTGCACATTCGCCCCCGCTCCGCCTGACATTTTCCTCCGTTCCCACCTGTCCACGTCCATCCCTTTCCGTTTGGTAACTGTGAGTCCACTCTTGTGGTGCCGTTTTTCTTCTTCGGATGTCTCTTGGTTCCCCTCCTGCACAGGCGAGTGATATCATTTGATCCTTGTGTTTCTCCACCTGCCTGCCTTATTACACTGAGTATGATGCCCTCTCACACCATCCGTGTTTCTGCAAATGGTGTGATTTGTTTTCCTATGACTGAATAATATTCCATTGTTCATCTACTGATGGACACTGAGCTTGGCTATTGAGAACAGTGCTGTGGTAATCATAGGGATGCACGTGTCGCTTTTAAACTGGGGGCGGCAATGTCTCATTCATTCATTCATCTGTTTATTCATTTATTTTTTTATCATGAATCTACAATTATGTGGATCACATCATGTTTATTACACTCCCCTCATCACCAACGTAGGAATGGTTAAG
Source organism: Manis pentadactyla (assembly GCF_030020395.1). Classification (NCBI taxonomy): domain Eukaryota; kingdom Metazoa; phylum Chordata; class Mammalia; order Pholidota; family Manidae; genus Manis; species Manis pentadactyla. The sequence goes on from NC_080024.1 coordinate 86,359,198, forward strand.
GGACTGAGAAGGCTGGTTGTGAAGGATGGTTGCAGGCTGGTAAGGGGGCATTGCGATTAGCTCACATAATGTGGGGGGGGAATTCTATAGGGAAGGCAGTATAGTTCAGAGAATTCAAGCAGTGATTCTTACTATGCTGGTGAACAGTGAGTGTAATGGGGTCTGGGGGGCGACTTGGTGATCTGGGCAGTCTAGTAACCTTAATGTTCCTTATGTAATTGTAGACTGGTTATTGTGAATAGTGCTGCCATAAATTTAGGGGTGCAGATGTCTTTCTAGAACTGGGTTGCTGCATTCCTTATGTATGTATGTTTGTATGTATGTATGTGTGTATGTATGTATTCATCCATCCATGCATCCATTCATTCATTCTTTCATTCATTCATTCATTCATTATCTGTCTACCTACCTATCCATGGATGTTTCTGTCATTAATGCACAATTAGATGAGTTCCATTATGTTTACCAGACTCCCCCCATCACGCACGTGCCCCCAGATACCCCATTGCAGTCACTGTCCATGAGCATAGTAAGATACTGTAGAATCCCTACTTGTCTTTTCTGTGTTTTTCCGCCCTGTCTGTGACACCCCTCCCACATTATATATTCTTCTTCTAATGTGTCCTTACTTCGCCCCTCCCTAATCCCTCCATTCCCACCCATACACCTCAGTCTCTTTCCCTCTGTTAACTTTTAGTCCATTCTTGGGTTTTCTGAGACTGCTGCTGTTTCCTTCTTCAGTTTTTTGTTTGTTCTGATACTGTAATGATGAGTGATATCATTATACATATATATATATAGATAGATATTTATATCTATATGTGTATGTATGTAGGTAAGTAACTCTAATGTTTGCTAAGATGATGCAGCTCCGCAAGGCTGGGCACTGCCCTCCCCCGTGGGTGGAGTTTGTAAGCGCAGCACTGTTGCCTGGAGATTCCACGATGTCACAGTGGTGCCTCTGTCCTAGAGACATAATGTGTATGCTGAGAGGAGCAGGTGTGATTCGGGTGAGGTGGACACTGACCAACTTGACAGCATCAGGCTAAATGGAATCCAGAGCCAAGGTACTGTGTGTTCCTTTTCATTTTGTTGTCACTACTTCAAAGTTACATGAACAACATTATGGTTCCTAAGACTACCCCCACTGTCAAGTCCCCAGCACGTAGCCCGTAAGAGTCGCTGTCCAACAGCCCAGGAATATGCTGTAGAAGTGCTGCTGATCATCGCTATGTTATACGGACCTACCTAAGCTTGCCGCCGGGCCACAGCCTGTGTGCCACTCATAATGCCCCATTTTCCCTCTCTCCCTTCCCTCCTCAGCCATCCTCCTCAGTCCCATTCCCTTTGGTAAGTGTGAGTCCATTCTTGGGTTCGGTGCGGCTGCTACTGTCCTTTTCTATCACTCCTTTTCTTTTTTCTGGTACTCCACAGGTGAGTGAAATCAGTTGACACTTGTCTTTCTCTGCGTGGCTTATTTCGCTGAGCATGATACCCTCTACCTCCCTCCATGTTGTTGCACATGGTAGGATTGGTTTCTGCATATGGCAGAATAATATTCCACTTTTCATCCTCTGATAGACACTTACCTTGTCTGTTGTTGTGGACAGTGCTGTGATAATTATACGGGTGCACAGGTCTTTTTTAAACTGGGCTGCTGTATTCTAGTGTTTATTTCTGTATGTCCGGATGTATGAATATATTTAGTTAGTTCATTACTCACTTGTATATCTGTTATTTATTCATTTATTTATCATTAGTCTTCATCTACGTGAGTCTCATGTAGTTTAGTAAACTGCCCCCCACAATGAGATGCCCCCACATACCTCATTGCAGTCACTGTCCATGAGCATATTAAGATGCTGTAGAATCCCTTGTTGTCTTCTCTGTGTCGTACGTCCCTCCCCGTGCCCCCCTTCTGCTTTATGCATGCCAAAGGTAATGTGCACATTCGCCCCCGCTCCGCCTGACATTTTCCTCCGTTCCCACCTGTCCACGTCCATCCCTTTCCGTTTGGTAACTGTGAGTCCACTCTTGTGGTGCCGTTTTTCTTCTTCGGATGTCTCTTGGTTCCCCTCCTGCACAGGCGAGTGATATCATTTGATCCTTGTGTTTCTCCACCTGCCTGCCTTATTACACTGAGTATGATGCCCTCTCACACCATCCGTGTTTCTGCAAATGGTGTGATTTGTTTTCCTATGACTGAATAATATTCCATTGTTCATCTACTGATGGACACTGAGCTTGGCTATTGAGAACAGTGCTGTGGTAATCATAGGGATGCACGTGTCGCTTTTAAACTGGGGGCGGCAATGTCTCATTCATTCATTCATCTGTTTATTCATTTATTTTTTTATCATGAATCTACAATTATGTGGATCACATCATGTTTATTACACTCCCCTCATCACCAACGTAGGAATGGTTAAGGGACTGAGAAGGCTGGTTGTGAAGGATGGTTGCAGGCTGGTAAGGGGGCATTGCGATTAGCTCACATAATGTGGGGGGGGAATTCTATAGGGAAGGCAGTATAGTTCAGAGAATTCAAGCAGTGATTCTTACTATGCTGGTGAACAGTGAGTGTAATGGGGTCTGGGGGGCGACTTGGTGATCTGGGCAGTCTAGTAACCTTAATGTTCCTTATGTAATTGTAGACTGGTTATTGTGAATAGTGCTGCCATAAATTTAGGGGTGCAGATGTCTTTCTAGAACTGGGTTGCTGCATTCCTTATGTATGTATGTTTGTATGTATGTATGTGTGTATGTATGTATTCATCCATCCATGCATCCATTCATTCATTCTTTCATTCATTCATTCATTCATTATCTGTCTACCTACCTATCCATGGATGTTTCTGTCATTAATGCACAATTAGATGAGTTCCATTATGTTTACCAGACTCCCCCCATCACGCACGTGCCCCCAGATACCCCATTGCAGTCACTGTCCATGAGCATAGTAAGATACTGTAGAATCCCTACTTGTCTTTTCTGTGTTTTTCCGCCCTGTCTGTGACACCCCTCCCACATTATATATTCTTCTTCTAATGTGTCCTTACTTCGCCCCTCCCTAATCCCTCCATTCCCACCCATACACCTCAGTCTCTTTCCCTCTGTTAACTTTTAGTCCATTCTTGGGTTTTCTGAGACTGCTGCTGTTTCCTTCTTCAGTTTTTTGTTTGTTCTGATACTGTAATGATGAGTGATATCATTATACATATATATATATAGATAGATATTTATATCTATATATATATACGTGTATATATGTAGGTAAGTAACTCTAATGTTTGCTAAGATGATGCAGCTCCGCAAGGCTGGGCACTGCCCCCCCCCGTGGGTGGAGTTTGTTAGCGCAGCACTGTTGCCTGGAGATTCCACGATGTCACAGTGGTGCCTCTGTCCTAGACACATAATGTGTATGCTGAGAGGAGCAGGTGTGATTCGGGTGAGGTGGACACTGACCAACTTGACAGCATCAGGCTAAATGGAATCCAGAGCCAAGGTACTGTGTGTTCCTTTTCATTTTGTTGTCACTACTTCAAAGTTACATGAACAACATTATGGTTCCTAAGACTACCCCCACTGTCAAGTCCCCAGCACGTAGCCCGTAAGAGTCGCTGTCCAACAGCCCAGGAATATGCTGTAGAAGTGCTGCTGATCATCGCTATGTTATACGGACCTACCTAAGCTTGCCGCCGGGCCACACCCTGTGTGCCACTCATAATGCCCCATTTTCCCTCTCTCCCTTCCCTCCTAAGCCATCCTCCTCAGTCCCATTCCCTTTGGTAAGTGTGAGTCCATTCTTGGGTTCGGTGCGGCTGATACTGTCCTTTTCTATCACTCCTTTTCTTTTTTCTGGTACTCCACAGGTGAGTGAAATCAGTTGACACTTGTCTTTCTCTGCGTGGCTTATTTCGCTGAGCATGATACCCTCTACCTCCCTCCATGTTGTTGCACATGGTAGGATTGGTTTCTGCATATGGCAGAATAATATTCCACTTTTCATCCTCAGATAGACACTTACCTTGTCTGTTGTTGTGGACAGTGCTGTGATAATTATACGTGTGCACAGGTCTTTTTTAAACTGGGCTGCTGTATTCTAGTGTTTATTTCTGTATGTCCGGATGTATGAATATATTTAGTTAGTTCATTACTCACTTGTATATCTGTTATTTATTTATTTATTTATCATTAGTCTTCATCTACGTGAGTCTCATGTAGTTTAGTAAACTGCCCCCCACAATGAGATGCCCCCACATACCTCATTGCAGTCACTGTCCATGAGCATATTAAGATGCTGTAGAATCCCTTGTTGTCTTCTCTGTGTCGTACGTCCCTCCCCGTGCCCCCCTTCTGCTTTATGCATGCCAAAGGTAATGTGCACATTCGCCCCCGCTCCGCCTGACATTTTCCTCCGTTCCCACCTGTCCACGTCCATCCCTTTCCGTTTGGTAACTGTGAGTCCACTCTTGTGGTGCCGTTTTTCTTCTTCGGATGTCTCTTGGTTCCCCTCCTGCACAGGCGAGTGATATCATTTGATCCTTGTGTTTCTCCACCTGCCTGCCTTATTACACTGAGTATGATGCCCTCTCACACCATCCGTGTTTCTGCAAATGGTGTGATTTGTTTTCCTATGACTGAATAATATTCCATTGTTCATCTACTGATGGACACTGAGCTTGGCTATTGAGAACAGTGCTGTGGTAATCATAGGGATGCACGTGTCGCTTTTAAACTGGGGGCGGCAATGTCTCATTCATTCATTCATCTGTTTATTCATTTATTTTTTTATCATGAATCTACAATTATGTGGATCACATCATGTTTATTACACTCCCCCCATCACCAACGTAGGAATGGTTAAGGGACTGAGAAGGCTGGTTGTGAAGGATGGTTGCAGGCTGGTAAGGGGGCATTACGATTAGCTCACATAATGTGGGGGGGGAATTCTATAGGGAAGGCAGTATAGTTCAGAGAATTCAAGCAGTGATTCTTACTATGCTGGTGAACAGTGAGTGTAATGGGGTCTGGGGGGCGACTTGATGATCTGGGCAGTCTAGTAACCTTAATGTTCCTTATGTAATTGTAGACTGGTTATTGTGAATAGTGCTGCCATAAATTTAGGGGTGCAGATGTCTTTCTAGAACTGGGTTGCTGCATTCCTTATGTATGTATGTTTGTATGTATGTATGTGTGTATGTATGTATTCATCCATCCATGCATCCATTCATTCATTCTTTCATTCATTCATTCATTTATTATCTGTCTACCTATCTATCCATGGATGTTTCTGTCATTAATGCACAATTAGATGAGTTCCATTATGTTTACTAGACTCCCCCCATCACGCACGTGCCCCCAGATACCCCATTGCAGTCACTGTCCATGAGCATTGTAAGATACTGTAGAATCCCTACTTGTCTTTTCTGTGTTTTTCCGCCCTGTCTGTGACACCCCTCCCACATTATATATTCTTCTTCTAATGTGTCCTTACTTCGCCCCTCCCTAATCCCTCCATTCCCACCCATACACCTCAGTCTCTTTCCCTCTGTTAACTTTTAGTCCATTCTTGGGTTTTCTGAGACTGCTGCTGTTTCCTTCTTCAGTTTTTTGTTTGTTCTGATACTGTAATGATGAGTGATATCATTATACATATATATATATATATAGATATTTATATCTATATATATATATATGTGTATGTATGTAGGTAAGTAACTCTAATGTTTGCTAAGATGATGCAGCTCCGCAAGGCTGGGCACTGCCCCCCCCCGTGGGTGGAGTTTGTAAGCGCAGCACTGTTGCCTGGAGATTCCACGATGTCACAGTGGTGCCTCTGTCCTAGAGACATAATGTGTATGCTGAGAGGAGCAGGTGTGATTCGGGTGAGGTGGACACTGACCAACTTGACAGCATCAGGCTAAATGGAATCCAGAGCCAAGGTACTGTGTGTTCCTTTTCATTTTGTTGTCACTACTTCAAAGTTACATGAACAACATTATGGTTCCTAAGACTACCCCCACTGTCAAGTCCCCAGCACGTAGCCCGTAAGAGTCGCTGTCCAACAGCCCAGGAATATGCTGTAGAAGTGCTGCTGATCATCGCTATGTTATACGGACCTACCTAAGCTTGCCGCCGGGCCACAGCCTGTGTGCCACTCATAATGCCCCATTTTCCCTCTCTCCCTTCCCTCCTCAGCCATCCTCCTCAGTCCCATTCCCTTTGGTAAGTGTGAGTCCATTCTTGGGTTCGGTGCGGCTGCTACTGTCCTTTTCTATCACTCCTTTTCTTTTTTCTGGTACTCCACAGGTGAGTGAAATCAGTTGACACTTGTCTTTCTCTGCGTGGCTTATTTCGCTGAGCATGATACCCTCTACCTCCCTCCATGTTGTTGCACATGGTAGGATTGGTTTCTGCATATGGCAGAATAATATTCCACTTTTCATCCTCTGATAGACACTTACCTTGTCTGTTGTTGTGGACAGTGCTGTGATAATTATACGGGTGCACAGGTCTTTTTTAAACTGGGCTGCTGTATTCTAGTGTTTATTTCTGTATGTCTGGATGTATGAATATATTTAGTTAGTTCATTACTCACTTGTATATCTGTTATTTATTTATTTATTTATCATTAGTCTTCATCTACGTGAGTCTCATGTAGTTTAGTAAACTGTCCCCCACAATGAGATGCCCCCACATACCTCATTGCAGTCACTGTCCATGAGCATATTAAGATGCTGTAGAATCCCTTGTTGTCTTCTCTGTGTCGTACGTCCCTCCCCGTGCCCCCCTTCTGCTTTATGCATGCCAAAGGTAATGTGCACATTCGCCCCCGCTCCGCCTGACATTTTCCTCCGTTCCCACCTGTCCACGTCCATCCCTTTCCGTTTGGTAACTGTGAGTCCACTCTTGTGGTGCCGTTTTTCTTCTTCGGATGTCTCTTGGTTCCCCTCCTGCACAGGCGAGTGATATCATTTGATCCTTGTGTTTCTCCACCTGCCTGCCTTATTACACTGAGTATGATGCCCTCTCACACCATCCGTGTTTCTGCAAATGGTGTGATTTGTTTTCCTATGACTGAATAATATTCCATTGTTCATCTACTGATGGACACTGAGCTTGGCTATTGAGAACAGTGCTGTGGTAATCATAGGGATGCACGTGTCGCTTTTAAACTGGGGGCGGCAATGTCTCATTCATTCATTCATCTGTTTATTCATTTATTTTTTTATCATGAATCTACAATTATGTGGATCACATCATGTTTATTACACTCCCCTCATCACCAACGTAGGAATGGTTAAGGGACTGAGAAGGCTGGTTGTGAAGGATGGTTGCAGGCTGGTAAGGGGGCATTGCGATTAGCTCACATAATGTGGGGGGGGAATTCTATAGGGAAGGCAGTATAGTTCAGAGAATTGAAGCAGTGATTCTTACTATGCTGGTGAACAGTGAGTGTAATGGGGTCTGGGGGGCGACTTGATGATCTGGGCAGTCTAGTAACCTTAATGTTCCTTATGTAATTGTAGACTGGTTATTGTGAATAGTGCTGCCATAAATTTAGGGGTGCAGATGTCTTTCTAGAACTGGGTTGCTGCATTCCTTATGTATGTATGTTTGTATGTATGTATGTGTGTATGTATGTATTCATCCATCCATGCATCCATTCATTCATTCTTTCATTCATTCATTCATTCATTATCTGTCTACCTATCTATCCATGGATGTTTCTGTAATTAATGCACAATTAGATGAGTTCCATTATGTTTACTAGACTCCCCCCATCACGCACGTGCCCCCAGATACCCCATTGCAGTCACTGTCCATGAGCATAGTAAGATACTGTAGAATCCCTACTTGTCTTTTCTGTGTTTTTCCGCCCTGTCTGTGACACCCCTCCCACATTATATATTCTTCTTCTAATGTGTCCTTACTTCGCCCCTCCCTAATCCCTCCATTCCCACCCATACACCTCAGTCTCTTTCCCTCTGTTAACTTTTAGTCCATTCTTGGGTTTTCTGAGACTGCTGCTGTTTCCTTCTTCAGTTTTTTGTTTGTTCTGATACTGTAATGATGAGTGATATCATTATACATATATATATATATAGATAGATATTTATATCTATATATATATATATGTGTATGTATGTAGGTAAGTAACTCTAATGTTTGCTAAGATGATGCAGCTCCGCAAGGCTGGGCACTGCCCCCCCCCGTGGGTGGAGTTTGTAAGCGCAGCACTGTTGCCTGGAGATTCCACGATGTCACAGTGGTGCCTCTGTCCTAGAGACATAATGTGTATGCTGAGAGGAGCAGGTGTGATTCGGGTGAGGTGGACACTGACCAACTTGACAGCATCAGGCTAAATGGAATCCAGAGCCAAGGTACTGTGTGTTCCTTTTCATTTTGTTGTCACTACTTCAAAGTTACATGAACAACATTATGGTTCCTAAGACTACCCCCACTGTCAAGTCCCCAGCACGTAGCCCGTAAGAGTCGCTGTCCAACAGCCCAGGAATATGCTGTAGAAGTGCTGCTGATCATCGCTATGTTATACGGACCTACCTAAGCTTGCCGCCGGGCCACAGCCTGTGTGCCACTCATAATGCCCCATTTTCCCTCTCTCCCTTCCCTCCTCAGCCATCCTCCTCAGTCCCATTCCCTTTGGTAAGTGTGAGTCCATTCTTGGGTTCGGTGCGGCTGCTACTTCCTTTTCTATCACTCCTTTTCTTTTTTCTGGTATTCCACAGGTGAGTGAAATCAGTTGACACTTGTCTTTCTCTGCGTGGCTTATTTCGCTGAGCATGATACCCTCTACCTCCCTCCATGTTGTTGCACATGGTAGGATTGGTTTCTGCATATGGCAGAATAATATTCCACTTTTCATCCTCAGATAGACACTTACCTTGTCTGTTGTTGTGGACAGTGCTGTGATAATTATACGGGTGCACAGGTCTTTTTTAAACTGGGCTGCTGTATTCTAGTGTTTATTTCTGTATGTCCGGATGTATGAATATATTTAGTTAGTTCATTACTCACTTGTATATCTGTTATTTATTTATTTATTTATCATTAGTCTCCATCTACGTGAGTCTCACGTAGTTTAGTAAACTGCCCCCCACAATGAGATGCCCCCACATACCTCATTGCAGTCACTGTCCATGAGCATATTAAGATGCTGTAGAATCCCTTGTTGTCTTCTCTGTGTCGTACGTCCCTCCCCGTGCCCCCCTTCTGCTTTATGCATGCCAAAGGTAATGTGCACATTCGCCCCCGCTCCGCCTGACATTTTCCTCCGTTCCCACCTGTCCACGTCCATCCCTTTCCGTTTGGTAACTGTGAGTCCACTCTTGTGGTGCCGTTTTTCTTCTTCGGATGTCTCCTGGTTCCCCTCCTGCACAGGCGAGTGATATCATTTGATCCTTGTGTTTCTCCACCTGCCTGCCTTATTACACTGAGTATGATGCCCTCTCACACCATCCGTGTTTCTGCAAATGGTGTGATTTGTTTTCCTATGACTGAATAATATTCCATTGTTCATCTACTGATGGACACTGAGCTTGGCTATTGAGAACAGTGCTGTGGTAATCATAGGGATGCACGTGTCGCTTTTAAACTGGGGGCGGCAATGTCTCATTCATTCATTCATCTGTTTATTCATTTATTTTTTTATCATGAATCTACAATTATGTGGATCACATCATGTTTATTACACTCCCCTCATCACCAACGTAGGAATGGTTAAGGGACTGAGAAGGCTGGTTGTGAAGGATGGTTGCAGGCTGGAAAGGGGGCATTGCGATTAGCTCACATAATGTGGGGGGGGAATTCTATAGGGAAGGCAGTATAGTTCAGAGAATTCAAGCAGTGATTCTTACTATGCTGGTGAACAGTGAGTGTAATGGGGTCTGGGGGGCGACTTGATGATCTGGGCAGTCTAGTAACCTTAATGTTCCTCATGTAATTGTAGACTGGTTATTGTGAATAGTGCTGCCATAAATTTAGGGGTGCAGATGTCTTTCTAGAACTGGGTTGCTGCATTCCTTATGTATGTATGTTTGTATGTATGTATGTGTGTATGTATGTATTCATCCATCCATGCATCCATTCATTCTTTCATTCATTCATTCATTCATTATCTGTCTACCTACCTATCCATGGATGTTTCTGTCATTAATGCACAATTAGATGAGTTCCATTATGTTTACCAGACTCCCCCCATCACGCACGTGCCCCCAGATACCCCATTGCAGTCACTGTCCATGAGCATTGTAAGATACTGTAGAATCCATACTTGTCTTTTCTGTGTTTTTCCGCCCTGTCTGTGACACCCCTCCCACATTATATATTCTTCTTCTAATGTGTCCTTACTTCGCCCCTCCCTAATCCCTCCATTCCCACCCATACACCTCAGTCTCTTTCCCTCTGTTAACTTTTAGTCCATTCTTGGGTTTTCTGAGACTGCTGCTGTTTCCTTCTTCAGTTTTTTGTTTGTTCTGATACTGTAATGATGAGTGATATCATTATACATATATATATATATATAGATATTTATATCTATATACATATATGTGTATGTATGTAGGTAAGTAACTCTAATGTTTGCTAAGATGATGCAGCTCCGCAAGGCTGGGCACTGCCCCCCCCCGTGGGTGGAGTTTGTAAGCGCAGCACTGTTGCCTGGAGATTCCACGATGTCACAGTGGTGCCTCTGTCCTAGAGACATAATGTGTATGCTGAGAGGAGCAGGTGTGATTCGGGTGAGGTGGACACTGACCAACTTGACAGCATCAGGCTAAATGGAATCCAGAGCCAAGGTACTGTGTGTTCCTTTTCATTTTGTTGTCACTACTTCAAAGTTACATGAACAACATTATGGTTCCTAAGACTACCCCCACTGTCAAGTCCCCAGCACGTAGCCCGTAAGAGTCGCTGTCCAACAGCCCAGGAATATGCTGTAGAAGTGCTGCTGATCATCGCTATGTTATACGGACCTACCTAAGCTTGCCGCCGGGCCACAGCCTGTGTGCCACTCATAATGCCCCATTTTCCCTCTCTCCCTTCCCTCCTCAGCCATCCTCCTCAGTCCCATTCCCTTTGGTAAGTGTGAGTCCATTCTTGGGTTCGGTGCGGCTGCTACTGTCCTTTTCTATCACTCCTTTTCTTTTTTCTGGTACTCCACAGGTGAGTGAAATCAGTTGACACTTGTCTTTCTCTGCGTGGCTTATTTCGCTGAGCATGATACCCTCTACCTCCCTCCATGTTGTTGCACATGGTAGGATTGGTTTCTGCATATGGCAGAATAATATTCCACTTTTCATCCTCTGATAGACACTTACCTTGTCTGTTGTTGTGGACAGTGCTGTGATAATTATACGGGTGCACAGGTCTTTTTTAAACTGGGCTGCTGTATTCTAGTGTTTATTTCTGTATGTCCGGATGTATGAATATATTTAGTTAGTTCATTACTCACTTGTATATCTGTTATTTATTTATTTATTTATCATTAGTCTTCATCTACGTGAGTCTCATGTAGTTTAGTAAACTGCCCCCCACAATGAGATGCCCCCACATACCTCATTGCAGTCACTGTCCATGAGCATATTAAGATGCTGTAGAATCCCTTGTTGTCTTCTCTGTGTCGTACGTCCCTCCCCGTGCCCCCCTTCTGCTTTATGCATGCCAAAGGTAATGTGCACATTCGCCCCCGCTCCGCCTGACATTTTCCTCCGTTCCCACCTGTCCACGTCCATCCCTTTCCGTTTGGTAACTGTGAGTCCACTCTTGTGGTGCCGTTTTTCTTCTTCGGATGTCTCTTGGTTCCCCTCCTGCACAGGCGAGTGATATCATTTGATCCTTGTGTTTCTCCACCTGCCTGCCTTATTACACTGAGTATGATGCCCTCTCACACCATCCGTGTTTCTGCAAATGGTGTGATTTGTTTTCCTATGACTGAATAATATTCCATTGTTCATCTACTGATGGACACTGAGCTTGGCTATTGAGAACAGTGCTGTGGTAATCATAGGGATGCACGTGTCGCTTTTAAACTGGGGGCGGCAATGTCTCATTCATTCATTCATCTGTTTATTCATTTATTTTTTGATCATGAATCTACAATTATGTGGATCACGTCATGTTTATTACACTCCCCCCATCACCAACGTAGGAATGGTTAAGGGACTGAGAAGGCTGGTTGTGAAGGATGGTTGCAGGCTGGTAAGGGGGCATTGCGATTAGCTCACATAATGTGGGGGGGGAATTCTATAGGGAAGGCAGTATAGTTCAGAGAATTCAAGCAGTGATTCTTACTATGCTGGTGAACAGTGAGTGTAATGGGGTCTGGGGGGCGACTTGGTGATCTGGGCAGTCTAGTAACCTTAATGTTCCTTATGTAATTGTAGACTGGTTATTGTGAATAGTGCTGCCATAAATTTAGGGGTGCAGATGTCTTTCTAGAACTGGGTTGCTGCATTCCTTATGTATGTATGTTTGTATGTATGTATGTGTGTATGTATGTATTCATCCATCCATGCATCCATTCATTCATTCTTTCATTCATTCATTCATTCATTATCTGTCTACCTATCTATCCATGGATGTTTCTGTCATTAATGCACAATTAGATGAGTTCCATTATGTTTACTAGACTCCCCCCATCACGCACGTGCCCCCAGATACCCCATTGCAGTCACTGTCCATGAGCATAGTAAGATACTGTAGAATCCCTACTTGTCTTTTCTGTGTTTTTCCGCCCTGTCTGTGACACCCCTCCCACATTATATATTCTTCTTCTAATGTGTCCTTACTTCGCCCCTCCCTAATCCCTCCATTCCCACCCATACACCTCAGTCTCTTTCCCTCTGTTAACTTTTAGTCCATTCTTGGGTTTTCTGAGACTGCTGCTGTTTCCTTCTTCAGTTTTTTGTTTGTTCTGATACTGTAATGATGAGTGATATCATTATACATATATATATATATATCGATATTTATATCTATATATATATGTGTATGTATGTAGGTAAGTAACTCTAATGTTTGCTAAGATGATGCAGCTCCGCAAGGCTGGGCACTGCCCCCCCCCGTGGGTGGAGTTTGTAAGCGCAGCACTGTTGCCTGGAGATTCCACGATGTCACAGTGGTGCCTCTGTCCTAGAGACATAATGTGTATGCTGAGAGGAGCAGGTGTGATTCGGGTGAGGTGGACACTGACCAACTTGACAGCATCAGGCTAAATGGAATCCAGAGCCAAGGTACTGTGTGTTCCTTTTCATTTTGTTGTCACTACTTCAAAGTTACATGAACAACATTATGGTTCCTAAGACTACCCCCACTGTCAAGTCCCCAGCACGTAGCCCGTAAGAGTCGCTGTCCAACAGCCCAGGAATATGCTGTAGAAGTGCTGCTGATCATCGCTATGTTATACGGACCTACCTAAGCTTGCCGCCGGGCCACAGCCTGTGTGCCACTCATAATGCCCCATTTTCCCTCTCTCCCTTCCCTCCTCAGCCATCCTCCTCAGTCCCATTCCCTTTGGTAAGTGTGAGTCCATTCTTGGGTTCGGTGCGGCTGCTACTGTCCTTTTCTATCACTCCTTTTCTTTTTTCTGGTACTCCACAGGTGAGTGAAATCAGTTGACACTTGTCTTTCTCTGCGTGGCTTATTTCGCTGAGCATGATACCCTCTACCTCCCTCCATGTTGTTGCACATGGTAGGATTGGTTTCTGCATATGGCAGAATAATATTCCACTTTTCATCCTCTGATAGACACTTACCTTGTCTGTTGTTGTGGACAGTGCTGTGATAATTATACGGGTGCACAGGTCTTTTTTAAACTGGGCTGCTGTATTCTAGTGTTTATTTCTGTATGTCCGGATGTATGAATATATTTAGTTAGTTCATTACTCACTTGTATATCTGTTATTTATTTATTTATTTATCATTAGTCTTCATCTACGTGAGTCTCATGTAGTTTAGTAAACTGCCCCCCACAATGAGATGCCCCCACATACCTCATTGCAGTCACTGTCCATGAGCATATTAAGATGCTGTAGAATCCCTTGTTGTCTTCTCTGTGTCGTACGTCCCTCCCCGTGCCCCCCTTCTGCTTTATGCATGCCAAAGGTAATGTGCACATTCGCCCCCGCTCCGCCTGACATTTTCCTCCGTTCCCACCTGTCCACGTCCATCCCTTTCCGTTTGGTAACTGTGAGTCCACTCTTGTGGTGCCGTTTTTCTTCTTCGGATGTCTCTTGGTTCCCCTCCTGCACAGGCGAGTGATATCATTTGATCCTTGTGTTTCTCCACCTGCCTGCCTTATTACACTGAGTATGATGCCCTCTCACACCATCCGTGTTTCTGCAAATGGTGTGATTTGTTTTCCTATGACTGAATAATATTCCATTGTTCATCTACTGATGGACACTGAGCTTGGCTATTGAGAACAGTGCTGTGGTAATCATAGGGATGCACGTGTCGCTTTTAAACTGGGGGCGGCAATGTCTCATTCATTCATTCATCTGTTTATTCATTTATTTTTTTATCATGAATCTACAATTATGTGGATCACATCATGTTTATTACACTCCCCTCATCACCAACGTAGGAATGGTTAAGGGACTGAGAAGGCTGGTTGTGAAGGATGGTTGCAGGCTGGTAAGGGGGCATTGCGATTAGCTCACATAATGTGGGGGGGGAATTCTATAGGGAAGGCAGTATAGTTCAGAGAATTCAAGCAGTGATTCTTACTATGCTGGTGAACAGTGAGTGTAATGGGGTCTGGGGGGCGACTTGGTGATCTGGGCAGTCTAGTAACCTTAATGTTCCTTATGTAATTGTAGACTGGTTATTGTGAATAGTGCTGCCATAAATTTAGGGGTGCAGATGTCTTTCTAGAACTGGGTTGCTGCATTCCTTATGTATGTATGTTTGTATGTATGTATGTGTGTATGTATGTATTCATCCATCCATGCATCCATTCATTCATTCTTTCATTCATTCATTCATTCATTATCTGTCTACCTACCTATCCATGGATGTTTCTGTCATTAATGCACAATTAGATGAGTTCCATTATGTTTACCAGACTCCCCCCATCACGCACGTGCCCCCAGATACCCCATTGCAGTCACTGTCCATGAGCATAGTAAGATACTGTAGAATCCCTACTTGTCTTTTCTGTGTTTTTCCGCCCTGTCTGTGACACCCCTCCCACATTATATATTCTTCTTCTAATGTGTCCTTACTTCGCCCCTCCCTAATCCCTCCATTCCCACCCATACACCTCAGTCTCTTTCCCTCTGTTAACTTTTAGTCCATTCTTGGGTTTTCTGAGACTGCTGCTGTTTCCTTCTTCAGTTTTTTGTTTGTTCTGATACTGTAATGATGAGTGATATCATTATACATATATATATATAGATAGATATTTATATCTATATGTGTATGTATGTAGGTAAGTAACTCTAATGTTTGCTAAGATGATGCAGCTCCGCAAGGCTGGGCACTGCCCCCCCCCGTGGGTGGAGTTTGTAAGCGCAGCACTGTTGCCTGGAGATTCCACGATGTCACAGTGGTGCCTCTGTCCTAGAGACATAATGTGTATGCTGAGAGGAGCAGGTGTGATTCGGGTGAGGTGGACACTGACCAACTTGACAGCATCAGGCTAAGTGGAATCCAGAGCCAAGGTACTGTGTGTTCCTTTTCATTTTGTTGTCACTACTTCAAAGTTACATGAACAACATTATGGTTCCTAAGACTACCCCCACTGTCAAGTCCCCAGCACGTAGCCCGTAAGAGTCGCTGTCCAACAGCCCAGGAATATGCTGTAGAAGTGCTGCTGATCATCGCTATGTTATACGGACCTACCTAAGCTTGCCGCCGGGCCACAGCCTGTGTGCCACTCATAATGCCCCATTTTCCCTCTCTCCCTTCCCTCCTCAGCCATCCTCCTCAGTCCCATTCCCTTTGGTAAGTGTGAGTCCATTCTTGGGTTCGGTGCGGCTGCTACTGTCCTTTTCTATCACTCCTTTTCTTTTTTCTGGTACTCCACAGGTGAGTGAAATCAGTTGACACTTGTCTTTCTCTGCGTGGCTTATTTCGCTGAGCATGATACCCTCTACCTCCCTCCATGTTGTTGCACATGGTAGGATTGGTTTCTGCATATGGCAGAATAATATTCCACTTTTCATCCTCTGATAGACACTTACCTTGTCTGTTGTTGTGGACAGTGCTGTGATAATTATACGGGTGCACAGGTCTTTTTTAAACTGGGCTGCTGTATTCTAGTGTTTATTTCTGTATGTCCGGATGTATGAATATATTTAGTTAGTTCATTACTCACTTGTATATCTGTTATTTATTTATTTATTTATCATTAGTCTTCATCTACGTGAGTCTCATGTAGTTTAGTAAACTGCCCCCCACAATGAGATGCCCCCACATACCTCATTGCAGTCACTGTCCATGAGCATATTAAGATGCTGTAGAATCCCTTGTTGTCTTCTCTGTGTCGTACGTCCCTCCCCGTGCCCCCCTTCTGCTTTATGCATGCCAAAGGTAATGTGCACATTCGCCCCCGCTCCGCCTGACATTTTCCTCCGTTCCCACCTGTCCACGTCCATCCCTTTCCGTTTGGTAACTGTGAGTCCACTCTTGTGGTGCCGTTTTTCTTCTTCGGATGTCTCTTGGTTCCCCTCCTGCACAGGCGAGTGATATCATTTGATCCTTGTGTTTCTCCACCTGCCTGCCTTATTACACTGAGTATGATGCCCTCTCACACCATCCGTGTTTCTGCAAATGGTGTGATTTGTTTTCCTATGACTGAATAATATTCCATTGTTCATCTACTGATGGACACTGAGCTTGGCTATTGAGAACAGTGCTGTGGTAATCATAGGGATGCACGTGTCGCTTTTAAACTGGGGGCGGCAATGTCTCATTCATTCATTCATCTGTTTATTCATTTATTTTTTTATCATGAATCTACAATTATGTGGATCACATCATGTTTATTACACTCCCCTCATCACCAACGTAGGAATTGTTAAGGGACTGAGAAGGCTGGTTGTGAAGGATGGTTGCAGGCTGGTAAGGGGGCATTGCGATTAGCTCACTTAATGTGGGGGGGGAATTCTATAGGGAAGGCAGTATAGTTCAGAGAATTGAAGCAGTGATTCTTACTATGCTGGTGAACAGTGAGTGTAATGGGGTCTGGGGGGCGACTTGATGATCTGGGCAGTCTAGTAACCTTAATGTTCCTTATGTAATTGTAGACTGGTTATTGTGAATAGTGCTGCCATAAATTTAGGGGTGCAGATGTCTTTCTAGAACTGGGTTGCTGCATTCCTTATGTATGTATGTTTGTATGTATGTATGTGTGTATGTATGTATTCATCCATCCATGCATCCATTCATTCATTCTTTCATTCATTCATTCATTCATTATCTGTCTACCTATCTATCCATGGATGTTTCTGTCATTAATGCACAATTAGATGAGTTCCATTATGTTTACTAGACTCCCCCCATCACGCACGTGCCCCCAGATACCCCATTGCAGTCACTGTCCATGAGCATAGTAAGATACTGTAGAATCCCTACTTGTCTTTTCTGTGTTTTTCCGCCCTGTCTGTGACACCCCTCCCACATTATATATTCTTCTTCTAATGTGTCCTTACTTCGCCCCTCCCTAATCCCTCCATTCCCACCCATACACCTCAGTCTCTTTCCCTCTGTTAACTTTTAGTCCATTCTTGGGTTTTCTGAGACTGCTGCTGTTTCCTTCTTCAGTTTTTTGTTTGTTCTGATACTGTAATGATGAGTGATATCGTTATACATATATATATATATAGGTAGATATTTATATCTATATATATATATATGTGTATGTATGTAGGTAAGTAACTCTAATGTTTGCTAAGATGATGCAGCTCCGCAAGGCTGGGCACTGCCCCCCCCCGTGGGTGGAGTTTGTAAGCGCAGCACTGTTGCCTGGAGATTCCACGATGTCACAGTGGTGCCTCTGTCCTAGAGACATAATGTGTATGCTGAGAGGAGCAGGTGTGATTCGGGTGAGGTGGACACTGACCAACTTGACAGCATCAGGCTAAATGGAATCCAGAGCCAAGGTACTGTGTGTTCCTTTTCATTTTGTTGTCACTACTTCAAAGTTACATGAACAACATTATGGTTCCTAAGACTACCCCCACTGTCAAGTCCCCAGCACGTAGCCCGTAAGAGTCGCTGTCCAACAGCCCAGGAATATGCTGTAGAAGTGCTGCTGATCATCGCTATGTTATACGGACCTACCTAAGCTTGCCGCCGGGCCACAGCCTGTGTGCCACTCATAATGCCCCATTTTCCCTCTCTCCCTTCCCTCCTCAGCCATCCTCCTCAGTCCCATTCCCTTTGGTAAGTGTGAGTCCATTCTTGGGTTCGGTGCGGCTGCTACTGTCCTTTTCTATCACTCCTTTTCTTTTTTCTGGTACTCCACAGGTGAGTGAAATCAGTTGACACTTGTCTTTCTCTGCGTGGCTTATTTCGCTGAGCATGATACCCTCTACCTCCCTCCATGTTGTTGCACATGGTAGGATTGGTTTCTGCATATGGCAGAATAATATTCCACTTTTCATCCTCAGATAGACACTTACCTTGTCTGTTGTTGTGGACAGTGCTGTGATAATTATACGGGTGCACAGGTCTTTTTTAAACTGGGCTGCTGTATTCTAGTGTTTATTTCTGTATGTCCGGATGTATGAATATATTTAGTTAGTTCATTACTCACTTGTATATCTGTTATTTATTTATTTATTTATCATTAGTCTCCATCTACGTGAGTCTCACGTAGTTTAGTAAACTGCCCCCCACAATGAGATGCCCCCACATACCTCATTGCAGTCACTGTCCATGAGCATATTAAGATGCTGTAGAATCCCTTGTTGTCTTCTCTGTGTCGTACGTCCCTCCCCGTGCCCCCCTTCTGCTTTATGCATGCCAAAGGTAATGTGCACATTCGCCCCCGCTCCGCCTGACATTTTCCTCCGTTCCCACCTGTCCACGTCCATCCCTTTCCGTTTGGTAACTGTGAGTCCACTCTTGTGGTGCCGTTTTTCTTCTTCGGATGTCTCTTGGTTCCCCTCCTGCACAGGCGAGTGATATCATTTGATCCTTGTGTTTCTCCACCTGCCTGCCTTATTACACTGAGTATGATGCCCTCTCACACCATCCGTGTTTCTGCAAATGGTGTGATTTGTTTTCCTATGACTGAATAATATTCCATTGTTCATCTACTGATGGACACTGAGCTTGGCTATTGAGAACAGTGCTGTGGTAATCATAGGGATGCACGTGTCGCTTTTAAACTGGGGGCGGCAATGTCTCATTCATTCATTCATCTGTTTATTCATTTATTTTTTTATCATGAATCTACAATTATGTGGATCACATCATGTTTATTACACTCCCCTCATCACCAACGTAGGAATGGTTAAGGGACTGAGAAGGCTGGTTGTGAAGGATGGTTGCAGGCTGGTAAGGGGGCATTGCGATTAGCTCACATAATGTGGGGGGGGAATTCTATAGGGAAGGCAGTATAGTTCAGAGAATTCAAGCAGTGATTCTTACTATGCTGGTGAACAGTGAGTGTAATGGGGTCTGGGGGGCGACTTGGTGATCTGGGCAGTCTAGTAACCTTAATGTTCCTTATGTAATTGTAGACTGGTTATTGTGAATAGTGCTGCCATAAATTTAGGGGTGCAGATGTCTTTCTAGAACTGGGTTGCTGCATTCCTTATGTATGTATGTTTGTATGTATGTATGTGTGTATGTATGTATTCATCCATCCATGCATCCATTCATTCATTCTTTCATTCATTCATTCATTCATTATCTGTCTACCTACCTATCCATGGATGTTTCTGTCATTAATGCACAATTAGATGAGTTCCATTATGTTTACCAGACTCCCCCCATCACGCACGTGCCCCCAGATACCCCATTGCAGTCACTGTCCATGAGCATAGTAAGATACTGTAGAATCCCTACTTGTCTTTTCTGTGTTTTTCCGCCCTGTCTGTGACACCCCTCCCACATTATATATTCTTCTTCTAATGTGTCCTTACTTCGCCCCTCCCTAATCCCTCCATTCCCACCCATACACCTCAGTCTCTTTCCCTCTGTTAACTTTTAGTCCATTCTTGGGTTTTCTGAGACTGCTGCTGTTTCCTTCTTCAGTTTTTTGTTTGTTCTGATACTGTAATGATGAGTGATATCATTATACATATATATATATAGATAGATATTTATATCTATATGTGTATGTATGTAGGTAAGTAACTCTAATGTTTGCTAAGATGATGCAGCTCCGCAAGGCTGGGCACTGCCCTCCCCCGTGGGTGGAGTTTGTAAGCGCAGCACTGTTGCCTGGAGATTCCACGATGTCACAGTGGTGCCTCTGTCCTAGAGACATAATGTGTATGCTGAGAGGAGCAGGTGTGATTCGGGTGAGGTGGACACTGACCAACTTGACAGCATCAGGCTAAATGGAATCCAGAGCCAAGGTACTGTGTGTTCCTTTTCATTTTGTTGTCACTACTTCAAAGTTACATGAACAACATTATGGTTCCTAAGACTACCCCCACTGTCAAGTCCCCAGCACGTAGCCCGTAAGAGTCGCTGTCCAACAGCCCAGGAATATGCTGTAGAAGTGCTGCTGATCATCGCTATGTTATACGGACCTACCTAAGCTTGCCGCCGGGCCACAGCCTGTGTGCCACTCATAATGCCCCATTTTCCCTCTCTCCCTTCCCTCCTCAGCCATCCTCCTCAGTCCCATTCCCTTTGGTAAGTGTGAGTCCATTCTTGGGTTCGGTGCGGCTGCTACTGTCCTTTTCTATCACTCCTTTTCTTTTTTCTGGTACTCCACAGGTGAGTGAAATCAGTTGACACTTGTCTTTCTCTGCGTGGCTTATTTCGCTGAGCATGATACCCTCTACCTCCCTCCATGTTGTTGCACATGGTAGGATTGGTTTCTGCATATGGCAGAATAATATTCCACTTTTCATCCTCTGATAGACACTTACCTTGTCTGTTGTTGTGGACAGTGCTGTGATAATTATACGGGTGCACAGGTCTTTTTTAAACTGGGCTGCTGTATTCTAGTGTTTATTTCTGTATGTCCGGATGTATGAATATATTTAGTTAGTTCATTACTCACTTGTATATCTGTTATTTATTCATTTATTTATCATTAGTCTTCATCTACGTGAGTCTCATGTAGTTTAGTAAACTGCCCCCCACAATGAGATGCCCCCACATACCTCATTGCAGTCACTGTCCATGAGCATATTAAGATGCTGTAGAATCCCTTGTTGTCTTCTCTGTGTCGTACGTCCCTCCCTGTGCCCCCCTTCTGCTTTATGCATGCCAAAGGTAATGTGCACATTCGCCCCCGCTCCGCCTGACATTTTCCTCCGTTCCCACCTGTCCACGTCCATCCCTTTCCGTTTGGTAACTGTGAGTCCACTCTTGTGGTGCCGTTTTTCTTCTTCGGATGTCTCTTGGTTCCCCTCCTGCACAGGCGAGTGATATCATTTGATCCTTGTGTTTCTCCACCTGCCTGCCTTATTACACTGAGTATGATGCCCTCTCACACCATCCGTGTTTCTGCAAATGGTGTGATTTGTTTTCCTATGACTGAATAATATTCCATTGTTCATCTACTGATGGACACTGAGCTTGGCTATTGAGAACAGTGCTGTGGTAATCATAGGGATGCACGTGTCGCTTTTAAACTGGGGGCGGCAATGTCTCATTCATTCATTCATCTGTTTATTCATTTATTTTTTTATCATGAATCTACAATTATGTGGATCACATCATGTTTATTACACTCCCCTCATCACCAACGTAGGAATGGTTAAGGGACTGAGAAGGCTGGTTGTGAAGGATGGTTGCAGGCTGGTAAGGGGGCATTGCGATTAGCTCACATAATGTGGGGGGGGAATTCTATAGGGAAGGCAGTATAGTTCAGAGAATTCAAGCAGTGATTCTTACTATGCTGGTGAACAGTGAGTGTAATGGGGTCTGGGGGGCGACTTGGTGATCTGGGCAGTCTAGTAACCTTAATGTTCCTTATGTAATTGTAGACTGGTTATTGTGAATAGTGCTGCCATAAATTTAGGGGTGCAGATGTCTTTCTAGAACTGGGTTGCTGCATTCCTTATGTATGTATGTTTGTATGTATGTATGTGTGTATGTATGTATTCATCCATCCATGCATCCATTCATTCATTCTTTCATTCATTCATTCATTCATTATCTGTCTACCTACCTATCCATGGATGTTTCTGTCATTAATGCACAATTAGATGAGTTCCATTATGTTTACCAGACTCCCCCCATCACGCACGTGCCCCCAGATACCCCATTGCAGTCACTGTCCATGAGCATAGTAAGATACTGTAGAATCCCTACTTGTCTTTTCTGTGTTTTTCCGCCCTGTCTGTGACACCCCTCCCACATTATATATTCTTCTTCTAATGTGTCCTTACTTCGCCCCTCCCTAATCCCTCCATTCCCACCCATACACCTCAGTCTCTTTCCCTCTGTTAACTTTTAGTCCATTCTTGGGTTTTCTGAGACTGCTGCTGTTTCCTTCTTCAGTTTTTTGTTTGTTCTGATACTGTAATGATGAGTGATATCATTATACATATATATATATAGATAGATATTTATATCTATATGTGTATGTATGTAGGTAAGTAACTCTAATGTTTGCTAAGATGATGCAGCTCCGCAAGGCTGGGCACTGCCCTCCCCCGTGGGTGGAGTTTGTAAGCGCAGCACTGTTGCCTGGAGATTCCACGATGTCACAGTGGTGCCTCTGTCCTAGAGACATAATGTGTATGCTGAGAGGAGCAGGTGTGATTCGGGTGAGGTGGACACTGACCAACTTGACAGCATCAGGCTAAATGGAATCCAGAGCCAAGGTACTGTGTGTTCCTTTTCATTTTGTTGTCACTACTTCAAAGTTACATGAACAACATTATGGTTCCTAAGACTACCCCCACTGTCAAGTCCCCAGCACGTAGCCCGTAAGAGTCGCTGTCCAACAGCCCAGGAATATGCTGTAGAAGTGCTGCTGATCATCGCTATGTTATACGGACCTACCTAAGCTTGCCGCCGGGCCACAGCCTGTGTGCCACTCATAATGCCCCATTTTCCCTCTCTCCCTTCCCTCCTCAGCCATCCTCCTCAGTCCCATTCCCTTTGGTAAGTGTGAGTCCATTCTTGGGTTCGGTGCGGCTGCTACTGTCCTTTTCTATCACTCCTTTTCTTTTTTCTGGTACTCCACAGGTGAGTGAAATCAGTTGACACTTGTCTTTCTCTGCGTGGCTTATTTCGCTGAGCATGATACCCTCTACCTCCCTCCATGTTGTTGCACATGGTAGGATTGGTTTCTGCATATGGCAGAATAATATTCCACTTTTCATCCTCTGATAGACACTTACCTTGTCTGTTGTTGTGGACAGTGCTGTGATAATTATACGGGTGCACAGGTCTTTTTTAAACTGGGCTGCTGTATTCTAGTGTTTATTTCTGTATGTCCGGATGTATGAATATATTTAGTTAGTTCATTACTCACTTGTATATCTGTTATTTATTTATTTATTTATCATTAGTCTTCATCTACGTGAGTCTCATGTAGTTTAGTAAACTGCCCCCCACAATGAGATGCCCCCACATACCTCATTGCAGTCACTGTCCATGAGCATATTAAGATGCTGTAGAATCCCTTGTTGTCTTCTCTGTGTCGTACGTCCCTCCCCGTGCCCCCCTTCTGCTTTATGCATGCCAAAGGTAATGTGCACATTCGCCCCCGCTCCGCCTGACATTTTCCTCCGTTCCCACCTGTCCACGTCCATCCCTTTCCGTTTGGTAACTGTGAGTCCACTCTTGTGGTGCCGTTTTTCTTCTTCGGATGTCTCTTGGTTCCCCTCCTGCACAGGCGAGTGATATCATTTGATCCTTGTGTTTCTCCACCTGCCTGCCTTATTACACTGAGTATGATGCCCTCTCACACCATCCGTGTTTCTGCAAATGGTGTGATTTGTTTTCCTATGACTGAATAATATTCCATTGTTCATCTACTGATGGACACTGAGCTTGGCTATTGAGAACAGTGCTGTGGTAATCATAGGGATGCACGTGTCGCTTTTAAACTGGGGGCGGCAATGTCTCATTCATTCATTCATCTGTTTATTCATTTATTTTTTTATCATGAATCTACAATGATGTGGATCACATCATGTTTATTACACTCCCCTCATCACCAATGTAGGAATGGTTAAGGGACTGAGAAGGCTGGTTGTGAAGGATGGTTGCAGGCTGGTAAGGGGGCATTGCGATTAGCTCACATAATGTGGGGGGGGAATTCTATAGGGAAGGCAGTATAGTTCAGAGAATTGAAGCAGTGATTCTTACTATGCTGGTTAACAGTGAGTGTAATGGGGTCTGGGGGGGCGACTTGATGATCTGGGCAGTCTAGTAACCTTAATGTTCCTTATGTAATTGTAGACTGGTTATTGTGAATAGTGCTGCCATAAATTTAGGGGTGCAGATGTCTTTCTAGAACTGGGTTGCTGCATTCCTTATGTATGTATGTTTGTATGTATGTATGTGTGTATGTATGTATTCATCCATCCATGCATCCATTCATTCATTCTTTCATTCATTCATTCATTCATTATCTGTCTACCTACCTATCCATGGATGTTTCTGTCATTAATGCACAATTAGATGAGTTCCATTATGTTTACCAGACTCCCCCCATCACGCACGTGCCCCCAGATACCCCATTGCAGTCACTGTCCATGAGCATAGTAAGATACTGTAGAATCCCTACTTGTCTTTTCTGTGTTTTTCCGCCCTGTCTGTGACACCCCTCCCACATTATATATTCTTCTTCTAATGTGTCCTTACTTCGCCCCTCCCTAATCCCTCCATTCCCACCCATACACCTCAGTCTCTTTCCCTCTGTTAACTTTTAGTCCATTCTTGGGTTTTCTGAGACTGCTGCTGTTTCCTTCTTCAGTTTTTTGTTTGTTCTGATACTGTAATGATGAGTGATATCATTATACATATATATATATATAGATATTTATATCTATATGTGTATGTATGTAGGTAAGTAACTCTAATGTTTGCTAAGATGATGCAGCTCCGCAAGGCTGGGCACTGCCCCCCCCCGTGGGTGGAGTTTGTAAGCGCAGCACTGTTGCCTGGAGATTCCACGATGTCACAGTGGTGCCTCTGTCCTAGAGACATAATGTGTATGCTGAGAGGAGCAGGTGTGATTCGGGTGAGGTGGACACTGACCAACTTGACAGCATCAGGCTAAATGGAATCCAGAGCCAAGGTACTGTGTGTTCCTTTTCATTTTGTTGTCACTACTTCAAAGTTACATGAACAACATTATGGTTCCTAAGACTACCCCCACTGTCAAGTCCCCAGCACGTAGCCCGTAAGAGTCGCTGTCCAACAGCCCAGGAATATGCTGTAGAAGTGCTGCTGATCATCGCTATGTTATACGGACCTACCTAAGCTTGCCGCCGGGCCACAGCCTGTGTGCCACTCATAATGCCCCATTTTCCCTCTCTCCCTTCCCTCCTCAGCCATCCTCCTCAGTCCCATTCCCTTTGGTAAGTGTGAGTCCATTCTTGGGTTCGGTGCGGCTGCTACTGTCCTTTTCTATCACTCCTTTTCTTTTTTCTGGTACTCCACAGGTGAGTGAAATCAGTTGACACTTGTCTTTCTCTGCGTGGCTTATTTCGCTGAGCATGATACCCTCTACCTCCCTCCATGTTGTTGCACATGGTAGGATTGGTTTCTGCATATGGCAGAATAATATTCCACTTTTCATCCTCTGATAGACACTTACCTTGTCTGTTGTTGTGGACAGTGCTGTGATAATTATACGGGTGCACAGGTCTTTTTTAAACTGGGCTGCTGTATTCTAGTGTTTATTTCTGTATGTCTGGATGTATGAATATATTTAGTTAGTTCATTACTCACTTGTATATCTGTTATTTATTTATTTATTTATCATTAGTCTTCATCTACGTGAGTCTCATGTAGTTTAGTAAACTGCCCCCCACAATGAGATGCCCCCACATACCTCATTGCAGTCACTGTCCATGAGCATATTAAGATGCTGTAGAATCCCTTGTTGTCTTCTCTGTGTCGTACGTCCCTCCCCGTGCCCCCCTTCTGCTTTATGCATGCCAAAGGTAATGTGCACATTCGCCCCCGCTCCGCCTGACATTTTCCTCCGTTCCCACCTGTCCACGTCCATCCCTTTCCGTTTGGTAACTGTGAGTCCACTCTTGTGGTGCCGTTTTTCTTCTTCGGATGTCTCTTGGTTCCCCTCCTGCACAGGCGAGTGATATCATTTGATCCTTGTGTTTCTCCACCTGCCTGCCTTATTACACTGAGTATGATGCCCTCTCACACCATCCGTGTTTCTGCAAATGGTGTGATTTGTTTTCCTATGACTGAATAATATTCCATTGTTCATCTACTGATGGACACTGAGCTTGGCTATTGAGAACAGTGCTGTGGTAATCATAGGGATGCACGTGTCGCTTTTAAACTGGGGGCGGCAATGTCTCATTCATTCATTCATCTGTTTATTCATTTATTTTTTTATCATGAATCTACAATTATGTGGATCACATCATGTTTATTACACTCCCCTCATCACCAACGTAGGAATGGTTAAGGGACTGAGAAGGCTGGTTGTGAAGGATGGTTGCAGGCTGGTAAGGGGGCATTGCGATTAGCTCACATAATGTGGGGGGGGAATTCTATAGGGAAGGCAGTATAGTTCAGAGAATTGAAGCAGTGATTCTTACTATGCTGGTGAACAGTGAGTGTAATGGGGTCTGGGGGGCGACTTGATGATCTGGGCAGTCTAGTAACCTTAATGTTCCTTATGTAATTGTAGACTGGTTATTGTGAATAGTGCTGCCATAAATTTAGGGGTGCAGATGTCTTTCTAGAACTGGGTTGCTGCATTCCTTATGTATGTATGTTTGTATGTATGTATGTGTGTATGTATGTATTCATCCATCCATGCATCCATTCATTCATTCTTTCATTCATTCATTCATTCATTATCTGTCTACCTATCTATCCATGGATGTTTCTGTAATTAATGCACAATTAGATGAGTTCCATTATGTTTACTAGACTCCCCCCATCACGCACGTGCCCCCAGATACCCCATTGCAGTCACTGTCCATGAGCATAGTAAGATACTGTAGAATCCCTACTTGTCTTTTCTGTGTTTTTCCGCCCTGTCTGTGACACCCCTCCCACATTATATATTCTTCTTCTAATGTGTCCTTACTTCGCCCCTCCCTAATCCCTCCATTCCCACCCATACACCTCAGTCTCTTTCCCTCTGTTAACTTTTAGTCCATTCTTGGGTTTTCTGAGACTGCTGCTGTTTCCTTCTTCAGTTTTTTGTTTGTTCTGATACTGTAATGATGAGTGATATCGTTATACATATATATATATATAGATAGATATTTATATCTATATATATATATATGTGTATGTATGTAGGTAAGTAACTCTAATGTTTGCTAAGATGATGCAGCTCCGCAAGGCTGGGCACTGCCCCCCCCCGTGGGTGGAGTTTGTAAGCGCAGCACTGTTGCCTGGAGATTCCACGATGTCACAGTGGTGCCTCTGTCCTAGAGACATAATGTGTATGCTGAGAGGAGCAGGTGTGATTCGGGTGAGGTGGACACTGACCAACTTGACAGCATCAGGCTAAATGGAATCCAGAGCCAAGGTACTGTGTGTTCCTTTTCATTTTGTTGTCACTACTTCAAAGTTACATGAACAACATTATGGTTCCTAAGACTACCCCCACTGTCAAGTCCCCAGCACGTAGCCCGTAAGAGTCGCTGTCCAACAGCCCAGGAATATGCTGTAGAAGTGCTGCTGATCATCGCTATGTTATACGGACCTACCTAAGCTTGCCGCCGGGCCACAGCCTGTGTGCCACTCATAATGCCCCATTTTCCCTCTCTCCCTTCCCTCCTCAGCCATCCTCCTCAGTCCCATTCCCTTTGGTAAGTGTGAGTCCATTCTTGGGTTCGGTGCGGCTGCTACTTCCTTTTCTATCACTCCTTTTCTTTTTTCTGGTATTCCACAGGTGAGTGAAATCAGTTGACACTTGTCTTTCTCTGCGTGGCTTATTTCGCTGAGCATGATACCCTCTACCTCCCTCCATGTTGTTGCACATGGTAGGATTGGTTTCTGCATATGGCAGAATAATATTCCACTTTTCATCCTCAGATAGACACTTACCTTGTCTGTTGTTGTGGACAGTGCTGTGATAATTATACGGGTGCACAGGTCTTTTTTAAACTGGGCTGCTGTATTCTAGTGTTTATTTCTGTATGTCCGGATGTATGAATATATTTAGTTAGTTCATTACTCACTTGTATATCTGTTATTTATTTATTTATTTATCATTAGTCTCCATCTACGTGAGTCTCACGTAGTTTAGTAAACTGCCCCCCACAATGAGATGCCCCCACATACCTCATTGCAGTCACTGTCCATGAGCATATTAAGATGCTGTAGAATCCCTTGTTGTCTTCTCTGTGTCGTACGTCCCTCCCCGTGCCCCCCTTCTGCTTTATGCATGCCAAAGGTAATGTGCACATTCGCCCCCGCTCCGCCTGACATTTTCCTCCGTTCCCACCTGTCCACGTCCATCCCTTTCCGTTTGGTAACTGTGAGTCCACTCTTGTGGTGCCGTTTTTCTTCTTCGGATGTCTCCTGGTTCCCCTCCTGCACAGGCGAGTGATATCATTTGATCCTTGTGTTTCTCCACCTGCCTGCCTTATTACACTGAGTATGATGCCCTCTCACACCATCCGTGTTTCTGCAAATGGTGTGATTTGTTTTCCTATGACTGAATAATATTCCATTGTTCATCTACTGATGGACACTGAGCTTGGCTATTGAGAACAGTGCTGTGGTAATCATAGGGATGCACGTGTCGCTTTTAAACTGGGGGCGGCAATGTCTCATTCATTCATTCATCTGTTTATTCATTTATTTTTTTATCATGAATCTACAATTATGTGGATCACATCATGTTTATTACACTCCCCTCATCACCAACGTAGGAATGGTTAAGGGACTGAGAAGGCTGGTTGTGAAGGATGGTTGCAGGCTGGTAAGGGGGCATTGCGATTAGCTCACATAATGTGGGGGGGGAATTCTATAGGGAAGGCAGTATAGTTCAGAGAATTCAAGCAGTGATTCTTACTATGCTGGTGAACAGTGAGTGTAATGGGGTCTGGGGGGCGACTTGGTGATCTGGGCAGTCTAGTAACCTTAATGTTCCTTATGTAATTGTAGACTGGTTATTGTGAATAGTGCTGCCATAAATTTAGGGGTGCAGATGTCTTTCTAGAACTGGGTTGCTGCATTCCTTATGTATGTATGTTTGTATGTATGTATGTGTGTATGTATGTATTCATCCATCCATGCATCCATTCATTCTTTCATTCATTCATTCATTCATTATCTGTCTACCTACCTATCCATGGATGTTTCTGTCATTAATGCACAATTAGATGAGTTCCATTATGTTTACCAGACTCCCCCCATCACGCACGTGCCCCCAGATACCCCATTGCAGTCACTGTCCATGAGCATTGTAAGATACTGTAGAATCCATACTTGTCTTTTCTGTGTTTTTCCGCCCTGTCTGTGACACCCCTCCCACATTATATATTCTTCTTCTAATGTGTCCTTACTTCGCCCCTCCCTAATCCCTCCATTCCCACCCATACACCTCAGTCTCTTTCCCTCTGTTAACTTTTAGTCCATTCTTGGGTTTTCTGAGACTGCTGCTGTTTCCTTCTTCAGTTTTTTGTTTGTTCTGATACTGTAATGATGAGTGATATCATTATACATATATATATATATATAGATATTTATATCTATATACATATATGTGTATGTATGTAGGTAAGTAACTCTAATGTTTGCTAAGATGATGCAGCTCCGCAAGGCTGGGCACTGCCCCCCCCCGTGGGTGGAGTTTGTAAGCGCAGCACTGTTGCCTGGAGATTCCACGATGTCACAGTGGTGCCTCTGTCCTAGAGACATAATGTGTATGCTGAGAGGAGCAGGTGTGATTCGGGTGAGGTGGACACTGACCAACTTGACAGCATCAGGCTAAATGGAATCCAGAGCCAAGGTACTGTGTGTTCCTTTTCATTTTGTTGTCACTACTTCAAAGTTACATGAACAACATTATGGTTCCTAAGACTACCCCCACTGTCAAGTCCCCAGCACGTAGCCCGTAAGAGTCGCTGTCCAACAGCCCAGGAATATGCTGTAGAAGTGCTGCTGATCATCGCTATGTTATACGGACCTACCTAAGCTTGCCGCCGGGCCACAGCCTGTGTGCCACTCATAATGCCCCATTTTCCCTCTCTCCCTTCCCTCCTCAGCCATCCTCCTCAGTCCCATTCCCTTTGGTAAGTGTGAGTCCATTCTTGGGTTCGGTGCGGCTGCTACTGTCCTTTTCTATCACTCCTTTTCTTTTTTCTGGTACTCCACAGGTGAGTGAAATCAGTTGACACTTGTCTTTCTCTGCGTGGCTTATTTCGCTGAGCATGATACCCTCTACCTCCCTCCATGTTGTTGCACATGGTAGGATTGGTTTCTGCATATGGCAGAATAATATTCCACTTTTCATCCTCTGATAGACACTTACCTTGTCTGTTGTTGTGGACAGTGCTGTGATAATTATACGGGTGCACAGGTCTTTTTTAAACTGGGCTGCTGTATTCTAGTGTTTATTTCTGTATGTCCGGATGTATGAATATATTTAGTTAGTTCATTACTCACTTGTATATCTGTTATTTATTTATTTATTTATCATTAGTCTTCATCTACGTGAGTCTCATGTAGTTTAGTAAACTGCCCCCCACAATGAGATGCCCCCACATACCTCATTGCAGTCACTGTCCATGAGCATATTAAGATGCTGTAGAATCCCTTGTTGTCTTCTCTGTGTCGTACGTCCCTCCCCGTGCCCCCCTTCTGCTTTATGCATGCCAAAGGTAATGTGCACATTCGCCCCCGCTCCGCCTGACATTTTCCTCCGTTCCCACCTGTCCACGTCCATCCCTTTCCGTTTGGTAACTGTGAGTCCACTCTTGTGGTGCCGTTTTTCTTCTTCGGATGTCTCTTGGTTCCCCTCCTGCACAGGCGAGTGATATCATTTGATCCTTGTGTTTCTCCACCTGCCTGCCTTATTACACTGAGTATGATGCCCTCTCACACCATCCGTGTTTCTGCAAATGGTGTGATTTGTTTTCCTATGACTGAATAATATTCCATTGTTCATCTACTGATGGACACTGAGCTTGGCTATTGAGAACAGTGCTGTGGTAATCATAGGGATGCACGTGTCGCTTTTAAACTGGGGGCGGCAATGTCTCATTCATTCATTCATCTGTTTATTCATTTATTTTTTGATCATGAATCTACAATTATGTGGATCACGTCATGTTTATTACACTCCCCCCATCACCAACGTAGGAATGGTTAAGGGACTGAGAAGGCTGGTTGTGAAGGATGGTTGCAGGCTGGTAAGGGGGCATTGCGATTAGCTCACATAATGTGGGGGGGGAATTCTATAGGGAAGGCAGTATAGTTCAGAGAATTCAAGCAGTGATTCTTACTATGCTGGTGAACAGTGAGTGTAATGGGGTCTGGGGGGCGACTTGGTGATCTGGGCAGTCTAGTAACCTTAATGTTCCTTATGTAATTGTAGACTGGTTATTGTGAATAGTGCTGCCATAAATTTAGGGGTGCAGATGTCTTTCTAGAACTGGGTTGCTGCATTCCTTATGTATGTATGTTTGTATGTATGTATGTGTGTATGTATGTATTCATCCATCCATGCATCCATTCATTCATTCTTTCATTCATTCATTCATTCATTATCTGTCTACCTATCTATCCATGGATGTTTCTGTCATTAATGCACAATTAGATGAGTTCCATTATGTTTACTAGACTCCCCCCATCACGCACGTGCCCCCAGATACCCCATTGCAGTCACTGTCCATGAGCATAGTAAGATACTGTAGAATCCCTACTTGTCTTTTCTGTGTTTTTCCGCCCTGTCTGTGACACCCCTCCCACATTATATATTCTTCTTCTAATGTGTCCTTACTTCGCCCCTCCCTAATCCCTCCATTCCCACCCATACACCTCAGTCTCTTTCCCTCTGTTAACTTTTAGTCCATTCTTGGGTTTTCTGAGACTGCTGCTGTTTCCTTCTTCAGTTTTTTGTTTGTTCTGATACTGTAATGATGAGTGATATCATTATACATATATATATATATATCGATATTTATATCTATATATATATGTGTATGTATGTAGGTAAGTAACTCTAATGTTTGCTAAGATGATGCAGCTCCGCAAGGCTGGGCACTGCCCCCCCCCGTGGGTGGAGTTTGTAAGCGCAGCACTGTTGCCTGGAGATTCCACGATGTCACAGTGGTGCCTCTGTCCTAGAGACATAATGTGTATGCTGAGAGGAGCAGGTGTGATTCGGGTGAGGTGGACACTGACCAACTTGACAGCATCAGGCTAAATGGAATCCAGAGCCAAGGTACTGTGTGTTCCTTTTCATTTTGTTGTCACTACTTCAAAGTTACATGAACAACATTATGGTTCCTAAGACTACCCCCACTGTCAAGTCCCCAGCACGTAGCCCGTAAGAGTCGCTGTCCAACAGCCCAGGAATATGCTGTAGAAGTGCTGCTGATCATCGCTATGTTATACGGACCTACCTAAGCTTGCCGCCGGGCCACAGCCTGTGTGCCACTCATAATGCCCCATTTTCCCTCTCTCCCTTCCCTCCTCAGCCATCCTCCTCAGTCCCATTCCCTTTGGTAAGTGTGAGTCCATTCTTGGGTTCGGTGCGGCTGCTACTGTCCTTTTCTATCACTCCTTTTCTTTTTTCTGGTACTCCACAGGTGAGTGAAATCAGTTGACACTTGTCTTTCTCTGCGTGGCTTATTTCGCTGAGCATGATACCCTCTACCTCCCTCCATGTTGTTGCACATGGTAGGATTGGTTTCTGCATATGGCAGAATAATATTCCACTTTTCATCCTCTGATAGACACTTACCTTGTCTGTTGTTGTGGACAGTGCTGTGATAATTATACGGGTGCACAGGTCTTTTTTAAACTGGGCTGCTGTATTCTAGTGTTTATTTCTGTATGTCCGGATGTATGAATATATTTAGTTAGTTCATTACTCACTTGTATATCTGTTATTTATTTATTTATTTATCATTAGTCTTCATCTACGTGAGTCTCATGTAGTTTAGTAAACTGCCCCCCACAATGAGATGCCCCCACATACCTCATTGCAGTCACTGTCCATGAGCATATTAAGATGCTGTAGAATCCCTTGTTGTCTTCTCTGTGTCGTACGTCCCTCCCCGTGCCCCCCTTCTGCTTTATGCATGCCAAAGGTAATGTGCACATTCGCCCCCGCTCCGCCTGACATTTTCCTCCGTTCCCACCTGTCCACGTCCATCCCTTTCCGTTTGGTAACTGTGAGTCCACTCTTGTGGTGCCGTTTTTCTTCTTCGGATGTCTCTTGGTTCCCCTCCTGCACAGGCGAGTGATATCATTTGATCCTTGTGTTTCTCCACCTGCCTGCCTTATTACACTGAGTATGATGCCCTCTCACACCATCCGTGTTTCTGCAAATGGTGTGATTTGTTTTCCTATGACTGAATAATATTCCATTGTTCATCTACTGATGGACACTGAGCTTGGCTATTGAGAACAGTGCTGTGGTAATCATAGGGATGCACGTGTCGCTTTTAAACTGGGGGCGGCAATGTCTCATTCATTCATTCATCTGTTTATTCATTTATTTTTTTATCATGAATCTACAATTATGTGGATCACATCATGTTTATTACACTCCCCTCATCACCAACGTAGGAATGGTTAAGGGACTGAGAAGGCTGGTTGTGAAGGATGGTTGCAGGCTGGTAAGGGGGCATTGCGATTAGCTCACATAATGTGGGGGGGGAATTCTATAGGGAAGGCAGTATAGTTCAGAGAATTCAAGCAGTGATTCTTACTATGCTGGTGAACAGTGAGTGTAATGGGGTCTGGGGGGCGACTTGGTGATCTGGGCAGTCTAGTAACCTTAATGTTCCTTATGTAATTGTAGACTGGTTATTGTGAATAGTGCTGCCATAAATTTAGGGGTGCAGATGTCTTTCTAGAACTGGGTTGCTGCATTCCTTATGTATGTATGTTTGTATGTATGTATGTGTGTATGTATGTATTCATCCATCCATGCATCCATTCATTCATTCTTTCATTCATTCATTCATTCATTATCTGTCTACCTACCTATCCATGGATGTTTCTGTCATTAATGCACAATTAGATGAGTTCCATTATGTTTACCAGACTCCCCCCATCACGCACGTGCCCCCAG
The DNA here is from genome assembly GCF_030020395.1 of Manis pentadactyla. NCBI lineage: Eukaryota > Metazoa > Chordata > Mammalia > Pholidota > Manidae > Manis > Manis pentadactyla. The sequence continues at coordinate 86,393,786 of NC_080024.1, forward strand.
ATACCCCATTGCAGTCACTGTCCATGAGCATAGTAAGATACTGTAGAATCCCTACTTGTCTTTTCTGTGTTTTTCCGCCCTGTCTGTGACACCCCTCCCACATTATATATTCTTCTTCTAATGTGTCCTTACTTCGCCCCTCCCTAATCCCTCCATTCCCACCCATACACCTCAGTCTCTTTCCCTCTGTTAACTTTTAGTCCATTCTTGGGTTTTCTGAGACTGCTGCTGTTTCCTTCTTCAGTTTTTTGTTTGTTCTGATACTGTAATGATGAGTGATATCATTATACATATATATATATAGATAGATATTTATATCTATATGTGTATGTATGTAGGTAAGTAACTCTAATGTTTGCTAAGATGATGCAGCTCCGCAAGGCTGGGCACTGCCCCCCCCCGTGGGTGGAGTTTGTAAGCGCAGCACTGTTGCCTGGAGATTCCACGATGTCACAGTGGTGCCTCTGTCCTAGAGACATAATGTGTATGCTGAGAGGAGCAGGTGTGATTCGGGTGAGGTGGACACTGACCAACTTGACAGCATCAGGCTAAGTGGAATCCAGAGCCAAGGTACTGTGTGTTCCTTTTCATTTTGTTGTCACTACTTCAAAGTTACATGAACAACATTATGGTTCCTAAGACTACCCCCACTGTCAAGTCCCCAGCACGTAGCCCGTAAGAGTCGCTGTCCAACAGCCCAGGAATATGCTGTAGAAGTGCTGCTGATCATCGCTATGTTATACGGACCTACCTAAGCTTGCCGCCGGGCCACAGCCTGTGTGCCACTCATAATGCCCCATTTTCCCTCTCTCCCTTCCCTCCTCAGCCATCCTCCTCAGTCCCATTCCCTTTGGTAAGTGTGAGTCCATTCTTGGGTTCGGTGCGGCTGCTACTGTCCTTTTCTATCACTCCTTTTCTTTTTTCTGGTACTCCACAGGTGAGTGAAATCAGTTGACACTTGTCTTTCTCTGCGTGGCTTATTTCGCTGAGCATGATACCCTCTACCTCCCTCCATGTTGTTGCACATGGTAGGATTGGTTTCTGCATATGGCAGAATAATATTCCACTTTTCATCCTCAGATAGACACTTACCTTGTCTGTTGTTGTGGACAGTGCTGTGATAATTATACGGGTGCACAGGTCTTTTTTAAACTGGGCTGCTGTATTCTAGTGTTTATTTCTATATGTCCGGATGTATGAATATATTTAGTTAGTTCATTACTCACTTGTATATCTGTTATTTATTTATTTATTTATCATTAGTCTTCATCTACGTGAGTCTCATGTAGTTTAGTAAACTGCCCCCCACAATGAGATGCCCCCACATACCTCATTGCAGTCACTGTCCATGAGCATATTAAGATGCTGTAGAATCCCTTGTTGTCTTCTCTGTGTCGTACGTCCCTCCCCGTGCCCCCCTTCTGCTTTATGCATGCCAAAGGTAATGTGCACATTCGCCCCCGCTCCGCCTGACATTTTCCTCCGTTCCCACCTGTCCACGTCCATCCCTTTCCGTTTGGTAACTGTGAGTCCACTCTTGTGGTGCCGTTTTTCTTCTTCGGATGTCTCTTGGTTCCCCTCCTGCACAGGCGAGTGATATCATTTGATCCTTGTGTTTCTCCACCTGCCTGCCTTATTACACTGAGTATGATGCCCTCTCACACCATCCGTGTTTCTGCAAATGGTGTGATTTGTTTTCCTATGACTGAATAATATTCCATTGTTCATCTACTGATGGACACTGAGCTTGGCTATTGAGAACAGTGCTGTGGTAATCATAGGGATGCACGTGTCGCTTTTAAACTGGGGGCGGCAATGTCTCATTCATTCATTCATCTGTTTATTCATTTATTTTTTTATCATGAATCTACAATTATGTGGATCACATCATGTTTATTACACTCCCCTCATCACCAACGTAGGAATTGTTAAGGGACTGAGAAGGCTGGTTGTGAAGGATGGTTGCAGGCTGGTAAGGGGGCATTGCGATTAGCTCACTTAATGTGGGGGGGGAATTCTATAGGGAAGGCAGTATAGTTCAGAGAATTGAAGCAGTGATTCTTACTATGCTGGTGAACAGTGAGTGTAATGGGGTCTGGGGGGCGACTTGATGATCTGGGCAGTCTAGTAACCTTAATGTTCCTTATGTAATTGTAGACTGGTTATTGTGAATAGTGCTGCCATAAATTTAGGGGTGCAGATGTCTTTCTAGAACTGGGTTGCTGCATTCCTTATGTATGTATGTTTGTATGTATGTATGTGTGTATGTATGTATTCATCCATCCATGCATCCATTCATTCATTCTTTCATTCATTCATTCATTCATTATCTGTCTACCTATCTATCCATGGATGTTTCTGTCATTAATGCACAATTAGATGAGTTCCATTATGTTTACTAGACTCCCCCCATCACGCACGTGCCCCCAGATACCCCATTGCAGTCACTGTCCATGAGCATAGTAAGATACTGTAGAATCCCTACTTGTCTTTTCTGTGTTTTTCCGCCCTGTCTGTGACACCCCTCCCACATTATATATTCTTCTTCTAATGTGTCCTTACTTCGCCCCTCCCTAATCCCTCCATTCCCACCCATACACCTCAGTCTCTTTCCCTCTGTTAACTTTTAGTCCATTCTTGGGTTTTCTGAGACTGCTGCTGTTTCCTTCTTCAGTTTTTTGTTTGTTCTGATACTGTAATGATGAGTGATATCGTTATACATATATATATATAGATAGATATTTATATCTATATATATATATATGTGTATGTATGTAGGTAAGTAACTCTAATGTTTGCTAAGATGATGCAGCTCCGCAAGGCTGGGCACTGCCCCCCCCCGTGGGTGGAGTTTGTAAGCGCAGCACTGTTGCCTGGAGATTCCACGATGTCACAGTGGTGCCTCTGTCCTAGAGACATAATGTGTATGCTGAGAGGAGCAGGTGTGATTCGGGTGAGGTGGACACTGACCAACTTGACAGCATCAGGCTAAATGGAATCCAGAGCCAAGGTACTGTGTGTTCCTTTTCATTTTGTTGTCACTACTTCAAAGTTACATGAACAACATTATGGTTCCTAAGACTACCCCCACTGTCAAGTCCCCAGCACGTAGCCCGTAAGAGTCGCTGTCCAACAGCCCAGGAATATGCTGTAGAAGTGCTGCTGATCATCGCTATGTTATACGGACCTACCTAAGCTTGCCGCCGGGCCACACCCTGTGTGCCACTCATAATGCCCCATTTTCCCTCTCTCCCTTCCCTCCTCAGCCATCCTCCTCAGTCCCATTCCCTTTGGTAAGTGTGAGTCCATTCTTGGGTTCGGTGCGGCTGCTACTGTCCTTTTCTATCACTCCTTTTCTTTTTTCTGGTACTCCACAGGTGAGTGAAATCAGTTGACACTTGTCTTTCTCTGCGTGGCTTATTTCGCTGAGCATGATACCCTCTACCTCCCTCCATGTTGTTGCACATGGTAGGATTGGTTTCTGCATATGGCAGAATAATATTCCACTTTTCATCCTCAGATAGACACTTACCTTGTCTGTTGTTGTGGACAGTGCTGTGATAATTATACGGGTGCACAGGTCTTTTTTAAACTGGGCTGCTGTATTCTAGTGTTTATTTCTGTATGTCCGGATGTATGAATATATTTAGTTAGTTCATTACTCACTTGTATATCTGTTATTTATTTATTTATTTATCATTAGTCTCCATCTACGTGAGTCTCACGTAGTTTAGTAAACTGCCCCCCACAATGAGATGCCCCCACATACCTCATTGCAGTCACTGTCCATGAGCATATTAAGATGCTGTAGAATCCCTTGTTGTCTTCTCTGTGTCGTACGTCCCTCCCCGTGCCCCCCTTCTGCTTTATGCATGCCAAAGGTAATGTGCACATTCGCCCCCGCTCCGCCTGACATTTTCCTCCGTTCCCACCTGTCCACGTCCATCCCTTTCCGTTTGGTAACTGTGAGTCCACTCTTGTGGTGCCGTTTTTCTTCTTCGGATGTCTCTTGGTTCCCCTCCTGCACAGGCGAGTGATATCATTTGATCCTTGTGTTTCTCCACCTGCCTGCCTTATTACACTGAGTATGATGCCCTCTCACACCATCCGTGTTTCTGCAAATGGTGTGATTTGTTTTCCTATGACTGAATAATATTCCATTGTTCATCTACTGATGGACACTGAGCTTGGCTATTGAGAACAGTGCTGTGGTAATCATAGGGATGCACGTGTCGCTTTTAAACTGGGGGCGGCAATGTCTCATTCATTCATTCATCTGTTTATTCATTTATTTTTTTATCATGAATCTACAATTATGTGGATCACATCATGTTTATTACACTCCCCTCATCACCAACGTAGGAATGGTTAAGGGACTGAGAAGGCTGGTTGTGAAGGATGGTTGCAGGCTGGTAAGGGGGCATTGCGATTAGCTCACATAATGTGGGGGGGGAATTCTATAGGGAAGGCAGTATAGTTCAGAGAATTCAAGCAGTGATTCTTACTATGCTGGTGAACAGTGAGTGTAATGGGGTCTGGGGGGCGACTTGGTGATCTGGGCAGTCTAGTAACCTTAATGTTCCTTATGTAATTGTAGACTGGTTATTGTGAATAGTGCTGCCATAAATTTAGGGGTGCAGATGTCTTTCTAGAACTGGGTTGCTGCATTCCTTATGTATGTATGTTTGTATGTATGTATGTGTGTATGTATGTATTCATCCATCCATGCATCCATTCATTCATTCTTTCATTCATTCATTCATTCATTATCTGTCTACCTACCTATCCATGGATGTTTCTGTCATTAATGCACAATTAGATGAGTTCCATTATGTTTACCAGACTCCCCCCATCACGCACGTGCCCCCAGATACCCCATTGCAGTCACTGTCCATGAGCATAGTAAGATACTGTAGAATCCCTACTTGTCTTTTCTGTGTTTTTCCGCCCTGTCTGTGACACCCCTCCCACATTATATATTCTTCTTCTAATGTGTCCTTACTTCGCCCCTCCCTAATCCCTCCATTCCCACCCATACACCTCAGTCTCTTTCCCTCTGTTAACTTTTAGTCCATTCTTGGGTTTTCTGAGACTGCTGCTGTTTCCTTCTTCAGTTTTTTGTTTGTTCTGATACTGTAATGATGAGTGATATCATTATACATATATATATATAGATAGATATTTATATCTATATGTGTATGTATGTAGGTAAGTAACTCTAATGTTTGCTAAGATGATGCAGCTCCGCAAGGCTGGGCACTGCCCTCCCCCGTGGGTGGAGTTTGTAAGCGCAGCACTGTTGCCTGGAGATTCCACGATGTCACAGTGGTGCCTCTGTCCTAGAGACATAATGTGTATGCTGAGAGGAGCAGGTGTGATTCGGGTGAGGTGGACACTGACCAACTTGACAGCATCAGGCTAAATGGAATCCAGAGCCAAGGTACTGTGTGTTCCTTTTCATTTTGTTGTCACTACTTCAAAGTTACATGAACAACATTATGGTTCCTAAGACTACCCCCACTGTCAAGTCCCCAGCACGTAGCCCGTAAGAGTCGCTGTCCAACAGCCCAGGAATATGCTGTAGAAGTGCTGCTGATCATCGCTATGTTATACGGACCTACCTAAGCTTGCCGCCGGGCCACAGCCTGTGTGCCACTCATAATGCCCCATTTTCCCTCTCTCCCTTCCCTCCTCAGCCATCCTCCTCAGTCCCATTCCCTTTGGTAAGTGTGAGTCCATTCTTGGGTTCGGTGCGGCTGCTACTGTCCTTTTCTATCACTCCTTTTCTTTTTTCTGGTACTCCACAGGTGAGTGAAATCAGTTGACACTTGTCTTTCTCTGCGTGGCTTATTTCGCTGAGCATGATACCCTCTACCTCCCTCCATGTTGTTGCACATGGTAGGATTGGTTTCTGCATATGGCAGAATAATATTCCACTTTTCATCCTCTGATAGACACTTACCTTGTCTGTTGTTGTGGACAGTGCTGTGATAATTATACGGGTGCACAGGTCTTTTTTAAACTGGGCTGCTGTATTCTAGTGTTTATTTCTGTATGTCCGGATGTATGAATATATTTAGTTAGTTCATTACTCACTTGTATATCTGTTATTTATTCATTTATTTATCATTAGTCTTCATCTACGTGAGTCTCATGTAGTTTAGTAAACTGCCCCCCACAATGAGATGCCCCCACATACCTCATTGCAGTCACTGTCCATGAGCATATTAAGATGCTGTAGAATCCCTTGTTGTCTTCTCTGTGTCGTACGTCCCTCCCCGTGCCCCCCTTCTGCTTTATGCATGCCAAAGGTAATGTGCACATTCGCCCCCGCTCCGCCTGACATTTTCCTCCGTTCCCACCTGTCCACGTCCATCCCTTTCCGTTTGGTAACTGTGAGTCCACTCTTGTGGTGCCGTTTTTCTTCTTCGGATGTCTCTTGGTTCCCCTCCTGCACAGGCGAGTGATATCATTTGATCCTTGTGTTTCTCCACCTGCCTGCCTTATTACACTGAGTATGATGCCCTCTCACACCATCCGTGTTTCTGCAAATGGTGTGATTTGTTTTCCTATGACTGAATAATATTCCATTGTTCATCTACTGATGGACACTGAGCTTGGCTATTGAGAACAGTGCTGTGGTAATCATAGGGATGCACGTGTCGCTTTTAAACTGGGGGCGGCAATGTCTCATTCATTCATTCATCTGTTTATTCATTTATTTTTTTATCATGAATCTACAATTATGTGGATCACATCATGTTTATTACACTCCCCTCATCACCAACGTAGGAATGGTTAAGGGACTGAGAAGGCTGGTTGTGAAGGATGGTTGCAGGCTGGTAAGGGGGCATTGCGATTAGCTCACATAATGTGGGGGGGGAATTCTATAGGGAAGGCAGTATAGTTCAGAGAATTCAAGCAGTGATTCTTACTATGCTGGTGAACAGTGAGTGTAATGGGGTCTGGGGGGCGACTTGGTGATCTGGGCAGTCTAGTAACCTTAATGTTCCTTATGTAATTGTAGACTGGTTATTGTGAATAGTGCTGCCATAAATTTAGGGGTGCAGATGTCTTTCTAGAACTGGGTTGCTGCATTCCTTATGTATGTATGTTTGTATGTATGTATGTGTGTATGTATGTATTCATCCATCCATGCATCCATTCATTCATTCTTTCATTCATTCATTCATTCATTATCTGTCTACCTACCTATCCATGGATGTTTCTGTCATTAATGCACAATTAGATGAGTTCCATTATGTTTACCAGACTCCCCCCATCACGCACGTGCCCCCAGATACCCCATTGCAGTCACTGTCCATGAGCATAGTAAGATACTGTAGAATCCCTACTTGTCTTTTCTGTGTTTTTCCGCCCTGTCTGTGACACCCCTCCCACATTATATATTCTTCTTCTAATGTGTCCTTACTTCGCCCCTCCCTAATCCCTCCATTCCCACCCATACACCTCAGTCTCTTTCCCTCTGTTAACTTTTAGTCCATTCTTGGGTTTTCTGAGACTGCTGCTGTTTCCTTCTTCAGTTTTTTGTTTGTTCTGATACTGTAATGATGAGTGATATCATTATACATATATATATATAGATAGATATTTATATCTATATATATATACGTGTATATATGTAGGTAAGTAACTCTAATGTTTGCTAAGATGATGCAGCTCCGCAAGGCTGGGCACTGCCCCCCCCCGTGGGTGGAGTTTGTTAGCGCAGCACTGTTGCCTGGAGATTCCACGATGTCACAGTGGTGCCTCTGTCCTAGACACATAATGTGTATGCTGAGAGGAGCAGGTGTGATTCGGGTGAGGTGGACACTGACCAACTTGACAGCATCAGGCTAAATGGAATCCAGAGCCAAGGTACTGTGTGTTCCTTTTCATTTTGTTGTCACTACTTCAAAGTTACATGAACAACATTATGGTTCCTAAGACTACCCCCACTGTCAAGTCCCCAGCACGTAGCCCGTAAGAGTCGCTGTCCAACAGCCCAGGAATATGCTGTAGAAGTGCTGCTGATCATCGCTATGTTATACGGACCTACCTAAGCTTGCCGCCGGGCCACACCCTGTGTGCCACTCATAATGCCCCATTTTCCCTCTCTCCCTTCCCTCCTAAGCCATCCTCCTCAGTCCCATTCCCTTTGGTAAGTGTGAGTCCATTCTTGGGTTCGGTGCGGCTGATACTGTCCTTTTCTATCACTCCTTTTCTTTTTTCTGGTACTCCACAGGTGAGTGAAATCAGTTGACACTTGTCTTTCTCTGCGTGGCTTATTTCGCTGAGCATGATACCCTCTACCTCCCTCCATGTTGTTGCACATGGTAGGATTGGTTTCTGCATATGGCAGAATAATATTCCACTTTTCATCCTCAGATAGACACTTACCTTGTCTGTTGTTGTGGACAGTGCTGTGATAATTATACGTGTGCACAGGTCTTTTTTAAACTGGGCTGCTGTATTCTAGTGTTTATTTCTGTATGTCCGGATGTATGAATATATTTAGTTAGTTCATTACTCACTTGTATATCTGTTATTTATTTATTTATTTATCATTAGTCTTCATCTACGTGAGTCTCATGTAGTTTAGTAAACTGCCCCCCACAATGAGATGCCCCCACATACCTCATTGCAGTCACTGTCCATGAGCATATTAAGATGCTGTAGAATCCCTTGTTGTCTTCTCTGTGTCGTACGTCCCTCCCCGTGCCCCCCTTCTGCTTTATGCATGCCAAAGGTAATGTGCACATTCGCCCCCGCTCCGCCTGACATTTTCCTCCGTTCCCACCTGTCCACGTCCATCCCTTTCCGTTTGGTAACTGTGAGTCCACTCTTGTGGTGCCGTTTTTCTTCTTCGGATGTCTCTTGGTTCCCCTCCTGCACAGGCGAGTGATATCATTTGATCCTTGTGTTTCTCCACCTGCCTGCCTTATTACACTGAGTATGATGCCCTCTCACACCATCCGTGTTTCTGCAAATGGTGTGATTTGTTTTCCTATGACTGAATAATATTCCATTGTTCATCTACTGATGGACACTGAGCTTGGCTATTGAGAACAGTGCTGTGGTAATCATAGGGATGCACGTGTCGCTTTTAAACTGGGGGCGGCAATGTCTCATTCATTCATTCATCTGTTTATTCATTTATTTTTTTATCATGAATCTACAATTATGTGGATCACATCATGTTTATTACACTCCCCCCATCACCAACGTAGGAATGGTTAAGGGACTGAGAAGGCTGGTTGTGAAGGATGGTTGCAGGCTGGTAAGGGGGCATTACGATTAGCTCACATAATGTGGGGGGGGAATTCTATAGGGAAGGCAGTATAGTTCAGAGAATTCAAGCAGTGATTCTTACTATGCTGGTGAACAGTGAGTGTAATGGGGTCTGGGGGGCGACTTGATGATCTGGGCAGTCTAGTAACCTTAATGTTCCTTATGTAATTGTAGACTGGTTATTGTGAATAGTGCTGCCATAAATTTAGGGGTGCAGATGTCTTTCTAGAACTGGGTTGCTGCATTCCTTATGTATGTATGTTTGTATGTATGTATGTGTGTATGTATGTATTCATCCATCCATGCATCCATTCATTCATTCTTTCATTCATTCATTCATTTATTATCTGTCTACCTATCTATCCATGGATGTTTCTGTCATTAATGCACAATTAGATGAGTTCCATTATGTTTACTAGACTCCCCCCATCACGCACGTGCCCCCAGATACCCCATTGCAGTCACTGTCCATGAGCATTGTAAGATACTGTAGAATCCCTACTTGTCTTTTCTGTGTTTTTCCGCCCTGTCTGTGACACCCCTCCCACATTATATATTCTTCTTCTAATGTGTCCTTACTTCGCCCCTCCCTAATCCCTCCATTCCCACCCATACACCTCAGTCTCTTTCCCTCTGTTAACTTTTAGTCCATTCTTGGGTTTTCTGAGACTGCTGCTGTTTCCTTCTTCAGTTTTTTGTTTGTTCTGATACTGTAATGATGAGTGATATCATTATACATATATATATATATATAGATATTTATATCTATATATATATATATGTGTATGTATGTAGGTAAGTAACTCTAATGTTTGCTAAGATGATGCAGCTCCGCAAGGCTGGGCACTGCCCCCCCCCGTGGGTGGAGTTTGTAAGCGCAGCACTGTTGCCTGGAGATTCCACGATGTCACAGTGGTGCCTCTGTCCTAGAGACATAATGTGTATGCTGAGAGGAGCAGGTGTGATTCGGGTGAGGTGGACACTGACCAACTTGACAGCATCAGGCTAAATGGAATCCAGAGCCAAGGTACTGTGTGTTCCTTTTCATTTTGTTGTCACTACTTCAAAGTTACATGAACAACATTATGGTTCCTAAGACTACCCCCACTGTCAAGTCCCCAGCACGTAGCCCGTAAGAGTCGCTGTCCAACAGCCCAGGAATATGCTGTAGAAGTGCTGCTGATCATCGCTATGTTATACGGACCTACCTAAGCTTGCCGCCGGGCCACACCCTGTGTGCCACTCATAATGCCCCATTTTCCCTCTCTCCCTTCCCTCCTAAGCCATCCTCCTCAGTCCCATTCCCTTTGGTAAGTGTGAGTCCATTCTTGGGTTTGGTGCGGCTGCTACTGTCCTTTTCTATCACTCCTTTTCTTTTTTCTGGTACTCCACAGGTGAGTGAAATCAGTTGACACTTGTCTTTCTCTGCGTGGCTTATTTCGCTGAGCATGATACCCTCTACCTCCCTCCATGTTGTTGCACATGGTAGGATTGGTTTCTGCATATGGCAGAATAATATTCCACTTTTCATCCTCTGATAGACACTTACCTTGTCTGTTGTTGTGGACAGTGCTGTGATAATTATACGGGTGCACAGGTCTTTTTTAAACTGGGCTGCTGTATTCTAGTGTTTATTTCTGTATCTCCGGATGTATGAATATATTTAGTTAGTTCTTTACTCACTTGTATATCTGTTATTTATTTATTTATTTATCATTAGTATTCATCTACGTGAGTCTCATGTAGTTTAGTAAACTGCCCCCACAATGAGATGCCCCCACATACCTCATTGCAGTCACTGTCCATGAGCATATTAAGATGCTGTAGAATCCCTTGTTGTCTTCTCTGTGTCGTACGTCCCTCCCCGTGCCCCCCTTCTGCTTTATGCATGCCAAAGGTAATGTGCACATTCGCCCCCGCTCCACCTGACATTTTCCTCCGTTCCCACCTGTCCACGTCCATCCCTTTCCGTTTTTTAACTGTGAGTCCACTCTTGTGGTGCCGTTTTTCTTCTTCGGATGTCTCTTGGTTCCCCTCCTGCACAGGCGAGTGATATCATTTGATCCTTGTGTTTCTCCACCTGCCTGCCTTATTACACTGAGTATGATGCCCTCTCACACCATCCGTGTTTCTGCAAATGGTGTGATTTGTTTTCCTATGACTGAATAATATTCCATTGTTCATCTACTGATGGACACTGAGCTTGGCTATTGAGAACAGTGCTGTGGTAATCATAGGGATGCACGTGTCGCTTTTAAACTGGGGGCGGCAATGTCTCATTCATTCATTCATCTGTTTATTCATTTATTTTTTGATCATGAATCTACATTTATGTGGATCACATCATGTTTATTACACTCCCCCCATCACCAACGTAGGAATGGTTAAGGGACTGAGAAGGCTGGTTGTGAAGGATGGTTGCAGGCTGGTAAGGGGGCATTGCGATTAGCTCACATAATGTGGGGGGGGAATTCTATAGGGAAGGCAGTATAGTTCAGAGAATTCAAGCAGTGATTCTTACTATGCTGGTGAACAGTGAGTGTAATGGGGTCTGGGGGGCGACTTGATGATCTGGGCAGTCTAGTAACCTTAATGTTCCTTATGTAATTGTAGACTGGTTATTGTGAATAGTGCTGCCATAAATTTAGGGGTGCAGATGTCTTTCTAGAACTGGGTTGCTGCATTCCTTATGTATGTATGTTTGTATGTATGTATGTGTGTATGTATGTATTCATCCATCCATGCATCCATTCATTCATTCTTTCATTCATTCATTCATTCATTATCTGTCTACCTATCTATCCATGGATGTTTCTGTCATTAATGCACAATTAGATGAGTTCCATTATGTTTACTAGACTCCCCCCATCACTCACGTGCCCCCAGATACCCCATTGCAGTCATTGTCCATGAGCATTGTAAGATACTGTAGAATCCCTACTTGTCTTTTCTGTGTTTTTCCGCCCTGTCTGTGACACCCCTCCCACATTATATATTCTTCTTCTAATGTGTCCTTATTTCGCCCCTCCCTAATCCCTCCATTCCCACCCATACACCTCAGTCTCTTTCCCTCTGTTAACTTTTAGTCCATTCTTGGGTTTTCTGAGACTGCTGCTGTTTCCTTCTTCAGTTTTTTGTTTGTTCTTATACTGTAATGATGAGTGATATCATTATACATATATATATATATATAGATATTTATATCTATATATATATATATGTGTATGTATGTAGGTAAGTAACTCTAATGTTTGCTAAGATGATGCAGCTCCGCAAGGCTGGGCACTGCCCCCCCCCGTGGGTGGAGTTTGTAAGCGCAGCACTGTTGCCTGGAGATTCCACGATGTCACAGTGGTGCCTCTGTCCTAGAGACATAATGTGTATGCTGAGAGGAGCAGGTGTGATTCGGGTGAGGTGGACACTGACCAACTTGACAGCATCAGGCTAAATGGAATCCAGAGCCAAGGTACTGTGTGTTCCTTTTCATTTTGTTGTCACTACTTCAAAGTTACATGAACAACATTATGGTTCCTAAGACTACCCCCACTGTCAAGTCCCCAGCACGTAGCCCGTAAGAGTCGCTGTCCAACAGCCCAGGAATATGCTGTAGAAGTGCTGCTGATCATCGCTATGTTATACGGACCTACCTAAGCTTGCCGCCGGGCCACACCCTGTGTGCCACTCATAATGCCCCATTTTCCCTCTCTCCCTTCCCTCCTAAGCCATCCTCCTCAGTCCCATTCCCTTTGGTAAGTGTGAGTCCATTCTTGGGTTCGGTGCGGCTGCTACTGTCCTTTTCTATCACTCCTTTTCTTTTTTCTGGTACTCCACAGGTGAGTGAAATCAGTTGACACTTGTCTTTCTCTGCGTGGCTTATTTCGCTGAGCATGATACCCTCTACCTCCCTCCATGTTGTTGCACATGGTAGGATTGGTTTCTGCATATGGCAGAATAATATTCCACTTTTCATCCTCAGATAGACACTTACCTTGTCTGTTGTTGTGGACAGTGCTGTGATAATTATACGGGTGCACAGGTCTTTTTTAAACTGGGCTGCTGTATTCTAGTGTTTATTTCTGTATGTCCGGATGTATGAATATATTTAGTTAGTTCATTACTCACTTGTATATCTGTTATTTATTTATTTATTTATCATTAGTCTCCATCTACGTGAGTCTCATGTAGTTTAGTAAACTGCCCCCCACAATGAGATGCCCCCACATACCTCATTGCAGTCACTGTCCATGAGCATATTAAGATGCTGTAGAATCCCTTGTTGTCTTCTCTGTGTCGTACGTCCCTCCCCGTGCCCCCCTTCTGCTTTATGCATGCCAAAGGTAATGTGCACATTCGCCCCCGCTCCGCCTGACATTTTCCTCCGTTCCCACCTGTCCACGTCCATCCCTTTCCGTTTGGTAACTGTGAGTCCACTCTTGTGGTGCCGTTTTTCTTCTTCGGATGTCTCTTGGTTCCCCTCCTGCACAGGCGAGTGATATCATTTGATCCTTGTGTTTCTCCACCTGCCTGCCTTATTACACTGAGTATGATGCCCTCTCACACCATCCGTGTTTCTGCAAATGGTGTGATTTGTTTTCCTATGACTGAATAATATTCCATTGTTCATCTACTGATGGACACTGAGCTTGGCTATTGAGAACAGTGCTGTGGTAATCATAGGGATGCACGTGTCGCTTTTAAACTGGGGGCGGCAATGTCTCATTCATTCATTCATCTGTTTATTCATTTATTTTTTGATCATGAATCTACAATTATGTGGATCACATCATGTTTATTACACTCCCCCCATCACCAACGTAGGAATGGTTAAGGGACTGAGAAGGCTGGTTGTGAAGGATGGTTGCAGGCTGGTAAGGGGGCATTACGATTAGCTCACATAATGTGGGGGGGGAATTCTATAGGGAAGGCAGTATAGTTCAGAGAATTCAAGCAGTGATTCTTACTATGCTGGTGAACAGTGAGTGTAATGGGGTCTGGGGGGCGACTTGATGATCTGGGCAGTCTAGTAACCTTAATGTTCCTTATGTAATTGTAGACTGGTTATTGTGAATAGTGCTGCCATAAATTTAGGGGTGCAGATGTCTTTCTAGAACTGGGTTGCTGCATTCCTTATGTATGTATGTTTGTATGTATGTATGTGTGTATGTATGTATTCATCCATCCATGCATCCATTCATTCATTCTTTCATTCATTCATTCATTCATTATCTGTCTACCTATCTATCCATGGATGTTTCTGTCATTAATGCACAATTAGATGAGTTCCATTATGTTTACTAGACTCCCCCCATCACGCACGTGCCCCCAGATACCCCATTGCAGTCACTGTCCATGAGCATTGTAAGATACTGTAGAATCCCTACTTGTCTTTTCTGTGTTTTTCCGCCCTGTCTGTGACACCCCTCCCACATTATATATTCTTCTTCTAATGTGTCCTTACTTCGCCCCTCCCTAATCCCTCCATTCCCACCCATACACCTCAGTCTCTTTCCCTCTGTTAACTTTTAGTCCATTCTTGGGTTTTCTGAGACTGCTGCTGTTTCCTTCTTCAGTTTTTTGTTTGTTCTGATACTGTAATGATGAGTGATATCATTATACATATATATATATATATAGATATTTATATCTACATATATATATGTGTATGTATGTAGGTAAGTAACTCTAATGTTTGCTAAGATGATGCAGCTCCGCAAGGCTGGGCACTGCCCCCCCCCGTGGGTGGAGTTTGTAAGCGCAGCACTGTTGCCTGGAGATTCCACGATGTCACAGTGGTGCCTCTGTCCTAGAGACATAATGTGTATGCTGAGAGGAGCAGGTGTGATTCGGGTGAGGTGGACACTGACCAACTTGACAGCATCAGGCTAAATGGAATCCAGAGCCAAGGTACTGTGTGTTCCTTTTCATTTTGTTGTCACTACTTCAAAGTTACATGAACAACATTATGGTTCCTAAGACTACCCCCACTGTCAAGTCCCCAGCACGTAGCCCGTAAGAGTCGCTGTCCAACAGCCCAGGAATATGCTGTAGAAGTGCTGCTGATCATCGCTATGTTATACGGACCTACCTAAGCTTGCCGCCGGGCCACACCCTGTGTGCCACTCATAATGCCCCATTTTCCCTCTCTCCCTTCCCTCCTAAGCCATCCTCCTCAGTCCCATTCCCTTTGGTAAGTGTGAGTCCATTCTTGGGTTCGGTGTGGCTGCTACTGTCCTTTTCTATCACTCCTTTTCTTTTTTCTGGTACTCCACAGGTGAGTGAAATCAGTTGACACTTGTCTTTCTCTGCGTGGCTTATTTCGCTGAGCATGATACCCTCTACCTCCCTCCATGTTGTTGCACATGGTAGGATTGGTTTCTGCATATGGCAGAATGATATTCCACTTTTCATCCTCTGATAGACACTTACCTTGTCTGTTGTTGTGGACAGTGCTGTGATAATTATACGGGTGCACAGGTCTTTTTTAAACTGGGCTGCTGTATTCTAGTGTTTATTTCTGTATGTCCGGATGTATGAATATATTTAGTTAGTTCATTACTCACTTGTATATCTGTTATTTATTTATTTATTTATCATTAGTCTCCATCTACGTGAGTCTCATGTAGTTTAGTAAACTGCCCCCCACAATGAGATGCCCCCACATACCTCATTGCAGTCACTGTCCATGAGCATATTAAGATGCTGTAGAATCCCTTGTTGTCTTCTCTGTGTCGTACGTCCCTCCCCGTGCCCCCCTTCTGCTTTATGCATGCCAAAGGTAATGTGCACATTCGCCCCCGCTCCGCCTGACATTTTCCTCCGTTCCCACCTGTCCACGTCCATCCCTTTCCGTTTGGTAACTGTGAGTCCACTCTTGTGGTGCCGTTTTTCTTCTTCGGATGTCTCTTGGTTCCCCTCCTGCACAGGCGAGTGATATCATTTGATCCTTGTGTTTCTCCACCTGCCTGCCTTATTACACTGAGTATGATGCCCTCTCACACCATCCGTGTTTCTGCAAATGGTGTGATTTGTTTTCCTATGACTGAATAATATTCCATTGTTCATCTACTGATGGACACTGAGCTTGGCTATTGAGAACAGTGCTGTGGTAATCATAGGGATGCACGTGTCGCTTTTAAACTGGGGGCGGCAATGTCTCATTCATTCATTCATCTGTTTATTCATTTATTTTTTGATCATGAATCTACAATTATGTGGATCACATCATGTTTATTACACTCCCCCCATCACCAACGTAGGAATGGTTAAGGGACTGAGAAGGCTGGTTGTGAAGGATGGTTGCAGGCTGGTAAGGGGGCATTACGATTAGCTCACATAATGTGGGGGGGGAATTCTATAGGGAAGGCAGTATAGTTCAGAGAATTCAAGCAGTGATTCTTACTATGCTGGTGAACAGTGAGTGTAATGGGGTCTGGGGGGCGACTTGATGATCTGGGCAGTCTAGTAACCTTAATGTTCCTTATGTAATTGTAGACTGGTTATTGTGAATAGTGCTGCCATAAATTTAGGGTTGCAGATGTCTTTCTAGAACTGGGTTGCTGCATTCCTTATGTATGTATGTTTGTATGTATGTATGTGTGTATGTATGTATTCATCCATCCATGCATCCATTCATTCATTCTTTCATTCATTCATTCATTCATTATCTGTCTACCTATCTATCCATGGATGTTTCTGTCATTAATGCACAATTAGATGAGTTCCATTATGTTTACTAGACTCCCCCCATCACGCACGTGCCCCCAGATACCCCATTGCAGTCACTGTCCATGAGCATTGTAAGATACTGTAGAATCCCTACTTGTCTTTTCTGTGTTTTTCCGCCCTGTCTGTGACACCCCTCCCACATTATATATTCTTCTTCTAATGTGTCCTTACTTCGCCCCTCCCTAATCCCTCCATTACCACCCATACACCTCAGTCTCTTTCCCTCTGTTAACTTTTAGTCCATTCTTGGGTTTTCTGAGACTGCTGCTGTTTCCTTCTTCAGTTTTTTGTTTGTTCTGATACTGTAATGATGAGTGATATCATTATACATATATATATATATATAGATATTTATATCTATATATATATATGTGTATGTATGTAGGTAAGTAACTCTAATGTTTGCTAAGATGATGCAGCTCCGCAAGGCTGGGCACTGCCCCCCCCCGTGGGTGGAGTTTGTAAGCGCAGCACTGTTGCCTGGAGATTCCACGATGTCACAGTGGTGCCTCTGTCCTAGAGACATAATGTGTATGCTGAGAGGAGCAGGTGTGATTCGGGTGAGGTGGACACTGACCAACTTGACAGCATCAGGCTAAATGGAATCCAGAGCCAAGGTACTGTGTGTTCCTTTTCATTTTGTTGTCACTACTTCAAAGTTACATGAACAACATTATGGTTCCTAAGACTACCCCCACTGTCAAGTCCCCAGCACGTAGCCCGTAAGAGTCGCTGTCCAACAGCCCAGGAATATGCTGTAGAAGTGCTGCTGATCATCGCCATGTTATACGGACCTACCTAAGCTTGCCGCCGGGCCACACCCTGTGTGCCACTCATAATGCCCCATTTTCCCTCTCTCCCTTCCCTCCTAAGCCATCCTCCTCAGTCCCATTCCCTTTGGTAAGTGTGAGTCCATTCTTGTGTTCGGTGCGGCTGCTACTGTCCTTTTCTATCACTCCTTTTCTTTTTTCTGGTACTCCACAGGTGAGTGAAATCAGTTGACACTTGTCTTTCTCTGCGTGGCTTATTTCGCTGAGCATGATACCCTCTACCTCCCTCCATGTTGTTGCACATGGTAGGATTGGTTTCTGCATATGGCAGAATGATATTCCACTTTTCATCCTCTGATAGACACTTACCTTGTCTGTTGTTTTGGACAGTGCTGTGATAATTATACGGGTGCACAGGTCTTTTTTAAACTGGGCTGCTGTATTCTAGTGTTTATTTCTGTATGTCCGGATGTATGAATATATTTAGTTAGTTCATTACTCACTTGTATATCTGTTATTTATTTATTTATTTATCATTAGTCTTCATCTACGTGAGTCTCATGTAGTTTAGTAAACTGCCCCCCACAATGAGATGCCCCCACATACCTCATTGCAGTCACTGTCCATGAGCATATTAAGATGCTGTAGAATCCCTTGTTGTCTTCTCTGTGTCGTACGTCCCTCCCCGTGCCCCCCTTCTGCTTTATGCATGCCAAAGGTAATGTGCACATTCGCCCCCGCTCCGCCTGACATTTTCCTCCGTTCCCACCTGTCCACGTCCATCCCTTTCCCTTTGGTAACTGTGAGTCCACTCTTGTGGTGCCGTTTTTCTTCTTCGGATGTCTCTTGGTTCCCCTCCTGCACAGGCGAGTGATATCATTTGATCCTTGTGTTTCTCCACCTGCCTGCCTTATTACACTGAGTATGATGCCCTCTCACACCATCCGTGTTTCTGCAAATGGTGTGATTTGTTTTCCTATGACTGAATAATATTCCATTGTTCATCTACTGATGGACACTGAGCTTGGCTATTGAGAACAGTGCTGTGGTAATCATAGGGATGCACGTGTCGCTTTTAAACTGGGGGCGGCAATGTCTCATTCATTCATTCATCTGTTTATTCATTTATTTTTTTATCATGAATCTACAATTATGTGGATCACATCATGTTTATTACACTCCCCTCATCACCAACGTAGGAATGGTTAAGGGACTGAGAAGGCTGGTTGTGAAGGATGGTTGCAGGCTGGTAAGGGGGCATTGCGATTAGCTCACATAATGTGGGGGAGGAATTCTATAGGGAAGGCAGTATAGTTCAGAGAATTCAAGCAGTGATTCTTACTATGCTGGTGAACAGTGAGTGTAATGGGGTCTGGGGGGCGACTTGATGATCTGGGCAGTCTAGTAACCTTAATGTTCCTTATGTAATTGTAGACTGGTTATTGTGAATAGTGCTGCCATAAATTTAGGGGTGCAGATGTCTTTCTAGAACTGGGTTGCTGCATTCCTTATGTATGTATGTTTGTATGTATGTATGTGTGTATGTATGTATTCATCCATCCATGCATCCATTCATTCATTCTTTCATTCATTCATTCATTCATTATCTGTCTACCTATCTATCCATGGATGTTTCTGTCATTAATGCACAATTAGATGAGTTCCATTATGTTTACTAGACTCCCCCCATCACGCACGTGCCCCCAGATACCCCATTGCAGTCACTGTCCATGAGCATTGTAAGATACTGTAGAATCCCTACTTGTCTTTTCTGTGTTTTTCCGCCCTGTCTGTGACACCCCTCCCACATTATATATTCTTCTTCTAATGTGTCCTTACTTCGCCCCTCCCTAATCCCTCCATTCCCACCCATACACCTCAGTCTCTTTCCCTCTGTTAACTTTTAGTCCATTCTTGGGTTTTCTGAGACTGCTGCTGTTTCCTTCTTCAGTTTTTTGTTTGTTCTGATACTGTAATGATGAGTGATATCATTATCCATATATATATATATATATATATATATTTATATCTATATATATATATGTGTATGTATGTAGGTAAGTAACTCTAATGTTTGCTAAGATGATGCAGCTCCGGAAGGCTGGGCACTGCCCCCCCCCGTGGGTGGAGTTTGTAAGCGCAGCACTGTTGCCTGGAGATTCCACGATGTCACAGTGGTGCCTCTGTCCTAGAGACATAATGTGTATGCTGAGAGGAGCAGGTGTGATTCGGGTGAGGTGGACACTGACCAACTTGACAGCATCAGGCTAAATGGAATCCAGAGCCAAGGTACTGTGTGTTCCTTTTCATTTTGTTGTCACTACTTCAAAGTTACATGAACAACATTATGGTTCCTAAGACTACCCCCACTGTCAAGTCCCCAGCACGTAGCCCGTAAGAGTCGCTGTCCAACAGCCCAGGAATATGCTGTAGAAGTGCTGCTGATCATCGCTATGTTATACGGACCTACCTAAGCTTGCCGCCGGGCCACACCCTGTGTGCCACTCATAATGCCCCATTTTCCCTCTCTCCCTTCCCTCCTAAGCCATCCTCCTCAGTCCCATTCCCTTTGGTAAGTGTGAGTCCATTCTTGGGTTCGGTGCGGCTGCTACTGTCCTTTTCTATCACTCCTTTTCTTTTTTCTGGTACTCCACAGGTGAGTGAAATCAGTTGACACTTGTCTTTCTCTGCGTGGCTTATTTCGCTGAGCATGATACCCTCTACCTCCCTCCATGTTGTTGCACATGGTAGGATTGGTTTCTGCATATGGCAGAATAATATTCCACTTTTCATCCTCTGATAGACACTTACCTTGTCTGTTGTTGTGGACAGTGCTGTGATAATTATACGGGTGCACAGGTCTTTTTTAAACTGGGCTGCTGTATTCTAGTGTTTATTTCTGTATGTCCGGATGTATGAATATATTTAGTTAGTTCATTACTCACTTGTATATCTGTTATTTATTTATTTATTTATCATTAGTCTTCATCTACGTGAGTCTCATGTAGTTTAGTAAACTGCCCCCCACAATGAGATGCCCCCACATACCTCATTGCAGTCACTGTCCATGAGCATATTAAGATGCTGTAGAATCCCTTGTTGTCTTCTCTGTGTCGTACGTCCCTCCCCGTGCCCCCCTTCTGCTTTATGCATGCCAAAGGTAATGTGCACATTCGCCCCCGCTCCGCCTGACATTTTCCTCCGTTCCCACCTGTCCACGTCCATCCCTTTCCGTTTGGTAACTGTGAGTCCACTCTTGTGGTGCCGTTTTTCTTCTTCGGATGTCTCTTGGTTCCCCTCCTGCACAGGCGAGTGATATCATTTGATCCTTGTGTTTCTCCACCTGCCTGCCTTATTACACTGAGTATGATGCCCTCTCACACCATCCGTGTTTCTGCAAATGGTGTGATTTGTTTTCCTATGACTGAATAATATTCCATTGTTCATCTACTGATGGACACTGAGCTTGGCTATTGAGAACAGTGCTGTGGTAATCATAGGGATGCACGTGTCGCTTTTAAACTGGGGGCGGCAATGTCTCATTCATTCATTCATCTGTTTATTCATTTATTTTTTGATCATGAATCTACAATTATGTGGATCACATCATGTTTATTACACTCCCCTCATCACCAACGTAGGAATGGTTAAGGGACTGAGAAGGCTGGTTGTGAAGGATGGTTGCAGGCTGGTAAGGGGGCATTGCGATTAGCTCACATAATGTGGGGGAGGAATTCTATAGGGAAGGCAGTATAGTTCAGATAATTCAAGCAGTGATTCTTACTATGCTGGTGAACAGTGAGTGTAATGGGGTCTGGGGGGCGACTTGATGATCTGGGCAGTCTAGTAACCTTAATGTTCCTTATGTAATTGTAGACTGGTTATTGTGAATAGTGCTGCCATAAATTTAGGGGTGCAGATGTCTTTCTAGAACTGGGTTGCTGCATTCCTTATGTATGTATGTTTGTATGTATGTATGTGTGTATGTATGTATTCATCCATCCATACATCCATTCATTCATTCTTTCATTCATTCATTCATTCATTATCTGTCTACCTATCTATCCATGGATGTTTCTGTCATTAATGCACAATTAGATGAGTTCCATTATGTTTACTAGACTCCCCCCATCACGCACGTGCCCCCAGATACCCCATTGCAGTCACTGTCCATGAGCATTGTAAGATACTGTAGAATCCCTACTTGTCTTTTCTGTGTTTTTCCGCCCTGTCTGTGACACCCCTCCCACATTATATATTCTTCTTCTAATGTGTCCTTACTTCGCCCCTCCCTAATCCCTCCATTCCCACCCATACACCTCAGTCTCTTTCCCTCTGTTAACTTTTAGTCCATTCTTGGGTTTTCTGAGACTGCTGCTGTTTCCTTCTTCAGTTTATTGTTTGTTCTGATACTGTAATGATGAGTGATATCATTATACATACATATATATATATATAGATATTTATATCTATATATATATATGTGTATGTATGTAGGTAAGTAACTCTAATGTTTGCTAAGATGATGCAGCTCCGCAAGGCTGGGCACTGCCCCCCCCCGTGGGTGGAGTTTGTAAGCGCAGCACTCTTGCCTGGAGATTCCACGATGTCACAGTGGTGCCTCTGTCCTAGAGACATAATGTGTATGCTGAGAGGAGCAGGTGTAATTCGGGTGAGGTGGACACTGACCAACTTGACAGCATCAGGCTAAATGGAATCCAGAGCCAAGGTACTGTGTGTTCCTTTTCATTTTGTTGTCACTACTTCAAAGTTACATGAACAACATTATGGTTCCTAAGACTACCCCCACTGTCAAGTCCCCAGCACGTAGCCCGTAAGAGTCGCTGTCCAACAGCCCAGGAATATGCTGTAGAAGTGCTGCTGATCATCGCTATGTTATACGGACCTACCTAAGCTTGCCGCCGGGCCACACCCTGTGTGCCACTCATAATGCCCCATTTTCCCTCTCTCCCTTCCCTCCTAAGCCATCCTCCTCAGTCCCATTCCCTTTGGTAAGTGTGAGTCCATTCTTGGGTTCGGTGCGGCTGCTACTGTCCTTTTCTATCACTCCTTTTCTTTTTTCTGGTACTCCACAGGTGAGTGAAATCAGTTGACACTTGTCTTTCTCTGCGTGGCTTATTTCGCTGAGCATGATACCCTCTACCTCCCTCCATGTTGTTGCACATGGTAGGATTGGTTTCTGCATATGGCAGAATAATATTCCACTTTTCATCCTCAGATAGACACTTACCTTGTCTGTTGTTGTGGACAGTGCTGTGATAATTATACGGGTGCACAGGTCTTTTTTAAACTGGGCTGCTGTATTCTAGTGTTTATTTCTGTATGTCCGGATGTATGAATATATTTAGTTAGTTCATTACTCACTTGTATATCTGTTATTTATTTATTTATTTATCATTAGTCTTCATCTACGTGAGTCTCATGTAGTTTAGTAAACTGCCCCCCACAATGAGATGCCCCCACATACCTCATTGCAGTCACTGTCCATGAGCATATTAAGATGCTGTAGAATCCCTTGTTGTCTTCTCTGTGTCGTACGTCCCTCCCCGTGCCCCCCTTCTGCTTTATGCATGCCAAAGGTAATGTGCACATTCGCCCCCGCTCCGCCTGACATTTTCCTCCGTTCCCACCTGTCCACGTCCATCCCTTTCCGTTTGGTAACTGTGAGTCCACTCTTGTGGTGCCGTTTTTCTTCTTCGGATGTCTCTTGGTTCCCCTCCTGCACAGGCGAGTGATATCATTTGATCCTTGTGTTTCTCCACCTGCCTGCCTTATTACACTGAGTATGATGCCCTCTCACACCATCCGTGTTTCTGCAAATGGTGTGATTTGTTTTCCTATGACTGAATAATATTCCATTGTTCATCTACTGATGGACACTGAGCTTGGCTATTGAGAACAGTGCTGTGGTAATCATAGGGATGCACGTGTCGCTTTTAAACTGGGGGCGGCAATGTCTCATTCATTCATTCATCTGTTTATTCATTTATTTTTTGATCATGAATCTACAATTATGTGGATCACATCATGTTTATTACACTCCCCTCATCACCAACGTAGGAATGGTTAAGGGACTGAGAAGGCTGGTTGTGAAGGATGGTTGCAGGCTGGTAAGGGGGCATTGCGATTAGCTCACATAATGTGGGGGGGGAATTCTATAGGGAAGGCAGTATAGTTCAGAGAATTCAAGCAGTGATTCTTACTATGCTGGTGAACAGTGAGTGTAATGGGGTCTGGGGGGCGACTTGATGATCTGGGCAGTCTAGTAACCTTAATGTTCCTTATGTAATTGTAGACTGGTTATTGTGAATAGTGCTGCCATAAATTTAGGGGTGCAGATGTCTTTCTAGAACTGGGTTGCTGCATTCCTTATGTATGTATGTTTGTATGTATGTATGTGTGTATGTATGTATTCATCCATCCATGCATCCATTCATTCATTCATTCATTCATTCATTCATTATCTGTCTACCTATCTATCCATGGATGTTTCTGTCATTAATGCACAATTAGATGAGTTCCATTATGTTTACTAGACTCCCCCCATCACGCACGTGCCCCCAGATACCCCATTGCAGTCACTGTCCATGAGCATTGTAAGATACTGTAGAATCCCTACTTGTCTTTTCTGTGTTTTTCCGCCCTGTCTGTGACACCCCTCCCACATTATATATTCTTCTTCTAATGTGTCCTTATTTCGCCCCTCCCTAATCCCTCCATTCCCACCCATACACCTCAGTCTCTTTCCCTCTGTTAACTTTTAGTCCATTCTTGGGTTTTCTGAGACTGCTGCTGTTTCCTTCTTCAGTTTTTTGTTTGTTCTGATACTGTAATGATGAGTGATATCATTATACATATATATGTGTATGTATGTAGGTAAGTAACTCTAATGTTTGCTAAGATGATGCAGCTCCGCAAGGCTGGGCACTGCCCCCCCCCCGGTGGGTGGAGTTTGTAAGCGCAGCACTGTTGCCTGGAGATTCCACGATGTCACAGTGGTGCCTCTGTCCTAGAGACATAATGTGTATGCTGAGAGGAGCAGGTGTGATTCGGGTGAGGTGGACACTGACCAACTTGACAGCATCAGGCTAAATGGAATCCAGAGCCAAGGTACTGTGTGTTCCTTTTCATTTTGTTGTCACTACTTCAAAGTTACATGAACAACATTATGGTTCCTAAGACTACCCCCACTGTCAAGTCCCCAGCACGTAGCCTGTAAGAGTCGCTGTCCAACAGCCCAGGAATATGCTGTAGAAGTGCTGCTGATCATCGCTATGTTATACGGACCTACCTAAGCTTGCCGCCGGGCCACACCCTGTGTGCCACTCATAATGCCCCATTTTCCCTCTCTCCCTTCCCTCCTAAGCCATCCTCCTCAGTCCCATTCCCTTTGGTAAGTGTGAGTCCATTCTTGGGTTCGGTGCGGCTGCTACTGTCCTTTTCTATCACTCCTTTTCTTTTTTCTGGTACTCCACAGGTGAGTGAAATCAGTTGACACTTGTCTTTCTCTGCGTGGCTTATTTCGCTGAGCATGATACCCTCTACCTCCCTCCATGTTGTTGCACATGGTAGGATTGGTTTCTGCATATGGCAGAATAATATTCCACTTTTCATCCTCAGATAGACACTTACCTTGTCTGTTGTTGTGGACAGTGCTGTGATAATTATACGGGTGCACAGGTCTTTTTTAAACTGGGCTGCTGTATTCTAGTGTTTATTTCTATATGTCCGGATGTATGAATATATTTAGTTAGTTCATTACTCACTTGTATATCTGTTATTTATTTATTTATTTATCATTAGTCTTCATCTACGTGAGTCTCATGTAGTTTAGTAAACTGCCCCCCACAATGAGATGCCCCCACATACCTCATTGCAGTCACTGTCCATGAGCATATTAAGATGCTGTAGAATCCCTTGTTGTCTTCTCTGTGTCGTACGTCCCTCCCCGTGCCCCCCTTCTGCTTTATGCATGCCAAAGGTAATGTGCACATTCGCCCCCGCTCCGCCTGACATTTTCCTCCGTTCCCACCTGTCCACGTCCATCCCTTTCCGTTTGGTAACTGTGAGTCCACTCTTGTGGTGCCGTTTTTCTTCTTCGGATGTCTCTTGGTTCCCCTCCTGCACAGGCGAGTGATATCATTTGATCCTTGTGTTTCTCCACCTGCCTGCCTTATTACACTGAGTATGATGCCCTCTCACACCATCCGTGTTTCTGCAAATGGTGTGATTTGTTTTCCTATGACTGAATAATATTCCATTGTTCATCTACTGATGGACACTGAGCTTGGCTATTGAGAACAGTGCTGTGGTAATCATAGGGATGCACGTGTCGCTTTTAAACTGGGGGCGGCAATGTCTCATTCATTCATTCATCTGTTTATTCATTTATTTTTTGATCATGAATCTACAATTATGTGGATCACATCATGTTTATTACACTCCCCTCATCACCAACGTAGGAATGGTTAAGGGACTGAGAAGGCTGGTTGTGAAGGATGGTTGCAGGCTGGTAAGGGGGCATTGCGATTAGCTCACATAATGTGGGGGGGGAATTCTATAGGGAAGGCAGTATAGTTCAGAGAATTCAAGCAGTGATTCTTACTATGCTGGTGAACAGTGAGTGTAATGGGGTCTGGGGGGCGACTTGATGATCTGGGCAGTCTAGTAACCTTAATGTTCCTTATGTAATTGTAGACTGGTTATTGTGAATAGTGCTGCCATAAATTTAGGGGTGCAGATGTCTTTCTAGAACTGGGTTGCTGCATTCCTTATGTATGTATGTTTGTATGTATGTATGTGTGTATGTATGTATTCATCCATCCATGCATCCATTCATTCATTCTTTCATTCATTCATTCATTCATTATCTGTCTACCTATCTATCCATGGATGTTTCTGTCATTAATGCACAATTAGATGAGTTCCATTATGTTTACTAGACTCCCCCCATCACGCACGTGCCCCCAGATACCCCATTGCAGTCACTGTCCATGAGCATTGTAAGATACTGTAGAATCCCTACTTGTCTTTTCTGTGTTTTTCCGCCCTGTCTGTGACACCCCTCCCACATTATATATTCTTCTTCTAATGTGTCCTTACTTCGCCCCTCCCTAATCCCTCCATTCCCACCCATACACCTCAGTCTCTTTCCCTCTGTTAACTTTTAGTCCATTCTTGGGTTTTCTGAGACTGCTGCTGTTTCCTTCTTCAGTTTTTTGTTTGTTCTGATACTGTAATGATGAGTGATATCATTATACATATATATATATATATAGATATTTATATCTATATATATATATGTGTATGTATGTAGGTAAGTAACTCTAATGTTTGCTAAGATGATGCAGCTCCGCAAGGCTGGGCACTGCCCCCCCCCCGTGGGTGGAGTTTGTAAGCGCAGCACTGTTGCCTGGAGATTCCACGATGTCACAGTGGTGCCTCTGTCCTAGAGACATAATGTGTATGCTGAGAGGAGCAGGTGTGATTCGGGTGAGGTGGACACTGACCAACTTGACAGCATCAGGCTAAATGGAATCCAGAGCCAAGGTACTGTGTGTTCCTTTTCATTTTGTTGTCACTACTTCAAAGTTACATGAACAACATTATGGTTCCTAAGACTACCCCCACTGTCAAGTCCCCAGCACGTAGCCCGTAAGAGTCGCTGTCCAACAGCCCAGGAATATGCTGTAGAAGTGCTGCTGATCATCGCTATGTTATACGGACCTACCTAAGCTTGCCGCCGGGCCACACCCTGTGTGCCACTCATAATGCCCCATTTTCCCTCTCTCCCTTCCCTCCTAAGCCATCCTCCTCAGTCCCATTCCCTTTGGTAAGTGTGAGTCCATTCTTGGGTTCGGTGCGGCTGCTACTGTCCTTTTCTATCACTCCTTTTCTTTTTTCTGGTACTCCACAGGTGAGTGAAATCAGTTGACACTTGTCTTTCTCTGCGTGGCTTATTTCGCTGAGCATGATACCCTCTACCTCCCTCCATGTTGTTGCACATGGTAGGATTGGTTTCTGCATATGGCAGAATAATATTCCACTTTTCATCCTCAGATAGACACTTACCTTGTCTGTTGTTGTGGACAGTGCTGTGATAATTATACGGGTGCACAGGTCTTTTTTAAACTGGGCTGCTGTATTCTAGTGTTTATTTCTATATGTCCGGATGTATGAATATATTTAGTTAGTTCATTACTCACTTGTATATCTGTTATTTATTTATTTATTTATCATTAGTCTTCATCTACGTGAGTCTCATGTAGTTTAGTAAACTGCCCCCCACAATGAGATGCCCCCACATACCTCATTGCAGTCACTGTCCATGAGCATATTAAGATGCTGTAGAATCCCTTGTTGTCTTCTCTGTGTCGTACGTCCCTCCCCGTGCCCCCCTTCTGCTTTATGCATGCCAAAGGTAATGTGCACATTCGCCCCCGCTCCGCCTGACATTTTCCTCCGTTCCCACCTGTCCACGTCCATCCCTTTCCGTTTGGTAACTGTGAGTCCACTCTTGTGGTGCCGTTTTTCTTCTTCGGATGTCTCTTGGTTCCCCTCCTGCACAGGCGAGTGATATCATTTGATCCTTGTGTTTCTCCACCTGCCTGCCTTATTACACTGAGTATGATGCCCTCTCACACCATCCGTGTTTCTGCAAATGGTGTGATTTGTTTTCCTATGACTGAATAATATTCCATTGTTCATCTACTGATGGACACTGAGCTTGGCTATTGAGAACAGTGCTGTGGTAATCATAGGGATGCACGTGTCGCTTTTAAACTGGGGGCGGCAATGTCTCATTCATTCATTCATCTGTTTATTCATTTATTTTTTGATCATGAATCTACAATTATGTGGATCACATCATGTTTATTACACTCCCCTCATCACCAACGTAGGAATGGTTAAGGGACTGAGAAGGCTGGTTGTGAAGGATGGTTGCAGGCTGGTAAGGGGGCATTGCGATTAGCTCACATAATGTGGGGGGGGAATTCTATAGGGAAGGCAGTATAGTTCAGAGAATTCAAGCAGTGATTCTTACTATGCTGGTGAACAGTGAGTGTAATGGGGTCTGGGGGGCGACTTGATGATCTGGGCAGTCTAGTAACCTTAATGTTCCTTATGTAATTGTAGACTGGTTATTGTGAATAGTGCTGCCATAAATTTAGGGGTGCAGATGTCTTTCTAGAACTGGGTTGCTGCATTCCTTATGTATGTATGTTTGTATGTATGTATGTGTGTATGTATGTATTCATCCATCCATGCATCCATTCATTCATTCTTTCATTCATTCATTCATTCATTATCTGTCTACCTATCTATCCATGGATGTTTCTGTCATTAATGCACAATTAGATGAGTTCCATTATGTTTACTAGACTCCCCCCATCACGCACGTGCCCCCAGATACCCCATTGCAGTCACTGTCCATGAGCATTGTAAGATACTGTAGAATCCCTACTTGTCTTTTCTGTGTTTTTCCGCCCTGTCTGTGACACCCCTCCCACATTATATATTCTTCTTCTAATGTGTCCTTACTTCGCCCCTCCCTAATCCCTCCATTCCCACCCATACACCTCAGTCTCTTTCCCTCTGTTAACTTTTAGTCCATTCTTGGGTTTTCTGAGACTGCTGCTGTTTCCTTCTTCAGTTTTTTGTTTGTTCTGATACTGTAATGATGAGTGATATCATTATACATATATATATATATATAGATATTTATATCTATATATATATATATGTGTATGTATGTAGGTAAGTAACTCTAATGTTTGCTAAGATGATGCAGCTCCGCAAGGCTGGGCACTGCCCCCCCCCGTGGGTGGAGTTTGTAAGCGCAGCACTGTTGCCTGGAGATTCCACGATGTCACAGTGGTGCCTCTGTCCTAGAGACATAATGTGTATGCTGAGAGGAGCAGGTGTGATTCGGGTGAGGTGGACACTGACCAACTTGACAGCATCAGGCTAAATGGAATCCAGAGCCAAGGTACTGTGTGTTCCTTTTCATTTTGTTGTCACTACTTCAAAGTTACATGAACAACATTATGGTTCCTAAGACTACCCCCACTGTCAAGTCCCCAGCACGTAGCCCGTAAGAGTCGCTGTCCAACAGCCCAGGAATATGCTGTAGAAGTGCTGCTGATCATCGCTATGTTATACGGACCTACCTAAGCTTGCCGCCGGGCCACACCCTGTGTGCCACTCATAATGCCCCATTTTCCCTCTCTCCCTTCCCTCCTAAGCCATCCTCCTCAGTCCCATTCCCTTTGGTAAGTGTGAGTCCATTCTTGGGTTCGGTGCGGCTGCTACTGTCCTTTTCTATCACTCCTTTTCTTTTTTCTGGTACTCCACAGGTGAGTGAAATCAGTTGACACTTGTCTTTCTCTGCGTGGCTTATTTCGCTGAGCATGATACCCTCTACCTCCCTCCATGTTGTTGCACATGGTAGGATTGGTTTCTGCATATGGCAGAATAATATTCCACTTTTCATCCTCAGATAGACACTTACCTTGTCTGTTGTTGTGGACAGTGCTGTGATAATTATACGGGTGCACAGGTCTTTTTTAAACTGGGCTGCTGTATTCTAGTGTTTATTTCTATATGTCCGGATGTATGAATATATTTAGTTAGTTCATTACTCACTTGTATATCTGTTATTTATTTATTTATTTATCATTAGTCTTCATCTACGTGAGTCTCATGTAGTTTAGTAAACTGCCCCCCACAATGAGATGCCCCCACATACCTCATTGCAGTCACTGTCCATGAGCATATTAAGATGCTGTAGAATCCCTTGTTGTCTTCTCTGTGTCGTACGTCCCTCCCCGTGCCCCCCTTCTGCTTTATGCATGCCAAAGGTAATGTGCACATTCGCCCCCGCTCCGCCTGACATTTTCCTCCGTTCCCACCTGTCCACGTCCATCCCTTTCCGTTTGGTAACTGTGAGTCCACTCTTGTGGTGCCGTTTTTCTTCTTCGGATGTCTCTTGGTTCCCCTCCTGCACAGGCGAGTGATATCATTTGATCCTTGTGTTTCTCCACCTGCCTGCCTTATTACACTGAGTATGATGCCCTCTCACACCATCCGTGTTTCTGCAAATGGTGTGATTTGTTTTCCTATGACTGAATAATATTCCATTGTTCATCTACTGATGGACACTGAGCTTGGCTATTGAGAACAGTGCTGTGGTAATCATAGGGATGCACGTGTCGCTTTTAAACTGGGGGCGGCAATGTCTCATTCATTCATTCATCTGTTTATTCATTTATTTTTTGATCATGAATCTACAATTATGTGGATCACATCATGTTTATTACACTCCCCTCATCACCAACGTAGGAATGGTTAAGGGACTGAGAAGGCTGGTTGTGAAGGATGGTTGCAGGCTGGTAAGGGGGCATTGCGATTAGCTCACATAATGTGGGGGAGGAATTCTATAGGGAAGGCAGTATAGTTCAGAGAATTCAAGCAGTGATTCTTACTATGCTGGTGAACAGTGAGTGTAATGGGGTCTGGGGGGCGACTTGATGATCTGGGCAGTCTAGTAACCTTAATGTTCCTTATGTAATTGTAGACTGGTTATTGTGAATAGTGCTGCCATAAATTTAGGGGTGCAGATGTCTTTCTAGAACTGGGTTGCTGCATTCCTTATGTATGTATGTTTGTATGTATGTATGTGTGTATGTATGTATTCATCCATCCATGCATCCATTCATTCATTCTTTCATTCATTCATTCATTCATTATCTGTCTACCTATCTATCCATGGATGTTTCTGTCATTAATGCACAATTAGATGAGTTCCATTATGTTTACTAGACTCCCCCCATCACTCACGTGCCCCCAGATACCCCATTGCAGTCATTGTCCATGAGCATTGTAAGATACTGTAGAATCCCTACTTGTCTTTTCTGTGTTTTTCCGCCCTGTCTGTGACACCCCTCCCACATTATATATTCTTCTTCTAATGTGTCCTTATTTCGCCCCTCCCTAATCCCTCCATTCCCACCCATACACCTCAGTCTCTTTCCCTCTGTTAACTTTTAGTCCATTCTTGGGTTTTCTGAGACTGCTGCTGTTTCCTTCTTCAGTTTTTTGTTTGTTCTTATACTGTAATGATGAGTGATATCATTATACATATATATATATATATAGATATTTATATCTATATATATATATATGTGTATGTATGTAGGTAAGTAACTCTAATGTTTGCTAAGATGATGCAGCTCCGCAAGGCTGGGCACTGCCCCCCCCCGTGGGTGGAGTTTGTAAGCGCAGCACTGTTGCCTGGAGATTCCACGATGTCACAGTGGTGCCTCTGTCCTAGAGACATAATGTGTATGCTGAGAGGAGCAGGTGTGATTCGGGTGAGGTGGACACTGACCAACTTGACAGCATCAGGCTAAATGGAATCCAGAGCCAAGGTACTGTGTGTTCCTTTTCATTTTGTTGTCACTACTTCAAAGTTACATGAACAACATTATGGTTCCTAAGACTACCCCCACTGTCAAGTCCCCAGCACGTAGCCCGTAAGAGTCGCTGTCCAACAGCCCAGGAATATGCTGTAGAAGTGCTGCTGATCATCGCTATGTTATACGGACCTACCTAAGCTTGCCGCCGGGCCACACCCTGTGTGCCACTCATAATGCCCCATTTTCCCTCTCTCCCTTCCCTCCTAAGCCATCCTCCTCAGTCCCATTCCCTTTGGTAAGTGTGAGTCCATTCTTGGGTTCGGTGCGGCTGCTACTGTCCTTTTCTATCACTCCTTTTCTTTTTTCTGGTACTCCACAGGTGAGTGAAATCAGTTGACACTTGTCTTTCTCTGCGTGGCTTATTTCGCTGAGCATGATACCCTCTACCTCCCTCCATGTTGTTGCACATGGTAGGATTGGTTTCTGCATATGGCAGAATAATATTCCACTTTTCATCCTCAGATAGACACTTACCTTGTCTGTTGTTGTGGACAGTGCTGTGATAATTATACGGGTGCACAGGTCTTTTTTAAACTGGGCTGCTGTATTCTAGTGTTTATTTCTGTATGTCCGGATGTATGAATATATTTAGTTAGTTCATTACTCACTTGTATATCTGTTATTTATTTATTTATTTATCATTAGTCTCCATCTACGTGAGTCTCATGTAGTTTAGTAAACTGCCCCCCACAATGAGATGCCCCCACATACCTCATTGCAGTCACTGTCCATGAGCATATTAAGATGCTGTAGAATCCCTTGTTGTCTTCTCTGTGTCGTACGTCCCTCCCCGTGCCCCCCTTCTGCTTTATGCATGCCAAAGGTAATGTGCACATTCGCCCCCGCTCCGCCTGACATTTTCCTCCGTTCCCACCTGTCCACGTCCATCCCTTTCCCTTTGGTAACTGTGAGTCCACTCTTGTGGTGCCGTTTTTCTTCTTCGGATGTCTCTTGGTTCCCCTCCTGCACAGGCGAGTGATATCATTTGATCCTTGTGTTTCTCCACCTGCCTGCCTTATTACACTGAGTATGATGCCCTCTCACACCATCCGTGTTTCTGCAAATGGTGTGATTTGTTTTCCTATGACTGAATAATATTCCATTGTTCATCTACTGATGGACACTGAGCTTGGCTATTGAGAACAGTGCTGTGGTAATCATAGGGATGCACGTGTCGCTTTTAAACTGGGGGCGGCAATGTCTCATTCATTCATTCATCTGTTTATTCATTTATTTTTTTATCATGAATCTACAATTATGTGGATCACATCATGTTTATTACACTCCCCCCATCACCAACGTAGGAATGGTTAAGGGACTGAGAAGGCTGGTTGTGAAGGATGGTTGCAGGCTGGTAAGGGGGCATTACGATTAGCTCACATAATGTGGGGGGGGAATTCTATAGGGAAGGCAGTATAGTTCAGAGAATTCAAGCAGTGATTCTTACTATGCTGGTGAACAGTGAGTGTAATGGGGTCTGGGGGGCGACTTGATGATCTGGGCAGTCTAGTAACCTTAATGTTCCTTATGTAATTGTAGACTGGTTATTGTGAATAGTGCTGCCATAAATTTAGGGGTGCAGATGTCTTTCTAGAACTGGGTTGCTGCATTCCTTATGTATGTATGTTTGTATGTATGTATGTGTGTATGTATGTATTCATCCATCCATGCATCCATTCATTCATTCTTTCATTCATTCATTCATTCATTATCTGTCTACCTATCTATCCATGGATGTTTCTGTCATTAATGCACAATTAGATGAGTTCCATTATGTTTACTAGACTCCCCCCATCACGCACGTGCCCCCAGATACCCCATTGCAGTCACTGTCCATGAGCATTGTAAGATACTGTAGAATCCCTACTTGTCTTTTCTGTGTTTTTCCGCCCTGTCTGTGACACCCCTCCCACATTATATATTCTTCTTCTAATGTGTCCTTACTTCGCCCCTCCCTAATCCCTCCATTCCCACCCATACACCTCAGTCTCTTTCCCTCTGTTAACTTTTAGTCCATTCTTGGGTTTTCTGAGACTGCTGCTGTTTCCTTCTTCAGTTTTTTGTTTGTTCTGATACTGTAATGATGAGTGATATCATTATACATATATATATATATATAGATATTTATATCTACATATATATATGTGTATGTATGTAGGTAAGTAACTCTAATGTTTGCTAAGATGATGCAGCTCCGCAAGGCTGGGCACTGCCCCCCCCCGTGGGTGGAGTTTGTAAGCGCAGCACTGTTGCCTGGAGATTCCACGATGTCACAGTGGTGCCTCTGTCCTAGAGACATAATGTGTATGCTGAGAGGAGCAGGTGTGATTCGGGTGAGGTGGACACTGACCAACTTGACAGCATCAGGCTAAATGGAATCCAGAGCCAAGGTACTGTGTGTTCCTTTTCATTTTGTTGTCACTACTTCAAAGTTACATGAACAACATTATGGTTCCTAAGACTACCCCCACTGTCAAGTCCCCAGCACGTAGCCCGTAAGAGTCGCTGTCCAACAGCCCAGGAATATGCTGTAGAAGTGCTGCTGATCATCGCTATGTTATACGGACCTACCTAAGCTTGCCGCCGGGCCACACCCTGTGTGCCACTCATAATGCCCCATTTTCCCTCTCTCCCTTCCCTCCTAAGCCATCCTCCTCAGTCCCATTCCCTTTGGTAAGTGTGAGTCCATTCTTGGGTTCGGTGTGGCTGCTACTGTCCTTTTCTATCACTCCTTTTCTTTTTTCTGGTACTCCACAGGTGAGTGAAATCAGTTGACACTTGTCTTTCTCTGCGTGGCTTATTTCGCTGAGCATGATACCCTCTACCTCCCTCCATGTTGTTGCACATGGTAGGATTGGTTTCTGCATATGGCAGAATGATATTCCACTTTTCATCCTCTGATAGACACTTACCTTGTCTGTTGTTGTGGACAGTGCTGTGATAATTATACGGGTGCACAGGTCTTTTTTAAACTGGGCTGCTGTATTCTAGTGTTTATTTCTGTATGTCCGGATGTATGAATATATTTAGTTAGTTCATTACTCACTTGTATATCTGTTATTTATTTATTTATTTATCATTAGTCTCCATCTACGTGAGTCTCATGTAGTTTAGTAAACTGCCCCCCACAATGAGATGCCCCCACATACCTCATTGCAGTCACTGTCCATGAGCATATTAAGATGCTGTAGAATCCCTTGTTGTCTTCTCTGTGTCGTACGTCCCTCCCCGTGCCCCCCTTCTGCTTTATGCATGCCAAAGGTAATGTGCACATTCGCCCCCGCTCCGCCTGACATTTTCCTCCGTTCCCACCTGTCCACGTCCATCCCTTTCCGTTTGGTAACTGTGAGTCCACTCTTGTGGTGCCGTTTTTCTTCTTCGGATGTCTCTTGGTTCCCCTCCTGCACAGGCGAGTGATATCATTTGATCCTTGTGTTTCTCCACCTGCCTGCCTTATTACACTGAGTATGATGCCCTCTCACACCATCCGTGTTTCTGCAAATGGTGTGATTTGTTTTCCTATGACTGAATAATATTCCATTGTTCATCTACTGATGGACACTGAGCTTGGCTATTGAGAACAGTGCTGTGGTAATCATAGGGATGCACGTGTCGCTTTTAAACTGGGGGCGGCAATGTCTCATTCATTCATTCATCTGTTTATTCATTTATTTTTTGATCATGAATCTACAATTATGTGGATCACATCATGTTTATTACACTCCCCCCATCACCAACGTAGGAATGGTTAAGGGACTGAGAAGGCTGGTTGTGAAGGATGGTTGCAGGCTGGTAAGGGGGCATTACGATTAGCTCACATAATGTGGGGGGGGAATTCTATAGGGAAGGCAGTATAGTTCAGAGAATTCAAGCAGTGATTCTTACTATGCTGGTGAACAGTGAGTGTAATGGGGTCTGGGGGGCGACTTGATGATCTGGGCAGTCTAGTAACCTTAATGTTCCTTATGTAATTGTAGACTGGTTATTGTGAATAGTGCTGCCATAAATTTAGGGTTGCAGATGTCTTTCTAGAACTGGGTTGCTGCATTCCTTATGTATGTATGTTTGTATGTATGTATGTGTGTATGTATGTATTCATCCATCCATGCATCCATTCATTCATTCTTTCATTCATTCATTCATTCATTATCTGTCTACCTATCTATCCATGGATGTTTCTGTCATTAATGCACAATTAGATGAGTTCCATTATGTTTACTAGACTCCCCCCATCACGCACGTGCCCCCAGATACCCCATTGCAGTCACTGTCCATGAGCATTGTAAGATACTGTAGAATCCCTACTTGTCTTTTCTGTGTTTTTCCGCCCTGTCTGTGACACCCCTCCCACATTATATATTCTTCTTCTAATGTGTCCTTACTTCGCCCCTCCCTAATCCCTCCATTACCACCCATACACCTCAGTCTCTTTCCCTCTGTTAACTTTTAGTCCATTCTTGGGTTTTCTGAGACTGCTGCTGTTTCCTTCTTCAGTTTTTTGTTTGTTCTGATACTGTAATGATGAGTGATATCATTATACATATATATATATATATAGATATTTATATCTATATATATATATGTGTATGTATGTAGGTAAGTAACTCTAATGTTTGCTAAGATGATGCAGCTCCGCAAGGCTGGGCACTGCCCCCCCCCGTGGGTGGAGTTTGTAAGCGCAGCACTGTTGCCTGGAGATTCCACGATGTCACAGTGGTGCCTCTGTCCTAGAGACATAATGTGTATGCTGAGAGGAGCAGGTGTGATTCGGGTGAGGTGGACACTGACCAACTTGACAGCATCAGGCTAAATGGAATCCAGAGCCAAGGTACTGTGTGTTCCTTTTCATTTTGTTGTCACTACTTCAAAGTTACATGAACAACATTATGGTTCCTAAGACTACCCCCACTGTCAAGTCCCCAGCACGTAGCCCGTAAGAGTCGCTGTCCAACAGCCCAGGAATATGCTGTAGAAGTGCTGCTGATCATCGCCATGTTATACGGACCTACCTAAGCTTGCCGCCGGGCCACACCCTGTGTGCCACTCATAATGCCCCATTTTCCCTCTCTCCCTTCCCTCCTAAGCCATCCTCCTCAGTCCCATTCCCTTTGGTAAGTGTGAGTCCATTCTTGGGTTCGGTGCGGCTGCTACTGTCCTTTTCTATCACTCCTTTTCTTTTTTCTGGTACTCCACAGGTGAGTGAAATCAGTTGACACTTGTCTTTCTCTGCGTGGCTTATTTCGCTGAGCATGATACCCTCTACCTCCCTCCATGTTGTTGCACATGGTAGGATTGGTTTCTGCATATGGCAGAATGATATTCCACTTTTCATCCTCTGATAGACACTTACCTTGTCTGTTGTTGTGGACAGTGCTGTGATAATTATACGGGTGCACAGGTCTTTTTTAAACTGGGCTGCTGTATTCTAGTGTTTATTTCTGTATGTCCGGATGTATGAATATATTTAGTTAGTTCATTACTCACTTGTATATCTGTTATTTATTTATTTATTTATCATTAGTCTCCATCTACGTGAGTCTCATGTAGTTTAGTAAACTGCCCCCCACAATGAGATGCCCCCACATACCTCATTGCAGTCACTGTCCATGAGCATATTAAGATGCTGTAGAATCCCTTGTTGTCTTCTCTGTGTCGTACGTCCCTCCCCGTGCCCCCCTTCTGCTTTATGCATGCCAAAGGTAATGTGCACATTCGCCCCCGCTCCGCCTGACATTTTCCTCCGTTCCCACCTGTCCACGTCCATCCCTTTCCGTTTGGTAACTGTGAGTCCACTCTTGTGGTGCCGTTTTTCTTCTTCGGATGTCTCTTGGTTCCCCTCCTGCACAGGCGAGTGATATCATTTGATCCTTGTGTTTCTCCACCTGCCTGCCTTATTACACTGAGTATGATGCCCTCTCACACCATCCGTGTTTCTGCAAATGGTGTGATTTGTTTTCCTATGACTGAATAATATTCCATTGTTCATCTACTGATGGACACTGAGCTTGGCTATTGAGAACAGTGCTGTGGTAATCATAGGGATGCACGTGTCGCTTTTAAACTGGGGGCGGCAATGTCTCATTCATTCATTCATCTGTTTATTCATTTATTTTTTGATCATGAATCTACAATTATGTGGATCACATCATGTTTATTACACTCCCCCCATCACCAACGTAGGAATGGTTAAGGGACTGAGAAGGCTGGTTGTGAAGGATGGTTGCAGGCTGGTAAGGGGGCATTACGATTAGCTCACATAATGTGGGGGGGGAATTCTATAGGGAAGGCAGTATAGTTCAGAGAATTCAAGCAGTGATTCTTACTATGCTGGTGAACAGTGAGTGTAATGGGGTCTGGGGGGCGACTTGATGATCTGGGCAGTCTAGTAACCTTAATGTTCCTTATGTAATTGTAGACTGGTTATTGTGAATAGTGCTGCCATAAATTTAGGGTTGCAGATGTCTTTCTAGAACTGGGTTGCTGCATTCCTTATGTATGTATGTTTGTATGTATGTATGTGTGTATGTATGTATTCATCCATCCATGCATCCATTCATTCATTCTTTCATTCATTCATTCATTCATTATCTGTCTACCTATCTATCCATGGATGTTTCTGTCATTAATGCACAATTAGATGAGTTCCATTATGTTTACTAGACTCCCCCCATCACGCACGTGCCCCCAGATACCCCATTGCAGTCACTGTCCATGAGCATTGTAAGATACTGTAGAATCCCTACTTGTCTTTTCTGTGTTTTTCCGCCCTGTCTGTGACACCCCTCCCACATTATATATTCTTCTTCTAATGTGTCCTTACTTCGCCCCTCCCTAATCCCTCCATTACCACCCATACACCTCAGTCTCTTTCCCTCTGTTAACTTTTAGTCCATTCTTGGGTTTTCTGAGACTGCTGCTGTTTCCTTCTTCAGTTTTTTGTTTGTTCTGATACTGTAATGATGAGTGATATCATTATACATATATATATATATATAGATATTTATATCTATATATATATATGTGTATGTATGTAGGTAAGTAACTCTAATGTTTGCTAAGATGATGCAGCTCCGCAAGGCTGGGCACTGCCCCCCCCCGTGGGTGGAGTTTGTAAGCGCAGCACTGTTGCCTGGAGATTCCACGATGTCACAGTGGTGCCTCTGTCCTAGAGACATAATGTGTATGCTGAGAGGAGCAGGTGTGATTCGGGTGAGGTGGACACTGACCAACTTGACAGCATCAGGCTAAATGGAATCCAGAGCCAAGGTACTGTGTGTTCCTTTTCATTTTGTTGTCACTACTTCAAAGTTACATGAACAACATTATGGTTCCTAAGACTACCCCCACTGTCAAGTCCCCAGCACGTAGCCCGTAAGAGTCGCTGTCCAACAGCCCAGGAATATGCTGTAGAAGTGCTGCTGATCATCGCCATGTTATACGGACCTACCTAAGCTTGCCGCCGGGCCACACCCTGTGTGCCACTCATAATGCCCCATTTTCCCTCTCTCCCTTCCCTCCTAAGCCATCCTCCTCAGTCCCATTCCCTTTGGTAAGTGTGAGTCCATTCTTGGGTTCGGTGCGGCTGCTACTGTCCTTTTCTATCACTCCTTTTCTTTTTTCTGGTACTCCACAGGTGAGTGAAATCAGTTGACACTTGTCTTTCTCTGCGTGGCTTATTTCGCTGAGCATGATACCCTCTACCTCCCTCCATGTTGTTGCACATGGTAGGATTGGTTTCTGCATATGGCAGAATGATATTCCACTTTTCATCCTCTGATAGACACTTACCTTGTCTGTTGTTGTGGACAGTGCTGTGATAATTATACGGGTGCACAGGTCTTTTTTAAACTGGGCTGCTGTATTCTAGTGTTTATTTCTGTATGTCCGGATGTATGAATATATTTAGTTAGTTCATTACTCACTTGTATATCTGTTATTTATTTATTTATTTATCATTAGTCTCCATCTACGTGAGTCTCATGTAGTTTAGTAAACTGCCCCCCACAATGAGATGCCCCCACATACCTCATTGCAGTCACTGTCCATGAGCATATTAAGATGCTGTAGAATCCCTTGTTGTCTTCTCTGTGTCGTACGTCCCTCCCCGTGCCCCCCTTCTGCTTTATGCATGCCAAAGGTAATGTGCACATTCGCCCCCGCTCCGCCTGACATTTTCCTCCGTTCCCACCTGTCCACGTCCATCCCTTTCCCTTTGGTAACTGTGAGTCCACTCTTGTGGTGCCGTTTTTCTTCTTC
The DNA here is from genome assembly GCF_030020395.1 of Manis pentadactyla. NCBI lineage: Eukaryota > Metazoa > Chordata > Mammalia > Pholidota > Manidae > Manis > Manis pentadactyla. The sequence continues at coordinate 86,434,326 of NC_080024.1, forward strand.
GGATGTCTCTTGGTTCCCCTCCTGCACAGGCGAGTGATATCATTTGATCCTTGTGTTTCTCCACCTGCCTGCCTTATTACACTGAGTATGATGCCCTCTCACACCATCCGTGTTTCTGCAAATGGTGTGATTTGTTTTCCTATGACTGAATAATATTCCATTGTTCATCTACTGATGGACACTGAGCTTGGCTATTGAGAACAGTGCTGTGGTAATCATAGGGATGCACGTGTCGCTTTTAAACTGGGGGCGGCAATGTCTCATTCATTCATTCATCTGTTTATTCATTTATTTTTTTATCATGAATCTACAATTATGTGGATCACATCATGTTTATTACACTCCCCCCATCACCAACGTAGGAATGGTTAAGGGACTGAGAAGGCTGGTTGTGAAGGATGGTTGCAGGCTGGTAAGGGGGCATTACGATTAGCTCACATAATGTGGGGGGGGAATTCTATAGGGAAGGCAGTATAGTTCAGAGAATTCAAGCAGTGATTCTTACTATGCTGGTGAACAGTGAGTGTAATGGGGTCTGGGGGGCGACTTGATGATCTGGGCAGTCTAGTAACCTTAATGTTCCTTATGTAATTGTAGACTGGTTATTGTGAATAGTGCTGCCATAAATTTAGGGGTGCAGATGTCTTTCTAGAACTGGGTTGCTGCATTCCTTATGTATGTATGTTTGTATGTATGTATGTGTGTATGTATGTATTCATCCATCCATGCATCCATTCATTCATTCTTTCATTCATTCATTCATTCATTATCTGTCTACCTATCTATCCATGGATGTTTCTGTCATTAATGCACAATTAGATGAGTTCCATTATGTTTACTAGACTCCCCCCATCACGCACGTGCCCCCAGATACCCCATTGCAGTCACTGTCCATGAGCATTGTAAGATACTGTAGAATCCCTACTTGTCTTTTCTGTGTTTTTCCGCCCTGTCTGTGACACCCCTCCCACATTATATATTCTTCTTCTAATGTGTCCTTACTTCGCCCCTCCCTAATCCCTCCATTACCACCCATACACCTCAGTCTCTTTCCCTCTGTTAACTTTTAGTCCATTCTTGGGTTTTCTGAGACTGCTGCTGTTTCCTTCTTCAGTTTTTTGTTTGTTCTGATACTGTAATGATGAGTGATATCATTATACATATATATATATATATAGATATTTATATCTATATATATATATGTGTATGTATGTAGGTAAGTAACTCTAATGTTTGCTAAGATGATGCAGCTCCGGAAGGCTGGGCACTGCCCCCCCCCGTGGGTGGAGTTTGTAAGCGCAGCACTGTTGCCTGGAGATTCCACGATGTCACAGTGGTGCCTCTGTCCTAGAGACATAATGTGTATGCTGAGAGGAGCAGGTGTGATTCGGGTGAGGTGGACACTGACCAACTTGACAGCATCAGGCTAAATGGAATCCAGAGCCAAGGTACTGTGTGTTCCTTTTCATTTTGTTGTCACTACTTCAAAGTTACATGAACAACATTATGGTTCCTAAGACTACCCCCACTGTCAAGTCCCCAGCACGTAGCCCGTAAGAGTCGCTGTCCAACAGCCCAGGAATATGCTGTAGAAGTGCTGCTGATCATCGCCATGTTATACGGACCTACCTAAGCTTGCCGCCGGGCCACACCCTGTGTGCCACTCATAATGCCCCATTTTCCCTCTCTCCCTTCCCTCCTAAGCCATCCTCCTCAGTCCCATTCCCTTTGGTAAGTGTGAGTCCATTCTTGGGTTCGGTGCGGCTGCTACTGTCCTTTTCTATCACTCCTTTTCTTTTTTCTGGTACTCCACAGGTGAGTGAAATCAGTTGACACTTGTCTTTCTCTGCGTGGCTTATTTCGCTGAGCATGATACCCTCTACCTCCCTCCATGTTGTTGCACATGGTAGGATTGGTTTCTGCATATGGCAGAATGATATTCCACTTTTCATCCTCTGATAGACACTTACCTTGTCTGTTGTTTTGGACAGTGCTGTGATAATTATACGGGTGCACAGGTCTTTTTTAAACTGGGCTGCTGTATTCTAGTGTTTATTTCTGTATGTCCGGATGTATGAATATATTTAGTTAGTTCATTACTCACTTGTATATCTGTTATTTATTTATTTATTTATCATTAGTCTTCATCTACGTGAGTCTCATGTAGTTTAGTAAACTGCCCCCCACAATGAGATGCCCCCACATACCTCATTGCAGTCACTGTCCATGAGCATATTAAGATGCTGTAGAATCCCTTGTTGTCTTCTCTGTGTCGTACGTCCCTCCCCGTGCCCCCCTTCTGCTTTATGCATGCCAAAGGTAATGTGCACATTCGCCCCCGCTCCGCCTGACATTTTCCTCCGTTCCCACCTGTCCACGTCCATCCCTTTCCCTTTGGTAACTGTGAGTCCACTCTTGTGGTGCCGTTTTTCTTCTTCGGATGTCTCTTGGTTCCCCTCCTGCACAGGCGAGTGATATCATTTGATCCTTGTGTTTCTCCACCTGCCTGCCTTATTACACTGAGTATGATGCCCTCTCACACCATCCGTGTTTCTGCAAATGGTGTGATTTGTTTTCCTATGACTGAATAATATTCCATTGTTCATCTACTGATGGACACTGAGCTTGGCTATTGAGAACAGTGCTGTGGTAATCATAGGGATGCACGTGTCGCTTTTAAACTGGGGGCGGCAATGTCTCATTCATTCATTCATCTGTTTATTCATTTATTTTTTTATCATGAATCTACAATTATGTGGATCACATCATGTTTATTACACTCCCCTCATCACCAACGTAGGAATGGTTAAGGGACTGAGAAGGCTGGTTGTGAAGGATGGTTGCAGGCTGGTAAGGGGGCATTGCGATTAGCTCACATAATGTGGGGGAGGAATTCTATAGGGAAGGCAGTATAGTTCAGAGAATTCAAGCAGTGATTCTTACTATGCTGGTGAACAGTGAGTGTAATGGGGTCTGGGGGGCGACTTGATGATCTGGGCAGTCTAGTAACCTTAATGTTCCTTATGTAATTGTAGACTGGTTATTGTGAATAGTGCTGCCATAAATTTAGGGGTGCAGATGTCTTTCTAGAACTGGGTTGCTGCATTCCTTATGTATGTATGTTTGTATGTATGTATGTGTGTATGTATGTATTCATCCATCCATGCATCCATTCATTCATTCTTTCATTCATTCATTCATTCATTATCTGTCTACCTATCTATCCATGGATGTTTCTGTCATTAATGCACAATTAGATGAGTTCCATTATGTTTACTAGACTCCCCCCATCACGCACGTGCCCCCAGATACCCCATTGCAGTCACTGTCCATGAGCATTGTAAGATACTGTAGAATCCCTACTTGTCTTTTCTGTGTTTTTCCGCCCTGTCTGTGACACCCCTCCCACATTATATATTCTTCTTCTAATGTGTCCTTACTTCGCCCCTCCCTAATCCCTCCATTCCCACCCATACACCTCAGTCTCTTTCCCTCTGTTAACTTTTAGTCCATTCTTGGGTTTTCTGAGACTGCTGCTGTTTCCTTCTTCAGTTTTTTGTTTGTTCTGATACTGTAATGATGAGTGATATCATTATCCATATATATATATATATATATATATATTTATATCTATATATATATATGTGTATGTATGTAGGTAAGTAACTCTAATGTTTGCTAAGATGATGCAGCTCCGGAAGGCTGGGCACTGCCCCCCCCCGTGGGTGGAGTTTGTAAGCGCAGCACTGTTGCCTGGAGATTCCACGATGTCACAGTGGTGCCTCTGTCCTAGAGACATAATGTGTATGCTGAGAGGAGCAGGTGTGATTCGGGTGAGGTGGACACTGACCAACTTGACAGCATCAGGCTAAATGGAATCCAGAGCCAAGGTACTGTGTGTTCCTTTTCATTTTGTTGTCACTACTTCAAAGTTACATGAACAACATTATGGTTCCTAAGACTACCCCCACTGTCAAGTCCCCAGCACGTAGCCCGTAAGAGTCGCTGTCCAACAGCCCAGGAATATGCTGTAGAAGTGCTGCTGATCATCGCTATGTTATACGGACCTACCTAAGCTTGCCGCCGGGCCACACCCTGTGTGCCACTCATAATGCCCCATTTTCCCTCTCTCCCTTCCCTCCTAAGCCATCCTCCTCAGTCCCATTCCCTTTGGTAAGTGTGAGTCCATTCTTGGGTTCGGTGCGGCTGCTACTGTCCTTTTCTATCACTCCTTTTCTTTTTTCTGGTACTCCACAGGTGAGTGAAATCAGTTGACACTTGTCTTTCTCTGCGTGGCTTATTTCGCTGAGCATGATACCCTCTACCTCCCTCCATGTTGTTGCACATGGTAGGATTGGTTTCTGCATATGGCAGAATAATATTCCACTTTTCATCCTCTGATAGACACTTACCTTGTCTGTTGTTGTGGACAGTGCTGTGATAATTATACGGGTGCACAGGTCTTTTTTAAACTGGGCTGCTGTATTCTAGTGTTTATTTCTGTATGTCCGGATGTATGAATATATTTAGTTAGTTCATTACTCACTTGTATATCTGTTATTTATTTATTTATTTATCATTAGTCTTCATCTACGTGAGTCTCATGTAGTTTAGTAAACTGCCCCCCACAATGAGATGCCCCCACATACCTCATTGCAGTCACTGTCCATGAGCATATTAAGATGCTGTAGAATCCCTTGTTGTCTTCTCTGTGTCGTACGTCCCTCCCCGTGCCCCCCTTCTGCTTTATGCATGCCAAAGGTAATGTGCACATTCGCCCCCGCTCCGCCTGACATTTTCCTCCGTTCCCACCTGTCCACGTCCATCCCTTTCCGTTTGGTAACTGTGAGTCCACTCTTGTGGTGCCGTTTTTCTTCTTCGGATGTCTCTTGGTTCCCCTCCTGCACAGGCGAGTGATATCATTTGATCCTTGTGTTTCTCCACCTGCCTGCCTTATTACACTGAGTATGATGCCCTCTCACACCATCCGTGTTTCTGCAAATGGTGTGATTTGTTTTCCTATGACTGAATAATATTCCATTGTTCATCTACTGATGGACACTGAGCTTGGCTATTGAGAACAGTGCTGTGGTAATCATAGGGATGCACGTGTCGCTTTTAAACTGGGGGCGGCAATGTCTCATTCATTCATTCATCTGTTTATTCATTTATTTTTTGATCATGAATCTACAATTATGTGGATCACATCATGTTTATTACACTCCCCTCATCACCAACGTAGGAATGGTTAAGGGACTGAGAAGGCTGGTTGTGAAGGATGGTTGCAGGCTGGTAAGGGGGCATTGCGATTAGCTCACATAATGTGGGGGAGGAATTCTATAGGGAAGGCAGTATAGTTCAGATAATTCAAGCAGTGATTCTTACTATGCTGGTGAACAGTGAGTGTAATGGGGTCTGGGGGGCGACTTGATGATCTGGGCAGTCTAGTAACCTTAATGTTCCTTATGTAATTGTAGACTGGTTATTGTGAATAGTGCTGCCATAAATTTAGGGGTGCAGATGTCTTTCTAGAACTGGGTTGCTGCATTCCTTATGTATGTATGTTTGTATGTATGTATGTGTGTATGTATGTATTCATCCATCCATACATCCATTCATTCATTCTTTCATTCATTCATTCATTCATTATCTGTCTACCTATCTATCCATGGATGTTTCTGTCATTAATGCACAATTAGATGAGTTCCATTATGTTTACTAGACTCCCCCCATCACGCACGTGCCCCCAGATACCCCATTGCAGTCACTGTCCATGAGCATTGTAAGATACTGTAGAATCCCTACTTGTCTTTTCTGTGTTTTTCCGCCCTGTCTGTGACACCCCTCCCACATTATATATTCTTCTTCTAATGTGTCCTTACTTCGCCCCTCCCTAATCCCTCCATTCCCACCCATACACCTCAGTCTCTTTCCCTCTGTTAACTTTTAGTCCATTCTTGGGTTTTCTGAGACTGCTGCTGTTTCCTTCTTCAGTTTATTGTTTGTTCTGATACTGTAATGATGAGTGATATCATTATACATACATATATATATATATAGATATTTATATCTATATATATATATGTGTATGTATGTAGGTAAGTAACTCTAATGTTTGCTAAGATGATGCAGCTCCGCAAGGCTGGGCACTGCCCCCCCCCGTGGGTGGAGTTTGTAAGCGCAGCACTCTTGCCTGGAGATTCCACGATGTCACAGTGGTGCCTCTGTCCTAGAGACATAATGTGTATGCTGAGAGGAGCAGGTGTAATTCGGGTGAGGTGGACACTGACCAACTTGACAGCATCAGGCTAAATGGAATCCAGAGCCAAGGTACTGTGTGTTCCTTTTCATTTTGTTGTCACTACTTCAAAGTTACATGAACAACATTATGGTTCCTAAGACTACCCCCACTGTCAAGTCCCCAGCACGTAGCCCGTAAGAGTCGCTGTCCAACAGCCCAGGAATATGCTGTAGAAGTGCTGCTGATCATCGCTATGTTATACGGACCTACCTAAGCTTGCCGCCGGGCCACACCCTGTGTGCCACTCATAATGCCCCATTTTCCCTCTCTCCCTTCCCTCCTAAGCCATCCTCCTCAGTCCCATTCCCTTTGGTAAGTGTGAGTCCATTCTTGGGTTCGGTGCGGCTGCTACTGTCCTTTTCTATCACTCCTTTTCTTTTTTCTGGTACTCCACAGGTGAGTGAAATCAGTTGACACTTGTCTTTCTCTGCGTGGCTTATTTCGCTGAGCATGATACCCTCTACCTCCCTCCATGTTGTTGCACATGGTAGGATTGGTTTCTGCATATGGCAGAATAATATTCCACTTTTCATCCTCAGATAGACACTTACCTTGTCTGTTGTTGTGGACAGTGCTGTGATAATTATACGGGTGCACAGGTCTTTTTTAAACTGGGCTGCTGTATTCTAGTGTTTATTTCTGTATGTCCGGATGTATGAATATATTTAGTTAGTTCATTACTCACTTGTATATCTGTTATTTATTTATTTATTTATCATTAGTCTTCATCTACGTGAGTCTCATGTAGTTTAGTAAACTGCCCCCCACAATGAGATGCCCCCACATACCTCATTGCAGTCACTGTCCATGAGCATATTAAGATGCTGTAGAATCCCTTGTTGTCTTCTCTGTGTCGTACGTCCCTCCCCGTGCCCCCCTTCTGCTTTATGCATGCCAAAGGTAATGTGCACATTCGCCCCCGCTCCGCCTGACATTTTCCTCCGTTCCCACCTGTCCACGTCCATCCCTTTCCGTTTGGTAACTGTGAGTCCACTCTTGTGGTGCCGTTTTTCTTCTTCGGATGTCTCTTGGTTCCCCTCCTGCACAGGCGAGTGATATCATTTGATCCTTGTGTTTCTCCACCTGCCTGCCTTATTACACTGAGTATGATGCCCTCTCACACCATCCGTGTTTCTGCAAATGGTGTGATTTGTTTTCCTATGACTGAATAATATTCCATTGTTCATCTACTGATGGACACTGAGCTTGGCTATTGAGAACAGTGCTGTGGTAATCATAGGGATGCACGTGTCGCTTTTAAACTGGGGGCGGCAATGTCTCATTCATTCATTCATCTGTTTATTCATTTATTTTTTGATCATGAATCTACAATTATGTGGATCACATCATGTTTATTACACTCCCCTCATCACCAACGTAGGAATGGTTAAGGGACTGAGAAGGCTGGTTGTGAAGGATGGTTGCAGGCTGGTAAGGGGGCATTGCGATTAGCTCACATAATGTGGGGGGGGAATTCTATAGGGAAGGCAGTATAGTTCAGAGAATTCAAGCAGTGATTCTTACTATGCTGGTGAACAGTGAGTGTAATGGGGTCTGGGGGGCGACTTGATGATCTGGGCAGTCTAGTAACCTTAATGTTCCTTATGTAATTGTAGACTGGTTATTGTGAATAGTGCTGCCATAAATTTAGGGGTGCAGATGTCTTTCTAGAACTGGGTTGCTGCATTCCTTATGTATGTATGTTTGTATGTATGTATGTGTGTATGTATGTATTCATCCATCCATGCATCCATTCATTCATTCTTTCATTCATTCATTCATTCATTATCTGTCTACCTATCTATCCATGGATGTTTCTGTCATTAATGCACAATTAGATGAGTTCCATTATGTTTACTAGACTCCCCCCATCACGCACGTGCCCCCAGATACCCCATTGCAGTCACTGTCCATGAGCATTGTAAGATACTGTAGAATCCCTACTTGTCTTTTCTGTGTTTTTCCGCCCTGTCTGTGACACCCCTCCCACATTATATATTCTTCTTCTAATGTGTCCTTATTTCGCCCCTCCCTAATCCCTCCATTCCCACCCATACACCTCAGTCTCTTTCCCTCTGTTAACTTTTAGTCCATTCTTGGGTTTTCTGAGACTGCTGCTGTTTCCTTCTTCAGTTTTTTGTTTGTTCTGATACTGTAATGATGAGTGATATCATTATACATATATATGTGTATGTATGTAGGTAAGTAACTCTAATGTTTGCTAAGATGATGCAGCTCCGCAAGGCTGGGCACTGCCCCCCCCCCGGTGGGTGGAGTTTGTAAGCGCAGCACTGTTGCCTGGAGATTCCACGATGTCACAGTGGTGCCTCTGTCCTAGAGACATAATGTGTATGCTGAGAGGAGCAGGTGTGATTCGGGTGAGGTGGACACTGACCAACTTGACAGCATCAGGCTAAATGGAATCCAGAGCCAAGGTACTGTGTGTTCCTTTTCATTTTGTTGTCACTACTTCAAAGTTACATGAACAACATTATGGTTCCTAAGACTACCCCCACTGTCAAGTCCCCAGCACGTAGCCTGTAAGAGTCGCTGTCCAACAGCCCAGGAATATGCTGTAGAAGTGCTGCTGATCATCGCTATGTTATACGGACCTACCTAAGCTTGCCGCCGGGCCACACCCTGTGTGCCACTCATAATGCCCCATTTTCCCTCTCTCCCTTCCCTCCTAAGCCATCCTCCTCAGTCCCATTCCCTTTGGTAAGTGTGAGTCCATTCTTGGGTTCGGTGCGGCTGCTACTGTCCTTTTCTATCACTCCTTTTCTTTTTTCTGGTACTCCACAGGTGAGTGAAATCAGTTGACACTTGTCTTTCTCTGCGTGGCTTATTTCGCTGAGCATGATACCCTCTACCTCCCTCCATGTTGTTGCACATGGTAGGATTGGTTTCTGCATATGGCAGAATAATATTCCACTTTTCATCCTCAGATAGACACTTACCTTGTCTGTTGTTGTGGACAGTGCTGTGATAATTATACGGGTGCACAGGTCTTTTTTAAACTGGGCTGCTGTATTCTAGTGTTTATTTCTATATGTCCGGATGTATGAATATATTTAGTTAGTTCATTACTCACTTGTATATCTGTTATTTATTTATTTATTTATCATTAGTCTTCATCTACGTGAGTCTCATGTAGTTTAGTAAACTGCCCCCCACAATGAGATGCCCCCACATACCTCATTGCAGTCACTGTCCATGAGCATATTAAGATGCTGTAGAATCCCTTGTTGTCTTCTCTGTGTCGTACGTCCCTCCCCGTGCCCCCCTTCTGCTTTATGCATGCCAAAGGTAATGTGCACATTCGCCCCCGCTCCGCCTGACATTTTCCTCCGTTCCCACCTGTCCACGTCCATCCCTTTCCGTTTGGTAACTGTGAGTCCACTCTTGTGGTGCCGTTTTTCTTCTTCGGATGTCTCTTGGTTCCCCTCCTGCACAGGCGAGTGATATCATTTGATCCTTGTGTTTCTCCACCTGCCTGCCTTATTACACTGAGTATGATGCCCTCTCACACCATCCGTGTTTCTGCAAATGGTGTGATTTGTTTTCCTATGACTGAATAATATTCCATTGTTCATCTACTGATGGACACTGAGCTTGGCTATTGAGAACAGTGCTGTGGTAATCATAGGGATGCACGTGTCGCTTTTAAACTGGGGGCGGCAATGTCTCATTCATTCATTCATCTGTTTATTCATTTATTTTTTGATCATGAATCTACAATTATGTGGATCACATCATGTTTATTACACTCCCCTCATCACCAACGTAGGAATGGTTAAGGGACTGAGAAGGCTGGTTGTGAAGGATGGTTGCAGGCTGGTAAGGGGGCATTGCGATTAGCTCACATAATGTGGGGGGGGAATTCTATAGGGAAGGCAGTATAGTTCAGAGAATTCAAGCAGTGATTCTTACTATGCTGGTGAACAGTGAGTGTAATGGGGTCTGGGGGGCGACTTGATGATCTGGGCAGTCTAGTAACCTTAATGTTCCTTATGTAATTGTAGACTGGTTATTGTGAATAGTGCTGCCATAAATTTAGGGGTGCAGATGTCTTTCTAGAACTGGGTTGCTGCATTCCTTATGTATGTATGTTTGTATGTATGTATGTGTGTATGTATGTATTCATCCATCCATGCATCCATTCATTCATTCTTTCATTCATTCATTCATTCATTATCTGTCTACCTATCTATCCATGGATGTTTCTGTCATTAATGCACAATTAGATGAGTTCCATTATGTTTACTAGACTCCCCCCATCACGCACGTGCCCCCAGATACCCCATTGCAGTCACTGTCCATGAGCATTGTAAGATACTGTAGAATCCCTACTTGTCTTTTCTGTGTTTTTCCGCCCTGTCTGTGACACCCCTCCCACATTATATATTCTTCTTCTAATGTGTCCTTACTTCGCCCCTCCCTAATCCCTCCATTCCCACCCATACACCTCAGTCTCTTTCCCTCTGTTAACTTTTAGTCCATTCTTGGGTTTTCTGAGACTGCTGCTGTTTCCTTCTTCAGTTTTTTGTTTGTTCTGATACTGTAATGATGAGTGATATCATTATACATATATATATATATATAGATATTTATATCTATATATATATATGTGTATGTATGTAGGTAAGTAACTCTAATGTTTGCTAAGATGATGCAGCTCCGCAAGGCTGGGCACTGCCCCCCCCCCGTGGGTGGAGTTTGTAAGCGCAGCACTGTTGCCTGGAGATTCCACGATGTCACAGTGGTGCCTCTGTCCTAGAGACATAATGTGTATGCTGAGAGGAGCAGGTGTGATTCGGGTGAGGTGGACACTGACCAACTTGACAGCATCAGGCTAAATGGAATCCAGAGCCAAGGTACTGTGTGTTCCTTTTCATTTTGTTGTCACTACTTCAAAGTTACATGAACAACATTATGGTTCCTAAGACTACCCCCACTGTCAAGTCCCCAGCACGTAGCCCGTAAGAGTCGCTGTCCAACAGCCCAGGAATATGCTGTAGAAGTGCTGCTGATCATCGCTATGTTATACGGACCTACCTAAGCTTGCCGCCGGGCCACACCCTGTGTGCCACTCATAATGCCCCATTTTCCCTCTCTCCCTTCCCTCCTAAGCCATCCTCCTCAGTCCCATTCCCTTTGGTAAGTGTGAGTCCATTCTTGGGTTCGGTGCGGCTGCTACTGTCCTTTTCTATCACTCCTTTTCTTTTTTCTGGTACTCCACAGGTGAGTGAAATCAGTTGACACTTGTCTTTCTCTGCGTGGCTTATTTCGCTGAGCATGATACCCTCTACCTCCCTCCATGTTGTTGCACATGGTAGGATTGGTTTCTGCATATGGCAGAATAATATTCCACTTTTCATCCTCAGATAGACACTTACCTTGTCTGTTGTTGTGGACAGTGCTGTGATAATTATACGGGTGCACAGGTCTTTTTTAAACTGGGCTGCTGTATTCTAGTGTTTATTTCTATATGTCCGGATGTATGAATATATTTAGTTAGTTCATTACTCACTTGTATATCTGTTATTTATTTATTTATTTATCATTAGTCTTCATCTACGTGAGTCTCATGTAGTTTAGTAAACTGCCCCCCACAATGAGATGCCCCCACATACCTCATTGCAGTCACTGTCCATGAGCATATTAAGATGCTGTAGAATCCCTTGTTGTCTTCTCTGTGTCGTACGTCCCTCCCCGTGCCCCCCTTCTGCTTTATGCATGCCAAAGGTAATGTGCACATTCGCCCCCGCTCCGCCTGACATTTTCCTCCGTTCCCACCTGTCCACGTCCATCCCTTTCCGTTTGGTAACTGTGAGTCCACTCTTGTGGTGCCGTTTTTCTTCTTCGGATGTCTCTTGGTTCCCCTCCTGCACAGGCGAGTGATATCATTTGATCCTTGTGTTTCTCCACCTGCCTGCCTTATTACACTGAGTATGATGCCCTCTCACACCATCCGTGTTTCTGCAAATGGTGTGATTTGTTTTCCTATGACTGAATAATATTCCATTGTTCATCTACTGATGGACACTGAGCTTGGCTATTGAGAACAGTGCTGTGGTAATCATAGGGATGCACGTGTCGCTTTTAAACTGGGGGCGGCAATGTCTCATTCATTCATTCATCTGTTTATTCATTTATTTTTTGATCATGAATCTACAATTATGTGGATCACATCATGTTTATTACACTCCCCTCATCACCAACGTAGGAATGGTTAAGGGACTGAGAAGGCTGGTTGTGAAGGATGGTTGCAGGCTGGTAAGGGGGCATTGCGATTAGCTCACATAATGTGGGGGGGGAATTCTATAGGGAAGGCAGTATAGTTCAGAGAATTCAAGCAGTGATTCTTACTATGCTGGTGAACAGTGAGTGTAATGGGGTCTGGGGGGCGACTTGATGATCTGGGCAGTCTAGTAACCTTAATGTTCCTTATGTAATTGTAGACTGGTTATTGTGAATAGTGCTGCCATAAATTTAGGGGTGCAGATGTCTTTCTAGAACTGGGTTGCTGCATTCCTTATGTATGTATGTTTGTATGTATGTATGTGTGTATGTATGTATTCATCCATCCATGCATCCATTCATTCATTCTTTCATTCATTCATTCATTCATTATCTGTCTACCTATCTATCCATGGATGTTTCTGTCATTAATGCACAATTAGATGAGTTCCATTATGTTTACTAGACTCCCCCCATCACGCACGTGCCCCCAGATACCCCATTGCAGTCACTGTCCATGAGCATTGTAAGATACTGTAGAATCCCTACTTGTCTTTTCTGTGTTTTTCCGCCCTGTCTGTGACACCCCTCCCACATTATATATTCTTCTTCTAATGTGTCCTTACTTCGCCCCTCCCTAATCCCTCCATTCCCACCCATACACCTCAGTCTCTTTCCCTCTGTTAACTTTTAGTCCATTCTTGGGTTTTCTGAGACTGCTGCTGTTTCCTTCTTCAGTTTTTTGTTTGTTCTGATACTGTAATGATGAGTGATATCATTATACATATATATATATATATAGATATTTATATCTATATATATATATATGTGTATGTATGTAGGTAAGTAACTCTAATGTTTGCTAAGATGATGCAGCTCCGCAAGGCTGGGCACTGCCCCCCCCCGTGGGTGGAGTTTGTAAGCGCAGCACTGTTGCCTGGAGATTCCACGATGTCACAGTGGTGCCTCTGTCCTAGAGACATAATGTGTATGCTGAGAGGAGCAGGTGTGATTCGGGTGAGGTGGACACTGACCAACTTGACAGCATCAGGCTAAATGGAATCCAGAGCCAAGGTACTGTGTGTTCCTTTTCATTTTGTTGTCACTACTTCAAAGTTACATGAACAACATTATGGTTCCTAAGACTACCCCCACTGTCAAGTCCCCAGCACGTAGCCCGTAAGAGTCGCTGTCCAACAGCCCAGGAATATGCTGTAGAAGTGCTGCTGATCATCGCTATGTTATACGGACCTACCTAAGCTTGCCGCCGGGCCACACCCTGTGTGCCACTCATAATGCCCCATTTTCCCTCTCTCCCTTCCCTCCTAAGCCATCCTCCTCAGTCCCATTCCCTTTGGTAAGTGTGAGTCCATTCTTGGGTTCGGTGCGGCTGCTACTGTCCTTTTCTATCACTCCTTTTCTTTTTTCTGGTACTCCACAGGTGAGTGAAATCAGTTGACACTTGTCTTTCTCTGCGTGGCTTATTTCGCTGAGCATGATACCCTCTACCTCCCTCCATGTTGTTGCACATGGTAGGATTGGTTTCTGCATATGGCAGAATAATATTCCACTTTTCATCCTCAGATAGACACTTACCTTGTCTGTTGTTGTGGACAGTGCTGTGATAATTATACGGGTGCACAGGTCTTTTTTAAACTGGGCTGCTGTATTCTAGTGTTTATTTCTATATGTCCGGATGTATGAATATATTTAGTTAGTTCATTACTCACTTGTATATCTGTTATTTATTTATTTATTTATCATTAGTCTTCATCTACGTGAGTCTCATGTAGTTTAGTAAACTGCCCCCCACAATGAGATGCCCCCACATACCTCATTGCAGTCACTGTCCATGAGCATATTAAGATGCTGTAGAATCCCTTGTTGTCTTCTCTGTGTCGTACGTCCCTCCCCGTGCCCCCCTTCTGCTTTATGCATGCCAAAGGTAATGTGCACATTCGCCCCCGCTCCGCCTGACATTTTCCTCCGTTCCCACCTGTCCACGTCCATCCCTTTCCGTTTGGTAACTGTGAGTCCACTCTTGTGGTGCCGTTTTTCTTCTTCGGATGTCTCTTGGTTCCCCTCCTGCACAGGCGAGTGATATCATTTGATCCTTGTGTTTCTCCACCTGCCTGCCTTATTACACTGAGTATGATGCCCTCTCACACCATCCGTGTTTCTGCAAATGGTGTGATTTGTTTTCCTATGACTGAATAATATTCCATTGTTCATCTACTGATGGACACTGAGCTTGGCTATTGAGAACAGTGCTGTGGTAATCATAGGGATGCACGTGTCGCTTTTAAACTGGGGGCGGCAATGTCTCATTCATTCATTCATCTGTTTATTCATTTATTTTTTGATCATGAATCTACAATTATGTGGATCACATCATGTTTATTACACTCCCCTCATCACCAACGTAGGAATGGTTAAGGGACTGAGAAGGCTGGTTGTGAAGGATGGTTGCAGGCTGGTAAGGGGGCATTGCGATTAGCTCACATAATGTGGGGGAGGAATTCTATAGGGAAGGCAGTATAGTTCAGAGAATTCAAGCAGTGATTCTTACTATGCTGGTGAACAGTGAGTGTAATGGGGTCTGGGGGGCGACTTGATGATCTGGGCAGTCTAGTAACCTTAATGTTCCTTATGTAATTGTAGACTGGTTATTGTGAATAGTGCTGCCATAAATTTAGGGGTGCAGATGTCTTTCTAGAACTGGGTTGCTGCATTCCTTATGTATGTATGTTTGTATGTATGTATGTGTGTATGTATGTATTCATCCATCCATGCATCCATTCATTCATTCTTTCATTCATTCATTCATTCATTATCTGTCTATCTATCTATCCATGGATGTTTCTGTCATTAATGCACAATTAGATGAGTTCCATTATGTTTACTAGACTCCCCCCATCACGCACGTGCCCCCAGATACCCCATTGCAGTCACTGTCCATGAGCATAGTAAGATACTGTAGAATCCCTACTTGTCTTTTCTGTGTTTTTCCGCCCTGTCTGTGACACCCCTCCCACATTATATATTCTTCTTCTAATGTGTCCTTACTTCGCCCCTCCCTAATCCCTCCATTCCCACCCATACACCTCAGTCTCTTTCCCTCTGTTAACTTTTAGTCCATTCTTGGGTTTTCTGAGACTGCTGCTGTTTCCTTCTTCAGTTTTTTGTTTGTTCTGATACTGTAATGATGAGTGATATCATTATACATACATATATATATATATAGATATTTATATCTATATATATATATGTGTATGTATGTAGGTAAGTAACTCTAATGTTTGCTAAGATGATGCAGCTCCGCAAGGCTGGGCACTGCCCCCCCCCGTGGGTGGAGTTTGTAAGCGCAGCACTGTTGCCTGGAGATTCCACGATGTCACAGTGGTGCCTCTGTCCTAGAGACATAATGTGTATGCTGAGAGGAGCAGGTGTGATTCGGGTGAGGTGGACACTGACCAACTTGACAGCATCAGGCTAAATGGAATCCAGAGCCAAGGTACTGTGTGTTCCTTTTCATTTTGTTGTCACTACTTCAAAGTTACATGAACAACATTATGGTTCCTAAGACTACCCCCACTGTCAAGTCCCCAGCACGTAGCCCGTAAGAGTCGCTGTCCAACAGCCCAGGAATATGCTGTAGAAGTGCTGCTGATCATCGCTATGTTATACGGACCTACCTAAGCTTGCCGCCGGGCCACACCCTGTGTGCCACTCATAATGCCCCATTTTCCCTCTCTCCCTTCCCTCCTAAGCCATCCTCCTCAGTCCCATTCCCTTTGGTAAGTGTGAGTCCATTCTTGGGTTCGGTGCGGCTGCTACTGTCCTTTTCTATCACTCCTTTTCTTTTTTCTGGTACTCCACAGGTGAGTGAAATCAGTTGACACTTGTCTTTCTCTGCGTGGCTTATTTCGCTGAGCATGATACCCTCTACCTCCCTCCATGTTGTTGCACATGGTAGGATTGGTTTCTGCATATGGCAGAATAATATTCCACTTTTCATCCTCAGATAGACTCTTACCTTCTCTGTTGTTGTGGACAGTGCTGTGATAATTATACGGGTGCACAGGTCTTTTTTAAACTGGGCTGCTGTATTCTAGTGTTTATTTCTGTATGTCCGGATGTATGAATATATTTAGTTAGTTCATTACTCACTTGTATATCTGTTATTTATTTATTTATTTATCATTAGTCTTCATCTACGTGAGTCTCATGTAGTTTAGTAAACTGCCCCCCACAATGAGATGCCCCCACATACCTCATTGCAGTCACTGTCCATGAGCATATTAAGATGCTGTAGAATCCCTTGTTGTCTTCTCTGTGTCGTACGTCCCTCCCCGTGCCCCCCTTCTGCTTTATGCATGCCAAAGGTAATGTGCACATTCGCCCCCGCTCCGCCTGACATTTTCCTCCGTTCCCACCTGTCCACGTCCATCCCTTTCCGTTTGGTAACTGTGAGTCCACTCTTGTGGTGCCGTTTTTCTTCTTCGGATGTCTCTTGGTTCCCCTCCTGCACAGGCGAGTGATATCATTTGATCCTTGTGTTTCTCCACCTGCCTGCCTTATTACACTGAGTATGATGCCCTCTCACACCATCCGTGTTTCTGCAAATGGTGTGATTTGTTTTCCTATGACTGAATAATATTCCATTGTTCATCTACTGATGGACACTGAGCTTGGCTATTGAGAACAGTGCTGTGGTAATCATAGGGATGCACGTGTCGCTTTTAAACTGGGGGCGGCAATGTCTCATTCATTCATTCATCTGTTTATTCATTTATTTTTTGATCATGAATCTACAATTATGTGGATCACATCATGTTTATTACACTCCCCTCATCACCAACGTAGGAATGGTTAAGGGACTGAGAAGGCTGGTTGTGAAGGATGGTTGCAGGCTGGTAAGGGGGCATTGCGATTAGCTCACATAATGTGGGGGGGGAATTCTATAGGGAAGGCAGTATAGTTCAGAGAATTGAAGCAGTGATTCTTACTATGCTGGTGAACAGTGAGTGTAATGGGGTCTGGGGGGCGACTTGATGATCTGGGCAGTCTAGTAACCTTAATGTTCCTTATGTAATTGTAGACTGGTTATTGTGAATAGTGCTGCCATAAATTTAGGGGTGCAGATGTCTTTCTAGAACTGGGTTGCTGCATTCCTTATGTATGTATGTTTGTATGTATGTATGTGTGTATGTATGTATTCATCCATCCATGCATCCATTCATTCATTCTTTCATTCATTCATTCATTCATTATCTGTCTACCTATCTATCCATGGATGTTTCTGTCATTAATGCACAATTAGATGAGTTCCATTATGTTTACTAGACTCCCCCCATCACGCACGTGCCCCCAGATACCCCATTGCAGTCACTGTCCATGAGCATTGTAAGATACTGTAGAATCCCTACTTGTCTTTTCTGTGTTTTTCCGCCCTGTCTGTGACACCCCTCCCACATTATATATTCTTCTTCTAATGTGTCCTTACTTCGCCCCTCCCTAATCCCTCCATTCCCACCCATACACCTCAGTCTCTTTCCCTCTGTTAACTTTTAGTCCATTCTTGGGTTTTCTGAGACTGCTGCTGTTTCCTTCTTCAGTTTTTTGTTTGTTCTGATACTGTAATGATGAGTGATATCATTATACATATATATATATATATAGATATAGATATTTATATCTATATATATATATGTGTATGTATGTAGGTAAGTAACTCTAATGTTTGCTAAGATGATGCAGCTCCGCAAGGCTGGGCACTGCCCCCCCCCGTGGGTGGAGTTTGTAAGCGCAGCACTGTTGCCTGGAGATTCCACGATGTCACAGTGGTGCCTCTGTCCTAGAGACATAATGTGTATGCTGAGAGGAGCAGGTGTGATTCGGGTGAGGTGGACACTGACCAACTTGACAGCATCAGGCTAAATGGAATCCAGAGCCAAGGTACTGTGTGTTCCTTTTCATTTTGTTGTCACTACTTCAAAGTTACATGAACAACATTATGGTTCCTAAGACTACCCCCACTGTCAAGTCCCCAGCACGTAGCCCGTAAGAGTCGCTGTCCAACAGCCCAGGAATATGCTGTAGAAGTGCTGCTGATCATCGCTATGTTATACGGACCTACCTAAGCTTGCCGCCGGGCCACACCCTGTGTGCCACTCATAATGCCCCATTTTCCCTCTCTCCCTTCCCTCCTAAGCCATCCTCCTCAGTCCCATTCCCTTTGGTAAGTGTGAGTCCATTCTTGGGTTCGGTGCGGCTGCTACTGTCCTTTTCTATCACTCCTTTTCTTTTTTCTGGTACTCCACAGGTGAGTGAAATCAGTTGACACTTGTCTTTCTCTGCGTGGCTTATTTCGCTGAGCATGATACCCTCTACCTCCCTCCATGTTGTTGCACATGGTAGGATTGGTTTCTGCATATGGCAGAATAATATTCCACTTTTCATCCTCAGATAGACACTTACCTTGTCTGTTGTTGTGGACAGTGCTGTGATAATTATACGGGTGCACAGGTCTTTTTTAAACTGGGCTGCTGTATTCTAGTGTTTATTTCTATATGTCCGGATGTATGAATATATTTAGTTAGTTCATTACTCACTTGTATATCTGTTATTTATTTATTTATTTATCATTAGTCTTCATCTACGTGAGTCTCATGTAGTTTAGTAAACTGCCCCCCACAATGAGATGCCCCCACATACCTCATTGCAGTCACTGTCCATGAGCATATTAAGATGCTGTAGAATCCCTTGTTGTCTTCTCTGTGTCGTACGTCCCTCCCCGTGCCCCCCTTCTGCTTTATGCATGCCAAAGGTAATGTGCACATTCGCCCCCGCTCCGCCTGACATTTTCCTCCGTTCCCACCTGTCCACGTCCATCCCTTTCCGTTTGGTAACTGTGAGTCCACTCTTGTGGTGCCGTTTTTCTTCTTCGGATGTCTCTTGGTTCCCCTCCTGCACAGGCGAGTGATATCATTTGATCCTTGTGTTTCTCCACCTGCCTGCCTTATTACACTGAGTATGATGCCCTCTCACACCATCCGTGTTTCTGCAAATGGTGTGATTTGTTTTCCTATGACTGAATAATATTCCATTGTTCATCTACTGATGGACACTGAGCTTGGCTATTGAGAACAGTGCTGTGGTAATCATAGGGATGCACGTGTCGCTTTTAAACTGGGGGCGGCAATGTCTCATTCATTCATTCATCTGTTTATTCATTTATTTTTTGATCATGAATCTACAATTATGTGGATCACATCATGTTTATTACACTCCCCTCATCACCAACGTAGGAATGGTTAAGGGACTGAGAAGGCTGGTTGTGAAGGATGGTTGCAGGCTGGTAAGGGGGCATTGCGATTAGCTCACATAATGTGGGGGAGGAATTCTATAGGGAAGGCAGTATAGTTCAGAGAATTCAAGCAGTGATTCTTACTATGCTGGTGAACAGTGAGTGTAATGGGGTCTGGGGGGCGACTTGATGATCTGGGCAGTCTAGTAACCTTAATGTTCCTTATGTAATTGTAGACTGGTTATTGTGAATAGTGCTGCCATAAATTTAGGGGTGCAGATGTCTTTCTAGAACTGGGTTGCTGCATTCCTTATGTATGTATGTTTGTATGTATGTATGTGTGTATGTATGTATTCATCCATCCATGCATCCATTCATTCATTCTTTCATTCATTCATTCATTCATTATCTGTCTACCTATCTATCCATGGATGTTTCTGTCATTAATGCACAATTAGATGAGTTCCATTATGTTTACTAGACTCCCCCCATCACGCACGTGCCCCCAGATACCCCATTGCAGTCACTGTCCATGAGCATTGTAAGATACTGTAGAATCCCTACTTGTCTTTTCTGTGTTTTTCCGCCCTGTCTGTGACACCCCTCCCACATTATATATTCTTCTTCTAATGTGTCCTTACTTCGCCCCTCCCTAATCCCTCCATTCCCACCCATACACCTCAGTCTCTTTCCCTCTGTTAACTTTTAGTCCATTCTTGGGTTTTCTGAGACTGCTGCTGTTTCCTTCTTCAGTTTTTTGTTT
Source organism: Manis pentadactyla (assembly GCF_030020395.1). Taxonomy (NCBI): domain Eukaryota; kingdom Metazoa; phylum Chordata; class Mammalia; order Pholidota; family Manidae; genus Manis; species Manis pentadactyla. The sequence continues at coordinate 86,454,939 of NC_080024.1, forward strand.
GTTCTGATACTGTAATGATGAGTGATATCATTATACATATATATATATATATAGATATAGATATTTATATCTATATATATATATGTGTATGTATGTAGGTAAGTAACTCTAATGTTTGCTAAGATGATGCAGCTCCGCAAGGCTGGGCACTGCCCCCCCCCGTGGGTGGAGTTTGTAAGCGCAGCACTGTTGCCTGGAGATTCCACGATGTCACAGTGGTGCCTCTGTCCTAGAGACATAATGTGTATGCTGAGAGGAGCAGGTGTGATTCGGGTGAGGTGGACACTGACCAACTTGACAGCATCAGGCTAAATGGAATCCAGAGCCAAGGTACTGTGTGTTCCTTTTCATTTTGTTGTCACTACTTCAAAGTTACATGAACAACATTATGGTTCCTAAGACTACCCCCACTGTCAAGTCCCCAGCACGTAGCCCGTAAGAGTCGCTGTCCAACAGCCCAGGAATATGCTGTAGAAGTGCTGCTGATCATCGCTATGTTATACGGACCTACCTAAGCTTGCCGCCGGGCCACACCCTGTGTGCCACTCATAATGCCCCATTTTCCCTCTCTCCCTTCCCTCCTAAGCCATCCTCCTCAGTCCCATTCCCTTTGGTAAGTGTGAGTCCATTCTTGGGTTCGGTGCGGCTGCTACTGTCCTTTTCTATCACTCCTTTTCTTTTTTCTGGTACTCCACAGGTGAGTGAAATCAGTTGACACTTGTCTTTCTCTGCGTGGCTTATTTCGCTGAGCATGATACCCTCTACCTCCCTCCATGTTGTTGCACATGGTAGGATTGGTTTCTGCATATGGCAGAATAATATTCCACTTTTCATCCTCAGATAGACACTTACCTTGTCTGTTGTTGTGGACAGTGCTGTGATAATTATACGTGTGCACAGGTCTTTTTTAAACTGGGCTGCTGTATTCTAGTGTTTATTTCTGTATGTCCGGATGTATGAATATATTTAGTTAGTTCATTACTCACTTGTATATCTGTTATTTATTTATTTATTTATCATTAGTCTTCATCTACGTGAGTCTCATGTAGTTTAGTAAACTGCCCCCCACAATGAGATGCCCCCACATACCTCATTGCAGTCACTGTCCATGAGCATATTAAGATGCTGTAGAATCCCTTGTTGTCTTCTCTGTGTCGTACGTCCCTCCCCGTGCCCCTCTTCTGCTTTATGCATGCCAAAGGTAATGTGCACATTCGCCCCCGCTCCGCCTGACATTTTCCTCCGTTCCCACCTGTCCACGTCCATCCCTTTCCGTTTGGTAACTGTGAGTCCACTCTTGTGGTGCCGTTTTCCTTCTTCGGATGTCTCTTGGTTCCCCTCCTGCACAGGCGAGTGATATCATTTGATCCTTGTGTTTCTCCACCTGCCTGCCTTATTACACTGAGTATGATGCCCTCTCACACCATCCGTGTTTCTGCAAATGGTGTGATTTGTTTTCCTATGACTGAATAATATTCCATTGTTCATCTACTGATGGACACTGAGCTTGGCTATTGAGAACAGTGCTGTGGTAATCATAGGGATGCACGTGTCGCTTTTAAACTGGGGGCGGCAATGTCTCATTCATTCATTCATCTGTTTATTCATTTATTTTTTGATCATGAATCTACAATTATGTGGATCACATCATGTTTATTACACTCCCCCCATCACCAACGTAGGAATGGTTAAGGGACTGAGAAGGCTGGTTGTGAAGGATGGTTGCAGGCTGGTAAGGGGGCATTACGATTAGCTCGCATAATGTGGGGGGGGAATTCTATAGGGAAGGCAGTATAGTTCAGAGAATTCAAGCAGTGATTCTTACTATGCTGGTGAACAATGAGTGTAATGGGGTCTGGGGGGCGACTTGATGATCTGGGCAGTCTAGTAACCTTAATGTTCCTTATGTAATTGTAGACTGGTTATTGTGAATAGTGCTGCCATAAATTTAGGGGTGCAGATGTCTTTCTAGAACTGGGTTGCTGCATTCCTTATGTATGTATGTTTGTATGTATGTATGTGTGTATGTATGTATTCATCCATCCATGCATCCATTCATTCATTCTTTCATTCATTCATTCATTCATTATCTGTCTACCTATCTATCCATGGATGTTTCTGTCATTAATGCACAATTAGATGAGTTCCATTATGTTTACTAGACTCCCCCCATCACGCACGTGCCCCCAGATACCCCATTGCAGTCACTGTCCATGAGCATAGTAAGATACTGTAGAATCCCTACTTGTCTTTTCTGTGTTTTTCCGCCCTGTCTGTGACACCCCTCCCACATTATATATTCTTCTTCTAATGTGTCCTTACTTCGCCCCTCCCTAATCCCTCCATTCCCACCCATACACCTCAGTCTCTTTCCCTCTGTTAACTTTTAGTCCATTCTTGGGTTTTCTGAGACTGCTGCTGTTTCCTTCTTCAGTTTTTTGTTTGTTCTGATACTGTAATGATGAGTGATATCATTATACATATATATATATATATATATAGATATTTATATCTATATATATATATGTGTATGTATGTAGGCAAGTAACTCTAATGTTTGCTAAGATGATGCAGCTCCGCAAGGCTGGGCACTGCCCCCCCCCGTGGGTGGAGTTTGTAAGCGCAGCACTGTTGCCTGGAGATTCCACGATGTCACAGTGGTGCCTCTGTCCTAGAGACATAATGTGTATGCTGAGAGGAGCAGGTGTGATTCGGGTGAGGTGGACACTGACCAACTTGACAGCATCAGGCTAAATGGAATCCAGAGCCAAGGTACTGTGTGTTCCTTTTCATTTTGTTGTCACTACTTCAAAGTTACATGAACAACATTATGGTTCCTAAGACTACCCCCACTGTCAAGTCCCCAGCACGTAGCCCGTAAGAGTCGCTGTCCAACAGCCCAGGAATATGCTGTAGAAGTGCTGCTGATCATCGCTATGTTATACGGACCTACCTAAGCTTGCCGCCAGGCCACACCCTGTGTGCCACTCATAATGCCCCATTTTCCCTCTCTCCCTTCCCTCCTAAGCCATCCTCCTCAGTCCCATTCCCTTTGGTAAGTGTGAGTCCATTCTTGGGTTCGGTGCGGCTGCTACTGTCCTTTTCTATCACTCCTTTTCTTTTTTCTGGTACTCCACAGGTGAGTGAAATCAGTTGACACTTGTCTTTCTCTGCGTGGCTTATTTCGCTGAGCATGATACCCTCTACCTCCCTCCATGTTGTTGCACATGGTAGGATTGGTTTCTGCATATGGCAGAATAATATTCCACTTTTCATCCTCTGATAGACACTTACCTTGTCTGTTGTTGTGGACAGTGCTGTGATAATTATACGGGTGCACAGGTCTTTTTTAAACTGGGCTGCTGTATTCTAGTGTTTATTTCTGTATGTCTGGATGTATGAATATATTTAGTTAGTTCATTACTCACTTGTATATCTGTTATTTATTTATTTATTTATCATTAGTCTTCATCTACGTGAGTCTCATGTAGTTTAGTAAACTGCCCCCCACAATGAGATGCCCCCACATACCTCATTGCAGTCACTGTCCATGAGCATATTAAGATGCTGTAGAATCCCTTGTTGTCTTCTCTGTGTCGTACGTCCCTCCCCGTGCCCCCCTTCTGCTTTATGCATGCCAAAGGTAATGTGCACATTCGCCCCCGCTCCGCCTGATATTTTCCTCCGTTCCCACCTGTCCACGTCCATCCCTTTCCGTTTGGTAACTGTGAGTCCACTCTTGTGGTGCCGTTTTTCTTCTTCGGATGTCTCTTGGTTCCCCTCCTGCACAGGCGAGTGATATCATTTGATCCTTGTGTTTCTCCACCTGCCTGCCTTATTACACTGAGTATGATGCCCTCTCACACCATCCGTGTTTCTGCAAATGGTGTGATTTGTTTTCCTATGACTGAATAATATTCCATTGTTCATCTACTGATGGACACTGAGCTTGGCTATTGAGAACAGTGCTGTGGTAATCATAGGGATGCACGTGTCGCTTTTAAACTGGGGGCGGCAATGTCTCATTCATTCATTCATCTGTTTATTCATTTATTTTTTGATCATGAATCTACAATTATGTGGATCACATCATGTTTATTACACTCCCCTCATCACCAACGTAGGAATGGTTAAGGGACTGAGAAGGCTGGTTGTGAAGGATGGTTGCAGGCTGGTAAGGGGGCATTGCGATTAGCTCACATAATGTGGGGGAGGAATTCTATAGGGAAGGCAGTATAGTTCAGAGAATTCAAGCAGTGATTCTTACTATGCTGGTGAACAGTGAGTGTAATGGGGTCTGGGGGGCGACTTGATGATCTGGGCAGTCTAGTAACCTTAATGTTCCTTATGTAATTGTAGACTGGTTATTGTGAATAGTGCTGCCATAAATTTAGGGGTGCAGATGTCTTTCTAGAACTGGGTTGCTGCATTCCTTATGTATGTATGTTTGTATGTATGTATGTGTGTATGTATGTATTCATCCATCCATGCATCCATTCATTCATTCTTTCATTCATTCATTCATTCATTATCTGTCTACCTATCTATCCATGGATGTTTCTGTCATTAATGCACAATTAGATGAGTTCCATTATGTTTACTAGACTCCCCCCATCACGCACGTGCCCCCAGATACCCCATTGCAGTCACTGTCCATGAGCATTGTAAGATACTGTAGAATCCCTACTTGTCTTTTCTGTGTTTTTCCGCCCTGTCTGTGACACCCCTCCCACATTATATATTCTTCTTCTAATGTGTCCTTACTTCGCCCCTCCCTAATCCCTCCATTCCCACCCATACACCTCAGTCTCTTTCCCTCTGTTAACTTTTAGTCCATTCTTGGGTTTTCTGAGACTGCTGCTGTTTCCTTCTTCAGTTTTTTGTTTGTTCTGATACTGTAATGATGAGTGATATCATTATACATATATATATATATAGATAGATATTTATATCTATATATATATATATGTGTATGTATGTAGGTAAGTAACTCTAATGTTTGCTAAGATGATGCAGCTCCGCAAGGCTGGGCACTGCCCCCCCCCGTGGGTGGAGTTTGTAAGCGCAGCACTGTTGCCTGGAGATTCCACGATGTCACAGTGGTGCCTCTGTCCTAGAGACATAATGTGTATGCTGAGAGGAGCAGGTGTGATTCGGGTGAGGTGGACACTGACCAACTTGACAGCATCAGGCTAAATGGAATCCAGAGCCAAGGTACTGTGTGTTCCTTTTCATTTTGTTGTCACTACTTCAAAGTTACATGAACAACATTATGGTTCCTAAGACTACCCCCACTGTCAAGTCCCCAGCACGTAGCCCGTAAGAGTCGCTGTCCAACAGCCCAGGAATATGCTGTAGAAGTGCTGCTGATCATCGCTATGTTATACGGACCTACCTAAGCTTGCCGCCGGGCCACACCCTGTGTGCCACTCATAATGCCCCATTTTCCCTCTCTCCCTTCCCTCCTAAGCCATCCTCCTCAGTCCCATTCCCTTTGGTAAGTGTGAGTCCATTCTTGGGTTCGGTGCGGCTGCTACTGTCCTTTTCTATCACTCCTTTTCTTTTTTCTGGTACTCCACAGGTGAGTGAAATCAGTTGACACTTGTCTTTCTCTGCGTGGCTTATTTCGCTGAGCATGATACCCTCTACCTCCCTCCATGTTGTTGCACATGGTAGGATTGGTTTCTGCATATGGCAGAATAATATTCCACTTTTCATCCTCTGATAGACACTTACCTTGTCTGTTGTTGTGGACAGTGCTGTGATAATTATACGGGTGCACAGGTCTTTTTTAAACTGGGCTGCTGTATTCTAGTGTTTATTTCTGTATGTCCGGATGTATGAATATATTTAGTTAGTTCATTACTCACTTGTATATCTGTTATTTATTTATTTATTTATCATTAGTCTTCATCTACGTGAGTCTCATGTAGTTTAGTAAACTGCCCCCCACAATGAGATGCCCCCACATACCTCATTGCAGTCACTGTCCATGAGCATATTAAGATGCTGTAGAATCCCTTGTTGTCTTCTCTGTGTCGTACGTCCCTCCCCGTGCCCCCCTTCTGCTTTATGCATGCCAAAGGTAATGTGCACGTTCGCCCCCGCTCCGCCTGACATTTTCCTCCGTTCCCACCTGTCCACGTCCATCCCTTTCCGTTTGGTAACTGTGAGTCCATTCTTGTGGTGCCGTTTTTCTTCTTCGGATGTCTCTTGATTCCCCTCCTGCACAGGCGAGTGATATCATTTGATCCTTGTGTTTCTCCACCTGCCTGCCTTATTACACTGAGTATGATGCCCTCTCACACCATCCGTGTTTCTGCAAATGGTGTGATTTGTTTTCCTATGACTGAATAATATTCCATTGTTCATCTACTGATGGACACTGAGCTTGGCTATTGAGAACAGTGCTGTGGTAATCATAGGGATGCACGTGTCGCTTTTAAACTGGGGGCGGCAATGTCTCATTCATTCATTCATCTGTTTATTCATTTATTTTTTGATCATGAATCTACAATTATGTGGATCACATCATGTTTATTACACTCCCCCCATCACCAACGTAGGAATGGTTAAGGGACTGAGAAGGCTGGTTGTGAAGGATGGTTGCAGGCTGGTAAGGGGGCATTGCGATTAGCTCACATAATGTGGGGGAGGAATTCTATAGGGAAGGCAGTATAGTTCAGAGAATTCAAGCAGTGATTCTTACTATGCTGGTGAACAGTGAGTGTAATGGGGTCTGGGGGGCGACTTGATGATCTGGGCAGTCTAGTAACCTTAATGTTCCTTATGTAATTGTAGACTGGTTATTGTGAATAGTGCTGCCATAAATTTAGGGGTGCAGATGTCTTTCTAGAACTGGGTTGCTGCATTCCTTATGTATGTATGTTTGTATGTATGTATGTGTGTATGTATGTATTCATCCATCCATGCATCCATTCATTCATTCTTTCATTCATTCATTCATTCATTATCTGTCTACCTATCTATCCATGGATGTTTCTGTCATTAATGCACAATTAGATGAGTTCCATTATGTTTACTAGACTCCCCCCATCACGCACGTGCCCCCAGATACCCCATTGCAGTCACTGTCCATGAGCATTGTAAGATACTGTAGAATCCCTACTTGTCTTTTCTGTGTTTTTCCGCCCTGTCTGTGACACCCCTCCCACATTATATATTCTTCTTCTAATGTGTCCTTACTTCGCCCCTCCCTAATCCCTCCATTCCCACCCATACACCTCAGTCTCTTTCCCTCTGTTAACTTTTAGTCCATTCTTGGGTTTTCTGAGACTGCTGCTGTTTCCTTCTTCAGTTTTTTGTTTGTTCTGATACTGTAATGATGAGTGATATCATTATACATATATATATATAGATAGATATTTATATCTATATATATATATATATGTGTATGTATGTAGGTAAGTAACTCTAATGTTTGCTAAGATGATGCAGCTCCGCAAGGCTGGGCACTGCCCCCCCCCGTGGGTGGAGTTTGTAAGCGCAGCACTGTTGCCTGGAGATTCCACGATGTCACAGTGGTGCCTCTGTCCTAGAGACATAATGTGTATGCTGAGAGGAGCAGGTGTGATTCGGGTGAGGTGGACACTGACCAACTTGACAGCATCAGGCTAAATGGAATCCAGAGCCAAGGTACTGTGTGTTCCTTTTCATTTTGTTGTCACTACTTCAAAGTTACATGAACAACATTATGGTTCCTAAGACTACCCCCACTGTCAAGTCCCCAGCACGTAGCCCGTAAGAGTCGCTGTCCAACAGCCCAGGAATATGCTGTAGAAGTGCTGCTGATCATCGCTATGTTATACGGACCTACCTAAGCTTGCCGCCGGGCCACACCCTGTGTGCCACTCATAATGCCCCATTTTCCCTCTCTCCCTTCCCTCCTAAGCCATCCTCCTCAGTCCCATTCCCTTTGGTAAGTGTGAGTCCATTCTTGGGTTCGGTGCGGCTGCTACTGTCCTTTTCTATCACTCCTTTTCTTTTTTCTGGTACTCCACAGGTGAGTGAAATCAGTTGACACTTGTCTTTCTCTGCGTGGCTTATTTCGCTGAGCATGATACCCTCTACCTCCCTCCATGTTGTTGCACATGGTAGGATTGGTTTCTGCATATGGCAGAATAATATTCCACTTTTCATCCTCTGATAGACACTTACCTTGTCTGTTGTTGTGGACAGTGCTGTGATAATTATACGGGTGCACAGGTCTTTTTTAAACTGGGCTGCTGTATTCTAGTGTTTATTTCTGTATGTCTGGATGTATGAATATATTTAGTTAGTTCATTACTCACTTGTATATCTGTTATTTATTTATTTATTTATCATTAGTCTTCATCTACGTGAGTCTCATGTAGTTTAGTAAACTGCCCCCCACAATGAGATGCCCCCACATACCTCATTGCAGTCACTGTCCATGAGCATATTAAGATGCTGTAGAATCCCTTGTTGTCTTCTCTGTGTCGTACGTCCCTCCCCGTGCCCCCCTTCTGCTTTATGCATGCCAAAGGTAATGTGCACATTCGCCCCCGCTCCGCCTGATATTTTCCTCCGTTCCCACCTGTCCACGTCCATCCCTTTCCGTTTGGTAACTGTGAGTCCACTCTTGTGGTGCCGTTTTTCTTCTTCGGATGTCTCTTGGTTCCCCTCCTGCACAGGCGAGTGATATCATTTGATCCTTGTGTTTCTCCACCTGCCTGCCTTATTACACTGAGTATGATGCCCTCTCACACCATCCGTGTTTCTGCAAATGGTGTGATTTGTTTTCCTATGACTGAATAATATTCCATTGTTCATCTACTGATGGACACTGAGCTTGGCTATTGAGAACAGTGCTGTGGTAATCATAGGGATGCACGTGTCGCTTTTAAACTGGGGGCGGCAATGTCTCATTCATTCATTCATCTGTTTATTCATTTATTTTTTGATCATGAATCTACAATTATGTGGATCACATCATGTTTATTACACTCCCCTCATCACCAACGTAGGAATGGTTAAGGGACTGAGAAGGCTGGTTGTGAAGGATGGTTGCAGGCTGGTAAGGGGGCATTGCGATTAGCTCACATAATGTGGGGGAGGAATTCTATAGGGAAGGCAGTATAGTTCAGAGAATTCAAGCAGTGATTCTTACTATGCTGGTGAACAGTGAGTGTAATGGGGTCTGGGGGGCGACTTGATGATCTGGGAAGTCTAGTAACCTTAATGTTCCTTATGTAATTGTAGACTGGTTATTGTGAATAGTGCTGCCATAAATTTAGGGGTGCAGATGTCTTTCTAGAACTGGGTTGCTGCATTCCTTATGTATGTATGTTTGTATGTATGTATGTGTGTATGTATGTATTCATCCATCCATGCATCCATTCATTCATTCTTTCATTCATTCATTCATTCATTATCTGTCTACCTATCTATCCATGGATGTTTCTGTCATTAATGCACAATTAGATGAGTTCCATTATGTTTACTAGACTCCCCCCATCACGCACGTGCCCCCAGATACCCCATTGCAGTCACTGTCCATGAGCATTGTAAGATACTGTAGAATCCCTACTTGTCTTTTCTGTGTTTTTCCGCCCTGTCTGTGACACCCCTCCCACATTATATATTCTTCTTCTAATGTGTCCTTACTTCGCCCCTCCCTAATCCCTCCATTCCCACCCATACACCTCAGTCTCTTTCCCTCTGTTAACTTTTAGTCCATTCTTGGGTTTTCTGAGACTGCTGCTGTTTCCTTCTTCAGTTTTTTGTTTGTTCTGATACTGTAATGATGAGTGATATCATTATACATATATATATATATAGATAGATATTTATATCTATATATATATATATGTGTATGTATGTAGGTAAGTAACTCTAATGTTTGCTAAGATGATGCAGCTCCGCAAGGCTGGGCACTGCCCCCCCCCGTGGGTGGAGTTTGTAAGCGCAGCACTGTTGCCTGGAGATTCCACGATGTCACAGTGGTGCCTCTGTCCTAGAGACATAATGTGTATGCTGAGAGGAGCAGGTGTGATTCGGGTGAGGTGGACACTGACCAACTTGACAGCATCAGGCTAAATGGAATCCAGAGCCAAGGTACTGTGTGTTCCTTTTCATTTTGTTGTCACTACTTCAAAGTTACATGAACAGCATTATGGTTCCTAAGACTACCCCCACTGTCAAGTCCCCAGCACGTAGCCCGTAAGAGTCGCTGTCCAACAGCCCAGGAATATGCTGTAGAAGTGCTGCTGATCATCGCTATGTTATACGGACCTACCTAAGCTTGCCGCCGGGCCACACCCTGTGTGCCACTCATAATGCCCCATTTTCCCTCTCTCCCTTCCCTCCTAAGCCATCCTCCTCAGTCCCATTCCCTTTGGTAAGTGTGAGTCCATTCTTGGGTTCGGTGCGGCTGCTACTGTCCTTTTCTATCACTCCTTTTCTTTTTTCTGGTACTCCACAGGTGAGTGAAATCAGTTGACACTTGTCTTTCTCTGCGTGGCTTATTTCGCTGAGCATGATACCCTCTACCTCCCTCCATGTTGTTGCACATGGTAGGATTGGTTTCTGCATATGGCAGAATAATATTCCACTTTTCATCCTCTGATAGACACTTACCTTGTCTGTTGTTGTGGACAGTGCTGTGATAATTATACGGGTGCACAGGTCTTTTTTAAACTGGGCTGCTGTATTCTAGTGTTTATTTCTGTATGTCCGGATGTATGAATATATTTAGTTAGTTCATTACTCACTTGTATATCTGTTATTTATTTATTTATTTATCATTAGTCTTCATCTACGTGAGTCTCATGTAGTTTAGTAAACTGCCCCCCACAATGAGATGCCCCCACATACCTCATTGCAGTCACTGTCCATGAGCATATTAAGATGCTGTAGAATCCCTTGTTGTCTTCTCTGTGTCGTACGTCCCTCCCCGTGCCCCCCTTCTGCTTTATGCATGCCAAAGGTAATGTGCACGTTCGCCCCCGCTCCGCCTGACATTTTCCTCCGTTCCCACCTGTCCACGTCCATCCCTTTCCGTTTGGTAACTGTGAGTCCACTCTTGTGGTGCCGTTTTTCTTCTTCGGATGTCTCTTGGTTCCCCTCCTGCACAGGCGAGTGATATCATTTGATCCTTGTGTTTCTCCACCTGCCTGCCTTATTACACTGAGTATGATGCCCTCTCACACCATCCGTGTTTCTGCAAATGGTGTGATTTGTTTTCCTATGACTGAATAATATTCCATTATTCATCTACTGATGGACACTGAGCTTGGCTATTGAGAACAGTGCTGTGGTAATCATAGGGATGCACGTGTCGCTTTTAAACTGGGGGCGGCAATGTCTCATTCATTCATTCATCTGTTTATTCATTTATTTTTTGATCATGAATCTACAATTATGTGGATCACATCATGTTTATTACACTCCCCCCATCACCAACGTAGGAATGGTTAAGGGACTGAGAAGGCTGGTTGTGAAGGATGGTTGCAGGCTGGTAAGGGGGCATTACGATTAGCTCACATAATGTGGGGGGGGAATTCTATAGGGAAGGCAGTATAGTTCAGAGAATTCAAGCAGTGATTCTTACTATGCTGGTGAACAGTGAGTGTAATGGGGTCTGGGGGGCGACTTGATGATCTGGGCAGTCTAGTAACCTTAATGTTCCTTATGTAATTGTAGACTGGTTATTGTGAATAGTGCTGCCATAAATTTAGGGGTGCAGATGTCTTTCTAGAACTGGGTTGCTGCATTCCTTATGTATGTATGTTTGTATGTATGTATGTGTGTATGTATGTATTCATCCATCCATGCATCCATTCATTCATTCTTTCATTCATTCATTCATTCATTATCTGTCTACCTATCTATCCATGGATGTTTCTGTCATTAATGCACAATTAGATGAGTTCCATTATGTTTACTAGACTCCCCCCATCACGCACGTGCCCCCAGATACCCCATTGCAGTCACTGTCCATGAGCATTGTAAGATACTGTAGAATCCCTACTTGTCTTTTCTGTGTTTTTCCGCCCTGTCTGTGACACCCCTCCCACATTATATATTCTTCTTCTAATGTGTCCTTACTTCGCCCCTCCCTAATCCCTCCATTCCCACCCATACACCTCAGTCTCTTTCCCTCTGTTAACTTTTAGTCCATTCTTGGGTTTTCTGAGACTGCTGCTGTTTCCTTCTTCAGTTTTTTGTTTGTTCTGATACTGTAATGATGAGTGATATCATTATACATATATATATATAGATAGATATTTATATCTATATATATATATATATGTGTATGTATGTAGGTAAGTAACTCTAATGTTTGCTAAGATGATGCAGCTCCGCAAGGCTGGGCACTGCCCCCCCCCGTGGGTGGAGTTTGTAAGCGCAGCACTGTTGCCTGGAGATTCCACGATGTCACAGTGGTGCCTCTGTCCTAGAGACATAATGTGTATGCTGAGAGGAGCAGGTGTGATTCGGGTGAGGTGGACACTGACCAACTTGACAGCATCAGGCTAAATGGAATCCAGAGCCAAGGTACTGTGTGTTCCTTTTCATTTTGTTGTCACTACTTCAAAGTTACATGAACAGCATTATGGTTCCTAAGACTACCCCCACTGTCAAGTCCCCAGCACGTAGCCCGTAAGAGTCGCTGTCCAACAGCCCAGGAATATGCTGTAGAAGTGCTGCTGATCATCGCTATGTTATACGGACCTACCTAAGCTTGCCGCCGGGCCACACCCTGTGTGCCACTCATAATGCCCCATTTTCCCTCTCTCCCTTCCCTCCTAAGCCATCCTCCTCAGTCCCATTCCCTTTGGTAAGTGTGAGTCCATTCTTGGGTTCGGTGCGGCTGCTACTGTCCTTTTCTATCACTCCTTTTCTTTTTTCTGGTACTCCACAGGTGAGTGAAATCAGTTGACACTTGTCTTTCTCTGCGTGGCTTATTTCACTGAGCATGATACCCTCTACCTCCCTCCATGTTGTTGCACATGGTAGGATTGGTTTCTGCATATGGCAGAATAATATTCCACTTTTCATCCTCTGATAGACACTTACCTTGTCTGTTGTTGTGGACAGTGCTGTGATAATTATACGGGTGCACAGGTCTTTTTTAAACTGGGCTGCTGTATTCTAGTGTTTATTTCTGTATGTCCGGATGTATGAATATATTTAGTTAGTTCATTACTCACTTGTATATCTGTTATTTATTTATTTATTTATCATTAGTCTTCATCTACGTGAGTCTCATGTAGTTTAGTAAACTGCCCCCCACAATGAGATGCCCCCACATACCTCATTGCAGTCACTGTCCATGAGCATATTAAGATGCTGTAGAATCCCTTGTTGTCTTCTCTGTGTCGTACGTCCCTCCCCGTGCCCCCCTTCTGCTTTATGCATGCCAAAGGTAATGTGCACATTCGCCCCCGCTCCGCCTGACATTTTCCTCCGTTCCCACCTGTCCACGTCCATCCCTTTCCGTTTGGTAACTGTGAGTCCACTCTTGTGGTGCCGTTTTTCTTCTTCGGATGTCTCTTGGTTCCCCTCCTGCACAGGCGAGTGATATCATTTGATCCTTGTGTTTCTCCACCTGCCTGCCTTATTACACTGAGTATGATGCCCTCTCACACCATCCGTGTTTCTGCAAATGGTGTGATTTGTTTTCCTATGACTGAATAATATTCCATTGTTCATCTACTGATGGACACTGAGCTTGGCTATTGAGAACAGTGCTGTGGTAATCATAGGGATGCACGTGTCGCTTTTAAACTGGGGGCGGCAATGTCTCATTCATTCATTCATCTGTTTATTCATTTATTTTTTGATCATGAATCTACAATTATGTGGATCACATCATGTTTATTACACTCCCCCCATCACCAACGTAGGAATGGTTAAGGGACTGAGAAGGCTGGTTGTGAAGGATGGTTGCAGGCTGGTAAGGGGGCATTGCGATTAGCTCACATAATGTGGGGGAGGAATTCTATAGGGAAGGCAGTATAGTTCAGAGAATTCAAGCAGTGATTCTTACTATGCTGGTGAACAGTGAGTGTAATGGGGTCTGGGGGGCGACTTGATGATCTGGGCAGTCTAGTAACCTTAATGTTCCTTATGTAATTGTAGACTGGTTATTGTGAATAGTGCTGCCATAAATTTAGGGGTGCAGATGTCTTTCTAGAACTGGGTTGCTGCATTCCTTATGTATGTATGTTTGTATGTATGTATGTGTGTATGTATGTATTCATCCATCCATGCATCCATTCATTCATTCTTTCATTCATTCATTCATTCATTATCTGTCTACCTATCTATCCATGGATGTTTCTGTCATTAATGCACAATTAGATGAGTTCCATTATGTTTACTAGACTCCCCCCATCACGCACGTGCCCCCAGATACCCCATTGCAGTCACTGTCCATGAGCATTGTAAGATACTGTAGAATCCCTACTTGTCTTTTCTGTGTTTTTCCGCCCTGTCTGTGACACCCCTCCCACATTATATATTCTTCTTCTAATGTGTCCTTACTTCGCCCCTCCCTAATCCCTCCATTCCCACCCATACACCTCAGTCTCTTTCCCTCTGTTAACTTTTAGTCCATTCTTGGGTTTTCTGAGACTGCTGCTGTTTCCTTCTTCAGTTTTTTGTTTGTTCTGATACTGTAATGATGAGTGATATCATTATACATATATATATATATATAGATAGATATTTATATCTATATATATATATGGGTATGTATGTAGGCAAGTAACTCTAATGTTTGCTAAGATGATGCAGCTCCGGAAGGCTGGGCACTGCCCCCCCCCGTGGGTGGAGTTTGTAAGCGCAGCACTGTTGCCTGGAGATTCCACGATGTCACAGTGGTGCCTCTGTCCTAGAGACATAATGTGTATGCTGAGAGGAGCAGGTGTGATTCGGGTGAGGTGGACACTGACCAACTTGACAGCATCAGGCTAAATGGAATCCAGAGCCAAGGAACTGTGTGTTCCTTTTCATTTTGTTGTCACTACTTCAAAGTTACATGAACAACATTATGGTTCCTAAGACTACCCCCACTGTCAAGTCCCCAGCACGTAGCCCGTAAGAGTCGCTGTCCAACAGCCCAGGAATATGCTGTAGAAGTGCTGCTGATCATCGCTATGTTATACGGACCTACCTAAGCTTGCCGCCGGGCCACACCCTGTGTGCCACTCATAATGCCCCATTTTCCCTCTCTCCCTTCCCTCCTAAGCCATCCTCCTCAGTCCCATTCCCTTTGGTAAGTGTGAGTCCATTCTTGGGTTCGGTGCGGCTGCTACTGTCCTTTTCTTTCACTCCTTTTCTTTTTTCTGGTACTCCACAGGTGAGTGAAATCAGTTGACACTTGTCTTTCTCTGCGTGGCTTATTTCGCTGAGCATGATACCCTCTACCTCCCTCCATGTTGTTGCATATGGTAGGATTGGTTTCTGCATATGGCAGAATAATATTCCACTTTTCATCCTCTGATAGACACTTACCTTGTCTGTTGTTGTGGACAGTGCTGTGATAATTATACGGGTGCACAGGTCTTTTTTAAACTGGGCTGCTGTATTCTAGTGTTTATTTCTGTATGTCCGGATGTATGAATATATTTAGTTAGTTCATTACTCACTTGTATATCTGTTATTTATTTATTTATTTATCATTAGTCTTCATCTACGTGAGTCTCATGTAGTTTAGTAAACTGCCCCCCACAATGAGATGCCCCCACATACCTCATTGCAGTCACTGTCCATGAGCATATTAAGATGCTGTAGAATCCCTTGTTGTCTTCTCTGTGTCGTACGTCCCTCCCCGTGCCCCCCTTCTGCTTTATGCATGCCAAAGGTAATGTGCACATTCGCCCCCGCTCCGCCTGACATTTTCCTCCGTTCCCACCTGTCCACGTCCATCCCTTTCCGTTTGGTAACTGTGAGTCCACTCTTGTGGTGCCGTTTTCCTTCTTCGGATGTCTCTTGGTTCCCCTCCTGCACAGGCGAGTGATATCATTTGATCCTTGTGTTTCTCCACCTGCCTGCCTTATTACACTGAGTATGATGCCCTCTCACACCATCCGTGTTTCTGCAAATGGTGTGATTTGTTTTCCTATGACTGAATAATATTCCATTATTCATCTACTGATGGACACTGAGCTTGGCTATTGAGAACAGTGCTGTGGTAATCATAGGGATGCACGTGTCGCTTTTAAACTGGGGGCGGCAATGTCTCATTCATTCATTCATCTGTTTATTCATTTATTTTTTGATCATGAATCTACAATTATGTGGATCACATCATGTTTATTACACTCCCCCCATCACCAACGTAGGAATGGTTAAGGGACTGAGAAGGCTGGTTGTGAAGGATGGTTGCAGGCTGGTAAGGGGGCATTACGATTAGCTCACATAATGTGGGGGGGGAATTCTATAGGGAAGGCAGTATAGTTCAGAGAATTCAAGCAGTGATTCTTACTATGCTGGTGAACAGTGAGTGTAATGGGGTCTGGGGGGCGACTTGATGATCTGGGCAGTCTAGTAACCTTAATGTTCCTTATGTAATTGTAGACTGGTTATTGTGAATAGTGCTGCCATAAATTTAGGGGTGCAGATGTCTTTCTAGAACTGGGTTGCTGCATTCCTTATGTATGTATGTTTGTATGTATGTATGTGTGTATGTATGTATTCATCCATCCATGCATCCATTCATTCATTCTTTCATTCATTCATTCATTCATTATCTGTCTACCTATCTATCCATGGATGTTTCTGTCATTAATGCACAATTAGATGAGTTCCATTATGTTTACTAGACTCCCCCCATCACGCACGTGCCCCCAGATACCCCATTGCAGTCACTGTCCATGAGCATTGTAAGATACTGTAGAATCCCTACTTGTCTTTTCTGTGTTTTTCCGCCCTGTCTGTGACACCCCTCCCACATTATATATTCTTCTTCTAATGTGTCCTTACTTCGCCCCTCCCTAATCCCTCCATTCCCACCCATACACCTCAGTCTCTTTCCCTCTGTTAACTTTTAGTCCATTCTTGGGTTTTCTGAGACTGCTGCTGTTTCCTTCTTCAGTTTTTTGTTTGTTCTGATACTGTAATGATGAGTGATATCATTATACATATATATATATAGATAGATAGATATTTATATCTATATATATATATGTGTATGTATGTAGGCAAGTAACTCTAATGTTTGCTAAGATGATGCAGCTCCGGAAGGCTGGGCACTGCCCCCCCCCGTGGGTGGAGTTTGTAAGCGCAGCACTGTTGCCTGGAGATTCCACGATGTCACAGTGGTGCCTCTGTCCTAGAGACATAATGTGTATGCTGAGAGGAGCAGGTGTGATTCGGGTGAGGTGGACACTGACCAACTTGACAGCATCAGGCTAAATGGAATCCAGAGCCAAGGTACTGTGTGTTCCTTTTCATTTTGTTGTCACTACTTCAAAGTTACATGAACAACATTATGGTTCCTAAGACTACCCCCACTGTCAAGTCCCCAGCACGTAGCCCGTAAGAGTCGCTGTCCAACAGCCCAGGAATATGCTGTAGAAGTGCTGCTGATCATCGCTATGTTATACAGACCTACCTAAGCTTGCCGCCAGGCCACACCCTGTGTGCCACTCATAATGCCCCATTTTCCCTCTCTCCCTTCCCTCCTAAGCCATCCTCCTCAGTCCCATTCCCTTTGGTAAGTGTGAGTCCATTCTTGGGTTCGGTGCGGCTGCTACTGTCCTTTTCTATCACTCCTTTTCTTTTTTCTGGTACTCCACAGGTGAGTGAAATCAGTTGACACTTGTCTTTCTCTGCGTGGCTTATTTCGCTGAGCATGATACCCTCTACCTCCCTCCATGTTGTTGCACATGGTAGGATTGGTTTCTGCATATGGCAGAATAATATTCCACTTTTCATCCTCTGATAGACACTTACCTTGTCTGTTGTTGTGGACAGTGCTGTGATAATTATACGGGTGCACAGGTCTTTTTTAAACTGGGCTGCTGTATTCTAGTGTTTATTTCTGTATGTCCGGATGTATGAATATATTTAGTTAGTTCATTACTCACTTGTATATCTGTTATTTATTTATTTATTTATCATTAGTCTTCATCTACGTGAGTCTCATGTAGTTTAGTAAACTGCCCCCCACAATGAGATGCCCCCACATACCTCATTGCAGTCACTGTCCATGAGCATATTAAGATGCTGTAGAATCCCTTGTTGTCTTCTCTGTGTCGTACGTCCCTCCCCGTGCCCCTCTTCTGCTTTATGCATGCCAAAGGTAATGTGCACATTCGCCCCCGCTCCGCCTGACATTTTCCTCCGTTCCCACCTGTCCACGTCCATCCCTTTCCGTTTGGTAACTGTGAGTCCACTCTTGTGGTGCCGTTTTCCTTCTTCGGATGTCTCTTGGTTCCCCTCCTGCACAGGCGAGTGATATCATTTGATCCTTGTGTTTCTCCACCTGCCTGCCTTATTACACTGAGTATGATGCCCTCTCACACCATCCGTGTTTCTGCAAATGGTGTGATTTGTTTTCCTATGACTGAATAATATTCCATTGTTCATCTACTGATGGACACTGAGCTTGGCTATTGAGAACAGTGCTGTGGTAATCATAGGGATGCACGTGTCGCTTTTAAACTGGGGGCGGCAATGTCTCATTCATTCATTCATCTGTTTATTCATTTATTTTTTGATCATGAATCTACAATTATGTGGATCACATCATGTTTATTACACTCCCCCCATCACCAACGTAGGAATGGTTAAGGGACTGAGAAGGCTGGTTGTGAAGGACGGTTGCAGGCTGGTAAGGGGGCATTACGATTAGCTCGCATAATGTGGGGGGGGAATTCTATAGGGAAGGCAGTATAGTTCAGAGAATTCAAGCAGTGATTCTTACTATGCTGGTGAACAATGAGTGTAATGGGGTCTGGGGGGCGACTTGATGATCTGGGCAGTCTAGTAACCTTAATGTTCCTTATGTAATTGTAGACTGGTTATTGTGAATAGTGCTGCCATAAATTTAGGGGTGCAGATGTCTTTCTAGAACTGGGTTGCTGCATTCCTTATGTATGTATGTTTGTATGTATGTATGTGTGTATGTATGTATTCATCCATCCATGCATCCATTCATTCATTCTTTCATTCATTCATTCATTCATTATCTGTCTACCTATCTATCCATGGATGTTTCTGTCATTAATGCACAATTAGATGAGTTCCATTATGTTTACTAGACTCCCCCCATCACGCACGTGCCCCCAGATACCCCATTGCAGTCACTGTCCATGAGCATAGTAAGATACTGTAGAATCCCTACTTGTCTTTTCTGTGTTTTTCCGCCCTGTCTGTGACACCCCTCCCACATTATATATTCTTCTTCTAATGTGTCCTTACTTCGCCCCTCCCTAATCCCTCCATTCCCACCCATACACCTCAGTCTCTTTCCCTCTGTTAACTTTTAGTCCATTCTTGGGTTTTCTGAGACTGCTGCTGTTTCCTTCTTCAGTTTTTTGTTTGTTCTGATACTGTAATGATGAGTGATATCATTATACATATATATATATATATATAGATATTTATATCTATATATATATATGTGTATGTATGTAGGCAAGTAACTCTAATGTTTGCTAAGATGATGCAGCTCCGCAAGGCTGGGCACTGCCCCCCCCCGTGGGTGGAGTTTGTAAGCGCAGCACTGTTGCCTGGAGATTCCACGATGTCACAGTGGTGCCTCTGTCCTAGAGACATAATGTGTATGCTGAGAGGAGCAGGTGTGATTCGGGTGAGGTGGACACTGACCAACTTGACAGCATCAGGCTAAATGGAATCCAGAGCCAAGGTACTGTGTGTTCCTTTTCATTTTGTTGTCACTACTTCAAAGTTACATGAACAACATTATGGTTCCTAAGACTACCCCCACTGTCAAGTCCCCAGCACGTAGCCCGTAAGAGTCGCTGTCCAACAGCCCAGGAATATGCTGTAGAAGTGCTGCTGATCATCGCTATGTTATACGGACCTACCTAAGCTTGCCGCCAGGCCACACCCTGTGTGCCACTCATAATGCCCCATTTTCCCTCTCTCCCTTCCCTCCTAAGCCATCCTCCTCAGTCCCATTCCCTTTGGTAAGTGTGAGTCCATTCTTGGGTTCGGTGCGGCTGCTACTGTCCTTTTCTATCACTCCTTTTCTTTTTTCTGGTACTCCACAGGTGAGTGAAATCAGTTGACACTTGTCTTTCTCTGCGTGGCTTATTTCGCTGAGCATGATACCCTCTACCTCCCTCCATGTTGTTGCACATGGTAGGATTGGTTTCTGCATATGGCAGAATAATATTCCACTTTTCATCCTCTGATAGACACTTACCTTGTCTGTTGTTGTGGACAGTGCTGTGATAATTATACGGGTGCACAGGTCTTTTTTAAACTGGGCTGCTGTATTCTAGTGTTTATATCTGTATGTCTGGATGTATGAATATATTTAGTTAGTTCATTACTCACTTGTATATCTGTTATTTATTTATTTATTTATCATTAGTCTTCATCTACGTGAGTCTCATGTAGTTTAGTAAACTGCCCCCCACAATGAGATGCCCCCACATACCTCATTGCAGTCACTGTCCATGAGCATATTAAGATGCTGTAGAATCCCTTGTTGTCTTCTCTGTGTCGTACGTCCCTCCCCGTGCCCCCCTTCTGCTTTATGCATGCCAAAGGTAATGTGCACATTCGCCCCCGCTCCGCCTGATATTTTCCTCCGTTCCCACCTGTCCACGTCCATCCCTTTCCGTTTGGTAACTGTGAGTCCACTCTTGTGGTGCCGTTTTTCTTCTTCGGATGTCTCTTGGTTCCCCTCCTGCACAGGCGAGTGATATCATTTGATCCTTGTGTTTCTCCACCTGCCTGCCTTATTACACTGAGTATGATGCCCTCTCACACCATCCGTGTTTCTGCAAATGGTGTGATTTGTTTTCCTATGACTGAATAATATTCCATTGTTCATCTACTGATGGACACTGAGCTTGGCTATTGAGAACAGTGCTGTGGTAATCATAGGGATGCACGTGTCGCTTTTAAACTGGGGGCGGCAATGTCTCATTCATTCATTCATCTGTTTATTCATTTATTTTTTGATCATGAATCTACAATTATGTGGATCACATCATGTTTATTACACTCCCCTCATCACCAACGTAGGAATGGTTAAGGGACTGAGAAGGCTGGTTGTGAAGGATGGTTGCAGGCTGGTAAGGGGGCATTGCGATTAGCTCACATAATGTGGGGGAGGAATTCTATAGGGAAGGCAGTATAGTTCAGAGAATTCAAGCAGTGATTCTTACTATGCTGGTGAACAGTGAGTGTAATGGGGTCTGGGGGGCGACTTGATGATCTGGGCAGTCTAGTAACCTTAATGTTCCTTATGTAATTGTAGACTGGTTATTGTGAATAGTGCTGCCATAAATTTAGGGGTGCAGATGTCTTTCTAGAACTGGGTTGCTGCATTCCTTATGTATGTATGTTTGTATGTATGTATGTGTGTATGTATGTATTCATCCATCCATGCATCCATTCATTCATTCTTTCATTCATTCATTCATTCATTATCTGTCTACCTATCTATCCATGGATGTTTCTGTCATTAATGCACAATTAGATGAGTTCCATTATGTTTACTAGACTCCCCCCATCACGCACGTGCCCCCAGATACCCCATTGCAGTCACTGTCCATGAGCATTGTAAGATACTGTAGAATCCCTACTTGTCTTTTCTGTGTTTTTCCGCCCTGTCTGTGACACCCCTCCCACATTATATATTCTTCTTCTAATGTGTCCTTACTTCGCCCCTCCCTAATCCCTCCATTCCCACCCATACACCTCAGTCTCTTTCCCTCTGTTAACTTTTAGTCCATTCTTGGGTTTTCTGAGACTGCTGCTGTTTCCTTCTTCAGTTTTTTGTTTGTTCTGATACTGTAATGATGAGTGATATCATTATACATATATATATATATAGATAGATATTTATATCTATATATATATATATGTGTATGTATGTAGGTAAGTAACTCTAATGTTTGCTAAGATGATGCAGCTCCGCAAGGCTGGGCACTGCCCCCCCCCGTGGGTGGAGTTTGTAAGCGCAGCACTGTTGCCTGGAGATTCCACGATGTCACAGTGGTGCCTCTGTCCTAGAGACATAATGTGTATGCTGAGAGGAGCAGGTGTGATTCGGGTGAGGTGGACACTGACCAACTTGACAGCATCAGGCTAAATGGAATCCAGAGCCAAGGTACTGTGTGTTCCTTTTCATTTTGTTGTCACTACTTCAAAGTTACATGAACAACATTATGGTTCCTAAGACTACCCCCACTGTCAAGTCCCCAGCACGTAGCCCGTAAGAGTCGCTGTCCAACAGCCCAGGAATATGCTGTAGAAGTGCTGCTGATCATCGCTATGTTATACGGACCTACCTAAGCTTGCCGCCGGGCCACACCCTGTGTGCCACTCATAATGCCCCATTTTCCCTCTCTCCCTTCCCTCCTAAGCCATCCTCCTCAGTCCCATTCCCTTTGGTAAGTGTGAGTCCATTCTTGGGTTCGGTGCGGCTGCTACTGTCCTTTTCTATCACTCCTTTTCTTTTTTCTGGTACTCCACAGGTGAGTGAAATCAGTTGACACTTGTCTTTCTCTGCGTGGCTTATTTCGCTGAGCATGATACCCTCTACCTCCCTCCATGTTGTTGCACATGGTAGGATTGGTTTCTGCATATGGCAGAATAATATTCCACTTTTCATCCTCTGATAGACACTTACCTTGTCTGTTGTTGTGGACAGTGCTGTGATAATTATACGGGTGCACAGGTCTTTTTTAAACTGGGCTGCTGTATTCTAGTGTTTATTTCTGTATGTCTGGATGTATGAATATATTTAGTTAGTTCATTACTCACTTGTATATCTGTTATTTATTTATTTATTTATCATTAGTCTTCATCTACGTGAGTCTCATGTAGTTTAGTAAACTGCCCCCCACAATGAGATGCCCCCACATACCTCATTGCAGTCACTGTCCATGAGCATATTAAGATGCTGTAGAATCCCTTGTTGTCTTCTCTGTGTCGTACGTCCCTCCCCGTGCCCCCCTTCTGCTTTATGCATGCCAAAGGTAATGTGCACATTCGCCCCCGCTCCGCCTGATATTTTCCTCCGTTCCCACCTGTCCACGTCCATCCCTTTCCGTTTGGTAACTGTGAGTCCACTCTTGTGGTGCCGTTTTTCTTCTTCGGATGTCTCTTGGTTCCCCTCCTGCACAGGCGAGTGATATCATTTGATCCTTGTGTTTCTCCACCTGCCTGCCTTATTACACTGAGTATGATGCCCTCTCACACCATCCGTGTTTCTGCAAATGGTGTGATTTGTTTTCCTATGACTGAATAATATTCCATTGTTCATCTACTGATGGACACTGAGCTTGGCTATTGAGAACAGTGCTGTGGTAATCATAGGGATGCACGTGTCGCTTTTAAACTGGGGGCGGCAATGTCTCATTCATTCATTCATCTGTTTATTCATTTATTTTTTGATCATGAATCTACAATTATGTGGATCACATCATGTTTATTACACTCCCCTCATCACCAACGTAGGAATGGTTAAGGGACTGAGAAGGCTGGTTGTGAAGGATGGTTGCAGGCTGGTAAGGGGGCATTGCGATTAGCTCACATAATGTGGGGGAGGAATTCTATAGGGAAGGCAGTATAGTTCAGAGAATTCAAGCAGTGATTCTTACTATGCTGGTGAACAGTGAGTGTAATGGGGTCTGGGGGGCGACTTGATGATCTGGGCAGTCTAGTAACCTTAATGTTCCTTATGTAATTGTAGACTGGTTATTGTGAATAGTGCTGCCATAAATTTAGGGGTGCAGATGTCTTTCTAGAACTGGGTTGCTGCATTCCTTATGTATGTATGTTTGTATGTATGTATGTGTGTATGTATGTATTCATCCATCCATGCATCCATTCATTCATTCTTTCATTCATTCATTCATTCATTATCTGTCTACCTATCTATCCATGGATGTTTCTGTCATTAATGCACAATTAGATGAGTTCCATTATGTTTACTAGACTCCCCCCATCACGCACGTGCCCCCAGATACCCCATTGCAGTCACTGTCCATGAGCATTGTAAGATACTGTAGAATCCCTACTTGTCTTTTCTGTGTTTTTCCGCCCTGTCTGTGACACCCCTCCCACATTATATATTCTTCTTCTAATGTGTCCTTACTTCGCCCCTCCCTAATCCCTCCATTCCCACCCATACACCTCAGTCTCTTTCCCTCTGTTAACTTTTAGTCCATTCTTGGGTTTTCTGAGACTGCTGCTGTTTCCTTCTTCAGTTTTTTGTTTGTTCTGATACTGTAATGATGAGTGATATCATTATACATATATATATATATAGATAGATATTTATATCTATATATATATATATGTGTATGTATGTAGGTAAGTAACTCTAATGTTTGCTAAGATGATGCAGCTCCGCAAGGCTGGGCACTGCCCCCCCCCCGTGGGTGGAGTTTGTAAGCGCAGCACTGTTGCCTGGAGATTCCACGATGTCACAGTGGTGCCTCTGTCCTAGAGACATAATGTGTATGCTGAGAGGAGCAGGTGTGATTCGGGTGAGGTGGACACTGACCAACTTGACAGCATCAGGCTAAATGGAATCCAGAGCCAAGGTACTGTGTGTTCCTTTTCATTTTGTTGTCACTACTTCAAAGTTACATGAACAACATTATGGTTCCTAAGACTACCCCCACTGTCAAGTCCCCAGCACGTAGCCCGTAAGAGTCGCTGTCCAACAGCCCAGGAATATGCTGTAGAAGTGCTGCTGATCATCGCTATGTTATACGGACCTACCTAAGCTTGCCGCCGGGCCACACCCTGTGTGCCACTCATAATGCCCCATTTTCCCTCTCTCCCTTCCCTCCTAAGCCATCCTCCTCAGTCCCATTCCCTTTGGTAAGTGTGAGTCCATTCTTGGGTTCGGTGCGGCTGCTACTGTCCTTTTCTATCACTCCTTTTCTTTTTTCTGGTACTCCACAGGTGAGTGAAATCAGTTGACACTTGTCTTTCTCTGCGTGGCTTATTTCGCTGAGCATGATACCCTCTACCTCCCTCCATGTTGTTGCACATGGTAGGATTGGTTTCTGCATATGGCAGAATAATATTCCACTTTTCATCCTCAGATAGACACTTACCTTGTCTGTTGTTGTGGACAGTGCTGTGATAATTATACGGGTGCACAGGTCTTTTTTAAACTGGGCTGCTGTATTCTAGTGTTTATTTCTGTATGTCCGGATGTATGAATATATTTAGTTAGTTCATTACTCACTTGTATATCTGTTATTTATTTATTTATTTATCATTAGTCTTCATCTACGTGAGTCTCATGTAGTTTAGTAAACTGCCCCCCACAATGAGATGCCCCCACATACCTCATTGCAGTCACTGTCCATGAGCATATTAAGATGCTGTAGAATCCCTTGTTGTCTTCTCTGTGTCGTACGTCCCTCCCCGTGCCCCCCTTCTGCTTTATGCATGCCAAAGGTAATGTGCACGTTCGCCCCCGCTCCGCCTGACATTTTCCTCCGTTCCCACCTGTCCACGTCCATCCCTTTCCATTTGGTAACTGTGAGTCCACTCTTGTGGTGCCGTTTTTCTTCTTCGGATGTCTCTTGGTTCCCCTCCTGCACAGGCGAGTGATATCATTTGATCCTTGTGTTTCTCCACCTGCCTGCCTTATTACACTGAGTATGATGCCCTCTCACACCATCCGTGTTTCTGCAAATGGTGTGATTTGTTTTCCTATGACTGAATAATATTCCATTGTTCATCTACTGATGGACACTGAGCTTGGCTATTGAGAACAGTGCTGTGGTAATCATAGGGATGCACGTGTCGCTTTTAAACTGGGGGCGGCAATGTCTCATTCATTCATTCATCTGTTTATTCATTTATTTTTTGATCATGAATCTACAATTATGTGGATCACATCATGTTTATTACACTCCCCCCATCACCAACGTAGGAATGGTTAAGGGACTGAGAAGGCTGGTTGTGAAGGATGGTTGCAGGCTGGTAAGGGGGCATTGCGATTAGCTCACATAATGTGGGGGAGGAATTCTATAGGGAAGGCAGTATAGTTCAGAGAATTCAAGCAGTGATTCTTACTATGCTGGTGAACAGTGAGTGTAATGGGGTCTGGGGGGCGACTTGATGATCTGGGCAGTCTAGTAACCTTAATGTTCCTTATGTAATTGTAGACTGGTTATTGTGAATAGTGCTGCCATAAATTTAGGGGTGCAGATGTCTTTCTAGAACTGGGTTGCTGCATTCCTTATGTATGTATGTTTGTATGTATGTATGTGTGTATGTATGTATTCATCCATCCATGCATCCATTCATTCATTCTTTCATTCATTCATTCATTCATTATCTGTCTACCTATCTATCCATGGATGTTTCTGTCATTAATGCACAATTAGATGAGTTCCATTATGTTTACTAGACTCCCCCCATCACGCACGTGCCCCCAGATACCCCATTGCAGTCACTGTCCATGAGCATTGTAAGATACTGTAGAATCCCTACTTGTCTTTTCTGTGTTTTTCCGCCCTGTCTGTGACACCCCTCCCACATTATATATTCTTCTTCTAATGTGTCCTTACTTCGCCCCTCCCTAATCCCTCCATTCCCACCCATACACCTCAGTCTCTTTCCCTCTGTTAACTTTTAGTCCATTCTTGGGTTTTCTGAGACTGCTGCTGTTTCCTTCTTCAGTTTTTTGTTTGTTCTGATACTGTAATGATGAGTGATATCATTATACATATATATATATAGATAGATATTTATATCTATATATATATATATATGTGTATGTATGTAGGTAAGTAACTCTAATGTTTGCTAAGATGATGCAGCTCCGCAAGGCTGGGCACTGCCCCCCCCCGTGGGTGGAGTTTGTAAGCGCAGCACTGTTGCCTGGAGATTCCACGATGTCACAGTGGTGCCTCTGTCCTAGAGACATAATGTGTATGCTGAGAGGAGCAGGTGTGATTCGGGTGAGGTGGACACTGACCAACTTGACAGCATCAGGCTAAATGGAATCCAGAGCCAAGGTACTGTGTGTTCCTTTTCATTTTGTTGTCACTACTTCAAAGTTACATGAACAGCATTATGGTTCCTAAGACTACCCCCACTGTCAAGTCCCCAGCACGTAGCCCGTAAGAGTCGCTGTCCAATAGCCCAGGAATATGCTGTAGAAGTGCTGCTGATCATCGCTATGTTATACGGACCTACCTAAGCTTGCCGCCGGGCCACACCCTGTGTGCCACTCATAATGCCCCATTTTCCCTCTCTCCCTTCCCTCCTAAGCCATCCTCCTCAGTCCCATTCCCTTTGGTAAGTGTGAGTCCATTCTTGGGTTCGGTGCGGCTGCTACTGTCCTTTTCTATCACTCCTTTTCTTTTTTCTGGTACTCCACAGGTGAGTGAAATCAGTTGACACTTGTCTTTCTCTGCGTGGCTTATTTCGCTGAGCATGATACCCTCTACCTCCCTCCATGTTGTTGCACATGGTAGGATTGGTTTCTGCATATGGCAGAATAATATTCCACTTTTCATCCTCTGATAGACACTTACCTTGTCTGTTGTTGTGGACAGTGCTGTGATAATTATACGGGTGCACAGGTCTTTTTTAAACTGGGCTGCTGTATTCTAGTGTTTATTTCTGTATGTCCGGATGTATGAATATATTTAGTTAGTTCATTACTCACTTGTATATCTGTTATTTATTTATTTATTTATCATTAGTCTTCATCTACGTGAGTCTCATGTAGTTTAGTAAACTGCCCCCCACAATGAGATGCCCCCACATACCTCATTGCAGTCACTGTCCATGAGCATATTAAGATGCTGTAGAATCCCTTGTTGTCTTCTCTGTGTCGTACGTCCCTCCCCGTGCCCCCCTTCTGCTTTATGCATGCCAAAGGTAATGTGCACGTTCGCCCCCGCTCCGCCTGACATTTTCCTCCGTTCCCACCTGTCCACGTCCATCCCTTTCCGTTTGGTAACTGTGAGTCCACTCTTGTGGTGCCGTTTTTCTTCTTCGGATGTCTCTTGGTTCCCCTCCTGCACAGGCGAGTGATATCATTTGATCCTTGTGTTTCTCCACCTGCCTGCCTTATTACACTGAGTATGATGCCCTCTCACACCATCCGTGTTTCTGCAAATGGTGTGATTTGTTTTCCTATGACTGAATAATATTCCATTGTTCATCTACTGATGGACACTGAGCTTGGCTATTGAGAACAGTGCTGTGGTAATCATAGGGATGCACGTGTCGCTTTTAAACTGGGGGCGGCAATGTCTCATTCATTCATTCATCTGTTTATTCATTTATTTTTTGATCATGAATCTACAATTATGTGGATCACATCATGTTTATTACACTCCCCCCATCACCAACGTAGGAATGGTTAAGGGACTGAGAAGGCTGGTTGTGAAGGATGGTTGCAGGCTGGTAAGGGGGCATTGCGATTAGCTCACATAATGTGGGGGAGGAATTCTATAGGGAAGGCAGTATAGTTCAGAGAATTCAAGCAGTGATTCTTACTATGCTGGTGAACAGTGAGTGTAATGGGGTCTGGGGGGCGACTTGATGATCTGGGCAGTCTAGTAACCTTAATGTTCCTTATGTAATTGTAGACTGGTTATTGTGAATAGTGCTGCCATAAATTTAGGGGTGCAGATGTCTTTCTAGAACTGGGTTGCTGCATTCCTTATGTATGTATGTTTGTATGTATGTATGTGTGTATGTATGTATTCATCCATCCATGCATCCATTCATTCATTCTTTCATTCATTCATTCATTCATTATCTGTCTACCTATCTATCCATGGATGTTTCTGTCATTAATGCACAATTAGATGAGTTCCATTATGTTTACTAGACTCCCCCCATCACGCACGTGCCCCCAGATACCCCATTGCAGTCACTGTCCATGAGCATTGTAAGATACTGTAGAATCCCTACTTGTCTTTTCTGTGTTTTTCCGCCCTGTCTGTGACACCCCTCCCACATTATATATTCTTCTTCTAATGTGTCCTTACTTCGCCCCTCCCTAATCCCTCCATTCCCACCCATACACCTCAGTCTCTTTCCCTCTGTTAACTTTTAGTCCATTCTTGGGTTTTCTGAGACTGCTGCTGTTTCCTTCTTCAGTTTTTTGTTTGTTCTGATACTGTAATGATGAGTGATATCATTATACATATATATATATATAGATAGATATTTATATCTATATATATATATATGTGTATGTATGTAGGTAAGTAACTCTAATGTTTGCTAAGATGATGCAGCTCCGCAAGGCTGGGCACTGCCCCCCCCCGTGGGTGGAGTTTGTAAGCGCAGCACTGTTGCCTGGAGATTCCACGATGTCACAGTGGTGCCTCTGTCCTAGAGACATAATGTGTATGCTGAGAGGAGCAGGTGTGATTCGGGTGAGGTGGACACTGACCAACTTGACAGCATCAGGCTAAATGGAATCCAGAGCCAAGGTACTGTGTGTTCCTTTTCATTTTGTTGTCACTACTTCAAAGTTACATGAACAGCATTATGGTTCCTAAGACTACCCCCACTGTCAAGTCCCCAGCACGTAGCCCGTAAGAGTCGCTGTCCAACAGCCCAGGAATATGCTGTAGAAGTGCTGCTGATCATCGCTATGTTATACGGACCTACCTAAGCTTGCCGCCGGGCCACACCCTGTGTGCCACTCATAATGCCCCATTTTCCCTCTCTCCCTTCCCTCCTAAGCCATCCTCCTCAGTCCCATTCCCTTTGGTAAGTGTGAGTCCATTCTTGGGTTCGGTGCGGCTGCTACTGTCCTTTTCTATCACTCCTTTTCTTTTTTCTGGTACTCCACAGGTGAGTGAAATCAGTTGACACTTGTCTTTCTCTGCGTGGCTTATTTCGCTGAGCATGATACCCTCTACCTCCCTCCATGTTGTTGCACATGGTAGGATTGGTTTCTGCATATGGCAGAATAATATTCCACTTTTCATCCTCTGATAGACACTTACCTTGTCTGTTGTTGTGGACAGTGCTGTGATAATTATACGGGTGCACAGGTCTTTTTTAAACTGGGCTGCTGTATTCTAGTGTTTATTTCTGTATGTCCGGATGTATGAATATATTTAGTTAGTTCATTACTCACTTGTATATCTGTTATTTATTTATTTATTTATCATTAGTCTTCATCTACGTGAGTCTCATGTAGTTTAGTAAACTGCCCCCCACAATGAGATGCCCCCACATACCTCATTGCAGTCACTGTCCATGAGCATATTAAGATGCTGTAGAATCCCTTGTTGTCTTCTCTGTGTCGTACGTCCCTCCCCGTGCCCCCCTTCTGCTTTATGCATGCCAAAGGTAATGTGCACGTTCGCCCCCGCTCCGCCTGACATTTTCCTCCGTTCCCACCTGTCCACGTCCATCCCTTTCCATTTGGTAACTGTGAGTCCACTCTTGTGGTGCCGTTTTTCTTCTTCGGATGTCTCTTGGTTCCCCTCCTGCACAGGCGAGTGATATCATTTGATCCTTGTGTTTCTCCACCTGCCTGCCTTATTACACTGAGTATGATGCCCTCTCACACCATCCGTGTTTCTGCAAATGGTGTGATTTGTTTTCCTATGACTGAATAATATTCCATTGTTCATCTACTGATGGACACTGAGCTTGGCTATTGAGAACAGTGCTGTGGTAATCATAGGGATGCACGTGTCGCTTTTAAACTGGGGGCGGCAATGTCTCATTCATTCATTCATCTGTTTATTCATTTATTTTTTGATCATGAATCTACAATTATGTGGATCACATCATGTTTATTACACTCCCCCCATCACCAACGTAGGAATGGTTAAGGGACTGAGAAGGCTGGTTGTGAAGGATGGTTGCAGGCTGGTAAGGGGGCATTGCGATTAGCTCACATAATGTGGGGGAGGAATTCTATAGGGAAGGCAGTATAGTTCAGAGAATTCAAGCAGTGATTCTTACTATGCTGGTGAACAGTGAGTGTAATGGGGTCTGGGGGGCGACTTGATGATCTGGGCAGTCTAGTAACCTTAATGTTCCTTATGTAATTGTAGACTGGTTATTGTGAATAGTGCTGCCATAAATTTAGGGGTGCAGATGTCTTTCTAGAACTGGGTTGCTGCATTCCTTATGTATGTATGTTTGTATGTATGTATGTGTGTATGTATGTATTCATCCATCCATGCATCCATTCATTCATTCTTTCATTCATTCATTCATTCATTATCTGTCTACCTATCTATCCATGGATGTTTCTGTCATTAATGCACAATTAGATGAGTTCCATTATGTTTACTAGACTCCCCCCATCACGCACGTGCCCCCAGATACCCCATTGCAGTCACTGTCCATGAGCATTGTAAGATACTGTAGAATCCCTACTTGTCTTTTCTGTGTTTTTCCGCCCTGTCTGTGACACCCCTCCCACATTATATATTCTTCTTCTAATGTGTCCTTACTTCGCCCCTCCCTAATCCCTCCATTCCCACCCATACACCTCAGTCTCTTTCCCTCTGTTAACTTTTAGTCCATTCTTGGGTTTTCTGAGACTGCTGCTGTTTCCTTCTTCAGTTTTTTGTTTGTTCTGATACTGTAATGATGAGTGATATCATTATACATATATATATATAGATAGATATTTATATCTATATATATATATATATGTGTATGTATGTAGGTAAGTAACTCTAATGTTTGCTAAGATGATGCAGCTCCGCAAGGCTGGGCACTGCCCCCCCCCGTGGGTGGAGTTTGTAAGCGCAGCACTGTTGCCTGGAGATTCCACGATGTCACAGTGGTGCCTCTGTCCTAGAGACATAATGTGTATGCTGAGAGGAGCAGGTGTGATTCGGGTGAGGTGGACACTGACCAACTTGACAGCATCAGGCTAAATGGAATCCAGAGCCAAGGTACTGTGTGTTCCTTTTCATTTTGTTGTCACTACTTCAAAGTTACATGAACAGCATTATGGTTCCTAAGACTACCCCCACTGTCAAGTCCCCAGCACGTAGCCCGTAAGAGTCGCTGTCCAATAGCCCAGGAATATGCTGTAGAAGTGCTGCTGATCATCGCTATGTTATACGGACCTACCTAAGCTTGCCGCCGGGCCACACCCTGTGTGCCACTCATAATGCCCCATTTTCCCTCTCTCCCTTCCCTCCTAAGCCATCCTCCTCAGTCCCATTCCCTTTGGTAAGTGTGAGTCCATTCTTGGGTTCGGTGCGGCTGCTACTGTCCTTTTCTATCACTCCTTTTCTTTTTTCTGGTACTCCACAGGTGAGTGAAATCAGTTGACACTTGTCTTTCTCTGCGTGGCTTATTTCGCTGAGCATGATACCCTCTACCTCCCTCCATGTTGTTGCACATGGTAGGATTGGTTTCTGCATATGGCAGAATAATATTCCACTTTTCATCCTCTGATAGACACTTACCTTGTCTGTTGTTGTGGACAGTGCTGTGATAATTATACGGGTGCACAGGTCTTTTTTAAACTGGGCTGCTGTATTCTAGTGTTTATTTCTGTATGTCCGGATGTATGAATATATTTAGTTAGTTCATTACTCACTTGTATATCTGTTATTTATTTATTTATTTATCATTAGTCTTCATCTACGTGAGTCTCATGTAGTTTAGTAAACTGCCCCCCACAATGAGATGCCCCCACATACCTCATTGCAGTCACTGTCCATGAGCATATTAAGATGCTGTAGAATCCCTTGTTGTCTTCTCTGTGTCGTACGTCCCTCCCCGTGCCCCCCTTC
The DNA here is from genome assembly GCF_030020395.1 of Manis pentadactyla. Classification (NCBI taxonomy): domain Eukaryota; kingdom Metazoa; phylum Chordata; class Mammalia; order Pholidota; family Manidae; genus Manis; species Manis pentadactyla. Next base: position 86,487,866 of record NC_080024.1, read on the forward strand.
TGCTTTATGCATGCCAAAGGTAATGTGCACGTTCGCCCCCGCTCCGCCTGACATTTTCCTCCGTTCCCACCTGTCCACGTCCATCCCTTTCCGTTTGGTAACTGTGAGTCCACTCTTGTGGTGCCGTTTTTCTTCTTCGGATGTCTCTTGGTTCCCCTCCTGCACAGGCGAGTGATATCATTTGATCCTTGTGTTTCTCCACCTGCCTGCCTTATTACACTGAGTATGATGCCCTCTCACACCATCCGTGTTTCTGCAAATGGTGTGATTTGTTTTCCTATGACTGAATAATATTCCATTGTTCATCTACTGATGGACACTGAGCTTGGCTATTGAGAACAGTGCTGTGGTAATCATAGGGATGCACGTGTCGCTTTTAAACTGGGGGCGGCAATGTCTCATTCATTCATTCATCTGTTTATTCATTTATTTTTTGATCATGAATCTACAATTATGTGGATCACATCATGTTTATTACACTCCCCCCATCACCAACGTAGGAATGGTTAAGGGACTGAGAAGGCTGGTTGTGAAGGATGGTTGCAGGCTGGTAAGGGGGCATTGCGATTAGCTCACATAATGTGGGGGAGGAATTCTATAGGGAAGGCAGTATAGTTCAGAGAATTCAAGCAGTGATTCTTACTATGCTGGTGAACAGTGAGTGTAATGGGGTCTGGGGGGCGACTTGATGATCTGGGCAGTCTAGTAACCTTAATGTTCCTTATGTAATTGTAGACTGGTTATTGTGAATAGTGCTGCCATAAATTTAGGGGTGCAGATGTCTTTCTAGAACTGGGTTGCTGCATTCCTTATGTATGTATGTTTGTATGTATGTATGTGTGTATGTATGTATTCATCCATCCATGCATCCATTCATTCATTCTTTCATTCATTCATTCATTCATTATCTGTCTACCTATCTATCCATGGATGTTTCTGTCATTAATGCACAATTAGATGAGTTCCATTATGTTTACTAGACTCCCCCCATCACGCACGTGCCCCCAGATACCCCATTGCAGTCACTGTCCATGAGCATTGTAAGATACTGTAGAATCCCTACTTGTCTTTTCTGTGTTTTTCCGCCCTGTCTGTGACACCCCTCCCACATTATATATTCTTCTTCTAATGTGTCCTTACTTCGCCCCTCCCTAATCCCTCCATTCCCACCCATACACCTCAGTCTCTTTCCCTCTGTTAACTTTTAGTCCATTCTTGGGTTTTCTGAGACTGCTGCTGTTTCCTTCTTCAGTTTTTTGTTTGTTCTGATACTGTAATGATGAGTGATATCATTATACATATATATATATATAGATAGATATTTATATCTATATATATATATATGTGTATGTATGTAGGTAAGTAACTCTAATGTTTGCTAAGATGATGCAGCTCCGCAAGGCTGGGCACTGCCCCCCCCCGTGGGTGGAGTTTGTAAGCGCAGCACTGTTGCCTGGAGATTCCACGATGTCACAGTGGTGCCTCTGTCCTAGAGACATAATGTGTATGCTGAGAGGAGCAGGTGTGATTCGGGTGAGGTGGACACTGACCAACTTGACAGCATCAGGCTAAATGGAATCCAGAGCCAAGGTACTGTGTGTTCCTTTTCATTTTGTTGTCACTACTTCAAAGTTACATGAACAGCATTATGGTTCCTAAGACTACCCCCACTGTCAAGTCCCCAGCACGTAGCCCGTAAGAGTCGCTGTCCAACAGCCCAGGAATATGCTGTAGAAGTGCTGCTGATCATCGCTATGTTATACGGACCTACCTAAGCTTGCCGCCGGGCCACACCCTGTGTGCCACTCATAATGCCCCATTTTCCCTCTCTCCCTTCCCTCCTAAGCCATCCTCCTCAGTCCCATTCCCTTTGGTAAGTGTGAGTCCATTCTTGGGTTCGGTGCGGCTGCTACTGTCCTTTTCTATCACTCCTTTTCTTTTTTCTGGTACTCCACAGGTGAGTGAAATCAGTTGACACTTGTCTTTCTCTGCGTGGCTTATTTCGCTGAGCATGATACCCTCTACCTCCCTCCATGTTGTTGCACATGGTAGGATTGGTTTCTGCATATGGCAGAATAATATTCCACTTTTCATCCTCTGATAGACACTTACCTTGTCTGTTGTTGTGGACAGTGCTGTGATAATTATACGGGTGCACAGGTCTTTTTTAAACTGGGCTGCTGTATTCTAGTGTTTATTTCTGTATGTCCGGATGTATGAATATATTTAGTTAGTTCATTACTCACTTGTATATCTGTTATTTATTTATTTATTTATCATTAGTCTTCATCTACGTGAGTCTCATGTAGTTTAGTAAACTGCCCCCCACAATGAGATGCCCCCACATACCTCATTGCAGTCACTGTCCATGAGCATATTAAGATGCTGTAGAATCCCTTGTTGTCTTCTCTGTGTCGTACGTCCCTCCCCGTGCCCCCCTTCTGCTTTATGCATGCCAAAGGTAATGTGCACGTTCGCCCCCGCTCCGCCTGACATTTTCCTCCGTTCCCACCTGTCCACGTCCATCCCTTTCCGTTTGGTAACTGTGAGTCCACTCTTGTGGTGCCGTTTTTCTTCTTCGGATGTCTCTTGGTTCCCCTCCTGCACAGGCGAGTGATATCATTTGATCCTTGTGTTTCTCCACCTGCCTGCCTTATTACACTGAGTATGATGCCCTCTCACACCATCCGTGTTTCTGCAAATGGTGTGATTTGTTTTCCTATGACTGAATAATATTCCATTGTTCATCTACTGATGGACACTGAGCTTGGCTATTGAGAACAGTGCTGTGGTAATCATAGGGATGCACGTGTCGCTTTTAAACTGGGGGCGGCAATGTCTCATTCATTCATTCATCTGTTTATTCATTTATTTTTTGATCATGAATCTACAATTATGTGGATCACATCATGTTTATTACACTCCCCCCATCACCAACGTAGGAATGGTTAAGGGACTGAGAAGGCTGGTTGTGAAGGATGGTTGCAGGCTGGTAAGGGGGCATTGCGATTAGCTCACATAATGTGGGGGAGGAATTCTATAGGGAAGGCAGTATAGTTCAGAGAATTCAAGCAGTGATTCTTACTATGCTGGTGAACAGTGAGTGTAATGGGGTCTGGGGGGCGACTTGATGATCTGGGCAGTCTAGTAACCTTAATGTTCCTTATGTAATTGTAGACTGGTTATTGTGAATAGTGCTGCCATAAATTTAGGGGTGCAGATGTCTTTCTAGAACTGGGTTGCTGCATTCCTTATGTATGTATGTTTGTATGTATGTATGTGTGTATGTATGTATTCATCCATCCATGCATCCATTCATTCATTCTTTCATTCATTCATTCATTCATTATCTGTCTACCTATCTATCCATGGATGTTTCTGTCATTAATGCACAATTAGATGAGTTCCATTATGTTTACTAGACTCCCCCCATCACGCACGTGCCCCCAGATACCCCATTGCAGTCACTGTCCATGAGCATTGTAAGATACTGTAGAATCCCTACTTGTCTTTTCTGTGTTTTTCCGCCCTGTCTGTGACACCCCTCCCACATTATATATTCTTCTTCTAATGTGTCCTTACTTCGCCCCTCCCTAATCCCTCCATTCCCACCCATACACCTCAGTCTCTTTCCCTCTGTTAACTTTTAGTCCATTCTTGGGTTTTCTGAGACTGCTGCTGTTTCCTTCTTCAGTTTTTTGTTTGTTCTGATACTGTAATGATGAGTGATATCATTATACATATATATATATAGATAGATATTTATATCTATATATATATATATATGTGTATGTATGTAGGTAAGTAACTCTAATGTTTGCTAAGATGATGCAGCTCCGCAAGGCTGGGCACTGCCCCCCCCCGTGGGTGGAGTTTGTAAGCGCAGCACTGTTGCCTGGAGATTCCACGATGTCACAGTGGTGCCTCTGTCCTAGAGACATAATGTGTATGCTGAGAGGAGCAGGTGTGATTCGGGTGAGGTGGACACTGACCAACTTGACAGCATCAGGCTAAATGGAATCCAGAGCCAAGGTACTGTGTGTTCCTTTTCATTTTGTTGTCACTACTTCAAAGTTACATGAACAGCATTATGGTTCCTAAGACTACCCCCACTGTCAAGTCCCCAGCACGTAGCCCGTAAGAGTCGCTGTCCAACAGCCCAGGAATATGCTGTAGAAGTGCTGCTGATCATCGCTATGTTATACGGACCTACCTAAGCTTGCCGCCGGGCCACACCCTGTGTGCCACTCATAATGCCCCATTTTCCCTCTCTCCCTTCCCTCCTAAGCCATCCTCCTCAGTCCCATTCCCTTTGGTAAGTGTGAGTCCATTCTTGGGTTCGGTGCGGCTGCTACTGTCCTTTTCTATCACTCCTTTTCTTTTTTCTGGTACTCCACAGGTGAGTGAAATCAGTTGACACTTGTCTTTCTCTGCGTGGCTTATTTCGCTGAGCATGATACCCTCTACCTCCCTCCATGTTGTTGCACATGGTAGGATTGGTTTCTGCATATGGCAGAATAATATTCCACTTTTCATCCTCTGATAGACACTTACCTTGTCTGTTGTTGTGGACAGTGCTGTGATAATTATACGGGTGCACAGGTCTTTTTTAAACTGGGCTGCTGTATTCTAGTGTTTATTTCTGTATGTCTGGATGTATGAATATATTTAGTTAGTTCATTACTCACTTGTATATCTGTTATTTATTTATTTATTTATCATTAGTCTTCATCTACGTGAGTCTCATGTAGTTTAGTAAACTGCCCCCCACAATGAGATGCCCCCACATACCTCATTGCAGTCACTGTCCATGAGCATATTAAGATGCTGTAGAATCCCTTGTTGTCTTCTCTGTGTCGTACGTCCCTCCCCGTGCCCCCCTTCTGCTTTATGCATGCCAAAGGTAATGTGCACATTCGCCCCCGCTCCGCCTGATATTTTCCTCCGTTCCCACCTGTCCACGTCCATCCCTTTCCGTTTGGTAACTGTGAGTCCACTCTTGTGGTGCCGTTTTTCTTCTTCGGATGTCTCTTGGTTCCCCTCCTGCACAGGCGAGTGATATCATTTGATCCTTGTGTTTCTCCACCTGCCTGCCTTATTACACTGAGTATGATGCCCTCTCACACCATCCGTGTTTCTGCAAATGGTGTGATTTGTTTTCCTATGACTGAATAATATTCCATTGTTCATCTACTGATGGACACTGAGCTTGGCTATTGAGAACAGTGCTGTGGTAATCATAGGGATGCACGTGTCGCTTTTAAACTGGGGGCGGCAATGTCTCATTCATTCATTCATCTGTTTATTCATTTATTTTTTGATCATGAATCTACAATTATGTGGATCACATCATGTTTATTACACTCCCCTCATCACCAACGTAGGAATGGTTAAGGGACTGAGAAGGCTGGTTGTGAAGGATGGTTGCAGGCTGGTAAGGGGGCATTGCGATTAGCTCACATAATGTGGGGGAGGAATTCTATAGGGAAGGCAGTATAGTTCAGAGAATTCAAGCAGTGATTCTTACTATGCTGGTGAACAGTGAGTGTAATGGGGTCTGGGGGGCGACTTGATGATCTGGGCAGTCTAGTAACCTTAATGTTCCTTATGTAATTGTAGACTGGTTATTGTGAATAGTGCTGCCATAAATTTAGGGGTGCAGATGTCTTTCTAGAACTGGGTTGCTGCATTCCTTATGTATGTATGTTTGTATGTATGTATGTGTGTATGTATGTATTCATCCATCCATGCATCCATTCATTCATTCTTTCATTCATTCATTCATTCATTATCTGTCTACCTATCTATCCATGGATGTTTCTGTCATTAATGCACAATTAGATGAGTTCCATTATGTTTACTAGACTCCCCCCATCACGCACGTGCCCCCAGATACCCCATTGCAGTCACTGTCCATGAGCATTGTAAGATACTGTAGAATCCCTACTTGTCTTTTCTGTGTTTTTCCGCCCTGTCTGTGACACCCCTCCCACATTATATATTCTTCTTCTAATGTGTCCTTACTTCGCCCCTCCCTAATCCCTCCATTCCCACCCATACACCTCAGTCTCTTTCCCTCTGTTAACTTTTAGTCCATTCTTGGGTTTTCTGAGACTGCTGCTGTTTCCTTCTTCAGTTTTTTGTTTGTTCTGATACTGTAATGATGAGTGATATCATTATACATATATATATATATAGATAGATATTTATATCTATATATATATATATGTGTATGTATGTAGGTAAGTAACTCTAATGTTTGCTAAGATGATGCAGCTCCGCAAGGCTGGGCACTGCCCCCCCCCGTGGGTGGAGTTTGTAAGCGCAGCACTGTTGCCTGGAGATTCCACGATGTCACAGTGGTGCCTCTGTCCTAGAGACATAATGTGTATGCTGAGAGGAGCAGGTGTGATTCGGGTGAGGTGGACACTGACCAACTTGACAGCATCAGGCTAAATGGAATCCAGAGCCAAGGTACTGTGTGTTCCTTTTCATTTTGTTGTCACTACTTCAAAGTTACATGAACAACATTATGGTTCCTAAGACTACCCCCACTGTCAAGTCCCCAGCACGTAGCCCGTAAGAGTCGCTGTCCAACAGCCCAGGAATATGCTGTAGAAGTGCTGCTGATCATCGCTATGTTATACGGACCTACCTAAGCTTGCCGCCGGGCCACACCCTGTGTGCCACTCATAATGCCCCATTTTCCCTCTCTCCCTTCCCTCCTAAGCCATCCTCCTCAGTCCCATTCCCTTTGGTAAGTGTGAGTCCATTCTTGGGTTCGGTGCGGCTGCTACTGTCCTTTTCTATCACTCCTTTTCTTTTTTCTGGTACTCCACAGGTGAGTGAAATCAGTTGACACTTGTCTTTCTCTGCGTGGCTTATTTCGCTGAGCATGATACCCTCTACCTCCCTCCATGTTGTTGCACATGGTAGGATTGGTTTCTGCATATGGCAGAATAATATTCCACTTTTCATCCTCTGATAGACACTTACCTTGTCTGTTGTTGTGGACAGTGCTGTGATAATTATACGGGTGCACAGGTCTTTTTTAAACTGGGCTGCTGTATTCTAGTGTTTATTTCTGTATGTCCGGATGTATGAATATATTTAGTTAGTTCATTACTCACTTGTATATCTGTTATTTATTTATTTATTTATCATTAGTCTTCATCTACGTGAGTCTCATGTAGTTTAGTAAACTGCCCCCCACAATGAGATGCCCCCACATACCTCATTGCAGTCACTGTCCATGAGCATATTAAGATGCTGTAGAATCCCTTGTTGTCTTCTCTGTGTCGTACGTCCCTCCCCGTGCCCCCCTTCTGCTTTATGCATGCCAAAGGTAATGTGCACATTCGCCCCCGCTCCGCCTGACATTTTCCTCCGTTCCCACCTGTCCACGTCCATCCCTTTCCGTTTGGTAACTGTGAGTCCACTCTTGTGGTGCCGTTTTCCTTCTTCGGATGTCTCTTGGTTCCCCTCCTGCACAGGCGAGTGATATCATTTGATCCTTGTGTTTCTCCACCTGCCTGCCTTATTACACTGAGTATGATGCCCTCTCACACCATCCGTGTTTCTGCAAATGGTGTGATTTGTTTTCCTATGACTGAATAATATTCCATTATTCATCTACTGATGGACACTGAGCTTGGCTATTGAGAACAGTGCTGTGGTAATCATAGGGATGCACGTGTCGCTTTTAAACTGGGGGCGGCAATGTCTCATTCATTCATTCATCTGTTTATTCATTTATTTTTTGATCATGAATCTACAATTATGTGGATCACATCATGTTTATTACACTCCCCCCATCACCAACGTAGGAATGGTTAAGGGACTGAGAAGGCTGGTTGTGAAGGATGGTTGCAGGCTGGTAAGGGGGCATTACGATTAGCTCACATAATGTGGGGGGGGAATTCTATAGGGAAGGCAGTATAGTTCAGAGAATTCAAGCAGTGATTCTTACTATGCTGGTGAACAGTGAGTGTAATGGGGTCTGGGGGGCGACTTGATGATCTGGGCAGTCTAGTAACCTTAATGTTCCTTATGTAATTGTAGACTGGTTATTGTGAATAGTGCTGCCATAAATTTAGGGGTGCAGATGTCTTTCTAGAACTGGGTTGCTGCATTCCTTATGTATGTATGTTTGTATGTATGTATGTGTGTATGTATGTATTCATCCATCCATGCATCCATTCATTCATTCTTTCATTCATTCATTCATTCATTATCTGTCTACCTATCTATCCATGGATGTTTCTGTCATTAATGCACAATTAGATGAGTTCCATTATGTTTACTAGACTCCCCCCATCACGCACGTGCCCCCAGATACCCCATTGCAGTCACTGTCCATGAGCATTGTAAGATACTGTAGAATCCCTACTTGTCTTTTCTGTGTTTTTCCGCCCTGTCTGTGACACCCCTCCCACATTATATATTCTTCTTCTAATGTGTCCTTACTTCGCCCCTCCCTAATCCCTCCATTCCCACCCATACACCTCAGTCTCTTTCCCTCTGTTAACTTTTAGTCCATTCTTGGGTTTTCTGAGACTGCTGCTGTTTCCTTCTTCAGTTTTTTGTTTGTTCTGATACTGTAATGATGAGTGATATCATTATACATATATATATATAGATAGATATTTATATCTATATATATATATATATGTGTATGTATGTAGGTAAGTAACTCTAATGTTTGCTAAGATGATGCAGCTCCGCAAGGCTGGGCACTGCCCCCCCCCGTGGGTGGAGTTTGTAAGCGCAGCACTGTTGCCTGGAGATTCCACGATGTCACAGTGGTGCCTCTGTCCTAGAGACATAATGTGTATGCTGAGAGGAGCAGGTGTGATTCGGGTGAGGTGGACACTGACCAACTTGACAGCATCAGGCTAAATGGAATCCAGAGCCAAGGTACTGTGTGTTCCTTTTCATTTTGTTGTCACTACTTCAAAGTTACATGAACAGCATTATGGTTCCTAAGACTACCCCCACTGTCAAGTCCCCAGCACGTAGCCCGTAAGAGTCGCTGTCCAACAGCCCAGGAATATGCTGTAGAAGTGCTGCTGATCATCGCTATGTTATACGGACCTACCTAAGCTTGCCGCCGGGCCACACCCTGTGTGCCACTCATAATGCCCCATTTTCCCTCTCTCCCTTCCCTCCTAAGCCATCCTCCTCAGTCCCATTCCCTTTGGTAAGTGTGAGTCCATTCTTGGGTTCGGTGCGGCTGCTACTGTCCTTTTCTATCACTCCTTTTCTTTTTTCTGGTACTCCACAGGTGAGTGAAATCAGTTGACACTTGTCTTTCTCTGCGTGGCTTATTTCGCTGAGCATGATACCCTCTACCTCCCTCCATGTTGTTGCACATGGTAGGATTGGTTTCTGCATATGGCAGAATAATATTCCACTTTTCATCCTCTGATAGACACTTACCTTGTCTGTTGTTGTGGACAGTGCTGTGATAATTATACGGGTGCACAGGTCTTTTTTAAACTGGGCTGCTGTATTCTAGTGTTTATTTCTGTATGTCCGGATGTATGAATATATTTAGTTAGTTCATTACTCACTTGTATATCTGTTATTTATTTATTTATTTATCATTAGTCTTCATCTACGTGAGTCTCATGTAGTTTAGTAAACTGCCCCCCACAATGAGATGCCCCCACATACCTCATTGCAGTCACTGTCCATGAGCATATTAAGATGCTGTAGAATCCCTTGTTGTCTTCTCTGTGTCGTACGTCCCTCCCCGTGCCCCCCTTCTGCTTTATGCATGCCAAAGGTAATGTGCACATTCGCCCCCGCTCCGCCTGACATTTTCCTCCGTTCCCACCTGTCCACGTCCATCCCTTTCCGTTTGGTAACTGTGAGTCCACTCTTGTGGTGCCGTTTTTCTTCTTCGGATGTCTCTTGGTTCCCCTCCTGCACAGGCGAGTGATATCATTTGATCCTTGTGTTTCTCCACCTGCCTGCCTTATTACACTGAGTATGATGCCCTCTCACACCATCCGTGTTTCTGCAAATGGTGTGATTTGTTTTCCTATGACTGAATAATATTCCATTGTTCATCTACTGATGGACACTGAGCTTGGCTATTGAGAACAGTGCTGTGGTAATCATAGGGATGCACGTGTCGCTTTTAAACTGGGGGCGGCAATGTCTCATTCATTCATTCATCTGTTTATTCATTTATTTTTTGATCATGAATCTACAATTATGTGGATCACATCATGTTTATTACACTCCCCCCATCACCAACGTAGGAATGGTTAAGGGACTGAGAAGGCTGGTTGTGAAGGATGGTTGCAGGCTGGTAAGGGGGCATTGCGATTAGCTCACATAATGTGGGGGAGGAATTCTATAGGGAAGGCAGTATAGTTCAGAGAATTCAAGCAGTGATTCTTACTATGCTGGTGAACAGTGAGTGTAATGGGGTCTGGGGGGCGACTTGATGATCTGGGCAGTCTAGTAACCTTAATGTTCCTTATGTAATTGTAGACTGGTTATTGTGAATAGTGCTGCCATAAATTTAGGGGTGCAGATGTCTTTCTAGAACTGGGTTGCTGCATTCCTTATGTATGTATGTTTGTATGTATGTATGTGTGTATGTATGTATTCATCCATCCATGCATCCATTCATTCATTCTTTCATTCATTCATTCATTCATTATCTGTCTACCTATCTATCCATGGATGTTTCTGTCATTAATGCACAATTAGATGAGTTCCATTATGTTTACTAGACTCCCCCCATCACGCACGTGCCCCCAGATACCCCATTGCAGTCACTGTCCATGAGCATTGTAAGATACTGTAGAATCCCTACTTGTCTTTTCTGTGTTTTTCCGCCCTGTCTGTGACACCCCTCCCACATTATATATTCTTCTTCTAATGTGTCCTTACTTCGCCCCTCCCTAATCCCTCCATTCCCACCCATACACCTCAGTCTCTTTCCCTCTGTTAACTTTTAGTCCATTCTTGGGTTTTCTGAGACTGCTGCTGTTTCCTTCTTCAGTTTTTTGTTTGTTCTGATACTGTAATGATGAGTGATATCATTATACATATATATATATATATAGATAGATATTTATATCTATATATATATATGGGTATGTATGTAGGCAAGTAACTCTAATGTTTGCTAAGATGATGCAGCTCCGGAAGGCTGGGCACTGCCCCCCCCCGTGGGTGGAGTTTGTAAGCGCAGCACTGTTGCCTGGAGATTCCACGATGTCACAGTGGTGCCTCTGTCCTAGAGACATAATGTGTATGCTGAGAGGAGCAGGTGTGATTCGGGTGAGGTGGACACTGACCAACTTGACAGCATCAGGCTAAATGGAATCCAGAGCCAAGGAACTGTGTGTTCCTTTTCATTTTGTTGTCACTACTTCAAAGTTACATGAACAACATTATGGTTCCTAAGACTACCCCCACTGTCAAGTCCCCAGCACGTAGCCCGTAAGAGTCGCTGTCCAACAGCCCAGGAATATGCTGTAGAAGTGCTGCTGATCATCGCTATGTTATACGGACCTACCTAAGCTTGCCGCCGGGCCACACCCTGTGTGCCACTCATAATGCCCCATTTTCCCTCTCTCCCTTCCCTCCTAAGCCATCCTCCTCAGTCCCATTCCCTTTGGTAAGTGTGAGTCCATTCTTGGGTTCGGTGCGGCTGCTACTGTCCTTTTCTTTCACTCCTTTTCTTTTTTCTGGTACTCCACAGGTGAGTGAAATCAGTTGACACTTGTCTTTCTCTGCGTGGCTTATTTCGCTGAGCATGATACCCTCTACCTCCCTCCATGTTGTTGCATATGGTAGGATTGGTTTCTGCATATGGCAGAATAATATTCCACTTTTCATCCTCTGATAGACACTTACCTTGTCTGTTGTTGTGGACAGTGCTGTGATAATTATACGGGTGCACAGGTCTTTTTTAAACTGGGCTGCTGTATTCTAGTGTTTATTTCTGTATGTCCGGATGTATGAATATATTTAGTTAGTTCATTACTCACTTGTATATCTGTTATTTATTTATTTATTTATCATTAGTCTTCATCTACGTGAGTCTCATGTAGTTTAGTAAACTGCCCCCCACAATGAGATGCCCCCACATACCTCATTGCAGTCACTGTCCATGAGCATATTAAGATGCTGTAGAATCCCTTGTTGTCTTCTCTGTGTCGTACGTCCCTCCCCGTGCCCCCCTTCTGCTTTATGCATGCCAAAGGTAATGTGCACATTCGCCCCCGCTCCGCCTGACATTTTCCTCCGTTCCCACCTGTCCACGTCCATCCCTTTCCGTTTGGTAACTGTGAGTCCACTCTTGTGGTGCCGTTTTCCTTCTTCGGATGTCTCTTGGTTCCCCTCCTGCACAGGCGAGTGATATCATTTGATCCTTGTGTTTCTCCACCTGCCTGCCTTATTACACTGAGTATGATGCCCTCTCACACCATCCGTGTTTCTGCAAATGGTGTGATTTGTTTTCCTATGACTGAATAATATTCCATTATTCATCTACTGATGGACACTGAGCTTGGCTATTGAGAACAGTGCTGTGGTAATCATAGGGATGCACGTGTCGCTTTTAAACTGGGGGCGGCAATGTCTCATTCATTCATTCATCTGTTTATTCATTTATTTTTTGATCATGAATCTACAATTATGTGGATCACATCATGTTTATTACACTCCCCCCATCACCAACGTAGGAATGGTTAAGGGACTGAGAAGGCTGGTTGTGAAGGATGGTTGCAGGCTGGTAAGGGGGCATTACGATTAGCTCACATAATGTGGGGGGGGAATTCTATAGGGAAGGCAGTATAGTTCAGAGAATTCAAGCAGTGATTCTTACTATGCTGGTGAACAGTGAGTGTAATGGGGTCTGGGGGGCGACTTGATGATCTGGGCAGTCTAGTAACCTTAATGTTCCTTATGTAATTGTAGACTGGTTATTGTGAATAGTGCTGCCATAAATTTAGGGGTGCAGATGTCTTTCTAGAACTGGGTTGCTGCATTCCTTATGTATGTATGTTTGTATGTATGTATGTGTGTATGTATGTATTCATCCATCCATGCATCCATTCATTCATTCTTTCATTCATTCATTCATTCATTATCTGTCTACCTATCTATCCATGGATGTTTCTGTCATTAATGCACAATTAGATGAGTTCCATTATGTTTACTAGACTCCCCCCATCACGCACGTGCCCCCAGATACCCCATTGCAGTCACTGTCCATGAGCATTGTAAGATACTGTAGAATCCCTACTTGTCTTTTCTGTGTTTTTCCGCCCTGTCTGTGACACCCCTCCCACATTATATATTCTTCTTCTAATGTGTCCTTACTTCGCCCCTCCCTAATCCCTCCATTCCCACCCATACACCTCAGTCTCTTTCCCTCTGTTAACTTTTAGTCCATTCTTGGGTTTTCTGAGACTGCTGCTGTTTCCTTCTTCAGTTTTTTGTTTGTTCTGATACTGTAATGATGAGTGATATCATTATACATATATATATATAGATAGATAGATATTTATATCTATATATATATATGTGTATGTATGTAGGCAAGTAACTCTAATGTTTGCTAAGATGATGCAGCTCCGGAAGGCTGGGCACTGCCCCCCCCCGTGGGTGGAGTTTGTAAGCGCAGCACTGTTGCCTGGAGATTCCACGATGTCACAGTGGTGCCTCTGTCCTAGAGACATAATGTGTATGCTGAGAGGAGCAGGTGTGATTCGGGTGAGGTGGACACTGACCAACTTGACAGCATCAGGCTAAATGGAATCCAGAGCCAAGGTACTGTGTGTTCCTTTTCATTTTGTTGTCACTACTTCAAAGTTACATGAACAACATTATGGTTCCTAAGACTACCCCCACTGTCAAGTCCCCAGCACGTAGCCCGTAAGAGTCGCTGTCCAACAGCCCAGGAATATGCTGTAGAAGTGCTGCTGATCATCGCTATGTTATACGGACCTACCTAAGCTTGCCGCCAGGCCACACCCTGTGTGCCACTCATAATGCCCCATTTTCCCTCTCTCCCTTCCCTCCTAAGCCATCCTCCTCAGTCCCATTCCCTTTGGTAAGTGTGAGTCCATTCTTGGGTTCGGTGCGGCTGCTACTGTCCTTTTCTATCACTCCTTTTCTTTTTTCTGGTACTCCACAGGTGAGTGAAATCAGTTGACACTTGTCTTTCTCTGCGTGGCTTATTTCGCTGAGCATGATACCCTCTACCTCCCTCCATGTTGTTGCACATGGTAGGATTGGTTTCTGCATATGGCAGAATAATATTCCACTTTTCATCCTCTGATAGACACTTACCTTGTCTGTTGTTGTGGACAGTGCTGTGATAATTATACGGGTGCACAGGTCTTTTTTAAACTGGGCTGCTGTATTCTAGTGTTTATTTCTGTATGTCCGGATGTATGAATATATTTAGTTAGTTCATTACTCACTTGTATATCTGTTATTTATTTATTTATTTATCATTAGTCTTCATCTACGTGAGTCTCATGTAGTTTAGTAAACTGCCCCCCACAATGAGATGCCCCCACATACCTCATTGCAGTCACTGTCCATGAGCATATTAAGATGCTGTAGAATCCCTTGTTGTCTTCTCTGTGTCGTACGTCCCTCCCCGTGCCCCTCTTCTGCTTTATGCATGCCAAAGGTAATGTGCACATTCGCCCCCGCTCCGCCTGACATTTTCCTCCGTTCCCACCTGTCCACGTCCATCCCTTTCCGTTTGGTAACTGTGAGTCCACTCTTGTGGTGCCGTTTTCCTTCTTCGGATGTCTCTTGGTTCCCCTCCTGCACAGGCGAGTGATATCATTTGATCCTTGTGTTTCTCCACCTGCCTGCCTTATTACACTGAGTATGATGCCCTCTCACACCATCCGTGTTTCTGCAAATGGTGTGATTTGTTTTCCTATGACTGAATAATATTCCATTGTTCATCTACTGATGGACACTGAGCTTGGCTATTGAGAACAGTGCTGTGGTAATCATAGGGATGCACGTGTCGCTTTTAAACTGGGGGCGGCAATGTCTCATTCATTCATTCATCTGTTTATTCATTTATTTTTTGATCATGAATCTACAATTATGTGGATCACATCATGTTTATTACACTCCCCCCATCACCAACGTAGGAATGGTTAAGGGACTGAGAAGGCTGGTTGTGAAGGACGGTTGCAGGCTGGTAAGGGGGCATTACGATTAGCTCGCATAATGTGGGGGGGGAATTCTATAGGGAAGGCAGTATAGTTCAGAGAATTCAAGCAGTGATTCTTACTATGCTGGTGAACAATGAGTGTAATGGGGTCTGGGGGGCGACTTGATGATCTGGGCAGTCTAGTAACCTTAATGTTCCTTATGTAATTGTAGACTGGTTATTGTGAATAGTGCTGCCATAAATTTAGGGGTGCAGATGTCTTTCTAGAACTGGGTTGCTGCATTCCTTATGTATGTATGTTTGTATGTATGTATGTGTGTATGTATGTATTCATCCATCCATGCATCCATTCATTCATTCTTTCATTCATTCATTCATTCATTATCTGTCTACCTATCTATCCATGGATGTTTCTGTCATTAATGCACAATTAGATGAGTTCCATTATGTTTACTAGACTCCCCCCATCACGCACGTGCCCCCAGATACCCCATTGCAGTCACTGTCCATGAGCATAGTAAGATACTGTAGAATCCCTACTTGTCTTTTCTGTGTTTTTCCGCCCTGTCTGTGACACCCCTCCCACATTATATATTCTTCTTCTAATGTGTCCTTACTTCGCCCCTCCCTAATCCCTCCATTCCCACCCATACACCTCAGTCTCTTTCCCTCTGTTAACTTTTAGTCCATTCTTGGGTTTTCTGAGACTGCTGCTGTTTCCTTCTTCAGTTTTTTGTTTGTTCTGATACTGTAATGATGAGTGATATCATTATACATATATATATATATATATAGATATTTATATCTATATATATATATGTGTATGTATGTAGGCAAGTAACTCTAATGTTTGCTAAGATGATGCAGCTCCGCAAGGCTGGGCACTGCCCCCCCCCGTGGGTGGAGTTTGTAAGCGCAGCACTGTTGCCTGGAGATTCCACGATGTCACAGTGGTGCCTCTGTCCTAGAGACATAATGTGTATGCTGAGAGGAGCAGGTGTGATTCGGGTGAGGTGGACACTGACCAACTTGACAGCATCAGGCTAAATGGAATCCAGAGCCAAGGTACTGTGTGTTCCTTTTCATTTTGTTGTCACTACTTCAAAGTTACATGAACAACATTATGGTTCCTAAGACTACCCCCACTGTCAAGTCCCCAGCACGTAGCCCGTAAGAGTCGCTGTCCAACAGCCCAGGAATATGCTGTAGAAGTGCTGCTGATCATCGCTATGTTATACGGACCTACCTAAGCTTGCCGCCAGGCCACACCCTGTGTGCCACTCATAATGCCCCATTTTCCCTCTCTCCCTTCCCTCCTAAGCCATCCTCCTCAGTCCCATTCCCTTTGGTAAGTGTGAGTCCATTCTTGGGTTCGGTGCGGCTGCTACTGTCCTTTTCTATCACTCCTTTTCTTTTTTCTGGTACTCCACAGGTGAGTGAAATCAGTTGACACTTGTCTTTCTCTGCGTGGCTTATTTCGCTGAGCATGATACCCTCTACCTCCCTCCATGTTGTTGCACATGGTAGGATTGGTTTCTGCATATGGCAGAATAATATTCCACTTTTCATCCTCTGATAGACACTTACCTTGTCTGTTGTTGTGGACAGTGCTGTGATAATTATACGGGTGCACAGGTCTTTTTTAAACTGGGCTGCTGTATTCTAGTGTTTATTTCTGTATGTCTGGATGTATGAATATATTTAGTTAGTTCATTACTCACTTGTATATCTGTTATTTATTTATTTATTTATCATTAGTCTTCATCTACGTGAGTCTCATGTAGTTTAGTAAACTGCCCCCCACAATGAGATGCCCCCACATACCTCATTGCAGTCACTGTCCATGAGCATATTAAGATGCTGTAGAATCCCTTGTTGTCTTCTCTGTGTCGTACGTCCCTCCCCGTGCCCCCCTTCTGCTTTATGCATGCCAAAGGTAATGTGCACATTCGCCCCCGCTCCGCCTGATATTTTCCTCCGTTCCCACCTGTCCACGTCCATCCCTTTCCGTTTGGTAACTGTGAGTCCACTCTTGTGGTGCCGTTTTTCTTCTTCGGATGTCTCTTGGTTCCCCTCCTGCACAGGCGAGTGATATCATTTGATCCTTGTGTTTCTCCACCTGCCTGCCTTATTACACTGAGTATGATGCCCTCTCACACCATCCGTGTTTCTGCAAATGGTGTGATTTGTTTTCCTATGACTGAATAATATTCCATTGTTCATCTACTGATGGACACTGAGCTTGGCTATTGAGAACAGTGCTGTGGTAATCATAGGGATGCACGTGTCGCTTTTAAACTGGGGGCGGCAATGTCTCATTCATTCATTCATCTGTTTATTCATTTATTTTTTGATCATGAATCTACAATTATGTGGATCACATCATGTTTATTACACTCCCCCCATCACCAACGTAGGAATGGTTAAGGGACTGAGAAGGCTGGTTGTGAAGGATGGTTGCAGGCTGGTAAGGGGGCATTGCGATTAGCTCACATAATGTGGGGGAGGAATTCTATAGGGAAGGCAGTATAGTTCAGAGAATTCAAGCAGTGATTCTTACTATGCTGGTGAACAGTGAGTGTAATGGGGTCTGGGGGGCGACTTGATGATCTGGGCAGTCTAGTAACCTTAATGTTCCTTATGTAATTGTAGACTGGTTATTGTGAATAGTGCTGCCATAAATTTAGGGGTGCAGATGTCTTTCTAGAACTGGGTTGCTGCATTCCTTATGTATGTATGTTTGTATGTATGTATGTGTGTATGTATGTATTCATCCATCCATGCATCCATTCATTCATTCTTTCATTCATTCATTCATTCATTATCTGTCTACCTATCTATCCATGGATGTTTCTGTCATTAATGCACAATTAGATGAGTTCCATTATGTTTACTAGACTCCCCCCATCACGCACGTGCCCCCAGATACCCCATTGCAGTCACTGTCCATGAGCATTGTAAGATACTGTAGAATCCCTACTTGTCTTTTCTGTGTTTTTCCGCCCTGTCTGTGACACCCCTCCCACATTATATATTCTTCTTCTAATGTGTCCTTACTTCGCCCCTCCCTAATCCCTCCATTCCCACCCATACACCTCAGTCTCTTTCCCTCTGTTAACTTTTAGTCCATTCTTGGGTTTTCTGAGACTGCTGCTGTTTCCTTCTTCAGTTTTTTGTTTGTTCTGATACTGTAATGATGAGTGATATCATTATACATATATATATATATAGATAGATATTTATATCTATATATATATATATGTGTATGTATGTAGGTAAGTAACTCTAATGTTTGCTAAGATGATGCAGCTCCGCAAGGCTGGGCACTGCCCCCCCCCGTGGGTGGAGTTTGTAAGCGCAGCACTGTTGCCTGGAGATTCCACGATGTCACAGTGGTGCCTCTGTCCTAGAGACATAATGTGTATGCTGAGAGGAGCAGGTGTGATTCGGGTGAGGTGGACACTGACCAACTTGACAGCATCAGGCTAAATGGAATCCAGAGCCAAGGTACTGTGTGTTCCTTTTCATTTTGTTGTCACTACTTCAAAGTTACATGAACAACATTATGGTTCCTAAGACTACCCCCACTGTCAAGTCCCCAGCACGTAGCCCGTAAGAGTCGCTGTCCAACAGCCCAGGAATATGCTGTAGAAGTGCTGCTGATCATCGCTATGTTATACGGACCTACCTAAGCTTGCCGCCGGGCCACACCCTGTGTGCCACTCATAATGCCCCATTTTCCCTCTCTCCCTTCCCTCCTAAGCCATCCTCCTCAGTCCCATTCCCTTTGGTAAGTGTGAGTCCATTCTTGGGTTCGGTGCGGCTGCTACTGTCCTTTTCTATCACTCCTTTTCTTTTTTCTGGTACTCCACAGGTGAGTGAAATCAGTTGACACTTGTCTTTCTCTGCGTGGCTTATTTCGCTGAGCATGATACCCTCTACCTCCCTCCATGTTGTTGCACATGGTAGGATTGGTTTCTGCATATGGCAGAATAATATTCCACTTTTCATCCTCTGATAGACACTTACCTTGTCTGTTGTTGTGGACAGTGCTGTGATAATTATACGGGTGCACAGGTCTTTTTTAAACTGGGCTGCTGTATTCTAGTGTTTATTTCTGTATGTCTGGATGTATGAATATATTTAGTTAGTTCATTACTCACTTGTATATCTGTTATTTATTTATTTATTTATCATTAGTCTTCATCTACGTGAGTCTCATGTAGTTTAGTAAACTGCCCCCCACAATGAGATGCCCCCACATACCTCATTGCAGTCACTGTCCATGAGCATATTAAGATGCTGTAGAATCCCTTGTTGTCTTCTCTGTGTCGTACGTCCCTCCCCGTGCCCCCCTTCTGCTTTATGCATGCCAAAGGTAATGTGCACATTCGCCCCCGCTCCGCCTGATATTTTCCTCCGTTCCCACCTGTCCACGTCCATCCCTTTCCGTTTGGTAACTGTGAGTCCACTCTTGTGGTGCCGTTTTTCTTCTTCGGATGTCTCTTGGTTCCCCTCCTGCACAGGCGAGTGATATCATTTGATCCTTGTGTTTCTCCACCTGCCTGCCTTATTACACTGAGTATGATGCCCTCTCACACCATCCGTGTTTCTGCAAATGGTGTGATTTGTTTTCCTATGACTGAATAATATTCCATTGTTCATCTACTGATGGACACTGAGCTTGGCTATTGAGAACAGTGCTGTGGTAATCATAGGGATGCACGTGTCGCTTTTAAACTGGGGGCGGCAATGTCTCATTCATTCATTCATCTGTTTATTCATTTATTTTTTGATCATGAATCTACAATTATGTGGATCACATCATGTTTATTACACTCCCCTCATCACCAACGTAGGAATGGTTAAGGGACTGAGAAGGCTGGTTGTGAAGGATGGTTGCAGGCTGGTAAGGGGGCATTGCGATTAGCTCACATAATGTGGGGGAGGAATTCTATAGGGAAGGCAGTATAGTTCAGAGAATTCAAGCAGTGATTCTTACTATGCTGGTGAACAGTGAGTGTAATGGGGTCTGGGGGGCGACTTGATGATCTGGGCAGTCTAGTAACCTTAATGTTCCTTATGTAATTGTAGACTGGTTATTGTGAATAGTGCTGCCATAAATTTAGGGGTGCAGATGTCTTTCTAGAACTGGGTTGCTGCATTCCTTATGTATGTATGTTTGTATGTATGTATGTGTGTATGTATGTATTCATCCATCCATGCATCCATTCATTCATTCTTTCATTCATTCATTCATTCATTATCTGTCTACCTATCTATCCATGGATGTTTCTGTCATTAATGCACAATTAGATGAGTTCCATTATGTTTACTAGACTCCCCCCATCACGCACGTGCCCCCAGATACCCCATTGCAGTCACTGTCCATGAGCATTGTAAGATACTGTAGAATCCCTACTTGTCTTTTCTGTGTTTTTCCGCCCTGTCTGTGACACCCCTCCCACATTATATATTCTTCTTCTAATGTGTCCTTACTTCGCCCCTCCCTAATCCCTCCATTCCCACCCATACACCTCAGTCTCTTTCCCTCTGTTAACTTTTAGTCCATTCTTGGGTTTTCTGAGACTGCTGCTGTTTCCTTCTTCAGTTTTTTGTTTGTTCTGATACTGTAATGATGAGTGATATCATTATACATATATATATATATAGATAGATATTTATATCTATATATATATATATGTGTATGTATGTAGGTAAGTAACTCTAATGTTTGCTAAGATGATGCAGCTCCGCAAGGCTGGGCACTGCCCCCCCCCCGTGGGTGGAGTTTGTAAGCGCAGCACTGTTGCCTGGAGATTCCACGATGTCACAGTGGTGCCTCTGTCCTAGAGACATAATGTGTATGCTGAGAGGAGCAGGTGTGATTCGGGTGAGGTGGACACTGACCAACTTGACAGCATCAGGCTAAATGGAATCCAGAGCCAAGGTACTGTGTGTTCCTTTTCATTTTGTTGTCACTACTTCAAAGTTACATGAACAACATTATGGTTCCTAAGACTACCCCCACTGTCAAGTCCCCAGCACGTAGCCCGTAAGAGTCGCTGTCCAACAGCCCAGGAATATGCTGTAGAAGTGCTGCTGATCATCGCTATGTTATACGGACCTACCTAAGCTTGCCGCCGGGCCACACCCTGTGTGCCACTCATAATGCCCCATTTTCCCTCTCTCCCTTCCCTCCTAAGCCATCCTCCTCAGTCCCATTCCCTTTGGTAAGTGTGAGTCCATTCTTGGGTTCGGTGCGGCTGCTACTGTCCTTTTCTATCACTCCTTTTCTTTTTTCTGGTACTCCACAGGTGAGTGAAATCAGTTGACACTTGTCTTTCTCTGCGTGGCTTATTTCGCTGAGCATGATACCCTCTACCTCCCTCCATGTTGTTGCACATGGTAGGATTGGTTTCTGCATATGGCAGAATAATATTCCACTTTTCATCCTCTGATAGACACTTACCTTGTCTGTTGTTGTGGACAGTGCTGTGATAATTATACGGGTGCACAGGTCTTTTTTAAACTGGGCTGCTGTATTCTAGTGTTTATTTCTGTATGTCCGGATGTATGAATATATTTAGTTAGTTCATTACTCACTTGTATATCTGTTATTTATTTATTTATTTATCATTAGTCTTCATCTACGTGAGTCTCATGTAGTTTAGTAAACTGCCCCCCACAATGAGATGCCCCCACATACCTCATTGCAGTCACTGTCCATGAGCATATTAAGATGCTGTAGAATCCCTTGTTGTCTTCTCTGTGTCGTACGTCCCTCCCTGTGCCCCCCTTCTGCTTTATGCATGCCAAAGGTAATGTGCACGTTCGCCCCCGCTCCGCCTGACATTTTCCTCCGTTCCCACCTGTCCACGTCCATCCCTTTCCATTTGGTAACTGTGAGTCCACTCTTGTGGTGCCGTTTTTCTTCTTCGGATGTCTCTTGGTTCCCCTCCTGCACAGGCGAGTGATATCATTTGATCCTTGTGTTTCTCCACCTGCCTGCCTTATTACACTGAGTATGATGCCCTCTCACACCATCCGTGTTTCTGCAAATGGTGTGATTTGTTTTCCTATGACTGAATAATATTCCATTGTTCATCTACTGATGGACACTGAGCTTGGCTATTGAGAACAGTGCTGTGGTAATCATAGGGATGCACGTGTCGCTTTTAAACTGGGGGCGGCAATGTCTCATTCATTCATTCATCTGTTTATTCATTTATTTTTTGATCATGAATCTACAATTATGTGGATCACATCATGTTTATTACACTCCCCCCATCACCAACGTAGGAATGGTTAAGGGACTGAGAAGGCTGGTTGTGAAGGATGGTTGCAGGCTGGTAAGGGGGCATTGCGATTAGCTCACATAATGTGGGGGAGGAATTCTATAGGGAAGGCAGTATAGTTCAGAGAATTCAAGCAGTGATTCTTACTATGCTGGTGAACAGTGAGTGTAATGGGGTCTGGGGGGCGACTTGATGATCTGGGCAGTCTAGTAACCTTAATGTTCCTTATGTAATTGTAGACTGGTTATTGTGAATAGTGCTGCCATAAATTTAGGGGTGCAGATGTCTTTCTAGAACTGGGTTGCTGCATTCCTTATGTATGTATGTTTGTATGTATGTATGTGTGTATGTATGTATTCATCCATCCATGCATCCATTCATTCATTCTTTCATTCATTCATTCATTCATTATCTGTCTACCTATCTATCCATGGATGTTTCTGTCATTAATGCACAATTAGATGAGTTCCATTATGTTTACTAGACTCCCCCCATCACGCACGTGCCCCCAGATACCCCATTGCAGTCACTGTCCATGAGCATTGTAAGATACTGTAGAATCCCTACTTGTCTTTTCTGTGTTTTTCCGCCCTGTCTGTGACACCCCTCCCACATTATATATTCTTCTTCTAATGTGTCCTTACTTCGCCCCTCCCTAATCCCTCCATTCCCACCCATACACCTCAGTCTCTTTCCCTCTGTTAACTTTTAGTCCATTCTTGGGTTTTCTGAGACTGCTGCTGTTTCCTTCTTCAGTTTTTTGTTTGTTCTGATACTGTAATGATGAGTGATATCATTATACATATATATATATAGATAGATATTTATATCTATATATATATATATATGTGTATGTATGTAGGTAAGTAACTCTAATGTTTGCTAAGATGATGCAGCTCCGCAAGGCTGGGCACTGCCCCCCCCCGTGGGTGGAGTTTGTAAGCGCAGCACTGTTGCCTGGAGATTCCACGATGTCACAGTGGTGCCTCTGTCCTAGAGACATAATGTGTATGCTGAGAGGAGCAGGTGTGATTCGGGTGAGGTGGACACTGACCAACTTGACAGCATCAGGCTAAATGGAATCCAGAGCCAAGGTACTGTGTGTTCCTTTTCATTTTGTTGTCACTACTTCAAAGTTACATGAACAGCATTATGGTTCCTAAGACTACCCCCACTGTCAAGTCCCCAGCACGTAGCCCGTAAGAGTCGCTGTCCAATAGCCCAGGAATATGCTGTAGAAGTGCTGCTGATCATCGCTATGTTATACGGACCTACCTAAGCTTGCCGCCGGGCCACACCCTGTGTGCCACTCATAATGCCCCATTTTCCCTCTCTCCCTTCCCTCCTAAGCCATCCTCCTCAGTCCCATTCCCTTTGGTAAGTGTGAGTCCATTCTTGGGTTCGGTGCGGCTGCTACTGTCCTTTTCTATCACTCCTTTTCTTTTTTCTGGTACTCCACAGGTGAGTGAAATCAGTTGACACTTGTCTTTCTCTGCGTGGCTTATTTCGCTGAGCATGATACCCTCTACCTCCCTCCATGTTGTTGCACATGGTAGGATTGGTTTCTGCATATGGCAGAATAATATTCCACTTTTCATCCTCTGATAGACACTTACCTTGTCTGTTGTTGTGGACAGTGCTGTGATAATTATACGGGTGCACAGGTCTTTTTTAAACTGGGCTGCTGTATTCTAGTGTTTATTTCTGTATGTCCGGATGTATGAATATATTTAGTTAGTTCATTACTCACTTGTATATCTGTTATTTATTTATTTATTTATCATTAGTCTTCATCTACGTGAGTCTCATGTAGTTTAGTAAACTGCCCCCCACAATGAGATGCCCCCACATACCTCATTGCAGTCACTGTCCATGAGCATATTAAGATGCTGTAGAATCCCTTGTTGTCTTCTCTGTGTCGTACGTCCCTCCCCGTGCCCCCCTTCTGCTTTATGCATGCCAAAGGTAATGTGCACATTCGCCCCCGCTCCGCCTGACATTTTCCTCCGTTCCCACCTGTCCACGTCCATCCCTTTCCGTTTGGTAACTGTGAGTCCACTCTTGTGGTGCCGTTTTTCTTCTTCGGATGTCTCTTGGTTCCCCTCCTGCACAGGCGAGTGATATCATTTGATCCTTGTGTTTCTCCACCTGCCTGCCTTATTACACTGAGTATGATGCCCTCTCACACCATCCGTGTTTCTGCAAATGGTGTGATTTGTTTTCCTATGACTGAATAATATTCCATTGTTCATCTACTGATGGACACTGAGCTTGGCTATTGAGAACAGTGCTGTGGTAATCATAGGGATGCACGTGTCGCTTTTAAACTGGGGGCGGCAATGTCTCATTCATTCATTCATCTGTTTATTCATTTATTTTTTGATCATGAATCTACAATTATGTGGATCACATCATGTTTATTACACTCCCCCCATCACCAACGTAGGAATGGTTAAGGGACTGAGAAGGCTGGTTGTGAAGGATGGTTGCAGGCTGGTAAGGGGGCATTGCGATTAGCTCACATAATGTGGGGGAGGAATTCTATAGGGAAGGCAGTATAGTTCAGAGAATTCAAGCAGTGATTCTTACTATGCTGGTGAACAGTGAGTGTAATGGGGTCTGGGGGGCGACTTGATGATCTGGGCAGTCTAGTAACCTTAATGTTCCTTATGTAATTGTAGACTGGTTATTGTGAATAGTGCTGCCATAAATTTAGGGGTGCAGATGTCTTTCTAGAACTGGGTTGCTGCATTCCTTATGTATGTATGTTTGTATGTATGTATGTGTGTATGTATGTATTCATCCATCCATGCATCCATTCATTCATTCTTTCATTCATTCATTCATTCATTATCTGTCTACCTATCTATCCATGGATGTTTCTGTCATTAATGCACAATTAGATGAGTTCCATTATGTTTACTAGACTCCCCCCATCACGCACGTGCCCCCAGATACCCCATTGCAGTCACTGTCCATGAGCATTGTAAGATACTGTAGAATCCCTACTTGTCTTTTCTGTGTTTTTCCGCCCTGTCTGTGACACCCCTCCCACATTATATATTCTTCTTCTAATGTGTCCTTACTTCGCCCCTCCCTAATCCCTCCATTCCCACCCATACACCTCAGTCTCTTTCCCTCTGTTAACTTTTAGTCCATTCTTGGGTTTTCTGAGACTGCTGCTGTTTCCTTCTTCAGTTTTTTGTTTGTTCTGATACTGTAATGATGAGTGATATCATTATACATATATATATATAGATAGATATTTATATCTATATATATATATATATGTGTATGTATGTAGGTAAGTAACTCTAATGTTTGCTAAGATGATGCAGCTCCGCAAGGCTGGGCACTGCCCCCCCCCGTGGGTGGAGTTTGTAAGCGCAGCACTGTTGCCTGGAGATTCCACGATGTCACAGTGGTGCCTCTGTCCTAGAGACATAATGTGTATGCTGAGAGGAGCAGGTGTGATTCGGGTGAGGTGGACACTGACCAACTTGACAGCATCAGGCTAAATGGAATCCAGAGCCAAGGTACTGTGTGTTCCTTTTCATTTTGTTGTCACTACTTCAAAGTTACATGAACAGCATTATGGTTCCTAAGACTACCCCCACTGTCAAGTCCCCAGCACGTAGCCCGTAAGAGTCGCTGTCCAATAGCCCAGGAATATGCTGTAGAAGTGCTGCTGATCATCGCTATGTTATACGGACCTACCTAAGCTTGCCGCCGGGCCACACCCTGTGTGCCACTCATAATGCCCCATTTTCCCTCTCTCCCTTCCCTCCTAAGCCATCCTCCTCAGTCCCATTCCCTTTGGTAAGTGTGAGTCCATTCTTGGGTTCGGTGCGGCTGCTACTGTCCTTTTCTATCACTCCTTTTCTTTTTTCTGGTACTCCACAGGTGAGTGAAATCAGTTGACACTTGTCTTTCTCTGCGTGGCTTATTTCGCTGAGCATGATACCCTCTACCTCCCTCCATGTTGTTGCACATGGTAGGATTGGTTTCTGCATATGGCAGAATAATATTCCACTTTTCATCCTCTGATAGACACTTACCTTGTCTGTTGTTGTGGACAGTGCTGTGATAATTATACGGGTGCACAGGTCTTTTTTAAACTGGGCTGCTGTATTCTAGTGTTTATTTCTGTATGTCCGGATGTATGAATATATTTAGTTAGTTCATTACTCACTTGTATATCTGTTATTTATTTATTTATTTATCATTAGTCTTCATCTACGTGAGTCTCATGTAGTTTAGTAAACTGCCCCCCACAATGAGATGCCCCCACATACCTCATTGCAGTCACTGTCCATGAGCATATTAAGATGCTGTAGAATCCCTTGTTGTCTTCTCTGTGTCGTACGTCCCTCCCCGTGCCCCCCTTCTGCTTTATGCATGCCAAAGGTAATGTGCACATTCGCCCCCGCTCCGCCTGACATTTTCCTCCGTTCCCACCTGTCCACGTCCATCCCTTTCCGTTTGGTAACTGTGAGTCCACTCTTGTGGTGCCGTTTTTCTTCTTCGGATGTCTCTTGGTTCCCCTCCTGCACAGGCGAGTGATATCATTTGATCCTTGTGTTTCTCCACCTGCCTGCCTTATTACACTGAGTATGATGCCCTCTCACACCATCCGTGTTTCTGCAAATGGTGTGATTTGTTTTCCTATGACTGAATAATATTCCATTGTTCATCTACTGATGGACACTGAGCTTGGCTATTGAGAACAGTGCTGTGGTAATCATAGGGATGCACGTGTCGCTTTTAAACTGGGGGCGGCAATGTCTCATTCATTCATTCATCTGTTTATTCATTTATTTTTTGATCATGAATCTACAATTATGTGGATCACATCATGTTTATTACACTCCCCCCATCACCAACGTAGGAATGGTTAAGGGACTGAGAAGGCTGGTTGTGAAGGATGGTTGCAGGCTGGTAAGGGGGCATTGCGATTAGCTCACATAATGTGGGGGAGGAATTCTATAGGGAAGGCAGTATAGTTCAGAGAATTCAAGCAGTGATTCTTACTATGCTGGTGAACAGTGAGTGTAATGGGGTCTGGGGGGCGACTTGATGATCTGGGCAGTCTAGTAACCTTAATGTTCCTTATGTAATTGTAGACTGGTTATTGTGAATAGTGCTGCCATAAATTTAGGGGTGCAGATGTCTTTCTAGAACTGGGTTGCTGCATTCCTTATGTATGTATGTTTGTATGTATGTATGTGTGTATGTATGTATTCATCCATCCATGCATCCATTCATTCATTCTTTCATTCATTCATTCATTCATTATCTGTCTACCTATCTATCCATGGATGTTTCTGTCATTAATGCACAATTAGATGAGTTCCATTATGTTTACTAGACTCCCCCCATCACGCACGTGCCCCCAGATACCCCATTGCAGTCACTGTCCATGAGCATTGTAAGATACTGTAGAATCCCTACTTGTCTTTTCTGTGTTTTTCCGCCCTGTCTGTGACACCCCTCCCACATTATATATTCTTCTTCTAATGTGTCCTTACTTCGCCCCTCCCTAATCCCTCCATTCCCACCCATACACCTCAGTCTCTTTCCCTCTGTTAACTTTTAGTCCATTCTTGGGTTTTCTGAGACTGCTGCTGTTTCCTTCTTCAGTTTTTTGTTTGTTCTGATACTGTAATGATGAGTGATATCATTATACATATATATATATATATAGATAGATATTTATATCTATATATATATATGGGTATGTATGTAGGCAAGTAACTCTAATGTTTGCTAAGATGATGCAGCTCCGGTAGGCTGGGCACTGCCCCCCCCCGTGGGTGGAGTTTGTAAGCGCAGCACTGTTGCCTGGAGATTCCACGATGTCACAGTGGTGCCTCTGTCCTAGAGACATAATGTGTATGCTGAGAGGAGCAGGTGTGATTCGGGTGAGGTGGACACTGACCAACTTGACAGCATCAGGCTAAATGGAATCCAGAGCCAAGGAACTGTGTGTTCCTTTTCATTTTGTTGTCACTACTTCAAAGTTACATGAACAACATTATGGTTCCTAAGACTACCCCCACTGTCAAGTCCCCAGCACGTAGCCCGTAAGAGTCGCTGTCCAACAGCCCAGGAATATGCTGTAGAAGTGCTGCTGATCATCGCTATGTTATACGGACCTACCTAAGCTTGCCGCCGGGCCACACCCTGTGTGCCACTCATAATGCCCCATTTTCCCTCTCTCCCTTCCCTCCTAAGCCATCCTCCTCAGTCCCATTCCCTTTGGTAAGTGTGAGTCCATTCTTGGGTTCGGTGCGGCTGCTACTGTCCTTTTCTTTCACTCCTTTTCTTTTTTCTGGTACTCCACAGGTGAGTGAAATCAGTTGACACTTGTCTTTCTCTGCGTGGCTTATTTCGCTGAGCATGATACCCTCTACCTCCCTCCATGTTGTTGCATATGGTAGGATTGGTTTCTGCATATGGCAGAATAATATTCCACTTTTCATCCTCTGATAGACACTTACCTTGTCTGTTGTTGTGGACAGTGCTGTGATAATTATACGGGTGCACAGGTCTTTTTTAAACTGGGCTGCTGTATTCTAGTGTTTATTTCTGTATGTCCGGATGTATGAATATATTTAGTTAGTTCATTACTCACTTGTATATCTGTTATTTATTTATTTATTTATCATTAGTCTTCATCTACGTGAGTCTCATGTAGTTTAGTAAACTGCCCCCCACAATGAGATGCCCCCACATACCTCATTGCAGTCACTGTCCATGAGCATATTAAGATGCTGTAGAATCCCTTGTTGTCTTCTCTGTGTCGTACGTCCCTCCCCGTGCCCCCCTTCTGCTTTATGCATGCCAAAGGTAATGTGCACATTCGCCCCCGCTCCGCCTGACATTTTCCTCCGTTCCCACCTGTCCACGTCCATCCCTTTCCGTTTGGTAACTGTGAGTCCACTCTTGTGGTGCCGTTTTCCTTCTTCGGATGTCTCTTGGTTCCCCTCCTGCACAGGCGAGTGATATCATTTGATCCTTGTGTTTCTCCACCTGCCTGCCTTATTACACTGAGTATGATGCCCTCTCACACCATCCGTGTTTCTGCAAATGGTGTGATTTGTTTTCCTATGACTGAATAATATTCCATTGTTCATCTACTGATGGACACTGAGCTTGGCTATTGAGAACAGTGCTGTGGTAATCATAGGGATGCACGTGTCGCTTTTAAACTGGGGGCGGCAATGTCTCATTCATTCATTCATCTGTTTATTCATTTATTTTTTGATCATGAATCTACAATTATGTGGATCACATCATGTTTATTACACTCCCCCCATCACCAACGTAGGAATGGTTAAGGGACTGAGAAGGCTGGTTGTGAAGGATGGTTGCAGGCTGGTAAGGGGGCATTACGATTAGCTCACATAATGTGGGGGGGGAATTCTATAGGGAAGGCAGTATAGTTCAGAGAATTCAAGCAGTGATTCTTACTATGCTGGTGAACAGTGAGTGTAATGGGGTCTGGGGGGCGACTTGATGATCTGGGCAGTCTAGTAACCTTAATGTTCCTTATGTAATTGTAGACTGGTTATTGTGAATAGTGCTGCCATAAATTTAGGGGTGCAGATGTCTTTCTAGAACTGGGTTGCTGCATTCCTTATGTATGTATGTTTGTATGTATGTATGTGTGTATGTATGTATTCATCCATCCATGCATCCATTCATTCATTCTTTCATTCATTCATTCATTCATTATCTGTCTACCTATCTATCCATGGATGTTTCTGTCATTAATGCACAATTAGATGAGTTCCATTATGTTTACTAGACTCCCCCCATCACGCACGTGCCCCCAGATACCCCATTGCAGTCACTGTCCATGAGCATTGTAAGATACTGTAGAATCCCTACTTGTCTTTTCTGTGTTTTTCCGCCCTGTCTGTGACACCCCTCCCACATTATATATTCTTCTTCTAATGTGTCCTTACTTCGCCCCTCCCTAATCCCTCCATTCCCACCCATACACCTCAGTCTCTTTCCCTCTGTTAACTTTTAGTCCATTCTTGGGTTTTCTGAGACTGCTGCTGTTTCCTTCTTCAGTTTTTTGTTTGTTCTGATACTGTAATGATGAGTGATATCATTATACATATATATATATAGATAGATAGATATTTATATCTATATATATATATGTGTATGTATGTAGGCAAGTAACTCTAATGTTTGCTAAGATGATGCAGCTCCGGAAGGCTGGGCACTGCCCCCCCCCGTGGGTGGAGTTTGTAAGCGCAGCACTGTTGCCTGGAGATTCCACGATGTCACAGTGGTGCCTCTGTCCTAGAGACATAATGTGTATGCTGAGAGGAGCAGGTGTGATTCGGGTGAGGTGGACACTGACCAACTTGACAGCATCAGGCTAAATGGAATCCAGAGCCAAGGAACTGTGTGTTCCTTTTCATTTTGTTGTCACTACTTCAAAGTTACATGAACAACATTATGGTTCCTAAGACTACCCCCACTGTCAAGTCCCCAGCACGTAGCCCGTAAGAGTCGCTGTCCAACAGCCCAGGAATATGCTGTAGAAGTGCTGCTGATCATCGCTATGTTATACGGACCTACCTAAGCTTGCCGCCGGGCCACACCCTGTGTGCCACTCATAATGCCCCATTTGCCCTCTCTCCCTTCCCTCCTAAGCCATCCTCCTCAGTCCCATTCCCTTTGGTAAGTGTGAGTCCATTCTTGGGTTCGGTGCGGCTGCTACTGTCCTTTTCTTTCACTCCTTTTCTTTTTTCTGGTACTCCACAGGTGAGTGAAATCAGTTGACACTTGTCTTTCTCTGCGTGGCTTATTTCGCTGAGCATGATACCCTCTACCTCCCTCCATGTTGTTGCACATGGTAGGATTGGTTTCTGCATATGGCAGAATAATATTCCACTTTTCATCCTCTGATAGACACTTACCTTGTCTGTTGTTGTGGACAGTGCTGTGATAATTATACGGGTGCACAGGTCTTTTTTAAACTGGGCTGCTGTATTCTAGTGTTTATTTCTGTATGTCCGGATGTATGAATATATTTAGTTAGTTCATTACTCACTTGTATATCTGTTATTTATTTATTTATTTATCATTAGTCTTCATCTACGTGAGTCTCATGTAGTTTAGTAAACTGCCCCCCACAATGAGATGCCCCCACATACCTCATTGCAGTCACTGTCCATGAGCATATTAAGATGCTGTAGAATCCCTTGTTGTCTTCTCTGTGTCGTACGTCCCTCCCCGTGCCCCTCTTCTGCTTTATGCATGCCAAAGGTAATGTGCACATTCGCCCCCGCTCCGCCTGACATTTTCCTCCGTTCCCACCTGTCCACGTCCATCCCTTTCCGTTTGGTAACTGTGAGTCCACTCTTGTGGTGCCGTTTTCCTTCTTCGGATGTCTCTTGGTTCCCCTCCTGCACAGGCGAGTGATATCATTTGATCCTTGTGTTTCTCCACCTGCCTGCCTTATTACACTGAGTATGATGCCCTCTCACACCATCCGTGTTTCTGCAAATGGTGTGATTTGTTTTCCTATGACTGAATAATATTCCATTGTTCATCTACTGATGGACACTGAGCTTGGCTATTGAGAACAGTGCTGTGGTAATCATAGGGATGCACGTGTCGCTTTTAAACTGGGGGCGGCAATGTCTCATTCATTCATTCATCTGTTTATTCATTTATTTTTTGATCATGAATCTACAATTATGTGGATCACATCATGTTTATTACACTCCCCCCATCACCAACGTAGGAATGGTTAAGGGACTGAGAAGGCTGGTTGTGAAGGACGGTTGCAGGCTGGTAAGGGGGCATTACGATTAGCTCGCATAATGTGGGGGGGAATTCTATAGGGAAGGCAGTATAGTTCAGAGAATTCAAGCAGTGATTCTTACTATGCTGGTGAACAATGAGTGTAATGGGGTCTGGGGGGCGACTTGATGATCTGGGCAGTCTAGTAACCTTAATGTTCCTTATGTAATTGTAGACTGGTTATTGTGAATAGTGCTGCCATAAATTTAGGGGTGCAGATGTCTTTCTAGAACTGGGTTGCTGCATTCCTTATGTATGTATGTTTGTATGTATGTATGTGTGTATGTATGTATTCATCCATCCATGCATCCATTCATTCATTCTTTCATTCATTCATTCATTCATTATCTGTCTACCTATCTATCCATGGATGTTTCTGTCATTAATGCACAATTAGATGAGTTCCATTATGTTTACTAGACTCCCCCCATCACGCACGTGCCCCCAGATACCCCATTGCAGTCACTGTCCATGAGCATAGTAAGATACTGTAGAATCCCTACTTGTCTTTTCTGTGTTTTTCCGCCCTGTCTGTGACACCCCTCCCACATTATATATTCTTCTTCTAATGTGTCCTTACTTCGCCCCTCCCTAATCCCTCCATTCCCACCCATACACCTCAGTCTCTTTCCCTCTGTTAACTTTTAGTCCATTCTTGGGTTTTCTGAGACTGCTGCTGTTTCCTTCTTCAGTTTTTTGTTTGTTCTGATACTGTAATGATGAGTGATATCATTATACATATATATATATATATATAGATATTTATATCTATATATATATATGTGTATGTATGTAGGCAAGTAACTCTAATGTTTGCTAAGATGATGCAGCTCCGCAAGGCTGGGCACTGCCCCCCCCCGTGGGTGGAGTTTGTAAGCGCAGCACTGTTGCCTGGAGATTCCACGATGTCACAGTGGTGCCTCTGTCCTAGAGACATAATGTGTATGCTGAGAGGAGCAGGTGTGATTCGGGTGAGGTGGACACTGACCAACTTGACAGCATCAGGCTAAATGGAATCCAGAGCCAAGGTACTGTGTGTTCCTTTTCATTTTGTTGTCACTACTTCAAAGTTACATGAACAACATTATGGTTCCTAAGACTACCCCCACTGTCAAGTCCCCAGCACGTAGCCCGTAAGAGTCGCTGTCCAACAGCCCAGGAATATGCTGTAGAAGTGCTGCTGATCATCGCTATGTTATACGGACCTACCTAAGCTTGCCGCCAGGCCACACCCTGTGTGCCACTCATAATGCCCCATTTTCCCTCTCTCCCTTCCCTCCTAAGCCATCCTCCTCAGTCCCATTCCCTTTGGTAAGTGTGAGTCCATTCTTGGGTTCGGTGCGGCTGCTACTGTCCTTTTCTATCACTCCTTTTCTTTTTTCTGGTACTCCACAGGTGAGTGAAATCAGTTGACACTTGTCTTTCTCTGCGTGGCTTATTTCGCTGAGCATGATACCCTCTACCTCCCTCCATGTTGTTGCACATGGTAGGATTGGTTTCTGCATATGGCAGAATAATATTCCACTTTTCATCCTCTGATAGACACTTACCTTGTCTGTTGTTGTGGACAGTGCTGTGATAATTATACGGGTGCACAGGTCTTTTTTAAACTGGGCTGCTGTATTCTAGTGTTTATTTCTGTATGTCTGGATGTATGAATATATTTAGTTAGTTCATTCTCACTTGTATATCTGTTATTTATTTATTTATTTATCATTAGTCTTCATCTACGTGAGTCTCATGTAGTTTAGTAAACTGCCCCCCACAATGAGATGCCCCCACATACCTCATTGCAGTCACTGTCCATGAGCATATTAAGATGCTGTAGAATCCCTTGTTGTCTTCTCTGTGTCGTACGTCCCTCCCCGTGCCCCCCTTCTGCTTTATGCATGCCAAAGGTAATGTGCACATTCGCCCCCGCTCCGCCTGATATTTTCCTCCGTTCCCACCTGTCCACGTCCATCCCTTTCCGTTTGGTAACTGTGAGTCCACTCTTGTGGTGCCGTTTTTCTTCTTCGGATGTCTCTTGGTTCCCCTCCTGCACAGGCGAGTGATATCATTTGATCCTTGTGTTTCTCCACCTGCCTGCCTTATTACACTGAGTATGATGCCCTCTCACACCATCCGTGTTTCTGCAAATGGTGTGATTTGTTTTCCTATGACTGAATAATATTCCATTGTTCATCTACTGATGGACACTGAGCTTGGCTATTGAGAACAGTGCTGTGGTAATCATAGGGATGCACGTGTCGCTTTTAAACTGGGGGCGGCAATGTCTCATTCATTCATTTATCTGTTTATTCATTTATTTTTTGATCATGAATCTACAATTATGTGGATCACATCATGTTTATTACACTCCCCTCATCACCAACGTAGGAATGGTTAAGGGACTGAGAAGGCTGGTTGTGAAGGATGGTTGCAGGCTGGTAAGGGGGCATTGCGATTAGCTCACATAATGTGGGGGAGGAATTCTATAGGGAAGGCAGTATAGTTCAGAGAATTCAAGCAGTGATTCTTACTATGCTGGTGAACAGTGAGTGTAATGGGGTCTGGGGGGCGACTTGATGATCTGGGCAGTCTAGTAACCTTAATGTTCCTTATGTAATTGTAGACTGGTTATTGTGAATAGTGCTGCCATAAATTTAGGGGTGCAGATGTCTTTCTAGAACTGGGTTGCTGCATTCCTTATGTATGTATGTTTGTATGTATGTATGTGTGTATGTATGTATTCATCCATCCATGCATCCATTCATTCATTCTTTCATTCATTCATTCATTCATTATCTGTCTACCTATCTATCCATGGATGTTTCTGTCATTAATGCACAATTAGATGAGTTCCATTATGTTTACTAGACTCCCCCCATCACGCACGTGCCCCCAGATACCCCATTGCAGTCACTGTCCATGAGCATTGTAAGATACTGTAGAATCCCTACTTGTCTTTTCTGTGTTTTTCCGCCCTGTCTGTGACACCCCTCCCACATTATATATTCTTCTTCTAATGTGTCCTTACTTCGCCCCTCCCTAATCCCTCCATTCCCACCCATACACCTCAGTCTCTTTCCCTCTGTTAACTTTTAGTCCATTCTTGGGTTTTCTGAGACTGCTGCTGTTTCCTTCTTCAGTTTTTTGTTTGTTCTGATACTGTAATGATGAGTGATATCATTATACATATATATATATATAGATAGATATTTATATCTATATATATATATATGTGTATGTATGTAGGTAAGTAACTCTAATGTTTGCTAAGATGATGCAGCTCCGCAAGGCTGGGCACTGCCCCCCCCCGTGGGTGGAGTTTGTAAGCGCAGCACTGTTGCCTGGAGATTCCACGATGTCACAGTGGTGCCTCTGTCCTAGAGACATAATGTGTATGCTGAGAGGAGCAGGTGTGATTCGGGTGAGGTGGACACTGACCAACTTGACAGCATCAGGCTAAATGGAATCCAGAGCCAAGGTACTGTGTGTTCCTTTTCATTTTGTTGTCACTACTTCAAAGTTACATGAACAACATTATGGTTCCTAAGACTACCCCCACTGTCAAGTCCCCAGCACGTAGCCCGTAAGAGTCGCTGTCCAACAGCCCAGGAATATGCTGTAGAAGTGCTGCTGATCATCGCTATGTTATACGGACCTACCTAAGCTTGCCGCCGGGCCACACCCTGTGTGCCACTCATAATGCCCCATTTTCCCTCTCTCCCTTCCCTCCTAAGCCATCCTCCTCAGTCCCATTCCCTTTGGTAAGTGTGAGTCCATTCTTGGGTTCGGTGCGGCTGCTACTGTCCTTTTCTATCACTCCTTTTCTTTTTTCTGGTACTCCACAGGTGA
The DNA here is from genome assembly GCF_030020395.1 of Manis pentadactyla. NCBI lineage: Eukaryota > Metazoa > Chordata > Mammalia > Pholidota > Manidae > Manis > Manis pentadactyla. The sequence continues at coordinate 86,524,010 of NC_080024.1, forward strand.
GTGAAATCAGTTGACACTTGTCTTTCTCTGCGTGGCTTATTTCGCTGAGCATGATACCCTCTACCTCCCTCCATGTTGTTGCACATGGTAGGATTGGTTTCTGCATATGGCAGAATAATATTCCACTTTTCATCCTCTGATAGACACTTACCTTGTCTGTTGTTGTGGACAGTGCTGTGATAATTATACGGGTGCACAGGTCTTTTTTAAACAGGGCTGCTGTATTCTAGTGTTTATTTCTGTATGTCTGGATGTATGAATATATTTAGTTAGTTCATTACTCACTTGTATATCTGTTATTTATTTATTTATTTATCATTAGTCTTCATCTACGTGAGTCTCATGTAGTTTAGTAAACTGCCCCCCACAATGAGATGCCCCCACATACCTCATTGCAGTCACTGTCCATGAGCATATTAAGATGCTGTAGAATCCCTTGTTGTCTTCTCTGTGTCGTACGTCCCTCCCCGTGCCCCCCTTCTGCTTTATGCATGCCAAAGGTAATGTGCACATTCGCCCCCGCTCCGCCTGATATTTTCCTCCGTTCCCACCTGTCCACGTCCATCCCTTTCCGTTTGGTAACTGTGAGTCCACTCTTGTGGTGCCGTTTTTCTTCTTCGGATGTCTCTTGGTTCCCCTCCTGCACAGGCGAGTGATATCATTTGATCCTTGTGTTTCTCCACCTGCCTGCCTTATTACACTGAGTATGATGCCCTCTCACACCATCCGTGTTTCTGCAAATGGTGTGATTTGTTTTCCTATGACTGAATAATATTCCATTGTTCATCTACTGATGGACACTGAGCTTGGCTATTGAGAACAGTGCTGTGGTAATCATAGGGATGCACGTGTCGCTTTTAAACTGGGGGCGGCAATGTCTCATTCATTCATTCATCTGTTTATTCATTTATTTTTTGATCATGAATCTACAATTATGTGGATCACATCATGTTTATTACACTCCCCTCATCACCAACGTAGGAATGGTTAAGGGACTGAGAAGGCTGGTTGTGAAGGATGGTTGCAGGCTGGTAAGGGGGCATTGCGATTAGCTCACATAATGTGGGTGAGGAATTCTATAGGGAAGGCAGTATAGTTCAGAGAATTCAAGCAGTGATTCTTACTATGCTGGTGAACAGTGAGTGTAATGGGGTCTGGGGGGCGACTTGATGATCTGGGCAGTCTAGTAACCTTAATGTTCCTTATGTAATTGTAGACTGGTTATTGTGAATAGTGCTGCCATAAATTTAGGGGTGCAGATGTCTTTCTAGAACTGGGTTGCTGCATTCCTTATGTATGTATGTTTGTATGTATGTATGTGTGTATGTATGTATTCATCCATCCATGCATCCATTCATTCATTCTTTCATTCATTCATTCATTCATTATCTGTCTACCTATCTATCCATGGATGTTTCTGTCATTAATGCACAATTAGATGAGTTCCATTATGTTTACTAGACTCCCCCCATCACGCACGTGCCCCCAGATACCCCATGGCAGTCACTGTCCATGAGCATTGTAAGATACTGTAGAATCCCTACTTGTCTTTTCTGTGTTTTTCCGCCCTGTCTGTGACACCCCTCCCACATTATATATTCTTCTTCTAATGTGTCCTTACTTCGCCCCTCCCTAATCCCTCCATTCCCACCCATACACCTCAGTCTCTTTCCCTCTGTTAACTTTTAGTCCATTCTTGGGTTTTCTGAGACTGCTGCTGTTTCCTTCTTCAGTTTTTTGTTTGTTCTGATACTGTAATGATGAGTGATATCATTATACATATATATATATAGATAGATATTTATATCTATATATATATATATATGTGTATGTATGTAGGTAAGTAACTCTAATGTTTGCTAAGATGATGCAGCTCCGCAAGGCTGGGCACTGCCCCCCCCCGTGGGTGGAGTTTGTAAGCGCAGCACTGTTGCCTGGAGATTCCACGATGTCACAGTGGTGCCTCTGTCCTAGAGACATAATGTGTATGCTGAGAGGAGCAGGTGTGATTCGGGTGAGGTGGACACTGACCAACTTGACAGCATCAGGCTAAATGGAATCCAGAGCCAAGGTACTGTGTGTTCCTTTTCATTTTGTTGTCACTACTTCAAAGTTACATGAACAGCATTATGGTTCCTAAGACTACCCCCACTGTCAAGTCCCCAGCACGTAGCCCGTAAGAGTCGCTGTCCAACAGCCCAGGAATATGCTGTAGAAGTGCTGCTGATCATCGCTATGTTATACGGACCTACCTAAGCTTGCCGCCGGGCCACACCCTGTGTGCCACTCATAATGCCCCATTTTCCCTCTCTCCCTTCCCTCCTAAGCCATCCTCCTCAGTCCCATTCCCTTTGGTAAGTGTGAGTCCATTCTTGGGTTCGGTGCGGCTGCTACTGTCCTTTTCTATCACTCCTTTTCTTTTTTCTGGTACTCCACAGGTGAGTGAAATCAGTTGACACTTGTCTTTCTCTGCGTGGCTTATTTCGCTGAGCATGATACCCTCTACCTCCCTCCATGTTGTTGCACATGGTAGGATTGGTTTCTGCATATGGCAGAATAATATTCCACTTTTCATCCTCTGATAGACACTTACCTTGTCTGTTGTTGTGGACAGTGCTGTGATAATTATACGGGTGCACAGGTCTTTTTTAAACTGGGCTGCTGTATTCTAGTGTTTATTTCTGTATGTCCGGATGTATGAATATATTTAGTTAGTTCATTACTCACTTGTATATCTGTTATTTATTTATTTATTTATCATTAGTCTTCATCTACGTGAGTCTCATGTAGTTTAGTAAACTGCCCCCCACAATGAGATGCCCCCACATACCTCATTGCAGTCACTGTCCATGAGCATATTAAGATGCTGTAGAATCCCTTGTTGTCTTCTCTGTGTCGTACGTCCCTCCCCGTGCCCCCCTTCTGCTTTATGCATGCCAAAGGTAATGTGCACATTCGCCCCCGCTCCGCCTGACATTTTCCTCCGTTCCCACCTGTCCACGTCCATCCCTTTCCGTTTGGTAACTGTGAGTCCACTCTTGTGGTGCCGTTTTTCTTCTTCGGATGTCTCTTGGTTCCCCTCCTGCACAGGCGAGTGATATCATTTGATCCTTGTGTTTCTCCACCTGCCTGCCTTATTACACTGAGTATGATGCCCTCTCACACCATCCGTGTTTCTGCAAATGGTGTGATTTGTTTTCCTATGACTGAATAATATTCCATTGTTCATCTACTGATGGACACTGAGCTTGGCTATTGAGAACAGTGCTGTGGTAATCATAGGGATGCACGTGTCGCTTTTAAACTGGGGGCGGCAATGTCTCATTCATTCATTCATCTGTTTATTCATTTATTTTTTGATCATGAATCTACAATTATGTGGATCACATCATGTTTATTACACTCCCCCCATCACCAACGTAGGAATGGTTAAGGGACTGAGAAGGCTGGTTGTGAAGGATGGTTGCAGGCTGGTAAGGGGGCATTGCGATTAGCTCACATAATGTGGGGGAGGAATTCTATAGGGAAGGCAGTATAGTTCAGAGAATTCAAGCAGTGATTCTTACTATGCTGGTGAACAGTGAGTGTAATGGGGTCTGGGGGGCGACTTGATGATCTGGGCAGTCTAGTAACCTTAATGTTCCTTATGTAATTGTAGACTGGTTATTGTGAATAGTGCTGCCATAAATTTAGGGGTGCAGATGTCTTTCTAGAACTGGGTTGCTGCATTCCTTATGTATGTATGTTTGTATGTATGTATGTGTGTATGTATGTATTCATCCATCCATGCATCCATTCATTCATTCTTTCATTCATTCATTCATTCATTATCTGTCTACCTATCTATCCATGGATGTTTCTGTCATTAATGCACAATTAGATGAGTTCCATTATGTTTACTAGACTCCCCCCATCACGCACGTGCCCCCAGATACCCCATTGCAGTCACTGTCCATGAGCATTGTAAGATACTGTAGAATCCCTACTTGTCTTTTCTGTGTTTTTCCGCCCTGTCTGTGACACCCCTCCCACATTATATATTCTTCTTCTAATGTGTCCTTACTTCGCCCCTCCCTAATCCCTCCATTCCCACCCATACACCTCAGTCTCTTTCCCTCTGTTAACTTTTAGTCCATTCTTGGGTTTTCTGAGACTGCTGCTGTTTCCTTCTTCAGTTTTTTGTTTGTTCTGATACTGTAATGATGAGTGATATCATTATACATATATATATATATATAGATAGATATTTATATCTATATATATATATGGGTATGTATGTAGGCAAGTAACTCTAATGTTTGCTAAGATGATGCAGCTCCGGAAGGCTGGGCACTGCCCCCCCCCCGTGGGTGGAGTTTGTAAGCGCAGCACTGTTGCCTGGAGATTCCACGATGTCACAGTGGTGCCTCTGTCCTAGAGACATAATGTGTATGCTGAGAGGAGCAGGTGTGATTCGGGTGAGGTGGACACTGACCAACTTGACAGCATCAGGCTAAATGGAATCCAGAGCCAAGGTACTGTGTGTTCCTTTTCATTTTGTTGTCACTACTTCAAAGTTACATGAACAACTTTATGGTTCCTAAGACTACCCCCACTGTCAAGTCCCCAGCACGTAGCCCGTAAGAGTCGCTGTCCAACAGCCCAGGAATATGCTGTAGAAGTGCTGCTGATCATCGCTATGTTATACGGACCTACCTAAGCTTGCCGCCGGGCCACACCCTGTGTGCCACTCATAATGCCCCATTTTCCCTCTCTCCCTTCCCTCCTAAGCCATCCTCCTCAGTCCCATTCCCTTTGGTAAGTGTGAGTCCATTCTTGGGTTCGGTGTGGCTGCTACTGTCCTTTTCTATCACTCCTTTTCTTTTTTCTGGTACTCCACAGGTGAGTGAAATCAGTTGACACTTGTCTTTCTCTGCGTGGCTTATTTCGCTGAGCATGATACCCTCTACCTCCCTCCATGTTGTTGCACATGGTAGGATTGGTTTCTGCATATGGCAGAATAATATTCCACTTTTCATCCTCTGATAGACACTTACCTTGTCTGTTGTTGTGGACAGTGCTGTGATAATTATACGGGTGCACAGGTCTTTTTTAAACTGGGCTGCTGTATTCTAGTGTTTATTTCTGTATGTCCGGATGTATGAATATATTTAGTTAGTTCATTACTCACTTGTATATCTGTTATTTATTTATTTATTTATCATTAGTCTTCATCTACGTGAGTCTCATGTAGTTTAGTAAACTGCCCCCCACAATGAGATGCCCCCACATACCTCATTGCAGTCACTGTCCATGAGCATATTAAGATGCTGTAGAATCCCTTGTTGTCTTCTCTGTGTCGTACGTCCCTCCCCGTGCCCCCCTTCTGCTTTATGCATGCCAAAGGTAATGTGCACATTCGCCCCCGCTCCGCCTGACATTTTCCTCCGTTCCCACCTGTCCACGTCCATCCCTTTCCGTTTGGTAACTGTGAGTCCACTCTTGTGGTGCCGTTTTTCTTCTTCGGATGTCTCTTGGTTCCCCTCCTGCACAGGCGAGTGATATCATTTGATCCTTGTGTTTCTCCACCTGCCTGCCTTATTACACTGAGTATGATGCCCTCTCACACCATCCGTGTTTCTGCAAATGGTGTGATTTGTTTTCCTATGACTGAATAATATTCCATTGTTCATCTACTGATGGACACTGAGCTTGGCTATTGAGAACAGTGCTGTGGTAATCATAGGGATGCACGTGTCGCTTTTAAACTGGGGGCGGCAATGTCTCATTCATTCATTCATCTGTTTATTCATTTATTTTTTGATCATGAATCTACAATTATGTGGATCACATCATGTTTATTACACTCCCCCCATCACCAACGTAGGAATGGTTAAGGGACTGAGAAGGCTGGTTGTGAAGGATGGTTGCAGGCTGGTAAGGGGGCATTGCGATTAGCTCACATAATGTGGGGGAGGAATTCTATAGGGAAGGCAGTATAGTTCAGAGAATTCAAGCAGTGATTCTTACTATGCTGGTGAACAGTGAGTGTAATGGGGTCTGGGGGGCGACTTGATGATCTGGGCAGTCTAGTAACCTTAATGTTCCTTATGTAATTGTAGACTGGTTATTGTGAATAGTGCTGCCATAAATTTAGGGGTGCAGATGTCTTTCTAGAACTGGGTTGCTGCATTCCTTATGTATGTATGTTTGTATGTATGTATGTGTGTATGTATGTATTCATCCATCCATGCATCCATTCATTCATTCTTTCATTCATTCATTCATTCATTATCTGTCTACCTATCTATCCATGGATGTTTCTGTCATTAATGCACAATTAGATGAGTTCCATTATGTTTACTAGACTCCCCCCATCACGCACGTGCCCCCAGATACCCCATTGCAGTCACTGTCCATGAGCATTGTAAGATACTGTAGAATCCCTACTTGTCTTTTCTGTGTTTTTCCGCCCTGTCTGTGACACCCCTCCCACATTATATATTCTTCTTCTAATGTGTCCTTACTTCGCCCCTCCCTAATCCCTCCATTCCCACCCATACACCTCAGTCTCTTTCCCTCTGTTAACTTTTAGTCCATTCTTGGGTTTTCTGAGACTGCTGCTGTTTCCTTCTTCAGTTTTTTGTTTGTTCTGATACTGTAATGATGAGTGATATCATTATACATATATATATATAGATAGATATTTATATCTATATATATATATATATGTGTATGTATGTAGGTAAGTAACTCTAATGTTTGCTAAGATGATGCAGCTCCGCAAGGCTGGGCACTGCCCCCCCCCGTGGGTGGAGTTTGTAAGCGCAGCACTGTTGCCTGGAGATTCCACGATGTCACAGTGGTGCCTCTGTCCTAGAGACATAATGTGTATGCTGAGAGGAGCAGGTGTGATTCGGGTGAGGTGGACACTGACCAACTTGACAGCATCAGGCTAAATGGAATCCAGAGCCAAGGTACTGTGTGTTCCTTTTCATTTTGTTGTCACTACTTCAAAGTTACATGAACAGCATTATGGTTCCTAAGACTACCCCCACTGTCAAGTCCCCAGCACGTAGCCCGTAAGAGTCGCTGTCCAACAGCCCAGGAATATGCTGTAGAAGTGCTGCTGATCATCGCTATATTATACGGACCTACCTAAGCTTGCCGCCGGGCCACACCCTGTGTGCCACTCATAATGCCCCATTTTCCCTCTCTCCCTTCCCTCCTAAGCCATCCTCCTCAGTCCCATTCCCTTTGGTAAGTGTGAGTCCATTCTTGGGTTCGGTGCGGCTGCTACTGTCCTTTTCTATCACTCCTTTTCTTTTTTCTGGTACTCCACAGGTGAGTGAAATCAGTTGACACTTGTCTTTCTCTGCGTGGCTTATTTCGCTGAGCATGATACCCTCTACCTCCCTCCATGTTGTTGCACATGGTAGGATTGGTTTCTGCATATGGCAGAATAATATTCCACTTTTCATCCTCTGATAGACACTTACCTTGTCTGTTGTTGTGGACAGTGCTGTGATAATTATACGGGTGCACAGGTCTTTTTTAAACTGGGCTGCTGTATTCTAGTGTTTATTTCTGTATGTCCGGATGTATGAATATATTTAGTTAGTTCATTACTCACTTGTATATCTGTTATTTATTTATTTATTTATCATTAGTCTTCATCTACGTGAGTCTCATGTAGTTTAGTAAACTGCCCCCCACAATGAGATGCCCCCACATACCTCATTGCAGTCACTGTCCATGAGCATATTAAGATGCTGTAGAATCCCTTGTTGTCTTCTCTGTGTCGTACGTCCCTCCCCGTGCCCCCCTTCTGCTTTATGCATGCCAAAGGTAATGTGCACATTCGCCCCCGCTCCGCCTGACATTTTCCTCCGTTCCCACCTGTCCACGTCCATCCCTTTCCGTTTGGTAACTGTGAGTCCACTCTTGTGGTGCCGTTTTCCTTCTTCGGATGTCTCTTGGTTCCCCTCCTGCACAGGCGAGTGATATCATTTGATCCTTGTGTTTCTCCACCTGCCTGCCTTATTACACTGAGTATGATGCCCTCTCACACCATCCGTGTTTCTGCAAATGGTGTGATTTGTTTTCCTATGACTGAATAATATTCCATTGTTCATCTACTGATGGACACTGAGCTTGGCTATTGAGAACAGTGCTGTGGTAATCATAGGGATGCACGTGTCGCTTTTAAACTGGGGGCGGCAATGTCTCATTCATTCATTCATCTGTTTATTCATTTATTTTTTGATCATGAATCTACAATTATGTGGATCACATCATGTTTATTACACTCCCCCCATCACCAACGTAGGAATGGTTAAGGGACTGAGAAGGCTGGTTGTGAAGGATGGTTGCAGGCTGGTAAGGGGGCATTACGATTAGCTCACATAATGTGGGGGGGGAATTCTATAGGGAAGGCAGTATAGTTCAGAGAATTCAAGCAGTGATTCTTACTATGCTGGTGAACAGTGAGTGTAATGGGGTCTGGGGGGCGACTTGATGATCTGGGCAGTCTAGTAACCTTAATGTTCCTTATGTAATTGTAGACTGGTTATTGTGAATAGTGCTGCCATAAATTTAGGGGTGCAGATGTCTTTCTAGAACTGGGTTGCTGCATTCCTTATGTATGTATGTTTGTATGTATGTATGTGTGTATGTATGTATTCATCCATCCATGCATCCATTCATTCATTCTTTCATTCATTCATTCATTCATTATCTGTCTACCTATCTATCCATGGATGTTTCTGTCATTAATGCACAATTAGATGAGTTCCATTATGTTTACTAGACTCCCCCCATCACGCACGTGCCCCCAGATACCCCATTGCAGTCACTGTCCATGAGCATTGTAAGATACTGTAGAATCCCTACTTGTCTTTTCTGTGTTTTTCCGCCCTGTCTGTGACACCCCTCCCACATTATATATTCTTCTTCTAATGTGTCCTTACTTCGCCCCTCCCTAATCCCTCCATTCCCACCCATACACCTCAGTCTCTTTCCCTCTGTTAACTTTTAGTCCATTCTTGGGTTTTCTGAGACTGCTGCTGTTTCCTTCTTCAGTTTTTTGTTTGTTCTGATACTGTAATGATGAGTGATATCATTATACATATATATATATAGATAGATAGATATTTATATCTATATATATATATGTGTATGTATGTAGGCAAGTAACTCTAATGTTTGCTAAGATGATGCAGCTCCGGAAGGCTGGGCACTGCCCCCCCCCGTGGGTGGAGTTTGTAAGCGCAGCACTGTTGCCTGGAGATTCCACGATGTCACAGTGGTGCCTCTGTCCTAGAGACATAATGTGTATGCTGAGAGGAGCAGGTGTGATTCGGGTGAGGTGGACACTGACCAACTTGACAGCATCAGGCTAAATGGAATCCAGAGCCAAGGAACTGTGTGTTCCTTTTCATTTTGTTGTCACTACTTCAAAGTTACATGAACAACATTATGGTTCCTAAGACTACCCCCACTGTCAAGTCCCCAGCACGTAGCCCGTAAGAGTCGCTGTCCAACAGCCCAGGAATATGCTGTAGAAGTGCTGCTGATCATCGCTATGTTATACGGACCTACCTAAGCTTGCCGCCGGGCCACACCCTGTGTGCCACTCATAATGCCCCATTTGCCCTCTCTCCCTTCCCTCCTAAGCCATCCTCCTCAGTCCCATTCCCTTTGGTAAGTGTGAGTCCATTCTTGGGTTCGGTGCGGCTGCTACTGTCCTTTTCTTTCACTCCTTTTCTTTTTTCTGGTACTCCACAGGTGAGTGAAATCAGTTGACACTTGTCTTTCTCTGCGTGGCTTATTTCGCTGAGCATGATACCCTCTACCTCCCTCCATGTTGTTGCACATGGTAGGATTGGTTTCTGCATATGGCAGAATAATATTCCACTTTTCATCCTCTGATAGACACTTACCTTGTCTGTTGTTGTGGACAGTGCTGTGATAATTATACGGGTGCACAGGTCTTTTTTAAACTGGGCTGCTGTATTCTAGTGTTTATTTCTGTATGTCCGGATGTATGAATATATTTAGTTAGTTCATTACTCACTTGTATATCTGTTATTTATTTATTTATTTATCATTAGTCTTCATCTACGTGAGTCTCATGTAGTTTAGTAAACTGCCCCCCACAATGAGATGCCCCCACATACCTCATTGCAGTCACTGTCCATGAGCATATTAAGATGCTGTAGAATCCCTTGTTGTCTTCTCTGTGTCGTACGTCCCTCCCCGTGCCCCTCTTCTGCTTTATGCATGCCAAAGGTAATGTGCACATTCGCCCCCGCTCCGCCTGACATTTTCCTCCGTTCCCACCTGTCCACGTCCATCCCTTTCCGTTTGGTAACTGTGAGTCCACTCTTGTGGTGCCGTTTTCCTTCTTCGGATGTCTCTTGGTTCCCCTCCTGCACAGGCGAGTGATATCATTTGATCCTTGTGTTTCTCCACCTGCCTGCCTTATTACACTGAGTATGATGCCCTCTCACACCATCCGTGTTTCTGCAAATGGTGTGATTTGTTTTCCTATGACTGAATAATATTCCATTGTTCATCTACTGATGGACACTGAGCTTGGCTATTGAGAACAGTGCTGTGGTAATCATAGGGATGCACGTGTCGCTTTTAAACTGGGGGCGGCAATGTCTCATTCATTCATTCATCTGTTTATTCATTTATTTTTTGATCATGAATCTACAATTATGTGGATCACATCATGTTTATTACACTCCCCCCATCACCAACGTAGGAATGGTTAAGGGACTGAGAAGGCTGGTTGTGAAGGACGGTTGCAGGCTGGTAAGGGGGCATTACGATTAGCTCGCATAATGTGGGGGGGAATTCTATAGGGAAGGCAGTATAGTTCAGAGAATTCAAGCAGTGATTCTTACTATGCTGGTGAACAATGAGTGTAATGGGGTCTGGGGGGCGACTTGATGATCTGGGCAGTCTAGTAACCTTAATGTTCCTTATGTAATTGTAGACTGGTTATTGTGAATAGTGCTGCCATAAATTTAGGGGTGCAGATGTCTTTCTAGAACTGGGTTGCTGCATTCCTTATGTATGTATGTTTGTATGTATGTATGTGTGTATGTATGTATTCATCCATCCATGCATCCATTCATTCATTCTTTCATTCATTCATTCATTCATTATCTGTCTACCTATCTATCCATGGATGTTTCTGTCATTAATGCACAATTAGATGAGTTCCATTATGTTTACTAGACTCCCCCCATCACGCACGTGCCCCCAGATACCCCATTGCAGTCACTGTCCATGAGCATAGTAAGATACTGTAGAATCCCTACTTGTCTTTTCTGTGTTTTTCCGCCCTGTCTGTGACACCCCTCCCACATTATATATTCTTCTTCTAATGTGTCCTTACTTCGCCCCTCCCTAATCCCTCCATTCCCACCCATACACCTCAGTCTCTTTCCCTCTGTTAACTTTTAGTCCATTCTTGGGTTTTCTGAGACTGCTGCTGTTTCCTTCTTCAGTTTTTTGTTTGTTCTGATACTGTAATGATGAGTGATATCATTATACATATATATATATATATATATAGATATTTATATCTATATATATATATGTGTATGTATGTAGGCAAGTAACTCTAATGTTTGCTAAGATGATGCAGCTCCGCAAGGCTGGGCACTGCCCCCCCCCGTGGGTGGAGTTTGTAAGCGCAGCACTGTTGCCTGGAGATTCCACGATGTCACAGTGGTGCCTCTGTCCTAGAGACATAATGTGTATGCTGAGAGGAGCAGGTGTGATTCGGGTGAGGTGGACACTGACCAACTTGACAGCATCAGGCTAAATGGAATCCAGAGCCAAGGTACTGTGTGTTCCTTTTCATTTTGTTGTCACTACTTCAAAGTTACATGAACAACATTATGGTTCCTAAGACTACCCCCACTGTCAAGTCCCCAGCACGTAGCCCGTAAGAGTCGCTGTCCAACAGCCCAGGAATATGCTGTAGAAGTGCTGCTGATCATCGCTATGTTATACGGACCTACCTAAGCTTGCCGCCAGGCCACACCCTGTGTGCCACTCATAATGCCCCATTTTCCCTCTCTCCCTTCCCTCCTAAGCCATCCTCCTCAGTCCCATTCCCTTTGGTAAGTGTGAGTCCATTCTTGGGTTCGGTGCGGCTGCTACTGTCCTTTTCTATCACTCCTTTTCTTTTTTCTGGTACTCCACAGGTGAGTGAAATCAGTTGACACTTGTCTTTCTCTGCGTGGCTTATTTCGCTGAGCATGATACCCTCTACCTCCCTCCATGTTGTTGCACATGGTAGGATTGGTTTCTGCATATGGCAGAATAATATTCCACTTTTCATCCTCTGATAGACACTTACCTTGTCTGTTGTTGTGGACAGTGCTGTGATAATTATACGGGTGCACAGGTCTTTTTTAAACTGGGCTGCTGTATTCTAGTGTTTATTTCTGTATGTCTGGATGTATGAATATATTTAGTTAGTTCATTCTCACTTGTATATCTGTTATTTATTTATTTATTTATCATTAGTCTTCATCTACGTGAGTCTCATGTAGTTTAGTAAACTGCCCCCCACAATGAGATGCCCCCACATACCTCATTGCAGTCACTGTCCATGAGCATATTAAGATGCTGTAGAATCCCTTGTTGTCTTCTCTGTGTCGTACGTCCCTCCCCGTGCCCCCCTTCTGCTTTATGCATGCCAAAGGTAATGTGCACATTCGCCCCCGCTCCGCCTGATATTTTCCTCCGTTCCCACCTGTCCACGTCCATCCCTTTCCGTTTGGTAACTGTGAGTCCACTCTTGTGGTGCCGTTTTTCTTCTTCGGATGTCTCTTGGTTCCCCTCCTGCACAGGCGAGTGATATCATTTGATCCTTGTGTTTCTCCACCTGCCTGCCTTATTACACTGAGTATGATGCCCTCTCACACCATCCGTGTTTCTGCAAATGGTGTGATTTGTTTTCCTATGACTGAATAATATTCCATTGTTCATCTACTGATGGACACTGAGCTTGGCTATTGAGAACAGTGCTGTGGTAATCATAGGGATGCACGTGTCGCTTTTAAACTGGGGGCGGCAATGTCTCATTCATTCATTCATCTGTTTATTCATTTATTTTTTGATCATGAATCTACAATTATGTGGATCACATCATGTTTATTACACTCCCCTCATCACCAACGTAGGAATGGTTAAGGGACTGAGAAGGCTGGTTGTGAAGGATGGTTGCAGGCTGGTAAGGGGGCATTGCGATTAGCTCACATAATGTGGGGGAGGAATTCTATAGGGAAGGCAGTATAGTTCAGAGAATTCAAGCAGTGATTCTTACTATGCTGGTGAACAGTGAGTGTAATGGGGTCTGGGGGGCGACTTGATGATCTGGGCAGTCTAGTAACCTTAATGTTCCTTATGTAATTGTAGACTGGTTATTGTGAATAGTGCTGCCATAAATTTAGGGGTGCAGATGTCTTTCTAGAACTGGGTTGCTGCATTCCTTATGTATGTATGTTTGTATGTATGTATGTGTGTATGTATGTATTCATCCATCCATGCATCCATTCATTCATTCTTTCATTCATTCATTCATTCATTATCTGTCTACCTATCTATCCATGGATGTTTCTGTCATTAATGCACAATTAGATGAGTTCCATTATGTTTACTAGACTCCCCCCATCACGCACGTGCCCCCAGATACCCCATTGCAGTCACTGTCCATGAGCATTGTAAGATACTGTAGAATCCCTACTTGTCTTTTCTGTGTTTTTCCGCCCTGTCTGTGACACCCCTCCCACATTATATATTCTTCTTCTAATGTGTCCTTACTTCGCCCCTCCCTAATCCCTCCATTCCCACCCATACACCTCAGTCTCTTTCCCTCTGTTAACTTTTAGTCCATTCTTGGGTTTTCTGAGACTGCTGCTGTTTCCTTCTTCAGTTTTTTGTTTGTTCTGATACTGTAATGATGAGTGATATCATTATACATATATATATATATAGATAGATATTTATATCTATATATATATATATGTGTATGTATGTAGGTAAGTAACTCTAATGTTTGCTAAGATGATGCAGCTCCGCAAGGCTGGGCACTGCCCCCCCCCGTGGGTGGAGTTTGTAAGCGCAGCACTGTTGCCTGGAGATTCCACGATGTCACAGTGGTGCCTCTGTCCTAGAGACATAATGTGTATGCTGAGAGGAGCAGGTGTGATTCGGGTGAGGTGGACACTGACCAACTTGACAGCATCAGGCTAAATGGAATCCAGAGCCAAGGTACTGTGTGTTCCTTTTCATTTTGTTGTCACTACTTCAAAGTTACATGAACAACATTATGGTTCCTAAGACTACCCCCACTGTCAAGTCCCCAGCACGTAGCCCGTAAGAGTCGCTGTCCAACAGCCCAGGAATATGCTGTAGAAGTGCTGCTGATCATCGCTATGTTATACGGACCTACCTAAGCTTGCCGCCGGGCCACACCCTGTGTGCCACTCATAATGCCCCATTTTCCCTCTCTCCCTTCCCTCCTAAGCCATCCTCCTCAGTCCCATTCCCTTTGGTAAGTGTGAGTCCATTCTTGGGTTCGGTGCGGCTGCTACTGTCCTTTTCTATCACTCCTTTTCTTTTTTCTGGTACTCCACAGGTGAGTGAAATCAGTTGACACTTGTCTTTCTCTGCGTGGCTTATTTCGCTGAGCATGATACCCTCTACCTCCCTCCATGTTGTTGCACATGGTAGGATTGGTTTCTGCATATGGCAGAATAATATTCCACTTTTCATCCTCTGATAGACACTTACCTTGTCTGTTGTTGTGGACAGTGCTGTGATAATTATACGGGTGCACAGGTCTTTTTTAAACAGGGCTGCTGTATTCTAGTGTTTATTTCTGTATGTCTGGATGTATGAATATATTTAGTTAGTTCATTACTCACTTGTATATCTGTTATTTATTTATTTATTTATCATTAGTCTTCATCTACGTGAGTCTCATGTAGTTTAGTAAACTGCCCCCCACAATGAGATGCCCCCACATACCTCATTGCAGTCACTGTCCATGAGCATATTAAGATGCTGTAGAATCCCTTGTTGTCTTCTCTGTGTCGTACGTCCCTCCCCGTGCCCCCCTTCTGCTTTATGCATGCCAAAGGTAATGTGCACATTCGCCCCCGCTCCGCCTGATATTTTCCTCCGTTCCCACCTGTCCACGTCCATCCCTTTCCGTTTGGTAACTGTGAGTCCACTCTTGTGGTGCCGTTTTTCTTCTTCGGATGTCTCTTGGTTCCCCTCCTGCACAGGCGAGTGATATCATTTGATCCTTGTGTTTCTCCACCTGCCTGCCTTATTACACTGAGTATGATGCCCTCTCACACCATCCGTGTTTCTGCAAATGGTGTGATTTGTTTTCCTATGACTGAATAATATTCCATTGTTCATCTACTGATGGACACTGAGCTTGGCTATTGAGAACAGTGCTGTGGTAATCATAGGGATGCACGTGTCGCTTTTAAACTGGGGGCGGCAATGTCTCATTCATTCATTCATCTGTTTATTCATTTATTTTTTGATCATGAATCTACAATTATGTGGATCACATCATGTTTATTACACTCCCCTCATCACCAACGTAGGAATGGTTAAGGGACTGAGAAGGCTGGTTGTGAAGGATGGTTGCAGGCTGGTAAGGGGGCATTGCGATTAGCTCACATAATGTGGGTGAGGAATTCTATAGGGAAGGCAGTATAGTTCAGAGAATTCAAGCAGTGATTCTTACTATGCTGGTGAACAGTGAGTGTAATGGGGTCTGGGGGGCGACTTGATGATCTGGGCAGTCTAGTAACCTTAATGTTCCTTATGTAATTGTAGACTGGTTATTGTGAATAGTGCTGCCATAAATTTAGGGGTGCAGATGTCTTTCTAGAACTGGGTTGCTGCATTCCTTATGTATGTATGTTTGTATGTATGTATGTGTGTATGTATGTATTCATCCATCCATGCATCCATTCATTCATTCTTTCATTCATTCATTCATTCATTATCTGTCTACCTATCTATCCATGGATGTTTCTGTCATTAATGCACAATTAGATGAGTTCCATTATGTTTACTAGACTCCCCCCATCACGCACGTGCCCCCAGATACCCCATTGCAGTCACTGTCCATGAGCATTGTAAGATACTGTAGAATCCCTACTTGTCTTTTCTGTGTTTTTCCGCCCTGTCTGTGACACCCCTCCCACATTATATATTCTTCTTCTAATGTGTCCTTACTTCGCCCCTCCCTAATCCCTCCATTCCCACCCATACACCTCAGTCTCTTTCCCTCTGTTAACTTTTAGTCCATTCTTGGGTTTTCTGAGACTGCTGCTGTTTCCTTCTTCAGTTTTTTGTTTGTTCTGATACTGTAATGATGAGTGATATCATTATACATATATATATATAGATAGATATTTATATCTATATATATATATATATGTGTATGTATGTAGGTAAGTAACTCTAATGTTTGCTAAGATGATGCAGCTCCGCAAGGCTGGGCACTGCCCCCCCCCGTGGGTGGAGTTTGTAAGCGCAGCACTGTTGCCTGGAGATTCCACGATGTCACAGTGGTGCCTCTGTCCTAGAGACATAATGTGTATGCTGAGAGGAGCAGGTGTGATTCGGGTGAGGTGGACACTGACCAACTTGACAGCATCAGGCTAAATGGAATCCAGAGCCAAGGTACTGTGTGTTCCTTTTCATTTTGTTGTCACTACTTCAAAGTTACATGAACAGCATTATGGTTCCTAAGACTACCCCCACTGTCAAGTCCCCAGCACGTAGCCCGTAAGAGTCGCTGTCCAACAGCCCAGGAATATGCTGTAGAAGTGCTGCTGATCATCGCTATGTTATACGGACCTACCTAAGCTTGCCGCCGGGCCACACCCTGTGTGCCACTCATAATGCCCCATTTTCCCTCTCTCCCTTCCCTCCTAAGCCATCCTCCTCAGTCCCATTCCCTTTGGTAAGTGTGAGTCCATTCTTGGGTTCGGTGCGGCTGCTACTGTCCTTTTCTATCACTCCTTTTCTTTTTTCTGGTACTCCACAGGTGAGTGAAATCAGTTGACACTTGTCTTTCTCTGCGTGGCTTATTTCGCTGAGCATGATACCCTCTACCTCCCTCCATGTTGTTGCACATGGTAGGATTGGTTTCTGCATATGGCAGAATAATATTCCACTTTTCATCCTCTGATAGACACTTACCTTGTCTGTTGTTGTGGACAGTGCTGTGATAATTATACGGGTGCACAGGTCTTTTTTAAACTGGGCTGCTGTATTCTAGTGTTTATTTCTGTATGTCCGGATGTATGAATATATTTAGTTAGTTCATTACTCACTTGTATATCTGTTATTTATTTATTTATTTATCATTAGTCTTCATCTACGTGAGTCTCATGTAGTTTAGTAAACTGCCCCCCACAATGAGATGCCCCCACATACCTCATTGCAGTCACTGTCCATGAGCATATTAAGATGCTGTAGAATCCCTTGTTGTCTTCTCTGTGTCGTACGTCCCTCCCCGTGCCCCCCTTCTGCTTTATGCATGCCAAAGGTAATGTGCACATTCGCCCCCGCTCCGCCTGACATTTTCCTCCGTTCCCACCTGTCCACGTCCATCCCTTTCCGTTTGGTAACTGTGAGTCCACTCTTGTGGTGCCGTTTTTCTTCTTCGGATGTCTCTTGGTTCCCCTCCTGCACAGGCGAGTGATATCATTTGATCCTTGTGTTTCTCCACCTGCCTGCCTTATTACACTGAGTATGATGCCCTCTCACACCATCCGTGTTTCTGCAAATGGTGTGATTTGTTTTCCTATGACTGAATAATATTCCATTGTTCATCTACTGATGGACACTGAGCTTGGCTATTGAGAACAGTGCTGTGGTAATCATAGGGATGCACGTGTCGCTTTTAAACTGGGGGCGGCAATGTCTCATTCATTCATTCATCTGTTTATTCATTTATTTTTTGATCATGAATCTACAATTATGTGGATCACATCATGTTTATTACACTCCCCCCATCACCAACGTAGGAATGGTTAAGGGACTGAGAAGGCTGGTTGTGAAGGATGGTTGCAGGCTGGTAAGGGGGCATTGCGATTAGCTCACATAATGTGGGGGAGGAATTCTATAGGGAAGGCAGTATAGTTCAGAGAATTCAAGCAGTGATTCTTACTATGCTGGTGAACAGTGAGTGTAATGGGGTCTGGGGGGCGACTTGATGATCTGGGCAGTCTAGTAACCTTAATGTTCCTTATGTAATTGTAGACTGGTTATTGTGAATAGTGCTGCCATAAATTTAGGGGTGCAGATGTCTTTCTAGAACTGGGTTGCTGCATTCCTTATGTATGTATGTTTGTATGTATGTATGTGTGTATGTATGTATTCATCCATCCATGCATCCATTCATTCATTCTTTCATTCATTCATTCATTCATTATCTGTCTACCTATCTATCCATGGATGTTTCTGTCATTAATGCACAATTAGATGAGTTCCATTATGTTTACTAGACTCCCCCCATCACGCACGTGCCCCCAGATACCCCATTGCAGTCACTGTCCATGAGCATTGTAAGATACTGTAGAATCCCTACTTGTCTTTTCTGTGTTTTTCCGCCCTGTCTGTGACACCCCTCCCACATTATATATTCTTCTTCTAATGTGTCCTTACTTCGCCCCTCCCTAATCCCTCCATTCCCACCCATACACCTCAGTCTCTTTCCCTCTGTTAACTTTTAGTCCATTCTTGGGTTTTCTGAGACTGCTGCTGTTTCCTTCTTCAGTTTTTTGTTTGTTCTGATACTGTAATGATGAGTGATATCATTATACATATATATATATATATAGATAGATATTTATATCTATATATATATATGGGTATGTATGTAGGCAAGTAACTCTAATGTTTGCTAAGATGATGCAGCTCCGGAAGGCTGGGCACTGCCCCCCCCCGTGGGTGGAGTTTGTAAGCGCAGCACTGTTGCCTGGAGATTCCACGATGTCACAGTGGTGCCTCTGTCCTAGAGACATAATGTGTATGCTGAGAGGAGCAGGTGTGATTCGGGTGAGGTGGACACTGACCAACTTGACAGCATCAGGCTAAATGGAATCCAGAGCCAAGGTACTGTGTGTTCCTTTTCATTTTGTTGTCACTACTTCAAAGTTACATGAACAACTTTATGGTTCCTAAGACTACCCCCACTGTCAAGTCCCCAGCACGTAGCCCGTAAGAGTCGCTGTCCAACAGCCCAGGAATATGCTGTAGAAGTGCTGCTGATCATCGCTATGTTATACGGACCTACCTAAGCTTGCCGCCGGGCCACACCCTGTGTGCCACTCATAATGCCCCATTTTCCCTCTCTCCCTTCCCTCCTAAGCCATCCTCCTCAGTCCCATTCCCTTTGGTAAGTGTGAGTCCATTCTTGGGTTCGGTGTGGCTGCTACTGTCCTTTTCTATCACTCCTTTTCTTTTTTCTGGTACTCCACAGGTGAGTGAAATCAGTTGACACTTGTCTTTCTCTGCGTGGCTTATTTCGCTGAGCATGATACCCTCTACCTCCCTCCATGTTGTTGCACATGGTAGGATTGGTTTCTGCATATGGCAGAATAATATTCCACTTTTCATCCTCTGATAGACACTTACCTTGTCTGTTGTTGTGGACAGTGCTGTGATAATTATACGGGTGCACAGGTCTTTTTTAAACTGGGCTGCTGTATTCTAGTGTTTATTTCTGTATGTCCGGATGTATGAATATATTTAGTTAGTTCATTACTCACTTGTATATCTGTTATTTATTTATTTATTTATCATTAGTCTTCATCTACGTGAGTCTCATGTAGTTTAGTAAACTGCCCCCCACAATGAGATGCCCCCACATACCTCATTGCAGTCACTGTCCATGAGCATATTAAGATGCTGTAGAATCCCTTGTTGTCTTCTCTGTGTCGTACGTCCCTCCCCGTGCCCCCCTTCTGCTTTATGCATGCCAAAGGTAATGTGCACATTCGCCCCCGCTCCGCCTGACATTTTCCTCCGTTCCCACCTGTCCACGTCCATCCCTTTCCGTTTGGTAACTGTGAGTCCACTCTTGTGGTGCCGTTTTTCTTCTTCGGATGTCTCTTGGTTCCCCTCCTGCACAGGCGAGTGATATCATTTGATCCTTGTGTTTCTCCACCTGCCTGCCTTATTACACTGAGTATGATGCCCTCTCACACCATCCGTGTTTCTGCAAATGGTGTGATTTGTTTTCCTATGACTGAATAATATTCCATTGTTCATCTACTGATGGACACTGAGCTTGGCTATTGAGAACAGTGCTGTGGTAATCATAGGGATGCACGTGTCGCTTTTAAACTGGGGGCGGCAATGTCTCATTCATTCATTCATCTGTTTATTCATTTATTTTTTGATCATGAATCTACAATTATGTGGATCACATCATGTTTATTACACTCCCCCCATCACCAACGTAGGAATGGTTAAGGGACTGAGAAGGCTGGTTGTGAAGGATGGTTGCAGGCTGGTAAGGGGGCATTGCGATTAGCTCACATAATGTGGGGGAGGAATTCTATAGGGAAGGCAGTATAGTTCAGAGAATTCAAGCAGTGATTCTTACTATGCTGGTGAACAGTGAGTGTAATGGGGTCTGGGGGGCGACTTGATGATCTGGGCAGTCTAGTAACCTTAATGTTCCTTATGTAATTGTAGACTGGTTATTGTGAATAGTGCTGCCATAAATTTAGGGGTGCAGATGTCTTTCTAGAACTGGGTTGCTGCATTCCTTATGTATGTATGTTTGTATGTATGTATGTGTGTATGTATGTATTCATCCATCCATGCATCCATTCATTCATTCTTTCATTCATTCATTCATTCATTATCTGTCTACCTATCTATCCATGGATGTTTCTGTCATTAATGCACAATTAGATGAGTTCCATTATGTTTACTAGACTCCCCCCATCACGCACGTGCCCCCAGATACCCCATTGCAGTCACTGTCCATGAGCATTGTAAGATACTGTAGAATCCCTACTTGTCTTTTCTGTGTTTTTCCGCCCTGTCTGTGACACCCCTCCCACATTATATATTCTTCTTCTAATGTGTCCTTACTTCGCCCCTCCCTAATCCCTCCATTCCCACCCATACACCTCAGTCTCTTTCCCTCTGTTAACTTTTAGTCCATTCTTGGGTTTTCTGAGACTGCTGCTGTTTCCTTCTTCAGTTTTTTGTTTGTTCTGATACTGTAATGATGAGTGATATCATTATACATATATATATATAGATAGATATTTATATCTATATATATATATATATGTGTATGTATGTAGGTAAGTAACTCTAATGTTTGCTAAGATGATGCAGCTCCGCAAGGCTGGGCACTGCCCCCCCCCGTGGGTGGAGTTTGTAAGCGCAGCACTGTTGCCTGGAGATTCCACGATGTCACAGTGGTGCCTCTGTCCTAGAGACATAATGTGTATGCTGAGAGGAGCAGGTGTGATTCGGGTGAGGTGGACACTGACCAACTTGACAGCATCAGGCTAAATGGAATCCAGAGCCAAGGTACTGTGTGTTCCTTTTCATTTTGTTGTCACTACTTCAAAGTTACATGAACAGCATTATGGTTCCTAAGACTACCCCCACTGTCAAGTCCCCAGCACGTAGCCCGTAAGAGTCGCTGTCCAACAGCCCAGGAATATGCTGTAGAAGTGCTGCTGATCATCGCTATATTATACGGACCTACCTAAGCTTGCCGCCGGGCCACACCCTGTGTGCCACTCATAATGCCCCATTTTCCCTCTCTCCCTTCCCTCCTAAGCCATCCTCCTCAGTCCCATTCCCTTTGGTAAGTGTGAGTCCATTCTTGGGTTCGGTGCGGCTGCTACTGTCCTTTTCTATCACTCCTTTTCTTTTTTCTGGTACTCCACAGGTGAGTGAAATCAGTTGACACTTGTCTTTCTCTGCGTGGCTTATTTCGCTGAGCATGATACCCTCTACCTCCCTCCATGTTGTTGCACATGGTAGGATTGGTTTCTGCATATGGCAGAATAATATTCCACTTTTCATCCTCTGATAGACACTTACCTTGTCTGTTGTTGTGGACAGTGCTGTGATAATTATACGGGTGCACAGGTCTTTTTTAAACTGGGCTGCTGTATTCTAGTGTTTATTTCTGTATGTCCGGATGTATGAATATATTTAGTTAGTTCATTACTCACTTGTATATCTGTTATTTATTTATTTATTTATCATTAGTCTTCATCTACGTGAGTCTCATGTAGTTTAGTAAACTGCCCCCCACAATGAGATGCCCCCACATACCTCATTGCAGTCACTGTCCATGAGCATATTAAGATGCTGTAGAATCCCTTGTTGTCTTCTCTGTGTCGTACGTCCCTCCCCGTGCCCCCCTTCTGCTTTATGCATGCCAAAGGTAATGTGCACATTCGCCCCCGCTCCGCCTGACATTTTCCTCCGTTCCCACCTGTCCACGTCCATCCCTTTCCGTTTGGTAACTGTGAGTCCACTCTTGTGGTGCCGTTTTTCTTCTTCGGATGTCTCTTGGTTCCCCTCCTGCACAGGCGAGTGATATCATTTGATCCTTGTGTTTCTCCACCTGCCTGCCTTATTACACTGAGTATGATGCCCTCTCACACCATCCGTGTTTCTGCAAATGGTGTGATTTGTTTTCCTATGACTGAATAATATTCCATTGTTCATCTACTGATGGACACTGAGCTTGGCTATTGAGAACAGTGCTGTGGTAATCATAGGGATGCACGTGTCGCTTTTAAACTGGGGGCGGCAATGTCTCATTCATTCATTCATCTGTTTATTCATTTATTTTTTGATCATGAATCTACAATTATGTGGATCACATCATATTTATTACACTCCCCCCATCACCAACGTAGGAATGGTTAAGGGACTGAGAAGGCTGGTTGTGAAGGATGGTTGCAGGCTGGTAAGGGGGCATTGCGATTAGCTCACATAATGTGGGGGAGGAATTCTATAGGGAAGGCAGTATAGTTCAGAGAATTCAAGCAGTGATTCTTACTATGCTGGTGAACAGTGAGTGTAATGGGGTCTGGGGGGCGACTTGATGATCTGGGCAGTCTAGTAACCTTAATGTTCCTTATGTAATTGTAGACTGGTTATTGTGAATAGTGCTGCCATAAATTTAGGGGTGCAGATGTCTTTCTAGAACTGGGTTGCTGCATTCCTTATGTATGTATGTTTGTATGTATGTATGTGTGTATGTATGTATTCATCCATCCATGCATCCATTCATTCATTCTTTCATTCATTCATTCATTCATTATCTGTCTACCTATCTATCCATGGATGTTTCTGTCATTAATGCACAATTAGATGAGTTCCATTATGTTTACTAGACTCCCCCCATCACGCACGTGCCCCCAGATACCCCATTGCAGTCACTGTCCATGAGCATTGTAAGATACTGTAGAATCCCTACTTGTCTTTTCTGTGTTTTTCCGCCCTGTCTGTGACACCCCTCCCACATTATATATTCTTCTTCTAATGTGTCCTTACTTCGCCCCTCCCTAATCCCTCCATTCCCACCCATACACCTCAGTCTCTTTCCCTCTGTTAACTTTTAGTCCATTCTTGGGTTTTCTGAGACTGCTGCTGTTTCCTTCTTCAGTTTTTTGTTTGTTCTGATACTGTAATGATGAGTGATATCATTATACATATATATATATATATAGATAGATATTTATATCTATATATATATATGGGTATGTATGTAGGCAAGTAACTCTAATGTTTGCTAAGATGATGCAGCTCCGGAAGGCTGGGCACTGCCCCCCCCCGTGGGTGGAGTTTGTAAGCGCAGCACTGTTGCCTGGAGATTCCACGATGTCACAGTGGTGCCTCTGTCCTAGAGACATAATGTGTATGCTGAGAGGAGCAGGTGTGATTCGGGTGAGGTGGACACTGACCAACTTGACAGCATCAGGCTAAATGGAATCCAGAGCCAAGGAACTGTGTGTTCCTTTTCATTTTGTTGTCACTACTTCAAAGTTACATGAACAACATTATGGTTCCTAAGACTACCCCCACTGTCAAGTCCCCAGCACGTAGCCCGTAAGAGTCGCTGTCCAACAGCCCAGGAATATGCTGTAGAAGTGCTGCTGATCATCGCTATGTTATACGGACCTACCTAAGCTTGCCGCCGGGCCACACCCTGTGTGCCACTCATAATGCCCCATTTTCCCTCTCTCCCTTCCCTCCTAAGCCATCCTCCTCAGTCCCATTCCCTTTGATAAGTGTGAGTCCATTCTTGGGTTCGGTGCGGCTGCTACTGTCCTTTTCTTTCACTCCTTTTCTTTTTTCTGGTACTCCACAGGTGAGTGAAATCAGTTGACACTTGTCTTTCTCTGCGTGGCTTATTTCGCTGAGCATGATACCCTCTACCTCCCTCCATGTTGTTGCATATGGTAGGATTGGTTTCTGCATATGGCAGAATAATATTCCACTTTTCATCCTCTGATAGACACTTACCTTGTCTGTTGTTGTGGACAGTGCTGTGATAATTATACGGGTGCACAGGTCTTTTTTAAACTGGGCTGCTGTATTCTAGTGTTTATTTCTGTATGTCCGGATGTATGAATATATTTAGTTAGTTCATTACTCACTTGTATATCTGTTATTTATTTATTTATTTATCATTAGTCTTCATCTACGTGAGTCTCATGTAGTTTAGTAAACTGCCCCCCACAATGAGATGCCCCCACATACCTCATTGCAGTCACTGTCCATGAGCATATTAAGATGCTGTAGAATCCCTTGTTGTCTTCTCTGTGTCGTACGTCCCTCCCCGTGCCCCCCTTCTGCTTTATGCATGCCAAAGGTAATGTGCACATTCGCCCCCGCTCCGCCTGACATTTTCCTCCGTTCCCACCTGTCCACGTCCATCCCTTTCCGTTTGGTAACTGTGAGTCCACTCTTGTGGTGCCGTTTTCCTTCTTCGGATGTCTCTTGGTTCCCCTCCTGCACAGGCGAGTGATATCATTTGATCCTTGTGTTTCTCCACCTGCCTGCCTTATTACACTGAGTATGATGCCCTCTCACACCATCCGTGTTTCTGCAAATGGTGTGATTTGTTTTCCTATGACTGAATAATATTCCATTGTTCATCTACTGATGGACACTGAGCTTGGCTATTGAGAACAGTGCTGTGGTAATCATAGGGATGCACGTGTCGCTTTTAAACTGGGGGCGGCAATGTCTCATTCATTCATTCATCTGTTTATTCATTTATTTTTTGATCATGAATCTACAATTATGTGGATCACATCATGTTTATTACACTCCCCCCATCACCAACGTAGGAATGGTTAAGGGACTGAGAAGGCTGGTTGTGAAGGATGGTTGCAGGCTGGTAAGGGGGCATTACGATTAGCTCACATAATGTGGGGGGGGAATTCTATAGGGAAGGCAGTATAGTTCAGAGAATTCAAGCAGTGATTCTTACTATGCTGGTGAACAGTGAGTGTAATGGGGTCTGGGGGGCGACTTGATGATCTGGGCAGTCTAGTAACCTTAATGTTCCTTATGTAATTGTAGACTGGTTATTGTGAATAGTGCTGCCATAAATTTAGGGGTGCAGATGTCTTTCTAGAACTGGGTTGCTGCATTCCTTATGTATGTATGTTTGTATGTATGTATGTGTGTATGTATGTATTCATCCATCCATGCATCCATTCATTCATTCTTTCATTCATTCATTCATTCATTATCTGTCTACCTATCTATCCATGGATGTTTCTGTCATTAATGCACAATTAGATGAGTTCCATTATGTTTACTAGACTCCCCCCATCACGCACGTGCCCCCAGATACCCCATTGCAGTCACTGTCCATGAGCATTGTAAGATACTGTAGAATCCCTACTTGTCTTTTCTGTGTTTTTCCGCCCTGTCTGTGACACCCCTCCCACATTATATATTCTTCTTCTAATGTGTCCTTACTTCGCCCCTCCCTAATCCCTCCATTCCCACCCATACACCTCAGTCTCTTTCCCTCTGTTAACTTTTAGTCCATTCTTGGGTTTTCTGAGACTGCTGCTGTTTCCTTCTTCAGTTTTTTGTTTGTTCTGATACTGTAATGATGAGTGATATCATTATACATATATATATATATATAGATAGATATTTATATCTATATATATATATGTGTATGTATGTAGGCAAGTAACTCTAATGTTTGCTAAGATGATGCAGCTCCGGAAGGCTGGGCACTGCCCCCCCCCGTGGGTGGAGTTTGTAAGCGCAGCACTGTTGCCTGGAGATTCCACGATGTCACAGTGGTGCCTCTGTCCTAGAGACATAATGTGTATGCTGAGAGGAGCAGGTGTGATTCGGGTGAGGTGGACACTGACCAACTTGACAGCATCAGGCTAAATGGAATCCAGAGCCAAGGAACTGTGTGTTCCTTTTCATTTTGTTGTCACTACTTCAAAGTTACATGAACAACATTATGGTTCCTAAGACTACCCCCACTGTCAAGTCCCCAGCACGTAGCCCGTAAGAGTCGCTGTCCAACAGCCCAGGAATATGCTGTAGAAGTGCTGCTGATCATCGCTATGTTATACGGACCTACCTAAGCTTGCCGCCGGGCCACACCCTGTGTGCCACTCATAATGCCCCATTTGCCCTCTCTCCCTTCCCTCCTAAGCCATCCTCCTCAGTCCCATTCCCTTTGGTAAGTGTGAGTCCATTCTTGGGTTCGGTGCGGCTGCTACTGTCCTTTTCTTTCACTCCTTTTCTTTTTTCTGGTACTCCACAGGTGAGTGAAATCAGTTGACACTTGTCTTTCTCTGCGTGGCTTATTTCGCTGAGCATGATACCCTCTACCTCCCTCCATGTTGTTGCACATGGTAGGATTGGTTTCTGCATATGGCAGAATAATATTCCACTTTCATCCTCTGATAGACACTTACCTTGTCTTTTGTTGTGGACAGTGCTGTGATAATTATACGGGTGCACAGGTCTTTTTTAAACTGGGCTGCTGTATTCTAGTGTTTATTTCTGTATGTCCGGATGTATGAATATATTTAGTTAGTTCATTACTCACTTGTATATCTGTTATTTATTTATTTATTTATCATTAGTCTTCATCTACGTGAGTCTCATGTAGTTTAGTAAACTGCCCCCCACAATGAGATGCCCCCACATACCTCATTGCAGTCACTGTCCATGAGCATATTAAGATGCTGTAGAATCCCTTGTTGTCTTCTCTGTGTCGTACGTCCCTCCCCGTGCCCCCCTTCTGCTTTATGCATGCCAAAGGTAATGTGCACATTCGCCCCCGCTCCGCCTGACATTTTCCTCCGTTCCCACCTGTCCACGTCCATCCCTTTCCGTTTGGTAACTGTGAGTCCACTCTTGTGGTGCCGTTTTCCTTCTTCGGATGTCTCTTGGTTCCCCTCCTGCACAGGCGAGTGATATCATTTGATCCTTGTGTTTCTCCACCTGCCTGCCTTATTACACTGAGTATGATGCCCTCTCACACCATCCGTGTTTCTGCAAATGGTGTGATTTGTTTTCCTATGACTGAATAATATTCCATTGTTCATCTACTGATGGACACTGAGCTTGGCTATTGAGAACAGTGCTGTGGTAATCATAGGGATGCACGTGTCGCTTTTAAACTGGGGGCGGCAATGTCTCATTCATTCATTCATCTGTTTATTCATTTATTTTTTGATCATGAATCTACAATTATGTGGATCACATCATGTTTATTACACTCCCCCCATCACCAACGTAGGAATGGTTAAGGGACTGAGAAGGCTGGTTGTGAAGGATGGTTGCAGGCTGGTAAGGGGGCATTGCGATTAGCTCACATAATGTGGGGGGGGAATTCTATAGGGAAGGCAGTATAGTTCAGAGAATTCAAGCAGTGATTCTTACTATGCTGGTGAACAGTGAGTGTAATGGGGTCTGGGGGGTGACTTGATGATCTGGGCAGTCTAGTAACCTTAATGTTCCTTATGTAATTGTAGACTGGTTATTGTGAATAGTGCTGCCATAAATTTAGGGGTGCAGATGTCTTTCTAGAACTGGGTTGCTGCATTCCTTATGTATGTATGTTTGTATGTATGTATGTGTGTATGTATGTATTCATCCATCCATGCATCCATTCATTCATTCTTTCATTCATTCATTCATTCATTATCTGTCTACCTATCTATCCATGGATGTTTCTGTCATTAATGCACAATTAGATGAGTTCCATTATGTTTACTAGACTCCCCCCATCACGCACGTGCCCCCAGATACCCCATTGCAGTCACTGTCCATGAGCATTGTAAGATACTGTAGAATCCCTACTTGTCTTTTCTGTGTTTTTCCGCCCTGTCTGTGACACCCCTCCCACATTATATATTCTTCTTCTAATGTGTCCTTACTTCGCCCCTCCCTAATCCCTCCATTCCCACCCATACACCTCAGTCTCTTTCCCTCTGTTAACTTTTAGTCCATTCTTGGGTTATCTGAGACTGCTGCTGTTTCCTTCTTCAGTTTTTTGTTTGTTCTGATACTGTAATGATGAGTGATATCATTATACATATATATATATAGATAGATATTTATATCTATATATATATATGTGTATGTATGTAGGTAAGTAACTCTAATGTTTGCTAAGATGATGCAGCTCCGCAAGGCTGGGCACTGCCCCCCCCCGTGGGTGGAGTTTGTAAGCGCAGCACTGTTGCCTGGAGATTCCACGATGTCACAGTGGTGCCTCTGTCCTAGAGACATAATGTGTATGCTGAGAGGAGCAGGTGTGATTCGGGTGAGGTGGACACTGACCAACTTGACAGCATCAGGCTAAATGGAATCCAGAGCCAAGGTACTGTGTGTTCCTTTTCATTTTGTTGTCACTACTTCAAAGTTACATGAACAGCATTATGGTTCCTAAGACTACCCCCACTGTCAAGTCCCCAGCACGTAGCCCGTAAGAGTCGCTGTCCAACAGCCCAGGAATATGCTGTAGAAGTGCTGCTGATCATCGCTATGTTATACGGACCTACCTAAGCTTGCCGCCGGGCCACACCCTGTGTGCCACTCATAATGCCCCATTTTCCCTCTCTCCCTTCCCTCCTAAGCCATCCTCCTCAGTCCCATTCCCTTTGGTAAGTGTGAGTCCATTCTTGGGTTCGGTGCGGCTGCTACTGTCCTTTTCTATCACTCCTTTTCTTTTTTCTGGTACTCCACAGGTGAGTGAAATCAGTTGACACTTGTCTTTCTCTGCGTGGCTTATTTCGCTGAGCATGATACCCTCT
The DNA here is from genome assembly GCF_030020395.1 of Manis pentadactyla. Taxonomy (NCBI): domain Eukaryota; kingdom Metazoa; phylum Chordata; class Mammalia; order Pholidota; family Manidae; genus Manis; species Manis pentadactyla. The sequence continues at coordinate 86,553,370 of NC_080024.1, forward strand.
ACCTCCCTCCATGTTGTTGCACATGGTAGGATTGGTTTCTGCATATGGCAGAATAATATTCCACTTTTCATCCTCTGATAGACACTTACCTTGTCTGTTGTTGTGGACAGTGCTGTGATAATTATACGTGTGCACAGGTCTTTTTTAAACTGGGCTGCTGTATTCTAGTGTTTATTTCTGTATGTCCGGATGTATGAATATATTTAGTTAGTTCATTACTCACTTGTATATCTGTTATTTATTTATTTATTTATCATTAGTCTTCATCTACGTGAGTCTCATGTAGTTTAGTAAACTGCCCCCCACAATGAGATGCCCCCACATACCTCATTGCAGTCACTGTCCATGAGCATATTAAGATGCTGTAGAATCCCTTGTTGTCTTCTCTGTGTCGTACGTCCCTCCCCGTGCCCCCCTTCTGCTTTATGCATGCCAAAGGTAATGTGCACATTCGCCCCCGCTCCGCCTGACATTTTCCTCCGTTCCCACCTGTCCACGTCCATCCCTTTCCGTTTGGTAACTGTGAGTCCACTCTTGTGGTGCCGTTTTTCTTCTTCGGATGTCTCTTGGTTCCCCTCCTGCACAGGCGAGTGATATCATTTGATCCTTGTGTTTCTCCACCTGCCTGCCTTATTACACTGAGTATGATGCCCTCTCACACCATCCGTGTTTCTGCAAATGGTGTGATTTGTTTTCCTATGACTGAATAATATTCCATTGTTCATCTACTGATGGACACTGAGCTTGGCTATTGAGAACAGTGCTGTGGTAATCATAGGGATGCACGTGTCGCTTTTAAACTGGGGGCGGCAATGTCTCATTCATTCATTCATCTGTTTATTCATTTATTTTTTGATCATGAATCTACAATTATGTGGATCACATCATGTTTATTACACTCCCCTCATCACCAACGTAGGAATGGTTAAGGGACTGAGAAGGCTGGTTGTGAAGGATGGTTGCAGGCTGGTAAGGGGGCATTGCGATTAGCTCACATAATGTGGGGGGGGAATTCTATAGGGAAGGCAGTATAGTTCAGAGAATTCAAGCAGTGATTCTTACTATGCTGGTGAACAGTGAGTGTAATGGGGTCTGGGGGGCGACTTGATGATCTGGGCAGTCTAGTAACCTTAATGTTCCTTATGTAATTGTAGACTGGTTATTGTGAATAGTGCTGCCATAAATTTAGGGGTGCAGATGTCTTTCTAGAACTGGGTTGCTGCATTCCTTATGTATGTATGTTTGTATGTATGTATGTGTGTATGTATGTATTCATCCATCCATGCATCCATTCATTCATTCTTTCATTCATTCATTCATTCATTATCTGTCTACCTATCTATCCATGGATGTTTCTGTCATTAATGCACAATTAGATGAGTTCCATTATGTTTACTAGACTCCCCCCATCACGCACGTGCCCCCAGATACCCCATTGCAGTCACTGTCCATGAGCATAGTAAGATACTGTAGAATCCCTACTTGTCTTTTCTGTGTTTTTCCGCCCTGTCTGTGACACCCCTCCCACATTATATATTCTTCTTCTAATGTGTCCTTACTTCGCCCCTCCCTAATCCCTCCATTCCCACCCATACACCTCAGTCTCTTTCCCTCTGTTAACTTTTAGTCCATTCTTGGGTTTTCTGAGACTGCTGCTGTTTCCTTCTTCAGTTTTTTGTTTGTTCTGATACTGTAATGATGAGTGATATCATTATACATATATATATATATATAGATATTTATATCTATATATATATATGTGTATGTATGTAGGTAAGTAACTCTAATGTTTGCTAAGATGATGCAGCTCCGCAAGGCTGGGCACTGCCCCCCCCCGTGGGTGGAGTTTGTAAGCGCAGCACTGTTGCCTGGAGATTCCACGATGTCACAGTGGTGCCTCTGTCCTAGAGACATAATGTGTATGCTGAGAGGAGCAGGTGTGATTCGGGTGAGGTGGACACTGACCAACTTGACAGCATCAGGCTAAATGGAATCCAGAGCCAAGGTACTGTGTGTTCCTTTTCATTTTGTTGTCACTACTTCAAAGTTACATGAACAACATTATGGTTCCTAAGACTACCCCCACTGTCAAGTCCCCAGCACGTAGCCCGTAAGAGTCGCTGTCCAACAGCCCAGGAATATGCTGTAGAAGTGCTGCTGATCATCGCTATGTTATACGGACCTACCTAAGCTTGCCGCCGGGCCACACCCTGTGTGCCACTCATAGTGCCCCATTTTCCCGCTCTCCCTTCCCTCCTAAGCCATCCTCCTCAGTCCCATTCCCTTTGGTAAGTGTGAGTCCATTCTTGGGTTCGGTGCGGCTGCTACTGTCCTTTTCTATCACTCCTTTTCTTTTTTCTGGTACTCCACAGGTGAGTGAAATCAGTTGACACTTGTCTTTCTCTGCGTGGCTTATTTCGCTGAGCATGATACCCTCTACCTCCCTCCATGTTGTTGCACATGGTAGGATTGGTTTCTGCATATGGCAGAATAATATTCCACTTTTCATCCTCAGATAGACACTTACCTTGTCTGTTGTTGTGGACAGTGCTGTGATAATTATACGGGTGCACAGGTCTTTTTTAAACTGGGCTGCTGTATTCTAGTGTTTATTTCTGTATGTCCGGATGTATGAATATATTTAGTTAGTTCATTACTCACTTGTATATCTGTTATTTATTTATTTATTTATCATTAGTCTTCATCTACGTGAGTCTCATGTAGTTTAGTAAACTGCCCCCCACAATGAGATGCCCCCACATACCTCATTGCAGTCACTGTCCATGAGCATATTAAGATGCTGTAGAATCCCTTGTTGTCTTCTCTGTGTCGTACGTCCCTCCCCGTGCCCCCCTTCTGCTTTATGCATGCCAAAGGTAATGTGCACATTCGCCCCCGCTCCGCCTGACATTTTCCTCCGTTCCCACCTGTCCACGTCCATCCCTTTCCGTTTGGTAACTGTGAGTCCACTCTTGTGGTGCCGTTTTTCTTCTTCGGATGTCTCTTGGTTCCCCTCCTGCACAGGCGAGTGATATCATTTGATCCTTGTGTTTCTCCACCTGCCTGCCTTATTACACTGAGTATGATGCCCTCTCACACCATCCGTGTTTCTGCAAATGGTGTGATTTGTTTTCCTATGACTGAATAATATTCCATTGTTCATCTACTGATGGACACTGAGCTTGGCTATTGAGAACAGTGCTGTGGTAATCATAGGGATGCACGTGTCGCTTTTAAACTGGGGGCGGCAATGTCTCATTCATTCATTCATCTGTTTATTCATTTTTTTTTTTATCATGAATCTACAATTATGTGGATCACATCATGTTTATTACACTCCCCCCATCACCAACGTAGGAATGGTTAAGGGACTGAGAAGGCTGGTTGTGAAGGATGGTTGCAGGCTGGTAAGGGGGCATTGCGATTAGCTCACATAATGTGGGGGGGGAATTCTATAGGGAAGGCAGTATAGTTCAGAGAATTCAAGCAGTGATTCTTACTATGCTGGTGAACAGTGAGTGTAATGGGGTCTGGGGGGTGACTTGATGATCTGGGCAGTCTAGTAACCTTAATGTTCCTTATGTAATTGTAGACTGGTTATTGTGAATAGTGCTGCCATAAATTTAGGGGTGCAGATGTCTTTCTAGAACTGGGTTGCTGCATTCCTTATGTATGTATGTTTGTATGTATGTATGTGTGTATGTATGTATTCATCCATCCATGCATCCATTCATTTATTCTTTCATTCATTCATTCATTCATTATCTGTCTACCTATCTATCCATGGATGTTTCTGTCATTAATGCACAATTAGATGAGTTCCATTATGTTTACTAGACTCCCCCCATCACGCACGTGCCCCCAGATACCCCATTGCAGTCACTGTCCATGAGCATTGTAAGATACTGTAGAATCCCTACTTGTCTTTTCTGTGTTTTTCCGCCCTGTCTGTGACACCCCTCCCACATTATATATTCTTCTTCTAATGTGTCCTTACTTCGCCCCTCCCTAATCCCTCCATTCCCACCCATACACCTCAGTCTCTTTCCCTCTGTTAACTTTTAGTCCATTCTTGGGTTTTCTGAGACTGCTGCTGTTTCCTTCTTCAGTTTTTTGTTTGTTCTGATACTGTAATGATGAGTGATATCATTATACATATATATATATAGATAGATATTTATATCTATCTATATATATGTGTATGTATGTAGGTAAGTAACTCTAATGTTTGCTAAGATGATGCAGCTCCGCAAGGCTGGGCACTGCCCCCCCCCCGTGGGTGGAGTTTGTAAGCGCAGCACTGTTGCCTGGAGATTCCACGATGTCACAGTGGTGCCTCTGTCCTAGAGACATAATGTGTATGCTGAGAGGAGCAGGTGTGATTCGGGTGAGGTGGACACTGACCAACTTGACAGCATCAGGCTAAATGGAATCCAGAGCCAAGGTACTGTGTGTTCCTTTTCATTTTGTTGTCACTACTTCAAAGTTACATGAACAACATTATGGTTCCTAAGACTACCCCCACTGTCAAGTCCCCAGCACGTAGCCCGTAAGAGTCGCTGTCCAACAGCCCAGGAATATGCTGTAGAAGTGCTGCTGATCATCGCTATGTTATACGGACCTACCTAAGCTTGCCGCCGGGCCACACCCTGTGTGCCACTCATAATGCCCCATTTTCCCTCTCTCCCTTCCCTCCTAAGCCATCCTCCTCAGTCCCATTCCCTTTGGTAAGTGTGAGTCCATTCTTGGGTTCGGTGCGGCTGCTACTGTCCTTTTCTATCACTCCTTTTCTTTTTTCTGGTACTCCACAGGTGAGTGAAATCAGTTGACACTTGTCTTTCTCTGCGTGGCTTATTTCGCTGAGCATGATACCCTCTACCTCCCTCCATGTTGTTGCACATGGTAGGATTGGTTTCTGCATATGGCAGAATAATATTCCACTTTTCATCCTCTGATAGACACTTACCTTGTCTGTTGTTGTGGACAGTGCTGTGATAATTATACGTGTGCACAGGTCTTTTTTAAACTGGGCTGCTGTATTCTAGTGTTTATTTCTGTATGTCCGGATGTATGAATATATTTAGTTAGTTCATTACTCACTTGTATATCTGTTATTTATTTATTTATTTATCATTAGTCTCCATCTACGTGAGTCTCATGTAGTTTAGTAAACTGCCCCCCACAATGAGATGCCCCCACATACCTCATTGCAGTCACTGTCCATGAGCATATTAAGATGCTGTAGAATCCCTTGTTGTCTTCTCTGTGTCGTACGTCCCTCCCCGTGCCCCCCTTCTGCTTTATGCATGCCAAAGGTAATGTGCACATTCGCCCCCGCTCCGCCTGACATTTTCCTCCGTTCCCACCTGTCCACGTCCATCCCTTTCCGTTTGGTAACTGTGAGTCCACTCTTGTGGTGCCGTTTTTCTTCTTCGGATGTCTCTTGGTTCCCCTCCTGCACAGGCGAGTGATATCATTTGATCCTTGTGTTTCTCCACCTGCCTGCCTTATTACACTGAGTATGATGCCCTCTCACACCATCCGTGTTTCTGCAAATGGTGTGATTTGTTTTCCTATGACTGAATAATATTCCATTGTTCATCTACTGATGGACACTGAGCTTGGCTATTGAGAACAGTGCTGTGGTAATCATAGGGATGCACGTGTCGCTTTTAAACTGGGGGCGGCAATGTCTCATTCATTCATTCATCTGTTTATTCATTTATTTTTTGATCATGAATCTACAATTATGTGGATCACATCATGTTTATTACACTCCCCTCATCACCAACGTAGGAATGGTTAAGGGACTGAGAAGGCTGGTTGTGAAGGATGGTTGCAGGCTGGTAAGGGGGCATTGCGATTAGCTCACATAATGTGGGGGGGGAATTCTATAGGGAAGGCAGTATAGTTCAGAGAATTCAAGCAGTGATTCTTACTATGCTGGTGAACAGTGAGTGTAATGGGGTCTGGGGGGCGACTTGATGATCTGGGCAGTCTAGTAACCTTAATGTTCCTTATGTAATTGTAGACTGGTTATTGTGAATAGTGCTGCCATAAATTTAGGGGTGCAGATGTCTTTCTAGAACTGGGTTGCTGCATTCCTTATGTATGTATGTTTGTATGTATGTATGTGTGTATGTATGTATTCATCCATCCATGCATCCATTCATTCATTCATTCATTCATTCATTCATTTATTATCTGTCTACCTATCTATCCATGGATGTTTCTGTCATTAATGCACAATTAGATGAGTTCCATTGTGTTTACTAGACTCCCCCCATCACGCACGTGCCCCCAGATACCCCATTGCAGTCACTGTCCATGAGCATTGTAAGATACTGTAGAATCCCTACTTGTCTTTTCTGTGTTTTTCCGCCCTGTCTGTGACACCCCTCCCACATTATATATTCTTCTTCTAATGTGTCCTTACTTCGCCCCTCCCTAATCCCTCCATTCCCACCCATACACCTCAGTCTCTTTCCCTCTGTTAACTTTTAGTCCATTCTTGGGTTTTCTGAGACTGCTGCTGTTTCCTTCTTCAGTTTTTTGTTTGTTCTGATACTGTAATGATGAGTGATATCATTATACATATATATATATAGATAGATATTTATATCTATATATATATATGTGTATGTATGTAGGTAAGTAACTCTAATGTTTGCTAAGATGATGCAGCTCCGCAAGGCTGGGCACTGCCCCCCCCCGTGGGTGGAGTTTGTAAGCGCAGCACTGTTGCCTGGAGATTCCACGATGTCACAGTGGTGCCTCTGTCCTAGAGACATAATGTGTATGCTGAGAGGAGCAGGTGTGATTCGGGTGAGGTGGACACTGACCAACTTGACAGCATCAGGCTAAATGGAATCCAGAGCCAAGGTACTGTGTGTTCCTTTTCATTTTGTTGTCACTACTTCAAAGTTACATGAACAACATTATGGTTCCTAAGACTACCCCCACTGTCAAGTCCCCAGCACGTAGCCCGTAAGAGTCGCTGTCCAACAGCCCAGGAATATGCTGTAGAAGTGCTGCTGATCATCGCTATGTTATACGGACCTACCTAAGCTTGCCGCCGGGCCACACCCTGTGTGCCACTCATAATGCCCCATTTTCCCTCTCTCCCTTCCCTCCTAAGCCATCCTCCTCAGTCCCATTCCCTTTGGTAAGTGTGAGTCCATTCTTGGGTTCGGTGCGGCTGCTACTGTCCTTTTCTATCACTCCTTTTCTTTTTTCTGGTACTCCACAGGTGAGTGAAATCAGTTGACACTTGTCTTTCTCTGCGTGGCTTATTTCGCTGAGCATGATACCCTCTACCTCCCTCCATGTTGTTGCACATGGTAGGATTGGTTTCTGCATATGGCAGAATAATATTCCACTTTTCATCCTCTGATAGACACTTACCTTGTCTGTTGTTGTGGACAGTGCTGTGATAATTATACGGGTGCACAGGTCTTTTTTAAACTGGGCTGCTGTATTCTAGTGTTTATTTCTGTATGTCCGGATGTATGAATATATTTAGTTAGTTCATTACTCACTTGTATATCTGTTATTTATTTATTTATTTATCATTAGTCTCCATCTACGTGAGTCTCATGTAGTTTAGTAAACTGCCCCCCACAATGAGATGCCCCCACATACCTCATTGCAGTCACTGTCCATGAGCATATTAAGATGCTGTAGAATCCCTTGTTGTCTTCTCTGTGTCGTACGTCCCTCCCCGTGCCCCCCTTCTGCTTTATGCATGCCAAAGGTAATGTGCACATTCGCCCCCGCTCCGCCTGACATTTTCCTCCGTTCCCACCTGTCCACGTCCATCCCTTTCCGTTTGGTAACTGTGAGTCCACTCTTGTGGTGCCGTTTTTCTTCTTCGGATGTCTCTTGGTTCCCCTCCTGCACAGGCGAGTGATATCATTTGATCCTTGTGTTTCTCCACCTGCCTGCCTTATTACACTGAGTATGATGCCCTCTCACACCATCCGTGTTTCTGCAAATGGTGTGATTTGTTTTCCTATGACTGAATAATATTCCATTGTTCATCTACTGATGGACACTGAGCTTGGCTATTGAGAACAGTGCTGTGGTAATCATAGGGATGCACGTGTCGCTTTTAAACTGGGGGCGGCAATGTCTCATTCATTCATTCATCTGTTTATTCATTTATTTTTTGATCATGAATCTACAATTATGTGGATCACATCATGTTTATTACACTCCCCTCATCACCAACGTAGGAATGGTTAAGGGACTGAGAAGGCTGGTTGTGAAGGATGGTTGCAGGCTGGTAAGGGGGCATTGCGATTAGCTCACATAATGTGGGGGGGGAATTCTATAGGGAAGGCAGTATAGTTCAGAGAATTCAAGCAGTGATTCTTACTATGCTGGTGAACAGTGAGTGTAATGGGGTCTGGGGGGCGACTTGATGATCTGGGCAGTCTAGTAACCTTAATGTTCCTTATGTAATTGTAGACTGGTTATTGTGAATAGTGCTGCCATAAATTTAGGGGTGCAGATGTCTTTCTAGAACTGGGTTGCTGCATTCCTTATGTATGTATGTTTGTATGTATGTATGTGTGTATGTATGTATTCATCCATCCATGCATCCATTCATTCATTCATTCATTCATTCATTCATTTATTATCTGTCTACCTATCTATCCATGGATGTTTCTGTCATTAATGCACAATTAGATGAGTTCCATTGTGTTTACTAGACTCCCCCCATCACGCACGTGCCCCCAGATACCCCATTGCAGTCACTGTCCATGAGCATTGTAAGATACTGTAGAATCCCTACTTGTCTTTTCTGTGTTTTTCCGCCCTTTCTGTGACACCCCTCCCACATTATATATTCTTCTTCTAATGTGTCCTTACTTCGCCCCTCCCTAATCCCTCCATTCCCACCCATACACCTCAGTCTCTTTCCCTCTGTTAACTTTTAGTCCATTCTTGGGTTTTCTGAGACTGCTGCTGTTTCCTTCTTCAGTTTTTTGTTTGTTCTGATACTGTAATGATGAGTGATATCATTATACATATATATATATAGATAGATATTTATATCTATATATATATATGTGTATGTATGTAGGTAAGTAACTCTAATGTTTGCTAAGATGATGCAGCTCCGCAAGGCTGGGCACTGCCCCCCCCCGTGGGTGGAGTTTGTAAGCGCAGCACTGTTGCCTGGAGATTCCACGATGTCACAGTGGTGCCTCTGTCCTAGAGACATAATGTGTATGCTGAGAGGAGCAGGTGTGATTCGGGTGAGGTGGACACTGACCAACTTGACAGCATCAGGCTAAATGGAATCCAGAGCCAAGGTACTGTGTGTTCCTTTTCATTTTGTTGTCACTACTTCAAAGTTACATGAACAACATTATGGTTCCTAAGACTACCCCCACTGTCAAGTCCCCAGCACGTAGCCCGTAAGAGTCGCTGTCCAACAGCCCAGGAATATGCTGTAGAAGTGCTGCTGATCATCGCTATGTTATACGGACCTACCTAAGCTTGCCGCCGGGCCACACCCTGTGTGCCACTCATAATGCCCCATTTTCCCTCTCTCCCTTCCCTCCTAAGCCATCCTCCTCAGTCCCATTCCCTTTGGTAAGTGTGAGTCCATTCTTGGGTTCGGTGCGGCTGCTACTGTCCTTTTCTATCACTCCTTTTCTTTTTTCTGGTACTCCACAGGTGAGTGAAATCAGTTGACACTTGTCTTTCTCTGCGTGGCTTATTTCGCTGAGCATGATACCCTCTACCTCCCTCCATGTTGTTGCACATGGTAGGATTGGTTTCTGCATATGGCAGAATAATATTCCACTTTTCATCCTCTGATAGACACTTACCTTGTCTGTTGTTGTGGACAGTGCTGTGATAATTATACGTGTGCACAGGTCTTTTTTAAACTGGGCTGCTGTATTCTAGTGTTTATTTCTGTATGTCCGGATGTATGAATATATTTAGTTAGTTCATTACTCACTTGTATATCTGTTATTTATTTATTTATTTATCATTAGTCTCCATCTACGTGAGTCTCATGTAGTTTAGTAAACTGCCCCCCACAATGAGATGCCCCCACATACCTCATTGCAGTCACTGTCCATGAGCATATTAAGATGCTGTAGAATCCCTTGTTGTCTTCTCTGTGTCGTACGTCCCTCCCCGTGCCCCCCTTCTGCTTTATGCATGCCAAAGGTAATGTGCACATTCGCCCCCGCTCCGCCTGACATTTTCCTCCGTTCCCACCTGTCCACGTCCATCCCTTTCCGTTTGGTAACTGTGAGTCCACTCTTGTGGTGCCGTTTTTCTTCTTCGGATGTCTCTTGGTTCCCCTCCTGCACAGGCGAGTGATATCATTTGATCCTTGTGTTTCTCCACCTGCCTGCCTTATTACACTGAGTATGATGCCCTCTCACACCATCCGTGTTTCTGCAAATGGTGTGATTTGTTTTCCTATGACTGAATAATATTCCATTGTTCATCTACTGATGGACACTGAGCTTGGCTATTGAGAACAGTGCTGTGGTAATCATAGGGATGCACGTGTCGCTTTTAAACTGGGGGCGGCAATGTCTCATTCATTCATTCATCTGTTTATTCATTTATTTTTTGATCATGAATCTACAATTATGTGGATCACATCATGTTTATTACACTCCCCTCATCACCAACGTAGGAATGGTTAAGGGACTGAGAAGGCTGGTTGTGAAGGATGGTTGCAGGCTGGTAAGGGGGCATTGCGATTAGCTCACATAATGTGGGGGGGGAATTCTATAGGGAAGGCAGTATAGTTCAGAGAATTCAAGCAGTGATTCTTACTATGCTGGTGAACAGTGAGTGTAATGGGGTCTGGGGGGCGACTTGATGATCTGGGCAGTCTAGTAACCTTAATGTTCCTTATGTAATTGTAGACTGGTTATTGTGAATAGTGCTGCCATAAATTTAGGGGTGCAGATGTCTTTCTAGAACTGGGTTGCTGCATTCCTTATGTATGTATGTTTGTATGTATGTATGTGTGTATGTATGTATTCATCCATCCATGCATCCATTCATTCATTCATTCATTCATTCATTCATTTATTATCTGTCTACCTATCTATCCATGGATGTTTCTGTCATTAATGCACAATTAGATGAGTTCCATTGTGTTTACTAGACTCCCCCCATCACGCACGTGCCCCCAGATACCCCATTGCAGTCACTGTCCATGAGCATTGTAAGATACTGTAGAATCCCTACTTGTCTTTTCTGTGTTTTTCCGCCCTTTCTGTGACACCCCTCCCACATTATATATTCTTCTTCTAATGTGTCCTTACTTCGCCCCTCCCTAATCCCTCCATTCCCACCCATACACCTCAGTCTCTTTCCCTCTGTTAACTTTTAGTCCATTCTTGGGTTTTCTGAGACTGCTGCTGTTTCCTTCTTCAGTTTTTTGTTTGTTCTGATACTGTAATGATGAGTGATATCATTATACATATATATATATAGATAGATATTTATATCTATATATATATATGTGTATGTATGTAGGTAAGTAACTCTAATGTTTGCTAAGATGATGCAGCTCCGCAAGGCTGGGCACTGCCCCCCCCCGTGGGTGGAGTTTGTAAGCGCAGCACTGTTGCCTGGAGATTCCACGATGTCACAGTGGTGCCTCTGTCCTAGAGACATAATGTGTATGCTGAGAGGAGCAGGTGTGATTCGGGTGAGGTGGACACTGACCAACTTGACAGCATCAGGCTAAATGGAATCCAGAGCCAAGGTACTGTGTGTTCCTTTTCATTTTGTTGTCACTACTTCAAAGTTACATGAACAACATTATGGTTCCTAAGACTACCCCCACTGTCAAGTCCCCAGCACGTAGCCCGTAAGAGTCGCTGTCCAACAGCCCAGGAATATGCTGTAGAAGTGCTGCTGATCATCGCTATGTTATACGGACCTACCTAAGCTTGCCGCCGGGCCACACCCTGTGTGCCACTCATAATGCCCCATTTTCCCTCTCTCCCTTCCCTCCTAAGCCATCCTCCTCAGTCCCATTCCCTTTGGTAAGTGTGAGTCCATTCTTGGGTTCGGTGCGGCTGCTACTGTCCTTTTCTATCACTCCTTTTCTTTTTTCTGGTACTCCACAGGTGAGTGAAATCAGTTGACACTTGTCTTTCTCTGCGTGGCTTATTTCGCTGAGCATGATACCCTCTACCTCCCTCCATGTTGTTGCACATGGTAGGATTGGTTTCTGCATATGGCAGAATAATATTCCACTTTTCATCCTCTGATAGACACTTACCTTGTCTGTTGTTGTGGACAGTGCTGTGATAATTATACGGGTGCACAGGTCTTTTTTAAACAGGGCTGCTGTATTCTAGTGTTTATTTCTGTATGTCCGGATGTATGAATATATTTAGTTAGTTCATTACTCACTTGTATATCTGTTATTTATTTATTTATTTATCATTAGTCTCCATCTACGTGAGTCTCATGTAGTTTAGTAAACTGCCCCCCACAATGAGATGCCCCCACATACCTCATTGCAGTCACTGTCCATGAGCATATTAAGATGCTGTAGAATCCCTTGTTGTCTTCTCTGTGTCGTACGTCCCTCCCCGTGCCCCCCTTCTGCTTTATGCATGCCAAAGGTAATGTGCACATTCGCCCCCGCTCCGCCTGACATTTTCCTCCGTTCCCACCTGTCCACGTCCATCCCTTTCCGTTTGGTAACTGTGAGTCCACTCTTGTGGTGCCGTTTTTCTTCTTCGGATGTCTCTTGGTTCCCCTCCTGCACAGGCGAGTGATATCATTTGATCCTTGTGTTTCTCCACCTGCCTGCCTTATTACACTGAGTATGATGCCCTCTCACACCATCCGTGTTTCTGCAAATGGTGTGATTTGTTTTCCTATGACTGAATAATATTCCATTGTTCATCTACTGATGGACACTGAGCTTGGCTATTGAGAACAGTGCTGTGGTAATCATAGGGATGCACGTGTCGCTTTTAAACTGGGGGCGGCAATGTCTCATTCATTCATTCATCTGTTTATTCATTTATTTTTTGATCATGAATCTACAATTATGTGGATCACATCATGTTTATTACACTCCCCTCATCACCAACGTAGGAATGGTTAAGGGACTGAGAAGGCTGGTTGTGAAGGATGGTTGCAGGCTGGTAAGGGGGCATTGCGATTAGCTCACATAATGTGGGGGGGGAATTCTATAGGGAAGGCAGTATAGTTCAGAGAATTCAAGCAGTGATTCTTACTATGCTGGTGAACAGTGAGTGTAATGGGGTCTGGGGGGCGACTTGATGATCTGGGCAGTCTAGTAACCTTAATGTTCCTTATGTAATTGTAGACTGGTTATTGTGAATAGTGCTGCCATAAATTTAGGGGTGCAGATGTCTTTCTAGAACTGGGTTGCTGCATTCCTTATGTATGTATGTTTGTATGTATGTATGTGTGTATGTATGTATTCATCCATCCATGCATCCATTCATTCATTCATTCATTCATTCATTCATTTATTATCTGTCTACCTATCTATCCATGGATGTTTCTGTCATTAATGCACAATTAGATGAGTTCCATTGTGTTTACTAGACTCCCCCCATCACGCACGTGCCCCCAGATACCCCATTGCAGTCACTGTCCATGAGCATTGTAAGATACTGTAGAATCCCTACTTGTCTTTTCTGTGTTTTTCCGCCCTTTCTGTGACACCCCTCCCACATTATATATTCTTCTTCTAATGTGTCCTTACTTCGCCCCTCCCTAATCCCTCCATTCCCACCCATACACCTCAGTCTCTTTCCCTCTGTTAACTTTTAGTCCATTCTTGGGTTTTCTGAGACTGCTGCTGTTTCCTTCTTCAGTTTTTTGTTTGTTCTGATACTGTAATGATGAGTGATATCATTATACATATATATATATAGATAGATATTTATATCTATATATATATATGTGTATGTATGTAGGTAAGTAACTCTAATGTTTGCTAAGATGATGCAGCTCCGCAAGGCTGGGCACTGCCCCCCCCCGTGGGTGGAGTTTGTAAGCGCAGCACTGTTGCCTGGAGATTCCACGATGTCACAGTGGTGCCTCTGTCCTAGAGACATAATGTGTATGCTGAGAGGAGCAGGTGTGATTCGGGTGAGGTGGACACTGACCAACTTGACAGCATCAGGCTAAATGGAATCCAGAGCCAAGGTACTGTGTGTTCCTTTTCATTTTGTTGTCACTACTTCAAAGTTACATGAACAACATTATGGTTCCTAAGACTACCCCCACTGTCAAGTCCCCAGCACGTAGCCCGTAAGAGTCGCTGTCCAACAGCCCAGGAATATGCTGTAGAAGTGCTGCTGATCATCGCTATGTTATACGGACCTACCTAAGCTTGCCGCCGGGCCACACCCTGTGTGCCACTCATAATGCCCCATTTTCCCTCTCTCCCTTCCCTCCTAAGCCATCCTCCTCAGTCCCATTCCCTTTGGTAAGTGTGAGTCCATTCTTGGGTTCGGTGCGGCTGCTACTGTCCTTTTCTATCACTCCTTTTCTTTTTTCTGGTACTCCACAGGTGAGTGAAATCAGTTGACACTTGTCTTTCTCTGCGTGGCTTATTTCGCTGAGCATGATACCCTCTACCTCCCTCCATGTTGTTGCACATGGTAGGATTGGTTTCTGCATATGGCAGAATAATATTCCACTTTTCATCCTCTGATAGACACTTACCTTGTCTGTTGTTGTGGACAGTGCTGTGATAATTATACGGGTGCACAGGTCTTTTTTAAACAGGGCTGCTGTATTCTAGTGTTTATTTCTGTATGTCCGGATGTATGAATATATTTAGTTAGTTCATTACTCACTTGTATATCTGTTATTTATTTATTTATTTATCATTAGTCTTCATCTACGTGAGTCTCATGTAGTTTAGTAAACTGCCCCCCACAATGAGATGCCCCCACATACCTCATTGCAGTCACTGTCCATGAGCATATTAAGATGCTGTAGAATCCCTTGTTGTCTTCTCTGTGTCGTACGTCCCTCCCCGTGCCCCCCTTCTGCTTTATGCATGCCAAAGGTAATGTGCACATTCGCCCCCGCTCCGCCTGATATTTTCCTCCGTTCCCACCTGTCCACGTCCATCCCTTTCCGTTTGGTAACTGTGAGTCCACTCTTGTGGTGCCGTTTTTCTTCTTCGGATGTCTCTTGGTTCCCCTCCTGCACAGGCGAGTGATATCATTTGATCCTTGTGTTTCTCCACCTGCCTGCCTTATTACACTGAGTATGATGCCCTCTCACACCATCCGTGTTTCTGCAAATGGTGTGATTTGTTTTCCTATGACTGAATAATATTCCATTGTTCATCTACTGATGGACACTGAGCTTGGCTATTGAGAACAGTGCTGTGGTAATCATAGGGATGCACGTGTCGCTTTTAAACTGGGGGCGGCAATGTCTCATTCATTCATTCATCTGTTTATTCATTTATTTTTTGATCATGAATCTACAATTATGTGGATCACATCATGTTTATTACACTCCCCTCATCACCAACGTAGGAATGGTTAAGGGACTGAGAAGGCTGGTTGTGAAGGATGGTTGCAGGCTGGTAAGGGGGCATTGCGATTAGCTCACATAATGTGGGTGAGGAATTCTATAGGGAAGGCAGTATAGTTCAGAGAATTCAAGCAGTGATTCTTACTATGCTGGTGAACAGTGAGTGTAATGGGGTCTGGGGGGCGACTTGATGATCTGGGCAGTCTAGTAACCTTAATGTTCCTTATGTAATTGTAGACTGGTTATTGTGAATAGTGCTGCCATAAATTTAGGGGTGCAGATGTCTTTCTAGAACTGGGTTGCTGCATTCCTTATGTATGTATGTTTGTATGTATGTATGTGTGTATGTATGTATTCATCCATCCATGCATCCATTCATTCATTCTTTCATTCATTCATTCATTCATTATCTGTCTACCTATCTATCCATGGATGTTTCTGTCATTAATGCACAATTAGATGAGTTCCATTATGTTTACTAGACTCCCCCCATCACGCACGTGCCCCCAGATACCCCATTGCAGTCACTGTCCATGAGCATTGTAAGATACTGTAGAATCCCTACTTGTCTTTTCTGTGTTTTTCCGCCCTGTCTGTGACACCCCTCCCACATTATATATTCTTCTTCTAATGTGTCCTTACTTCGCCCCTCCCTAATCCCTCCATTCCCACCCATACACCTCAGTCTCTTTCCCTCTGTTAACTTTTAGTCCATTCTTGGGTTTTCTGAGACTGCTGCTGTTTCCTTCTTCAGTTTTTTGTTTGTTCTGATACTGTAATGATGAGTGATATCATTATACATATATATAGATAGATAGATATTTATATCTATATATATATATATATGTGTATGTATGTAGGTAAGTAACTCTAATGTTTGCTAAGATGATGCAGCTCCGCAAGGCTGGGCACTGCCCCCCCCCGTGGGTGGAGTTTGTAAGCGCAGCACTGTTGCCTGGAGATTCCACGATGTCACAGTGGTGCCTCTGTCCTAGAGACATAATGTGTATGCTGAGAGGAGCAGGTGTGATTCGGGTGAGGTGGACACTGACCAACTTGACAGCATCAGGCTAAATGGAATCCAGAGCCAAGGTACTGTGTGTTCCTTTTCATTTTGTTGTCACTACTTCAAAGTTACATGAACAGCATTATGGTTCCTAAGACTACCCCCACTGTCAAGTCCCCAGCACGTAGCCCGTAAGAGTCGCTGTCCAACAGCCCAGGAATATGCTGTAGAAGTGCTGCTGATCATCGCTATGTTATACGGACCTACCTAAGCTTGCCGCCGGGCCACACCCTGTGTGCCACTCATAATGCCCCATTTTCCCTCTCTCCCTTCCCTCCTAAGCCATCCTCCTCAGTCCCATTCCCTTTGGTAAGTGTGAGTCCATTCTTGGGTTCGGTGCGGCTGCTACTGTCCTTTTCTATCACTCCTTTTCTTTTTTCTGGTACTCCACAGGTGAGTGAAATCAGTTGACACTTGTCTTTCTCTGCGTGGCTTATTTCGCTGAGCATGATACCCTCTACCTCCCTCCATGTTGTTGCACATGGTAGGATTGGTTTCTGCATATGGCAGAATAATATTCCACTTTTCATCCTCTGATAGACACTTACCTTGTCTGTTGTTGTGGACAGTGCTGTGATAATTATACGGGTGCACAGGTCTTTTTTAAACTGGGCTGCTGTATTCTAGTGTTTATTTCTGTATGTCCGGATGTATGAATATATTTAGTTAGTTCATTACTCACTTGTATATCTGTTATTTATTTATTTATTTATCATTAGTCTTCATCTACGTGAGTCTCATGTAGTTTAGTAAACTGCCCCCCACAATGAGATGCCCCCACATACCTCATTGCAGTCACTGTCCATGAGCATATTAAGATGCTGTAGAATCCCTTGTTGTCTTCTCTGTGTCGTACGTCCCTCCCCGTGCCCCCCTTCTGCTTTATGCATGCCAAAGGTAATGTGCACATTCGCCCCCGCTCCGCCTGACATTTTCCTCCGTTCCCACCTGTCCACGTCCATCCCTTTCCGTTTGGTAACTGTGAGTCCACTCTTGTGGTGCCGTTTTTCTTCTTCGGATGTCTCTTGGTTCCCCTCCTGCACAGGCGAGTGATATCATTTGATCCTTGTGTTTCTCCACCTGCCTGCCTTATTACACTGAGTATGATGCCCTCTCACACCATCCGTGTTTCTGCAAATGGTGTGATTTGTTTTCCTATGACTGAATAATATTCCATTGTTCATCTACTGATGGACACTGAGCTTGGCTATTGAGAACAGTGCTGTGGTAATCATAGGGATGCACGTGTCGCTTTTAAACTGGGGGCGGCAATGTCTCATTCATTCATTCATCTGTTTATTCATTTATTTTTTGATCATGAATCTACAATTATGTGGATCACATCATGTTTATTACACTCCCCCCATCACCAACGTAGGAATGGTTAAGGGACTGAGAAGGCTGGTTGTGAAGGATGGTTGCAGGCTGGTAAGGGGGCATTGCGATTAGCTCACATAATGTGGGGGAGGAATTCTATAGGGAAGGCAGTATAGTTCAGAGAATTCAAGCAGTGATTCTTACTATGCTGGTGAACAGTGAGTGTAATGGGGTCTGGGGGGCGACTTGATGATCTGGGCAGTCTAGTAACCTTAATGTTCCTTATGTAATTGTAGACTGGTTATTGTGAATAGTGCTGCCATAAATTTAGGGGTGCAGATGTCTTTCTAGAACTGGGTTGCTGAATTCCTTATGTATGTATGTTTGTATGTATGTATGTGTGTATGTATGTATTCATCCATCCATGCATCCATTCATTCATTCTTTCATTCATTCATTCATTCATTATCTGTCTACCTATCTATCCATGGATGTTTCTGTCATTAATGCACAATTAGATGAGTTCCATTATGTTTACTAGACTCCCCCCATCACGCACGTGCCCCCAGATACCCCATTGCAGTCACTGTCCATGAGCATTGTAAGATACTGTAGAATCCCTACTTGTCTTTTCTGTGTTTTTCCGCCCTGTCTGTGACACCCCTCCCACATTATATATTCTTCTTCTAATGTGTCCTTACTTCGCCCCTCCCTAATCCCTCCATTCCCACCCATACACCTCAGTCTCTTTCCCTCTGTTAACTTTTAGTCCATTCTTGGGTTTTCTGAGACTGCTGCTGTTTCCTTCTTCAGTTTTTTGTTTGTTCTGATACTGTAATGATGAGTGATATCATTATACATATATATATATATATAGATAGATATTTATATCTATATATATATATGGGTATGTATGTAGGCAAGTAACTCTAATGTTTGCTAAGATGATGCAGCTCCGGAAGGCTGGGCACTGCCCCCCCCCGTGGGTGGAGTTTGTAAGCGCAGCACTGTTGCCTGGAGATTCCACGATGTCACAGTGGTGCCTCTGTCCTAGAGACATAATGTGTATGCTGAGAGGAGCAGGTGTGATTCGGGTGAGGTGGACACTGACCAACTTGACAGCATCAGGCTAAATGGAATCCAGAGCCAAGGTACTGTGTGTTCCTTTTCATTTTGTTGTCACTACTTCAAAGTTACATGAACAACTTTATGGTTCCTAAGACTACCCCCACTGTCAAGTCCCCAGCACGTAGCCCGTAAGAGTCGCTGTCCAACAGCCCAGGAATATGCTGTAGAAGTGCTGCTGATCATCGCTATGTTATACGGACCTACCTAAGCTTGCCGCCGGGCCACACCCTGTGTGCCACTCATAATGCCCCATTTTCCCTCTCTCCCTTCCCTCCTAAGCCATCCTCCTCAGTCCCATTCCCTTTGGTAAGTGTGAGTCCATTCTTGGGTTCGGTGTGGCTGCTACTGTCCTTTTCTATCACTCCTTTTCTTTTTTCTGGTACTCCACAGGTGAGTGAAATCAGTTGACACTTGTCTTTCTCTGCGTGGCTTATTTCGCTGAGCATGATACCCTCTACCTCCCTCCATGTTGTTGCACATGGTAGGATTGGTTTCTGCATATGGCAGAATAATATTCCACTTTTCATCCTCTGATAGACACTTACCTTGTCTGTTGTTGTGGACAGTGCTGTGATAATTATACGGGTGCACAGGTCTTTTTTAAACTGGGCTGCTGTATTCTAGTGTTTATTTCTGTATGTCCGGATGTATGAATATATTTAGTTAGTTCATTACTCACTTGTATATCTGTTATTTATTTATTTATTTATCATTAGTCTTCATCTACGTGAGTCTCATGTAGTTTAGTAAACTGCCCCCCACAATGAGATGCCCCCACATACCTCATTGCAGTCACTGTCCATGAGCATATTAAGATGCTGTAGAATCCCTTGTTGTCTTCTCTGTGTCGTACGTCCCTCCCCGTGCCCCCCTTCTGCTTTATGCATGCCAAAGGTAATGTGCACATTCGCCCCCGCTCCGCCTGACATTTTCCTCCGTTCCCACCTGTCCACGTCCATCCCTTTCCGTTTGGTAACTGTGAGTCCACTCTTGTGGTGCCGTTTTTCTTCTTCGGATGTCTCTTGGTTCCCCTCCTGCACAGGCGAGTGATATCATTTGATCCTTGTGTTTCTCCACCTGCCTGCCTTATTACACTGAGTATGATGCCCTCTCACACCATCCGTGTTTCTGCAAATGGTGTGATTTGTTTTCCTATGACTGAATAATATTCCATTGTTCATCTACTGATGGACACTGAGCTTGGCTATTGAGAACAGTGCTGTGGTAATCATAGGGATGCACGTGTCGCTTTTAAACTGGGGGCGGCAATGTCTCATTCATTCATTCATCTGTTTATTCATTTATTTTTTGATCATGAATCTACAATTATGTGGATCACATCATGTTTATTACACTCCCCCCATCACCAACGTAGGAATGGTTAAGGGACTGAGAAGGCTGGTTGTGAAGGATGGTTGCAGGCTGGTAAGGGGGCATTGCGATTAGCTCACATAATGTGGGGGAGGAATTCTATAGGGAAGGCAGTATAGTTCAGAGAATTCAAGCAGTGATTCTTACTATGCTGGTGAACAGTGAGTGTAATGGGGTCTGGGGGGCGACTTGATGATCTGGGCAGTCTAGTAACCTTAATGTTCCTTATGTAATTGTAGACTGGTTATTGTGAATAGTGCTGCCATAAATTTAGGGGTGCAGATGTCTTTCTAGAACTGGGTTGCTGCATTCCTTATGTATGTATGTTTGTATGTATGTATGTGTGTATGTATGTATTCATCCATCCATGCATCCATTCATTCATTCTTTCATTCATTCATTCATTCATTATCTGTCTACCTATCTATCCATGGATGTTTCTGTCATTAATGCACAATTAGATGAGTTCCATTGTGTTTACTAGACTCCCCCCATCACGCACGTGCCCCCAGATACCCCATTGCAGTCACTGTCCATGAGCATTGTAAGATACTGTAGAATCCCTACTTGTCTTTTCTGTGTTTTTCCGCCCTGTCTGTGACACCCCTCCCACATTATATATTCTTCTTCTAATGTGTCCTTACTTCGCCCCTCCCTAATCCCTCCATTCCCACCCATACACCTCAGTCTCTTTCCCTCTGTTAACTTTTAGTCCATTCTTGGGTTTTCTGAGACTGCTGCTGTTTCCTTCTTCAGTTTTTTGTTTGTTCTGATACTGTAATGATGAGTGATATCATTATACATATATATATATAGATAGATATTTATATCTATATATATATATGTGTATGTATGTAGGTAAGTAACTCTAATGTTTGCTAAGATGATGCAGCTCCGCAAGGCTGGGCACTGCCCCCCCCCGTGGGTGGAGTTTGTAAGCGCAGCACTGTTGCCTGGAGATTCCACGATGTCACAGTGGTGCCTCTGTCCTAGAGACATAATGTGTATGCTGAGAGGAGCAGGTGTGATTCGGGTGAGGTGGACACTGACCAACTTGACAGCATCAGGCTAAATGGAATCCAGAGCCAAGGTACCGTGTGTTCCTTTTCATTTTGTTGTCACTACTTCAAAGTTACATGAACAACATTATGGTTCCTAAGACTACCCCCACTGTCAAGTCCCCAGCACGTAGCCCGTAAGAGTCGCTGTCCAACAGCCCAGGAATATGCTGTAGAAGTGCTGCTGATCATCGCTATGTTATACGGACCTACCTAAGCTTGCCGCCGGGCCACACCCTGTGTGCCACTCATAATGCCCCATTTTCCCTCTCTCCCTTCCCTCCTAAGCCATCCTCCTCAGTCCCATTCCCTTTGGTAAGTGTGAGTCCATTCTTGGGTTCGGTGCGGCTGCTACTGTCCTTTTCTATCACTCCTTTTCTTTTTTCTGGTACTCCACAGGTGAGTGAAATCAGTTGACACTTGTCTTTCTCTGCGTGGCTTATTTCGCTGAGCATGATACCCTCTACCTCCCTCCATGTTGTTGCACATGGTAGGATTGGTTTCTGCATATGGCAGAATAATATTCCACTTTTCATCCTCAGATAGACACTTACCTTGTCTGTTGTTGTGGACAGTGCTGTGATAATTATACGTGTGCACAGGTCTTTTTTAAACTGGGCTGCTGTATTCTAGTGTTTATTTCTGTATGTCCGGATGTATGAATATATTTAGTTAGTTCATTACTCACTTGTATATCTGTTATTTATTTATTTATTTATCATTAGTCTCCATCTACGTGAGTCTCATGTAGTTTAGTAAACTGCCCCCCACAATGAGATGCCCCCACATACCTCATTGCAGTCACTGTCCATGAGCATATTAAGATGCTGTAGAATCCCTTGTAGTCTTCTCTGTGTCGTACGTCCCTCCCCGTGCCCCCCTTCTGCTTTATGCATGCCAAAGGTAATGTGCACATTCGCCCCCGCTCCGCCTGACATTTTCCTCCGTTCCCACCTGTCCACGTCCATCCCTTTCCGTTTGGTAACTGTGAGTCCACTCTTGTGGTGCCGTTTTTCTTCTTCGGATGTCTCTTGGTTCCCCTCCTGCACAGGCGAGTGATATCATTTGATCCTTGTGTTTCTCCACCTGCCTGCCTTATTACACTGAGTATGATGCCCTCTCACACCATCCGTGTTTCTGCAAATGGTGTGATTTGTTTTCCTATGACTGAATAATATTCCATTGTTCATCTACTGATGGACACTGAGCTTGGCTATTGAGAACAGTGCTGTGGTAATCATAGGGATGCACGTGTCGCTTTTAAACTGGGGGCGGCAATGTCTCATTCATTCATTCATCTGTTTATTCATTTATTTTTTGATCATGAATCTACAATTATGTGGATCACATCATGTTTATTACACTCCCCTCATCACCAACGTAGGAATGGTTAAGGGACTGAGAAGGCTGGTTGTGAAGGATGGTTGCAGGCTGGTAAGGGGGCATTGCGATTAGCTCACATAATGTGGGGGGGGAATTCTATAGGGAAGGCAGTATAGTTCAGAGAATTCAAGCAGTGATTCTTACTATGCTGGTGAACAGTGAGTGTAATGGGGTCTGGGGGGCGACTTGATGATCTGGGCAGTCTAGTAACCTTAATGTTCCTTATGTAATTGTAGACTGGTTATTGTGAATAGTGCTGCCATAAATTTAGGGGTGCAGATGTCTTTCTAGAACTGGGTTGCTGCATTCCTTATGTATGTATGTTTGTATGTATGTATGTGTGTATGTATGTATTCATCCATCCATGCATCCATTCATTCATTCTTTCATTCATTCATTCATTCATTATCTGTCTACCTATCTATCCATGGATGTTTCTGTCATTAATGCACAATTAGATGAGTTCCATTATGTTTACTAGACTCCCCCCATCACGCACGTGCCCCCAGATACCCCATTGCAGTCACTGTCCATGAGCATTGTAAGATACTGTAGAATCCCTACTTGTCTTTTCTGTGTTTTTCCGCCCTGTCTGTCACACCCCTCTCACATTATATATTCTTCTTCTAATGTGTCCTTACTTCGCCCCTCCCTAATCCCTCCATTCCCACCCATACACCTCAGTCTCTTTCCCTCTGTTAACTTTTAGTCCATTCTTGGGTTTTCTGAGACTGCTGCTGTTTCCTTCTTCAGTTTTTTGTTTGTTCTGATACTGTAATGATGAGTGATATCATTATACATATATATATATAGATAGATATTTATATCTCTATATATATATGTGTATGTATGTAGGTAAGTAACTCTAATGTTTGCTAAGATGATGCAGCTCCGCAAGGCTGGACACTGCCCCCCCCCGTGGGTGGAGTTTGTAAGCGCAGCACTGTTGCCTGGAGATTCCACGATGTCACAGTGGTGCCTCTGTCCTAGAGACATAATGTGTATGCTGAGAGGAGCAGGTGTGATTCGGGTGAGGTGGACACTGACCAACTTGACAGCATCAGGCTAAATGGAATCCAGAGCCAAGGTACTGTGTGTTCCTTTTCATTTTGTTGTCACTACTTCAAAGTTACATGAACAACATTATGGTTCGTAAGACTACCCCCACTGTCAAGTCCCCAGCACGTAGCCCGTAAGAGTCGCTGTCCAACAGCCCAGGAATATGCTGTAGAAGTGCTGCTGATCATCGCTATGTTATACGGACCTACCTAAGCTTGCCGCCGGGCCACACCCTGTGTGCCACTCATAATGCCCCATTTTCCCTCTCTCCCTTCCCTCCTAAGCCATCCTCCTCAGTCCCATTCCCTTTGGTAAGTGTGAGTCCATTCTTGGGTTCGGTGCGGCTGCTACTGTCCTTTTCTATCACTCCTTTTCTTTTTTCTGGTACTCCACAGGTGAGTGAAATCAGTTGACACTTGTCTTTCTCTGCGTGGCTTATTTCGCTGAGCATGATACCCTCTACCTCCCTCCATGTTGTTGCACATGGTAGGATTGGTTTCTGCATATGGCAGAATAATATTCCACTTTTCATCCTCAGATAGACACTTACCTTGTCTGTTGTTGTGGACAGTGCTGTGATAATTATACGTGTGCACAGGTCTTTTTTAAACTGGGCTGCTGTATTCTAGTGTTTATTTCTGTATGTCCGGATGTATGAATATATTTAGTTAGTTCATTACTCACTTGTATATCTGTTATTTATTTATTTATTTATCATTAGTCTCCATCTACGTGAGTCTCATGTAGTTTAGTAAACTGCCCCCCACAATGAGATGCCCCCACATACCTCATTGCAGTCACTGTCCATGAGCATATTAAGATGCTGTAGAATCCCTTGTAGTCTTCTCTGTGTCGTACGTCCCTCCCCGTGCCCCCCTTCTGCTTTATGCATGCCAAAGGTAATGTGCACATTCGCCCCCGCTCCGCCTGACATTTTCCTCCGTTCCCACCTGTCCACGTCCATCCCTTTCCGTTTGGTAACTGTGAGTCCACTCTTGTGGTGCCGTTTTTCTTCTTCGGATGTCTCTTGGTTCCCCTCCTGCACAGGCGAGTGATATCATTTGATCCTTGTGTTTCTCCACCTGCCTGCCTTATTACACTGAGTATGATGCCCTCTCACACCATCCGTGTTTCTGCAAATGGTGTGATTTGTTTTCCTATGACTGAATAATATTCCATTGTTCATCTACTGATGGACACTGAGCTTGGCTATTGAGAACAGTGCTGTGGTAATCATAGGGATGCACGTGTCGCTTTTAAACTGGGGGCGGCAATGTCTCATTCATTCATTCATCTGTTTATTCATTTATTTTTTGATCATGAATCTACAATTATGTGGATCACATCATGTTTATTACACTCCCCTCATCACCAACGTAGGAATGGTTAAGGGACTGAGAAGGCTGGTTGTGAAGGATGGTTGCAGGCTGGTAAGGGGGCATTGCGATTAGCTCACATAATGTGGGGGGGGAATTCTATAGGGAAGGCAGTATAGTTCAGAGAATTCAAGCAGTGATTCTTACTATGCTGGTGAACAGTGAGTGTAATGGAGTCTGGGGGGCGACTTGATGATCTGGGCAGTCTAGTAACCTTAATGTTCCTTATGTAATTGTAGACTGGTTATTGTGAATAGTGCTGCCATAAATTTAGGGGTGCAGATGTCTTTCTAGAACTGGGTTGCTGCATTCCTTATGTATGTATGTTTGTATGTATGTATGTGTGTATGTATGTATTCATCCATCCATGCATCCATTCATTCATTCTTTCATTCATTCATTCATTCATTATCTGTCTACCTATCTATCCATGGATGTTTCTGTCATTAATGCACAATTAGATGAGTTCCATTATGTTTACTAGACTCCCCCCATCACGCACGTGCCCCCAGATACCCCATTGCAGTCACTGTCCATGAGCATTGTAAGATACTGTAGAATCCCTACTTGTCTTTTCTGTGTTTTTCCGCCCTGTCTGTGACACCCCTCCCACATTATATATTCTTCTTCTAATGTGTCCTTACTTCGCCCCTCCCTAATCCCTCCATTCCCACCCATACACCTCAGTCTCTTTCCCTCTGTTAACTTTTAGTCCATTCTTGGGTTTTCTGAGACTGCTGCTGTTTCCTTCTTCAGTTTTTTGTTTGTTCTGATACTGTAATGATGAGTGATATCATTATACATATATATATATAGATAGATATTTATATCTCTATATATATATGTGTATGTATGTAGGTAAGTAACTCTAATGTTTGCTAAGATGATGCAGCTCCGCAAGGCTGGACACTGCCCCCCCCCGTGGGTGGAGTTTGTAAGCGCAGCACTGTTGCCTGGAGATTCCACGATGTCACAGTGGTGCCTCTGTCCTAGAGACATAATGTGTATGCTGAGAGGAGCAGGTGTGATTCGGGTGAGGTGGACACTGACCAACTTGACAGCATCAGGCTAAATGGAATCCAGAGCCAAGGTACTGTGTGTTCCTTTTCATTTTGTTGTCACTACTTCAAAGTTACATGAACAACATTATGGTTCCTAAGACTACCCCCACTGTCAAGTCCCCAGCACGTAGCCCGTAAGAGTCGCTGTCCAACAGCCCAGGAATA
This sequence comes from Manis pentadactyla, assembly GCF_030020395.1. Classification (NCBI taxonomy): domain Eukaryota; kingdom Metazoa; phylum Chordata; class Mammalia; order Pholidota; family Manidae; genus Manis; species Manis pentadactyla. The sequence continues at coordinate 86,579,900 of NC_080024.1, forward strand.
TGCTGTAGAAGTGCTGCTGATCATCGCTATGTTATACGGACCTACCTAAGCTTGCCGCCGGGCCACACCCTGTGTGCCACTCATAATGCCCCATTTTCCCTCTCTCCCTTCCCTCCTAAGCCATCCTCCTCAGTCCCATTCCCTTTGGTAAGTGTGAGTCCATTCTTGGGTTCGGTGCGGCTGCTACTGTCCTTTTCTATCACTCCTTTTCTTTTTTCTGGTACTCCACAGGTGAGTGAAATCAGTTGACACTTGTCTTTCTCTGCGTGGCTTATTTCGCTGAGCATGATACCCTCTACCTCCCTCCATGTTGTTGCACATGGTAGGATTGGTTTCTGCATATGGCAGAATAATATTCCACTTTTCATCCTCAGATAGACACTTACCTTGTCTGTTGTTGTGGACAGTGCTGTGATAATTATACGTGTGCACAGGTCTTTTTTAAACTGGGCTGCTGTATTCTAGTGTTTATTTCTGTATGTCCGGATGTATGAATATATTTAGTTAGTTCATTACTCACTTGTATATCTGTTATTTATTTATTTATTTATCATTAGTCTCCATCTACGTGAGTCTCATGTAGTTTAGTAAACTGCCCCCCACAATGAGATGCCCCCACATACCTCATTGCAGTCACTGTCCATGAGCATATTAAGATGCTGTAGAATCCCTTGTAGTCTTCTCTGTGTCGTACGTCCCTCCCCGTGCCCCCCTTCTGCTTTATGCATGCCAAAGGTAATGTGCACATTCGCCCCCGCTCCGCCTGACATTTTCCTCCGTTCCCACCTGTCCACGTCCATCCCTTTCCGTTTGGTAACTGTGAGTCCACTCTTGTGGTGCCGTTTTTCTTCTTCGGATGTCTCTTGGTTCCCCTCCTGCACAGGCGAGTGATATCATTTGATCCTTGTGTTTCTCCACCTGCCTGCCTTATTACACTGAGTATGATGCCCTCTCACACCATCCGTGTTTCTGCAAATGGTGTGATTTGTTTTCCTCTGACTGAATAATATTCCATTGTTCATCTACTGATGGACACTGAGCTTGGCTATTGAGAACAGTGCTGTGGTAATCATAGGGATGCACGTGTCGCTTTTAAACTGGGGGCGGCAATGTCTCATTCATTCATTCATCTGTTTATTCATTTATTTTTTGATCATGAATCTACAATTATGTGGATCACATCATGTTTATTACACTCCCCTCATCACCAACGTAGGAATGGTTAAGGGACTGAGAAGGCTGGTTGTGAAGGATGGTTGCAGGCTGGTAAGGGGGCATTGCGATTAGCTCACATAATGTGGGGGGGGAATTCTATAGGGAAGGCAGTATAGTTCAGAGAATTCAAGCAGTGATTCTTACTATGCTGGTGAACAGTGAGTGTAATGGGGTCTGGGGGGCGACTTGATGATCTGGGCAGTCTAGTAACCTTAATGTTCCTTATGTAATTGTAGACTGGTTATTGTGAATAGTGCTGCCATAAATTTAGGGGTGCAGATGTCTTTCTAGAACTGGGTTGCTGCATTCCTTATGTATGTATGTTTGTATGTATGTATGTGTGTATGTATGTATTCATCCATCCATGCATCCATTCATTCATTCATTCATTCATTCATTCATTTATTATCTGTCTACCTATCTATCCATGGATGTTTCTGTCATTAATGCACAATTAGATGAGTTCCATTGTGTTTACTAGACTCCCCCCATCACGCACGTGCCCCCAGATACCCCATTGCAGTCACTGTCCATGAGCATTGTAAGATACTGTAGAATCCCTACTTGTCTTTTCTGTGTTTTTCCGCCCTTTCTGTGACACCCCTCCCACATTATATATTCTTCTTCTAATGTGTCCTTACTTCGCCCCTCCCTAATCCCTCCATTCCCACCCATACACCTCAGTCTCTTTCCCTCTGTTAACTTTTAGTCCATTCTTGGGTTTTCTGAGACTGCTGCTGTTTCCTTCTTCAGTTTTTTGTTTGTTCTGATACTGTAATGATGAGTGATATCATTATACATATATATATATAGATAGATATTTATATCTATATATATATATGTGTATGTATGTAGGTAAGTAACTCTAATGTTTGCTAAGATGATGCAGCTCCGCAAGGCTGGGCACTGCCCCCCCCCATGGGTGGAGTTTGTAAGCGCAGCACTGTTGCCTGGAGATTCCACGATGTCACAGTGGTGCCTCTGTCCTAGAGACATAATGTGTATGCTGAGAGGAGCAGGTGTGATTCGGGTGAGGTGGACACTGACCAACTTGACAGCATCAGGCTAAATGGAATCCAGAGCCAAGGTACTGTGTGTTCCTTTTCATTTTGTTGTCACTACTTCAAAGTTACATGAACAACATTATGGTTCCTAAGACTACCCCCACTGTCAAGTCCCCAGCACGTAGCCCGTAAGAGTCGCTGTCCAACAGCCCAGGAATATGCTGTAGAAGTGCTGCTGATCATCGCTATGTTATACGGACCTACCTAAGCTTGCCGCCGGGCCACACCCTGTGTGCCACTCATAATGCCCCATTTTCCCTCTCTCCCTTCCCTCCTAAGCCATCCTCCTCAGTCCCATTCCCTTTGGTAAGTGTGAGTCCATTCTTGGGTTCGGTGCGGCTGCTACTGTCCTTTTCTATCACTCCTTTTCTTTTTTCTGGTACTCCACAGGTGAGTGAAATCAGTTGACACTTGTCTTTCTCTGCGTGGCTTATTTCGCTGAGCATGATACCCTCTACCTCCCTCCATGTTGTTGCACATGGTAGGATTGGTTTCTGCATATGGCAGAATAATATTCCACTTTTCATCCTCTGATAGACACTTACCTTGTCTGTTGTTGTGGACAGTGCTGTGATAATTATACGTGTGCACAGGTCTTTTTTAAACTGGGCTGCTGTATTCTAGTGTTTATTTCTGTATGTCCGGATGTATGAATATATTTAGTTAGTTCATTACTCACTTGTATATCTGTTATTTATTTATTTATTTATCATTAGTCTCCATCTACGTGAGTCTCATGTAGTTTAGTAAACTGCCCCCCACAATGAGATGCCCCCACATACCTCATTGCAGTCACTGTCCATGAGCATATTAAGATGCTGTAGAATCCCTTGTTGTCTTCTCTGTGTCGTACGTCCCTCCCCGTGCCCCCCTTCTGCTTTATGCATGCCAAAGGTAATGTGCACATTCGCCCCCGCTCCGCCTGACATTTTCCTCCGTTCCCACCTGTCCACGTCCATCCCTTTCCGTTTGGTAACTGTGAGTCCACTCTTGTGGTGCCGTTTTTCTTCTTCGGATGTCTCTTGGTTCCCCTCCTGCACAGGCGAGTGATATCATTTGATCCTTGTGTTTCTCCACCTGCCTGCCTTATTACACTGAGTATGATGCCCTCTCACACCATCCGTGTTTCTGCAAATGGTGTGATTTGTTTTCCTATGACTGAATAATATTCCATTGTTCATCTACTGATGGACACTGAGCTTGGCTATTGAGAACAGTGCTGTGGTAATCATAGGGATGCACGTGTCGCTTTTAAACTGGGGGTGGCAATGTCTCATTCATTCATTCATCTGTTTATTCATTTATTTTTTGATCATGAATCTACAATTATGTGGATCACATCATGTTTATTACACTCCCCTCATCACCAACGTAGGAATGGTTAAGGGACTGAGAAGGCTGGTTGTGAAGGATGGTTGCAGGCTGGTAAGGGGGCATTGCGATTAGCTCACATAATGTGGGGGGGGAATTCTATAGGGAAGGCAGTATAGTTCAGAGAATTCAAGCAGTGATTCTTACTATGCTGGTGAACAGTGAGTGTAATGGGGTCTGGGGGGCGACTTGATGATCTGGGCAGTCTAGTAACCTTAATGTTCCTTATGTAATTGTAGACTGGTTATTGTGAATAGTGCTGCCATAAATTTAGGGGTGCAGATGTCTTTCTAGAACTGGGTTGCTGCATTCCTTATGTATGTATGTTTGTATGTATGTATGTGTGTATGTATGTATTCATCCATCCATGCATCCATTCATTCATTCATTCATTCATTCATTCATTTATTATCTGTCTACCTATCTATCCATGGATGTTTCTGTCATTAATGCACAATTAGATGAGTTCCATTGTGTTTACTAGACTCCCCCCATCACGCACGTGCCCCCAGATACCCCATTGCAGTCACTGTCCATGAGCATTGTAAGATACTGTAGAATCCCTACTTGTCTTTTCTGTGTTTTTCCGCCCTGTCTGTGACACCCCTCCCACATTATATATTCTTCTTCTAATGTGTCCTTACTTCGCCCCTCCCTAATCCCTCCATTCCCACCCATACACCTCAGTCTCTTTCCCTCTGTTAACTTTTAGTCCATTCTTGGGTTTTCTGAGACTGCTGCTGTTTCCTTCTTCAGTTTTTTGTTTGTTCTGATACTGTAATGATGAGTGATATCATTATACATATATATATATAGATAGATATTTATATCTATATATATATATGTGTATGTATGTAGGTAAGTAACTCTAATGTTTGCTAAGATGATGCAGCTCCGCAAGGCTGGGCACTGCCCCCCCCCGTGGGTGGAGTTTGTAAGCGCAGCACTGTTGCCTGGAGATTCCACGATGTCACAGTGGTGCCTCTGTCCTAGAGACATAATGTGTATGCTGAGAGGAGCAGGTGTGATTCGGGTGAGGTGGACACTGACCAACTTGACAGCATCAGGCTAAATGGAATCCAGAGCCAAGGTACCGTGTGTTCCTTTTCATTTTGTTGTCACTACTTCAAAGTTACATGAACAACATTATGGTTCCTAAGACTACCCCCACTGTCAAGTCCCCAGCACGTAGCCCGTAAGAGTCGCTGTCCAACAGCCCAGGAATATGCTGTAGAAGTGCTGCTGATCATCGCTATGTTATACGGACCTACCTAAGCTTGCCGCCGGGCCACACCCTGTGTGCCACTCATAATGCCCCATTTTCCCTCTCTCCCTTCCCTCCTAAGCCATCCTCCTCAGTCCCATTCCCTTTGGTAAGTGTGAGTCCATTCTTGGGTTCGGTGCGGCTGCTACTGTCCTTTTCTATCACTCCTTTTCTTTTTTCTGGTACTCCACAGGTGAGTGAAATCAGTTGACACTTGTCTTTCTCTGCGTGGCTTATTTCGCTGAGCATGATACCCTCTACCTCCCTCCATGTTGTTGCACATGGTAGGATTGGTTTCTGCATATGGCAGAATAATATTCCACTTTTCATCCTCAGATAGACACTTACCTTGTCTGTTGTTGTGGACAGTGCTGTGATAATTATACGTGTGCACAGGTCTTTTTTAAACTGGGCTGCTGTATTCTAGTGTTTATTTCTGTATGTCCGGATGTATGAATATATTTAGTTAGTTCATTACTCACTTGTATATCTGTTATTTATTTATTTATTTATCATTAGTCTCCATCTACGTGAGTCTCATGTAGTTTAGTAAACTGCCCCCCACAATGAGATGCCCCCACATACCTCATTGCAGTCACTGTCCATGAGCATATTAAGATGCTGTAGAATCCCTTGTAGTCTTCTCTGTGTCGTACGTCCCTCCCCGTGCCCCCCTTCTGCTTTATGCATGCCAAAGGTAATGTGCACATTCGCCCCCGCTCCGCCTGACATTTTCCTCCGTTCCCACCTGTCCACGTCCATCCCTTTCCGTTTGGTAACTGTGAGTCCACTCTTGTGGTGCCGTTTTTCTTCTTCGGATGTCTCTTGGTTCCCCTCCTGCACAGGCGAGTGATATCATTTGATCCTTGTGTTTCTCCACCTGCCTGCCTTATTACACTGAGTATGATGCCCTCTCACACCATCCGTGTTTCTGCAAATGGTGTGATTTGTTTTCCTATGACTGAATAATATTCCATTGTTCATCTACTGATGGACACTGAGCTTGGCTATTGAGAACAGTGCTGTGGTAATCATAGGGATGCACGTGTCGCTTTTAAACTGGGGGCAGCAATGTCTCATTCATTCATTCATCTGTTTATTCATTTATTTTTTTATCATGAATCTACAATTATGTGGATCACATCATGTTTATTACACTCCCCTCATCACCAACGTAGGAATGGTTAAGGGACTGAGAAGGCTGGTTGTGAAGGATGGTTGCAGGCTGGTAAGGGGGCATTGCGATTAGCTCACATAATGTGGGGGGGGAATTCTATAGGGAAGGCAGTATAGTTCAGAGAATTCAAGCAGTGATTCTTACTATGCTGGTGAACAGTGAGTGTAATGGGGTCTGGGGGGCGACTTGATGATCTGGGCAGTCTAGTAACCTTAATGTTCCTTATGTAATTGTAGACTGGTTATTGTGAATAGTGCTGCCATAAATTTAGGGGTGCAGATGTCTTTCTAGAACTGGGTTGCTGCATTCCTTATGTATGTATGTTTGTATGTATGTATGTGTGTATGTATGTATTCATCCATCCATGCATCCATTCATTCATTCTTTCATTCATTCATTCATTCATTATCTGTCTACCTATCTATCCATGGATGTTTCTGTCATTAATGCACAATTAGATGAGTTCCATTATGTTTACTAGACTCCCCCCATCACGCACGTGCCCCCAGATACCCCATTGCAGTCACTGTCCATGAGCATTGTAAGATAGTGTAGAACCCCTACTTGTCTTTTCTGTGTTTTTCCGCCCTGTCTGTGACACCCCTCCCACATTATATATTCTTCTTCTAATGTGTCCTTACTTCGCCCCTCCCTAATCCCTCCATTCCCACCCATACACCTCAGTCTCTTTCCCTCTGTTAACTTTTAGTCCATTCTTGGGTTTTCTGAGACTGCTGCTGTTTCCTTCTTCAGTTTTTTGTTTGTTCTGATACTGTAATGATGAGTGATATCATTATACATATATATATATAGATAGATATTTATATCTATATATATATATGTGTATGTATGTAGGTAAGTAACTCTAATGTTTGCTAAGATGATGCAGCTCCGCAAGGCTGGGCACTGCCCCCCCCCCGTGGGTGGAGTTTGTAAGCGCAGCACTGTTGCCTGGAGATTCCACGATGTCACAGTGGTGCCTCTGTCCTAGAGACATAATGTGTATGCTGAGAGGAGCAGGTGTGATTCGGGTGAGGTGGACACTGACCAACTTGACAGCATCAGGCTAAATGGAATCCAGAGCCAAGGTACTGTGTGTTCCTTTTCATTTTGTTGTCACTACTTCAAAGTTACATGAACAACATTATGGTTCCTAAGACTACCCCCACTGTCAAGTCCCCAGCACGTAGCCCGTAAGAGTCGCTGTCCAACAGCCCAGGAATATGCTGTAGAAGTGCTGCTGATCATCGCTATGTTATACGGACCTACCTAAGCTTGCCGCCGGGCCACACCCTGTGTGCCACTCATAATGCCCCATTTTCCCTCTCTCCCTTCCCTCCTAAGCCATCCTCCTCAGTCCCATTCCCTTTGGTAAGTGTGAGTCCATTCTTGGGTTCGGTGCGGCTGCTACTGTCCTTTTCTATCACTCCTTTTCTTTTTTCTGGTACTCAACAGGTGAGTGAAATCAGTTGACACTTGTCTTTCTCTGCGTGGCTTATTTCGCTGAGCATGATACCCTCTACCTCCCTCCATGTTGTTGCACATGGTAGGATTGGTTTCTGCATATGGCAGAATAATATTCCACTTTTCATCCTCAGATAGACACTTACCTTGTCTGTTGTTGTGGACAGTGCTGTGATAATTATACGTGTGCACAGGTCTTTTTTAAACTGGGCTGCTGTATTCTAGTGTTTATTTCTGTATGTCCGGATGTATGAATATATTTAGTTAGTTCATTACTCACTTGTATATCTGTTATTTATTTATTTATTTATCATTAGTCTCCATCTACGTGAGTCTCATGTAGTTTAGTAAACTGCCCCCCACAATGAGATGCCCCCACATACCTCATTGCAGTCACTGTCCATGAGCATATTAAGATGCTGTAGAATCCCTTGTTGTCTTCTCTGTGTCGTACGTCCCTCCCCGTGCCCCCCTTCTGCTTTATGCATGCCAAAGGTAATGTGCACATTCGCCCCCGCTCCGCCTGACATTTTCCTCCGTTCCCACCTGTCCACGTCCATCCCTTTCCGTTTGGTAACTGTGAGTCCACTCTTGTGGTGCCGTTTTTCTTCTTCGGATGTCTCTTGGTTCCCCTCCTGCACAGGCGAGTGATATCATTTGATCCTTGTGTTTCTCCACCTGCCTGCCTTATTACACTGAGTATGATGCCCTCTCACACCATCCGTGTTTCTGCAAATGGTGTGATTTGTTTTCCTATGACTGAATAATATTCCATTGTTCATCTACTGATGGACACTGAGCTTGGCTATTGAGAACAGTGCTGTGGTAATCATAGGGATGCACGTGTCGCTTTTAAACTGGGGGCGGCAATGTCTCATTCATTCATTCATCTGTTTATTCATTTATTTTTTTATCATGAATCTACAATTATGTGGCTCACATCATGTTTATTACACTCCCCCCATCACCAACGTAGGAATGGTTAAGGGACTGAGAAGGCTGGTTGTGAAGGATGGTTGCAGGCTGGTAAGGGGGCATTACGATTAGCTCACATAATGTGGGGGGGGAATTCTATAGGGAAGGCAGTATAGTTCAGAGAATTCAAGCAGTGATTCTTACTATGCTGGTGAACAGTGAGTGTAATGGGGTCTGGGGGGCGACTTGATGTTCTGGGCAGTCTAGTAACCTTAATGTTCCTTATGTAATTGTAGACTGGTTATTGTGAAAAGTGCTGCCATAAATTTAGGGGTGCAGATGTCTTTCTAGAACTGGGTTGCTGCATTCCTTATGTATGTATGTTTGTATGTATGTATGTGTGTATGTATGTATTCATCCATCCATGCATCCATTCATTCATTCTTTCATTCATTCATTCATTCATTTATTATCTGTCTACCTATCTATCCATGGATGTTTCTGTCATTAATGCACAATTAGATGATTTCCATTATGTTTACTAGACTCCCCCCATCACGCACGTGCCCCCAGATACCCCATTGCAGTCACTGTCCATGAGCATTGTAAGATACTGTAGAATCCCTACTTGTCTTTTCTGTGTTTTTCCGCCCTGTCTGTGACACCCCTCCCACATTATATATTCTTCTTCTAATGTGTCCTTACTTCGCCCCTCCCTAATCCCTCCATTCCCACCCATACACCTCAGTCTCTTTCCCTCTGTTAACTTTTAGTCCATTCTTGGGTTTTCTGAGACTGCTGCTGTTTCCTTCTTCAGTTTTTTGTTTGTTCTGATACTGTAATGATGAGTGATATCATTATACATATATATATATAGATAGATATTTATATCTATATATATATGTGTATGTATGTAGGTAAGTAACTCTAATGTTTGCTAAGATGATGCAGCTCCGCAAGGCTGGTCACTGCCCCCCCCCCGTGGGTGGAGTTTGTAAGCGCAGCACTGTTGCCTGGAGATTCCACGATGTCACAGTGGTGCCTCTGTCCTAGAGACATAATGTGTATGCTGAGAGGAGCAGGTGTGATTCGGGTGAGGTGGACACTGACCAACTTGACAGCATCAGGCTAAATGGAATCCAGAGCCAAGGTACTGTGTGTTCCTTTTCATTTTGTTGTCACTACTTCAAAGTTACATGAACAACATTATGGTTCCTAAGACTACCCCCACTGTCAAGTCCCCAGCACGTAGCCCGTAAGAGTCGCTGTCCAACAGCCCAGGAATATGCTGTAGAAGTGCTGCTGATCATCGCTATGTTATACGGACCTACCTAAGCTTGCCGCCGGGCCACACCCTGTGTGCCACTCATAATGCCCCATTTTCCCTCTCTCCCTTCCCTCCTAAGCCATCCTCCTCAGTCCCATTCCCTTTGGTAAGTGTGAGTCCATTCTTGGGTTCGGTGCGGCTGCTACTGTCCTTTTCTATCACTCCTTTTCTTTTTTCTGGTACTCCACAGGTGAGTGAAATCAGTTGACACTTGTCTTTCTCTGCGTGGCTTATTTCGCTGAGCATGATACCCTCTACTTCCCTCCATGTTGTTGCACATGGTAGGATTGGTTTCTGCATATGGCAGAATAATATTCCACTTTTCATCCTCTGATAGACACTTACCTTGTCTGTTGTTGTGGACAGTGCTGTGATAATTATACGGGTGCACAGGTCTTTTTTAAACTGGGCTGCTGTATTCTAGTGTTTATTTCTGTATGTCCGGATGTATGAATATATTTAGTTAGTTCATTACTCACTTGTATATCTGTTATTTATTTATTTATTTATCATTAGTCTTCATCTACGTGAGTCTCATGTAGTTTAGTAAACTGCCCCCCACAATGAGATGCCCCCACATACCTCATTGCAGTCACTGTCCATGAGCATATTAAGATGCTGTAGAATCCCTTGTTGTCTTCTCTGTGTCGTACGTCCCTCCCCGTGCCCCCCTTCTGCTTTATGCATGCCAAAGGTAATGTGCACATTCGCCCCCGCTCCGCCTGACATTTTCCTCCGTTCCCACCTGTCCACGTCCATCCCTTTCCGTTTGGTAACTGTGAGTCCACTCTTGTGGTGCCGTTTTTCTTCTTCGGATGTCTCTTGGTTCCCCTCCTGCACAGGCGAGTGATATCATTTGATCCTTGTGTTTCTCCACCTGCCTGCCTTATTACACTGAGTATGATGCCCTCTCACACCATCCGTGTTTCTGCAAATGGTGTGATTTGTTTTCCTCTGACTGAATAATATTCCATTGTTCATCTACTGATGGACACTGAGCTTGGCTATTGAGAACAGTGCTGTGGTAATCATAGGGATGCATGTGTCGCTTTTAAACTGGGGGCGGCAATGTCTCATTCATTCATTCATCTGTTTATTCATTTATTTTTTGATCATGAATCTACAATTATGTGGATCACATCATGTTTATTACACTCCCCTCATCACCAACGTAGGAATGGTTAAGGGACTGAGAAGGCTGGTTGTGAAGGATGGTTGCAGGCTGGTAAGGGGGCATTGCGATTAGCTCACATAATGTGGGGGGGGAATTCTATAGGGAAGGCAGTATAGTTCAGAGAATTCAAGCAGTGATTCTTACTATGCTGGTGAACAGTGAGTGTAATGGGGTCTGGGGGGCGACTTGATGATCTGGGCAGTCTAGTAACCTTAATGTTCCTTATGTAATTGTAGACTGGTTATTGTGAATAGTGCTGCCATAAATTTAGGGGTGCAGATGTCTTTCTAGAACTGGGTTGCTGCATTCCTTATGTATGTATGTTTGTATGTATGTATGTGTGTATGTATGTATTCATCCATCCATGCATCCATTCATTCATTCATTCATTCATTCATTCATTTATTATCTGTCTACCTATCTATCCATGGATGTTTCTGTCATTAATGCACAATTAGATGAGTTCCATTGTGTTTACTAGACTCCCCCCATCACGCACGTGCCCCCAGATACCCCATTGCAGTCACTGTCCATGAGCATTGTAAGATACTGTAGAATCCCTACTTGTCTTTTCTGTGTTTTTCCGCCCTGTCTGTGACACCCCTCCCACATTATATATTCTTCTTCTAATGTGTCCTTACTTCGCCCCTCCCTAATCCCTCCATTCCCACCCATACACCTCAGTCTCTTTCCCTCTGTTAACTTTTAGTCCATTCTTGGGTTTTCTGAGACTGCTGCTGTTTCCTTCTTCAGTTTTTTGTTTGTTCTGATACTGTAATGATGAGTGATATCATTATACATATATATATATAGATAGATATTTATATCTATATATATATATGTGTATGTATGTAGGTAAGTAACTCTAATGTTTGCTAAGATGATGCAGCTCCGCAAGGCTGGGCACTGCCCCCCCCCGTGGGTGGAGTTTGTAAGCGCAGCACTGTTGCCTGGAGATTCCACGATGTCACAGTGGTGCCTCTGTCCTAGAGACATAATGTGTATGCTGAGAGGAGCAGGTGTGATTCGGGTGAGGTGGACACTGACCAACTTGACAGCATCAGGCTAAATGGAATCCAGAGCCAAGGTACCGTGTGTTCCTTTTCATTTTGTTGTCACTACTTCAAAGTTACATGAACAACATTATGGTTCCTAAGACTACCCCCACTGTCAAGTCCCCAGCACGTAGCCCGTAAGAGTCGCTGTCCAACAGCCCAGGAATATGCTGTAGAAGTGCTGCTGATCATCGCTATGTTATACGGACCTACCTAAGCTTGCCGCCGGGCCACACCCTGTGTGCCACTCATAATGCCCCATTTTCCCTCTCTCCCTTCCCTCCTAAGCCATCCTCCTCAGTCCCATTCCCTTTGGTAAGTGTGAGTCCATTCTTGGGTTCGGTGCGGCTGCTACTGTCCTTTTCTATCACTCCTTTTCTTTTTTCTGGTACTCCACAGGTGAGTGAAATCAGTTGACACTTGTCTTTCTCTGCGTGGCTTATTTCGCTGAGCATGATACCCTCTACCTCCCTCCATGTTGTTGCACATGGTAGGATTGGTTTCTGCATATGGCAGAATAATATTCCACTTTTCATCCTCAGATAGACACTTACCTTGTCTGTTGTTGTGGACAGTGCTGTGATAATTATACGTGTGCACAGGTCTTTTTTAAACTGGGCTGCTGTATTCTAGTGTTTATTTCTGTATGTCCGGATGTATGAATATATTTAGTTAGTTCATTACTCACTTGTATATCTGTTATTTATTTATTTATTTATCATTAGTCTCCATCTACGTGAGTCTCATGTAGTTTAGTAAACTGCCCCCCACAATGAGATGCCCCCACATACCTCATTGCAGTCACTGTCCATGAGCATATTAAGATGCTGTAGAATCCCTTGTAGTCTTCTCTGTGTCGTACGTCCCTCCCCGTGCCCCCCTTCTGCTTTATGCATGCCAAAGGTAATGTGCACATTCGCCCCCGCTCCGCCTGACATTTTCCTCCGTTCCCACCTGTCCACGTCCATCCCTTTCCGTTTGGTAACTGTGAGTCCACTCTTGTGGTGCCGTTTTTCTTCTTCGGATGTCTCTTGGTTCCCCTCCTGCACAGGCGAGTGATATCATTTGATCCTTGTGTTTCTCCACCTGCCTGCCTTATTACACTGAGTATGATGCCCTCTCACACCATCCGTGTTTCTGCAAATGGTGTGATTTGTTTTCCTATGACTGAATAATATTCCATTGTTCATCTACTGATGGACACTGAGCTTGGCTATTGAGAACAGTGCTGTGGTAATCATAGGGATGCACGTGTCGCTTTTAAACTGGGGGCGGCAATGTCTCATTCATTCATTCATCTGTTTATTCATTTATTTTTTGATCATGAATCTACAATTATGTGGATCACATCATGTTTATTACACTCCCCTCATCACCAACGTAGGAATGGTTAAGGGACTGAGAAGGCTGGTTGTGAAGGATGGTTGCAGGCTGGTAAGGGGGCATTGCGATTAGCTCACATAATGTGGGGGGGGAATTCTATAGGGAAGGCAGTATAGTTCAGAGAATTCAAGCAGTGATTCTTACTATGCTGGTGAACAGTGAGTGTAATGGGGTCTGGGGGGCGACTTGATGATCTGGGCAGTCTAGTAACCTTAATGTTCCTTATGTAATTGTAGACTGGTTATTGTGAATAGTGCTGCCATAAATTTAGGGGTGCAGATGTCTTTCTAGAACTGGGTTGCTGCATTCCTTATGTATGTATGTTTGTATGTATGTATGTGTGTATGTATGTATTCATCCATCCATGCATCCATTCATTCATTCTTTCATTCATTCATTCATTCATTATCTGTCTACCTATCTATCCATGGATGTTTCTGTCATTAATGCACAATTAGATGAGTTCCATTATGTTTACTAGACTCCCCCCATCACGCACGTGCCCCCAGATACCCCATTGCAGTCACTGTCCATGAGCATTGTAAGATACTGTAGAATCCCTACTTGTCTTTTCTGTGTTTTTCCGCCCTGTCTGTCACACCCCTCTCACATTATATATTCTTCTTCTAATGTGTCCTTACTTCGCCCCTCCCTAATCCCTCCATTCCCACCCATACACCTCAGTCTCTTTCCCTCTGTTAACTTTTAGTCCATTCTTGGGTTTTCTGAGACTGCTGCTGTTTCCTTCTTCAGTTTTTTGTTTGTTCTGATACTGTAATGATGAGTGATATCATTATACATATATATATATAGATAGATATTTATATCTCTATATATATATGTGTATGTATGTAGGTAAGTAACTCTAATGTTTGCTAAGATGATGCAGCTCCGCAAGGCTGGACACTGCCCCCCCCCGTGGGTGGAGTTTGTAAGCGCAGCACTGTTGCCTGGAGATTCCACGATGTCACAGTGGTGCCTCTGTCCTAGAGACATAATGTGTATGCTGAGAGGAGCAGGTGTGATTCGGGTGAGGTGGACACTGACCAACTTGACAGCATCAGGCTAAATGGAATCCAGAGCCAAGGTACTGTGTGTTCCTTTTCATTTTGTTGTCACTACTTCAAAGTTACATGAACAACATTATGGTTCGTAAGACTACCCCCACTGTCAAGTCCCCAGCACGTAGCCCGTAAGAGTCGCTGTCCAACAGCCCAGGAATATGCTGTAGAAGTGCTGCTGATCATCGCTATGTTATACGGACCTACCTAAGCTTGCCGCCGGGCCACACCCTGTGTGCCACTCATAATGCCCCATTTTCCCTCTCTCCCTTCCCTCCTAAGCCATCCTCCTCAGTCCCATTCCCTTTGGTAAGTGTGAGTCCATTCTTGGGTTCGGTGCGGCTGCTACTGTCCTTTTCTATCACTCCTTTTCTTTTTTCTGGTACTCCACAGGTGAGTGAAATCAGTTGACACTTGTCTTTCTCTGCGTGGCTTATTTCGCTGAGCATGATACCCTCTACCTCCCTCCATGTTGTTGCACATGGTAGGATTGGTTTCTGCATATGGCAGAATAATATTCCACTTTTCATCCTCAGATAGACACTTACCTTGTCTGTTGTTGTGGACAGTGCTGTGATAATTATACGTGTGCACAGGTCTTTTTTAAACTGGGCTGCTGTATTCTAGTGTTTATTTCTGTATGTCCGGATGTATGAATATATTTAGTTAGTTCATTACTCACTTGTATATCTGTTATTTATTTATTTATTTATCATTAGTCTCCATCTACGTGAGTCTCATGTAGTTTAGTAAACTGCCCCCCACAATGAGATGCCCCCACATACCTCATTGCAGTCACTGTCCATGAGCATATTAAGATGCTGTAGAATCCCTTGTAGTCTTCTCTGTGTCGTACGTCCCTCCCCGTGCCCCCCTTCTGCTTTATGCATGCCAAAGGTAATGTGCACATTCGCCCCCGCTCCGCCTGACATTTTCCTCCGTTCCCACCTGTCCACGTCCATCCCTTTCCGTTTGGTAACTGTGAGTCCACTCTTGTGGTGCCGTTTTTCTTCTTCGGATGTCTCTTGGTTCCCCTCCTGCACAGGCGAGTGATATCATTTGATCCTTGTGTTTCTCCACCTGCCTGCCTTATTACACTGAGTATGATGCCCTCTCACACCATCCGTGTTTCTGCAAATGGTGTGATTTGTTTTCCTATGACTGAATAATATTCCATTGTTCATCTACTGATGGACACTGAGCTTGGCTATTGAGAACAGTGCTGTGGTAATCATAGGGATGCACGTGTCGCTTTTAAACTGGGGGCGGCAATGTCTCATTCATTCATTCATCTGTTTATTCATTTATTTTTTGATCATGAATCTACAATTATGTGGATCACATCATGTTTATTACACTCCCCTCATCACCAACGTAGGAATGGTTAAGGGACTGAGAAGGCTGGTTGTGAAGGATGGTTGCAGGCTGGTAAGGGGGCATTGCGATTAGCTCACATAATGTGGGGGGGGAATTCTATAGGGAAGGCAGTATAGTTCAGAGAATTCAAGCAGTGATTCTTACTATGCTGGTGAACAGTGAGTGTAATGGAGTCTGGGGGGCGACTTGATGATCTGGGCAGTCTAGTAACCTTAATGTTCCTTATGTAATTGTAGACTGGTTATTGTGAATAGTGCTGCCATAAATTTAGGGGTGCAGATGTCTTTCTAGAACTGGGTTGCTGCATTCCTTATGTATGTATGTTTGTATGTATGTATGTGTGTATGTATGTATTCATCCATCCATGCATCCATTCATTCATTCTTTCATTCATTCATTCATTCATTATCTGTCTACCTATCTATCCATGGATGTTTCTGTCATTAATGCACAATTAGATGAGTTCCATTATGTTTACTAGACTCCCCCCATCACGCACGTGCCCCCAGATACCCCATTGCAGTCACTGTCCATGAGCATTGTAAGATACTGTAGAATCCCTACTTGTCTTTTCTGTGTTTTTCCGCCCTGTCTGTGACACCCCTCCCACATTATATATTCTTCTTCTAATGTGTCCTTACTTCGCCCCTCCCTAATCCCTCCATTCCCACCCATACACCTCAGTCTCTTTCCCTCTGTTAACTTTTAGTCCATTCTTGGGTTTTCTGAGACTGCTGCTGTTTCCTTCTTCAGTTTTTTGTTTGTTCTGATACTGTAATGATGAGTGATATCATTATACATATATATATATAGATAGATATTTATATCTCTATATATATATGTGTATGTATGTAGGTAAGTAACTCTAATGTTTGCTAAGATGATGCAGCTCCGCAAGGCTGGACACTGCCCCCCCCCGTGGGTGGAGTTTGTAAGCGCAGCACTGTTGCCTGGAGATTCCACGATGTCACAGTGGTGCCTCTGTCCTAGAGACATAATGTGTATGCTGAGAGGAGCAGGTGTGATTCGGGTGAGGTGGACACTGACCAACTTGACAGCATCAGGCTAAATGGAATCCAGAGCCAAGGTACTGTGTGTTCCTTTTCATTTTGTTGTCACTACTTCAAAGTTACATGAACAACATTATGGTTCCTAAGACTACCCCCACTGTCAAGTCCCCAGCACGTAGCCCGTAAGAGTCGCTGTCCAACAGCCCAGGAATATGCTGTAGAAGTGCTGCTGATCATCGCTATGTTATACGGACCTACCTAAGCTTGCCGCCGGGCCACACCCTGTGTGCCACTCATAATGCCCCATTTTCCCTCTCTCCCTTCCCTCCTAAGCCATCCTCCTCAGTCCCATTCCCTTTGGTAAGTGTGAGTCCATTCTTGGGTTCGGTGCGGCTGCTACTGTCCTTTTCTATCACTCCTTTTCTTTTTTCTGGTACTCCACAGGTGAGTGAAATCAGTTGACACTTGTCTTTCTCTGCGTGGCTTATTTCGCTGAGCATGATACCCTCTACCTCCCTCCATGTTGTTGCACATGGTAGGATTGGTTTCTGCATATGGCAGAATAATATTCCACTTTTCATCCTCAGATAGACACTTACCTTGTCTGTTGTTGTGGACAGTGCTGTGATAATTATACGTGTGCACAGGTCTTTTTTAAACTGGGCTGCTGTATTCTAGTGTTTATTTCTGTATGTCCGGATGTATGAATATATTTAGTTAGTTCATTACTCACTTGTATATCTGTTATTTATTTATTTATTTATCATTAGTCTCCATCTACGTGAGTCTCATGTAGTTTAGTAAACTGCCCCCCACAATGAGATGCCCCCACATACCTCATTGCAGTCACTGTCCATGAGCATATTAAGATGCTGTAGAATCCCTTGTAGTCTTCTCTGTGTCGTACGTCCCTCCCCGTGCCCCCCTTCTGCTTTATGCATGCCAAAGGTAATGTGCACATTCGCCCCCGCTCCGCCTGACATTTTCCTCCGTTCCCACCTGTCCACGTCCATCCCTTTCCGTTTGGTAACTGTGAGTCCACTCTTGTGGTGCCGTTTTTCTTCTTCGGATGTCTCTTGGTTCCCCTCCTGCACAGGCGAGTGATATCATTTGATCCTTGTGTTTCTCCACCTGCCTGCCTTATTACACTGAGTATGATGCCCTCTCACACCATCCGTGTTTCTGCAAATGGTGTGATTTGTTTTCCTCTGACTGAATAATATTCCATTGTTCATCTACTGATGGACACTGAGCTTGGCTATTGAGAACAGTGCTGTGGTAATCATAGGGATGCACGTGTCGCTTTTAAACTGGGGGCGGCAATGTCTCATTCATTCATTCATCTGTTTATTCATTTATTTTTTGATCATGAATCTACAATTATGTGGATCACATCATGTTTATTACACTCCCCTCATCACCAACGTAGGAATGGTTAAGGGACTGAGAAGGCTGGTTGTGAAGGATGGTTGCAGGCTGGTAAGGGGGCATTGCGATTAGCTCACATAATGTGGGGGGGGAATTCTATAGGGAAGGCAGTATAGTTCAGAGAATTCAAGCAGTGATTCTTACTATGCTGGTGAACAGTGAGTGTAATGGGGTCTGGGGGGCGACTTGATGATCTGGGCAGTCTAGTAACCTTAATGTTCCTTATGTAATTGTAGACTGGTTATTGTGAATAGTGCTGCCATAAATTTAGGGGTGCAGATGTCTTTCTAGAACTGGGTTGCTGCATTCCTTATGTATGTATGTTTGTATGTATGTATGTGTGTATGTATGTATTCATCCATCCATGCATCCATTCATTCATTCATTCATTCATTCATTCATTTATTATCTGTCTACCTATCTATCCATGGATGTTTCTGTCATTAATGCACAATTAGATGAGTTCCATTGTGTTTACTAGACTCCCCCCATCACGCACGTGCCCCCAGATACCCCATTGCAGTCACTGTCCATGAGCATTGTAAGATACTGTAGAATCCCTACTTGTCTTTTCTGTGTTTTTCCGCCCTTTCTGTGACACCCCTCCCACATTATATATTCTTCTTCTAATGTGTCCTTACTTCGCCCCTCCCTAATCCCTCCATTCCCACCCATACACCTCAGTCTCTTTCCCTCTGTTAACTTTTAGTCCATTCTTGGGTTTTCTGAGACTGCTGCTGTTTCCTTCTTCAGTTTTTTGTTTGTTCTGATACTGTAATGATGAGTGATATCATTATACATATATATATATAGATAGATATTTATATCTATATATATATATGTGTATGTATGTAGGTAAGTAACTCTAATGTTTGCTAAGATGATGCAGCTCCGCAAGGCTGGGCACTGCCCCCCCCCATGGGTGGAGTTTGTAAGCGCAGCACTGTTGCCTGGAGATTCCACGATGTCACAGTGGTGCCTCTGTCCTAGAGACATAATGTGTATGCTGAGAGGAGCAGGTGTGATTCGGGTGAGGTGGACACTGACCAACTTGACAGCATCAGGCTAAATGGAATCCAGAGCCAAGGTACTGTGTGTTCCTTTTCATTTTGTTGTCACTACTTCAAAGTTACATGAACAACATTATGGTTCCTAAGACTACCCCCACTGTCAAGTCCCCAGCACGTAGCCCGTAAGAGTCGCTGTCCAACAGCCCAGGAATATGCTGTAGAAGTGCTGCTGATCATCGCTATGTTATACGGACCTACCTAAGCTTGCCGCCGGGCCACACCCTGTGTGCCACTCATAATGCCCCATTTTCCCTCTCTCCCTTCCCTCCTAAGCCATCCTCCTCAGTCCCATTCCCTTTGGTAAGTGTGAGTCCATTCTTGGGTTCGGTGCGGCTGCTACTGTCCTTTTCTATCACTCCTTTTCTTTTTTCTGGTACTCCACAGGTGAGTGAAATCAGTTGACACTTGTCTTTCTCTGCGTGGCTTATTTCGCTGAGCATGATACCCTCTACCTCCCTCCATGTTGTTGCACATGGTAGGATTGGTTTCTGCATATGGCAGAATAATATTCCACTTTTCATCCTCTGATAGACACTTACCTTGTCTGTTGTTGTGGACAGTGCTGTGATAATTATACGTGTGCACAGGTCTTTTTTAAACTGGGCTGCTGTATTCTAGTGTTTATTTCTGTATGTCCGGATGTATGAATATATTTAGTTAGTTCATTACTCACTTGTATATCTGTTATTTATTTATTTATTTATCATTAGTCTCCATCTACGTGAGTCTCATGTAGTTTAGTAAACTGCCCCCCACAATGAGATGCCCCCACATACCTCATTGCAGTCACTGTCCATGAGCATATTAAGATGCTGTAGAATCCCTTGTTGTCTTCTCTGTGTCGTACGTCCCTCCCCGTGCCCCCCTTCTGCTTTATGCATGCCAAAGGTAATGTGCACATTCGCCCCCGCTCCGCCTGACATTTTCCTCCGTTCCCACCTGTCCACGTCCATCCCTTTCCGTTTGGTAACTGTGAGTCCACTCTTGTGGTGCCGTTTTTCTTCTTCGGATGTCTCTTGGTTCCCCTCCTGCACAGGCGAGTGATATCATTTGATCCTTGTGTTTCTCCACCTGCCTGCCTTATTACACTGAGTATGATGCCCTCTCACACCATCCGTGTTTCTGCAAATGGTGTGATTTGTTTTCCTATGACTGAATAATATTCCATTGTTCATCTACTGATGGACACTGAGCTTGGCTATTGAGAACAGTGCTGTGGTAATCATAGGGATGCACGTGTCGCTTTTAAACTGGGGGTGGCAATGTCTCATTCATTCATTCATCTGTTTATTCATTTATTTTTTGATCATGAATCTACAATTATGTGGATCACATCATGTTTATTACACTCCCCTCATCACCAACGTAGGAATGGTTAAGGGACTGAGAAGGCTGGTTGTGAAGGATGGTTGCAGGCTGGTAAGGGGGCATTGCGATTAGCTCACATAATGTGGGGGGGGAATTCTATAGGGAAGGCAGTATAGTTCAGAGAATTCAAGCAGTGATTCTTACTATGCTGGTGAACAGTGAGTGTAATGGGGTCTGGGGGGCGACTTGATGATCTGGGCAGTCTAGTAACCTTAATGTTCCTTATGTAATTGTAGACTGGTTATTGTGAATAGTGCTGCCATAAATTTAGGGGTGCAGATGTCTTTCTAGAACTGGGTTGCTGCATTCCTTATGTATGTATGTTTGTATGTATGTATGTGTGTATGTATGTATTCATCCATCCATGCATCCATTCATTCATTCATTCATTCATTCATTCATTTATTATCTGTCTACCTATCTATCCATGGATGTTTCTGTCATTAATGCACAATTAGATGAGTTCCATTGTGTTTACTAGACTCCCCCCATCACGCACGTGCCCCCAGATACCCCATTGCAGTCACTGTCCATGAGCATTGTAAGATACTGTAGAATCCCTACTTGTCTTTTCTGTGTTTTTCCGCCCTGTCTGTGACACCCCTCCCACATTATATATTCTTCTTCTAATGTGTCCTTACTTCGCCCCTCCCTAATCCCTCCATTCCCACCCATACACCTCAGTCTCTTTCCCTCTGTTAACTTTTAGTCCATTCTTGGGTTTTCTGAGACTGCTGCTGTTTCCTTCTTCAGTTTTTTGTTTGTTCTGATACTGTAATGATGAGTGATATCATTATACATATATATATATAGATAGATATTTATATCTATATATATATATGTGTATGTATGTAGGTAAGTAACTCTAATGTTTGCTAAGATGATGCAGCTCCGCAAGGCTGGGCACTGCCCCCCCCCGTGGGTGGAGTTTGTAAGCGCAGCACTGTTGCCTGGAGATTCCACGATGTCACAGTGGTGCCTCTGTCCTAGAGACATAATGTGTATGCTGAGAGGAGCAGGTGTGATTCGGGTGAGGTGGACACTGACCAACTTGACAGCATCAGGCTAAATGGAATCCAGAGCCAAGGTACCGTGTGTTCCTTTTCATTTTGTTGTCACTACTTCAAAGTTACATGAACAACATTATGGTTCCTAAGACTACCCCCACTGTCAAGTCCCCAGCACGTAGCCCGTAAGAGTCGCTGTCCAACAGCCCAGGAATATGCTGTAGAAGTGCTGCTGATCATCGCTATGTTATACGGACCTACCTAAGCTTGCCGCCGGGCCACACCCTGTGTGCCACTCATAATGCCCCATTTTCCCTCTCTCCCTTCCCTCCTAAGCCATCCTCCTCAGTCCCATTCCCTTTGGTAAGTGTGAGTCCATTCTTGGGTTCGGTGCGGCTGCTACTGTCCTTTTCTATCACTCCTTTTCTTTTTTCTGGTACTCCACAGGTGAGTGAAATCAGTTGACACTTGTCTTTCTCTGCGTGGCTTATTTCGCTGAGCATGATACCCTCTACCTCCCTCCATGTTGTTGCACATGGTAGGATTGGTTTCTGCATATGGCAGAATAATATTCCACTTTTCATCCTCAGATAGACACTTACCTTGTCTGTTGTTGTGGACAGTGCTGTGATAATTATACGTGTGCACAGGTCTTTTTTAAACTGGGCTGCTGTATTCTAGTGTTTATTTCTGTATGTCCGGATGTATGAATATATTTAGTTAGTTCATTACTCACTTGTATATCTGTTATTTATTTATTTATTTATCATTAGTCTCCATCTACGTGAGTCTCATGTAGTTTAGTAAACTGCCCCCCACAATGAGATGCCCCCACATACCTCATTGCAGTCACTGTCCATGAGCATATTAAGATGCTGTAGAATCCCTTGTAGTCTTCTCTGTGTCGTACGTCCCTCCCCGTGCCCCCCTTCTGCTTTATGCATGCCAAAGGTAATGTGCACATTCGCCCCCGCTCCGCCTGACATTTTCCTCCGTTCCCACCTGTCCACGTCCATCCCTTTCCGTTTGGTAACTGTGAGTCCACTCTTGTGGTGCCGTTTTTCTTCTTCGGATGTCTCTTGGTTCCCCTCCTGCACAGGCGAGTGATATCATTTGATCCTTGTGTTTCTCCACCTGCCTGCCTTATTACACTGAGTATGATGCCCTCTCACACCATCCGTGTTTCTGCAAATGGTGTGATTTGTTTTCCTATGACTGAATAATATTCCATTGTTCATCTACTGATGGACACTGAGCTTGGCTATTGAGAACAGTGCTGTGGTAATCATAGGGATGCACGTGTCGCTTTTAAACTGGGGGCAGCAATGTCTCATTCATTCATTCATCTGTTTATTCATTTATTTTTTTATCATGAATCTACAATTATGTGGATCACATCATGTTTATTACACTCCCCTCATCACCAACGTAGGAATGGTTAAGGGACTGAGAAGGCTGGTTGTGAAGGATGGTTGCAGGCTGGTAAGGGGGCATTGCGATTAGCTCACATAATGTGGGGGGGGAATTCTATAGGGAAGGCAGTATAGTTCAGAGAATTCAAGCAGTGATTCTTACTATGCTGGTGAACAGTGAGTGTAATGGGGTCTGGGGGGCGACTTGATGATCTGGGCAGTCTAGTAACCTTAATGTTCCTTATGTAATTGTAGACTGGTTATTGTGAATAGTGCTGCCATAAATTTAGGGGTGCAGATGTCTTTCTAGAACTGGGTTGCTGCATTCCTTATGTATGTATGTTTGTATGTATGTATGTGTGTATGTATGTATTCATCCATCCATGCATCCATTCATTCATTCTTTCATTCATTCATTCATTCATTATCTGTCTACCTATCTATCCATGGATGTTTCTGTCATTAATGCACAATTAGATGAGTTCCATTATGTTTACTAGACTCCCCCCATCACGCACGTGCCCCCAGATACCCCATTGCAGTCACTGTCCATGAGCATTGTAAGATAGTGTAGAACCCCTACTTGTCTTTTCTGTGTTTTTCCGCCCTGTCTGTGACACCCCTCCCACATTATATATTCTTCTTCTAATGTGTCCTTACTTCGCCCCTCCCTAATCCCTCCATTCCCACCCATACACCTCAGTCTCTTTCCCTCTGTTAACTTTTAGTCCATTCTTGGGTTTTCTGAGACTGCTGCTGTTTCCTTCTTCAGTTTTTTGTTTGTTCTGATACTGTAATGATGAGTGATATCATTATACATATATATATATAGATAGATATTTATATCTATATATATATATGTGTATGTATGTAGGTAAGTAACTCTAATGTTTGCTAAGATGATGCAGCTCCGCAAGGCTGGGCACTGCCCCCCCCCCGTGGGTGGAGTTTGTAAGCGCAGCACTGTTGCCTGGAGATTCCACGATGTCACAGTGGTGCCTCTGTCCTAGAGACATAATGTGTATGCTGAGAGGAGCAGGTGTGATTCGGGTGAGGTGGACACTGACCAACTTGACAGCATCAGGCTAAATGGAATCCAGAGCCAAGGTACTGTGTGTTCCTTTTCATTTTGTTGTCACTACTTCAAAGTTACATGAACAACATTATGGTTCCTAAGACTACCCCCACTGTCAAGTCCCCAGCACGTAGCCCGTAAGAGTCGCTGTCCAACAGCCCAGGAATATGCTGTAGAAGTGCTGCTGATCATCGCTATGTTATACGGACCTACCTAAGCTTGCCGCCGGGCCACACCCTGTGTGCCACTCATAATGCCCCATTTTCCCTCTCTCCCTTCCCTCCTAAGCCATCCTCCTCAGTCCCATTCCCTTTGGTAAGTGTGAGTCCATTCTTGGGTTCGGTGCGGCTGCTACTGTCCTTTTCTATCACTCCTTTTCTTTTTTCTGGTACTCCACAGGTGAGTGAAATCAGTTGACACTTGTCTTTCTCTGCGTGGCTTATTTCGCTGAGCATGATACCCTCTACCTCCCTCCATGTTGTTGCACATGGTAGGATTGGTTTCTGCATATGGCAGAATAATATTCCACTTTTCATCCTCAGATAGACACTTACCTTGTCTGTTGTTGTGGACAGTGCTGTGATAATTATACGTGTGCACAGGTCTTTTTTAAACTGGGCTGCTGTATTCTAGTGTTTATTTCTGTATGTCCGGATGTATGAATATATTTAGTTAGTTCATTACTCACTTGTATATCTGTTATTTATTTATTTATTTATCATTAGTCTCCATCTACGTGAGTCTCATGTAGTTTAGTAAACTGCCCCCCACAATGAGATGCCCCCACATACCTCATTGCAGTCACTGTCCATGAGCATATTAAGATGCTGTAGAATCCCTTGTTGTCTTCTCTGTGTCGTACGTCCCTCCCCGTGCCCCCCTTCTGCTTTATGCATGCCAAAGGTAATGTGCACATTCGCCCCCGCTCCGCCTGACATTTTCCTCCGTTCCCACCTGTCCACGTCCATCCCTTTCCGTTTGGTAACTGTGAGTCCACTCTTGTGGTGCCGTTTTTCTTCTTCGGATGTCTCTTGGTTCCCCTCCTGCACAGGCGAGTGATATCATTTGATCCTTGTGTTTCTCCACCTGCCTGCCTTATTACACTGAGTATGATGCCCTCTCACACCATCCGTGTTTCTGCAAATGGTGTGATTTGTTTTCCTATGACTGAATAATATTCCATTGTTCATCTACTGATGGACACTGAGCTTGGCTATTGAGAACAGTGCTGTGGTAATCATAGGGATGCACGTGTCGCTTTTAAACTGGGGGCGGCAATGTCTCATTCATTCATTCATCTGTTTATTCATTTATTTTTTTATCATGAATCTACAATTATGTGGCTCACATCATGTTTATTACACTCCCCCCATCACCAACGTAGGAATGGTTAAGGGACTGAGAAGGCTGGTTGTGAAGGATGGTTGCAGGCTGGTAAGGGGGCATTACGATTAGCTCACATAATGTGGGGGGGGAATTCTATAGGGAAGGCAGTATAGTTCAGAGAATTCAAGCAGTGATTCTTACTATGCTGGTGAACAGTGAGTGTAATGGGGTCTGGGGGGCGACTTGATGTTCTGGGCAGTCTAGTAACCTTAATGTTCCTTATGTAATTGTAGACTGGTTATTGTGAAAAGTGCTGCCATAAATTTAGGGGTGCAGATGTCTTTCTAGAACTGGGTTGCTGCATTCCTTATGTATGTATGTTTGTATGTATGTATGTGTGTATGTATGTATTCATCCATCCATGCATCCATTCATTCATTCTTTCATTCATTCATTCATTCATTTATTATCTGTCTACCTATCTATCCATGGATGTTTCTGTCATTAATGCACAATTAGATGAGTTCCATTATGTTTACTAGACTCCCCCCATCACGCACGTGCCCCCAGATACCCCATTGCAGTCACTGTCCATGAGCATTGTAAGATACTGTAGAATCCCTACTTGTCTTTTCTGTGTTTTTCCGCCCTGTCTGTGACACCCCTCCCACATTATATATTCTTCTTCTAATGTGTCCTTACTTCGCCCCTCCCTAATCCCTCCATTCCCACCCATACACCTCAGTCTCTTTCCCTCTGTTAACTTTTAGTCCATTCTTGGGTTTTCTGAGACTGCTGCTGTTTCCTTCTTCAGTTTTTTGTTTGTTCTGATACTGTAATGATGAGTGATATCATTATACATATATATATATAGATAGATATTTATATCTCTATATATATATGTGTATGTATGTAGGTAAGTAACTCTAATGTTTGCTAAGATGATGCAGCTCCGCAAGGCTGGACACTGCCCCCCCCCGTGGGTGGAGTTTGTAAGCGCAGCACTGTTGCCTGGAGATTCCACGATGTCACAGTGGTGCCTCTGTCCTAGAGACATAATGTGTATGCTGAGAGGAGCAGGTGTGATTCGGGTGAGGTGGACACTGACCAACTTGACAGCATCAGGCTAAATGGAATCCAGAGCCAAGGTACTGTGTGTTCCTTTTCATTTTGTTGTCACTACTTCAAAGTTACATGAACAACATTATGGTT
Source organism: Manis pentadactyla (assembly GCF_030020395.1). Taxonomy (NCBI): domain Eukaryota; kingdom Metazoa; phylum Chordata; class Mammalia; order Pholidota; family Manidae; genus Manis; species Manis pentadactyla. Next base: position 86,606,655 of record NC_080024.1, read on the forward strand.
CCTAAGACTACCCCCACTGTCAAGTCCCCAGCACGTAGCCCGTAAGAGTCGCTGTCCAACAGCCCAGGAATATGCTGTAGAAGTGCTGCTGATCATCGCTATGTTATACGGACCTACCTAAGCTTGCCGCCGGGCCACACCCTGTGTGCCACTCATAATGCCCCATTTTCCCTCTCTCCCTTCCCTCCTAAGCCATCCTCCTCAGTCCCATTCCCTTTGGTAAGTGTGAGTCCATTCTTGGGTTCGGTGCGGCTGCTACTGTCCTTTTCTATCACTCCTTTTCTTTTTTCTGGTACTCCACAGGTGAGTGAAATCAGTTGACACTTGTCTTTCTCTGCGTGGCTTATTTCGCTGAGCATGATACCCTCTACCTCCCTCCATGTTGTTGCACATGGTAGGATTGGTTTCTGCATATGGCAGAATAATATTCCACTTTTCATCCTCAGATAGACACTTACCTTGTCTGTTGTTGTGGACAGTGCTGTGATAATTATACGGGTGCACAGGTCTTTTTTAAACTGGGCTGCTGTATTCTAGTGTTTATTTCTGTATGTCCGGATGTATGAATATATTTAGTTAGTTCATTACTCACTTGTATATCTGTTATTTATTTATTTATTTATCATTAGTCTTCATCTACGTGAGTCTCATGTAGTTTAGTAAACTGCCCCCCACAATGAGATGCCCCCACATACCTCATTGCAGTCACTGTCCATGAGCATATTAAGATGCTGTAGAATCCCTTGTTGTCTTCTCTGTGTCGTACGTCCCTCCCCGTGCCCCCCTTCTGCTTTATGCATGCCAAAGGTAATGTGCACATTCGCCCCCGCTCCGCCTGACATTTTCCTCCGTTCCCACCTGTCCACGTCCATCCCTTTCCGTTTGGTAACTGTGAGTCCACTCTTGTGGTGCCGTTTTTCTTCTTCGGATGTCTCTTGGTTCCCCTCCTGCACAGGCGAGTGATATCATTTGATCCTTGTGTTTCTCCACCTGCCTGCCTTATTACACTGAGTATGATGCCCTCTCACACCATCCGTGTTTCTGCAAATGGTGTGATTTGTTTTCCTATGACTGAATAATATTCCATTGTTCATCTACTGATGGACACTGAGCTTGGCTATTGAGAACAGTGCTGTGGTAATCATAGGGATGCACGTGTCGCTTTTAAACTGGGGGCGGCAATGTCTCATTCATTCATTCATCTGTTTATTCATTTATTTTTTTATCATGAATCTACAATTATGTGGATCACATCATGTTTATTACACTCCCCCCATCACCAACGTAGGAATGGTTAAGGGACTGAGAAGGCTGGTTGTGAAGGATGGTTGCAGGCTGGTAAGGGGGCATTGCGATTAGCTCACATAATGTGGGGGGGGAATTCTATAGGGAAGGCAGTATAGTTCAGAGAATTCAAGCAGTGATTCTTACTATGCTGGTGAACAGTGAGTGTAATGGGGTCTGGGGGGCGACTTGATGATCTGGGCAGTCTAGTAACCTTAATGTTCCTTATGTAATTGTAGACTGGTTATTGTGAATAGTGCTGCCATAAATTTAGGGGTGCAGATGTCTTTCTAGAACTGGGTTGCTGCATTCCTTATGTATGTATGTTTGTATGTATGTATGTGTGTATGTATGTATTCATCCATCCATGCATCCATTCATTCATTCTTTCATTCATTCATTCATTCATTATCTGTCTACCTATCTATCCATGGATGTTTCTGTCATTAATGCACAATTAGATGAGTTCCATTATGTTTACTAGACTCCCCCCATCACGCACGTGCCCCCAGATACCCCATTGCAGTCACTGTCCATGAGCATAGTAAGATACTGTAGAATCCCTACTTGTCTTTTCTGTGTTTTTCCGCCCTGTCTGTGACACCCCTCCCACATTATATATTCTTCTTCTAATGTGTCCTTACTTCGCCCCTCCCTAATCCCTCCATTCCCACCCATACACCTCAGTCTCTTTCCCTCTGTTAACTTTTAGTCCATTCTTGGGTTTTCTGAGACTGCTGCTGTTTCCTTCTTCAGTTTTTTGTTTGTTCTGATACTGTAATGATGAGTGATATCATTATACATATATATATATAGATAGATATTTATATCTATATATATATATGTGTATGTATGTAGGTAAGTAACTCTAATGTTTGCTAAGATGATGCAGCTCCGCAAGGCTGGGCACTGCCCCCCCCCGTGGGTGGAGTTTGTAAGCGCAGCACTGTTGCCTGGAGATTCCACGATGTCACAGTGGTGCCTCTGTCCTAGAGACATAATGTGTATGCTGAGAGGAGCAGGTGTGATTCGGGTGAGGTGGACACTGACCAACTTGACAGCATCAGGCTAAATGGAATCCAGAGCCAAGGTACTGTGTGTTCCTTTTCATTTTGTTGTCACTACTTCAAAGTTACATGAACAACATTATGGTTCCTAAGACTACCCCCACTGTCAAGTCCCCAGCACGTAGCCCGTAAGAGTCGCTGTCCAACAGCCCAGGAATATGCTGTAGAAGTGCTGCTGATCATCGCTATGTTATACGGACCTACCTAAGCTTGCCGCCGGGCCACACCCTGTGTGCCACTCATAATGCCCCATTTTCCCTCTCTCCCTTCCCTCCTAAGCCATCCTCCTCAGTCCCATTCCCTTTGGTAAGTGTGAGTCCATTCTTGGGTTCGGTGCGGCTGCTACTGTCCTTTTCTATCACTCCTTTTCTTTTTTCTGGTACTCCACAGGTGAGTGAAATCAGTTGACACTTGTCTTTCTCTGCGTGGCTTATTTCGCTGAGCATGATACCCTCTACCTCCCTCCATGTTGTTGCACATGGTAGGATTGGTTTCTGCATATGGCAGAATAATATTCCACTTTTCATCCTCAGATAGACACTTACCTTGTCTGTTGTTGTGGACAGTGCTGTGATAATTATACGGGTGCACAGGTCTTTTTTAAACTGGGCTGCTGTATTCTAGTGTTTATTTCTGTATGTCCGGATGTATGAATATATTTAGTTAGTTCATTACTCACTTGTATATCTGTTATTTATTTATTTATTTATCATTAGTCTCCCATCTACGTGAGTCTCATGTAGTTTAGTAAACTGCCCCCCACAATGAGATGCCCCCACATACCTCATTGCAGTCACTGTCCATGAGCATATTAAGATGCTGTAGAATCCCTTGTTGTCTTCTCTGTGTCGTACGTCCCTCCCCGTGCCCCCCTTCTGCTTTATGCATGCCAAAGGTAATGTGCACATTCGCCCCCGCTCCGCCTGACATTTTCCTCCGTTCCCACCTGTCCACGTCCATCCCTTTCCGTTTGGTAACTGTGAGTCCACTCTTGTGGTGCCGTTTTTCTTCTTCGGATGTCTCTTGGTTCCCCTCCTGCACAGGCGAGTGATATCATTTGATCCTTGTGTTTCTCCACCTGCCTGCCTTATTACACTGAGTATGATGCCCTCTCACACCATCCGTGTTTCTGCAAATGGTGTGATTTGTTTTCCTATGACTGAATAATATTCCATTGTTCATCTACTGATGGACACTGAGCTTGGCTATTGAGAACAGTGCTGTGGTAATCATAGGGATGCACGTGTCGCTTTTAAACTGGGGGCGGCAATGTCTCATTCATTCATTCATCTGTTTATTCATTTATTTTTTGATCATGAATCTACAATTATGTGGATCACATCATGTTTATTACACTCCCCTCATCACCAACGTAGGAATGGTTAAGGGACTGAGAAGGCTGGTTGTGAAGGATGGTTGCAGGCTGGTAAGGGGGCATTGCGATTAGCTCACATAATGTGGGGGGGGAATTCTATAGGGAAGGCAGTATAGTTCAGAGAATTCAAGCAGTGATTCTTACTATGCTGGTGAACAGTGAGTGTAATGGGGTCTGGGGGGCGACTTGATGATCTGGGCAGTCTAGTAACCTTAATGTTCCTTATGTAATTGTAGACTGGTTATTGTGAATAGTGCTGCCATAAATTTAGGGGTGCAGATGTCTTTCTAGAACTGGGTTGCTGCATTCCTTATGTATGTATGTTTGTATGTATGTATGTGTGTATGTATGTATTCATCCATCCATGCATCCATTCATTCATTCTTTCATTCATTCATTCATTCATTATCTGTCTACCTATCTATCCATGGATGTTTCTGTCATTAATGCACAATTAGATGAGTTCCATTATGTTTACTAGACTCCCCCCATCACGCACGTGCCCCCAGATACCCCATTGCAGTCACTGTCCATGAGCATAGTAAGATACTGTAGAATCCCTACTTGTCTTTTCTGTGTTTTTCCGCCCTGTCTGTGACACCCCTCCCACATTATATATTCTTCTTCTAATGTGTCCTTACTTCGCCCCTCCCTAATCCCTCCATTCCCACCCATACACCTCAGTCTCTTTCCCTCTGTTAACTTTTAGTCCATTCTTGGGTTTTCTGAGACTGCTGCTGTTTCCTTCTTCAGTTTTTTGTTTGTTCTGATACTGTAATGATGAGTGATATCATTATACATATATATATATATAGATAGATATTTATATCTATATATATATATATGTGTATGTATGTAGGTAAGTAACTCTAATGTTTGCTAAGATGATGCAGCTCCGCAAGGCTGGGCACTGCCCCCCCCCGTGGGTGGAGTTTGTAAGTGCAGCACTGTTGCCTGGAGATTCCACGATGTCACAGTGGTGCCTCTGTCCTAGAGACATAATGTGTATGCTGAGAGGAGCAGGTGTGATTCGGGTGAGGTGGACACTGACCAACTTGACAGCATCAGGCTAAATGGAATCCAGAGCCAAGGTACTGTGTGTTCCTTTTCATTTTGTTGTCACTACTTCAAAGTTACATGAACAACATTATGGTTCCTAAGACTACCCCCACTGTCAAGTCCCCAGCACGTAGCCCGTAAGAGTCGCTGTCCAACAGCCCAGGAATATGCTGTAGAAGTGCTGCTGATCATCGCTATGTTATACGGACCTACCTAAGCTTGCCGCCGGGCCACACCCTGTGTGCCACTCATAATGCCCCATTTTCCCTCTCTCCCTTCCCTCCTAAGCCATCCTCCTCAGTCCCATTCCCTTTGGTAAGTGTGAGTCCATTCTTGGGTTCGGTGCGGCTGCTACTGTCCTTTTCTATCACTCCTTTTCTTTTTTCTGGTACTCCACAGGTGAGTGAAATCAGTTGACACTTGTCTTTCTCTGCGTGGCTTATTTCGCTGAGCATGATACCCTCTACCTCCCTCCATGTTGTTGCACATGGTAGGATTGGTTTCTGCATATGGCAGAATAATATTCCACTTTTCATCCTCAGATAGACACTTACCTTGTCTGTTGTTGTGGACAGTGCTGTGATAATTATACGGGTGCACAGGTCTTTTTTAAACTGGGCTGCTGTATTCTAGTGTTTATTTCTGTATGTCCGGATGTATGAATATATTTAGTTAGTTCATTACTCACTTGTATATCTGTTATTTATTTATTTATTTATCATTAGTCTTCATCTACGTGAGTCTCATGTAGTTTAGTAAACTGCCCCCCACAATGAGATGCCCCCACATACCTCATTGCAGTCACTGTCCATGAGCATATTAAGATGCTGTAGAATCCCTTGTTGTCTTCTCTGTGTCGTACGTCCCTCCCCGTGCCCCCCTTCTGCTTTATGCATGCCAAAGGTAATGTGCACATTCGCCCCCGCTCCGCCTGACATTTTCCTCCGTTCCCACCTGTCCACGTCCATCCCTTTCCGTTTGGTAACTGTGAGTCCACTCTTGTGGTGCCGTTTTTCTTCTTCGGATGTCTCTTGGTTCCCCTCCTGCACAGGCGAGTGATATCATTTGATCCTTGTGTTTCTCCACCTGCCTGCCTTATTACACTGAGTATGATGCCCTCTCACACCATCCGTGTTTCTGCAAATGGTGTGATTTGTTTTCCTATGACTGAATAATATTCCATTGTTCATCTACTGATGGACACTGAGCTTGGCTATTGAGAACAGTGCTGTGGTAATCATAGGGATGCACGTGTCGCTTTTAAACTGGGGGCGGCAATGTCTCATTCATTCATTCATCTGTTTATTCATTTATTTTTTTATCATGAATCTACAATTATGTGGATCACATCATGTTTATTACACTCCCCCCATCACCAACGTAGGAATGGTTAAGGGACTGAGAAGGCTGGTTGTGAAGGATGGTTGCAGGCTGGTAAGGGGGCATTGCGATTAGCTCACATAATGTGGGGGGGGAATTCTATAGGGAAGGCAGTATAGTTCAGAGAATTCAAGCAGTGATTCTTACTATGCTGGTGAACAGTGAGTGTAATGGGGTCTGGGGGGCGACTTGATGATCTGGGCAGTCTAGTAACCTTAATGTTCCTTATGTAATTGTAGACTGGTTATTGTGAATAGTGCTGCCATAAATTTAGGGGTGCAGATGTCTTTCTAGAACTGGGTTGCTGCATTCCTTATGTATGTATGTTTGTATGTATGTATGTGTGTATGTATGTATTCATCCATCCATGCATCCATTCATTCATTCTTTCATTCATTCATTCATTCATTATCTGTCTACCTATCTATCCATGGATGTTTCTGTCATTAATGCACAATTAGATGAGTTCCATTATGTTTACTAGACTCCCCCCATCACGCACGTGCCCCCAGATACCCCATTGCAGTCACTGTCCATGAGCATAGTAAGATACTGTAGAATCCCTACTTGTCTTTTCTGTGTTTTTCCGCCCTGTCTGTGACACCCCTCCCACATTATATATTCTTCTTCTAATGTGTCCTTACTTCGCCCCTCCCTAATCCCTCCATTCCCACCCATACACCTCAGTCTCTTTCCCTCTGTTAACTTTTAGTCCATTCTTGGGTTTTCTGAGACTGCTGCTGTTTCCTTCTTCAGTTTTTTGTTTGTTCTGATACTGTAATGATGAGTGATATCATTATACATATATATATATAGATAGATATTTATATCTATATATATATATGTGTATGTATGTAGGTAAGTAACTCTAATGTTTGCTAAGATGATGCAGCTCCGCAAGGCTGGGCACTGCCCCCCCCCGTGGGTGGAGTTTGTAAGCGCAGCACTGTTGCCTGGAGATTCCACGATGTCACAGTGGTGCCTCTGTCCTAGAGACATAATGTGTATGCTGAGAGGAGCAGGTGTGATTCGGGTGAGGTGGACACTGACCAACTTGACAGCATCAGGCTAAATGGAATCCAGAGCCAAGGTACTGTGTGTTCCTTTTCATTTTGTTGTCACTACTTCAAAGTTACATGAACAACATTATGGTTCCTAAGACTACCCCCACTGTCAAGTCCCCAGCACGTAGCCCGTAAGAGTCGCTGTCCAACAGCCCAGGAATATGCTGTAGAAGTGCTGCTGATCATCGCTATGTTATACGGACCTACCTAAGCTTGCCGCCGGGCCACACCCTGTGTGCCACTCATAATGCCCCATTTTCCCTCTCTCCCTTCCCTCCTAAGCCATCCTCCTCAGTCCCATTCCCTTTGGTAAGTGTGAGTCCATTCTTGGGTTCGGTGCGGCTGCTACTGTCCTTTTCTATCACTCCTTTTCTTTTTTCTGGTACTCCACAGGTGAGTGAAATCAGTTGACACTTGTCTTTCTCTGCGTGGCTTATTTCACTGAGCATGATACCCTCTACCTCCCTCCATGTTGTTGCACATGGTAGGATTGGTTTCTGCATATGGCAGAATAATATTCCACTTTTCATCCTCAGATAGACACTTACCTTGTCTGTTGTTGTGGACAGTGCTGTGATAATTATACGGGTGCACAGGTCTTTTTTAAACTGGGCTGCTGTATTCTAGTGTTTATTTCTGTATGTCCGGATGTATGAATATATTTAGTTAGTTCATTACTCACTTGTATATCTGTTATTTATTTATTTATTTATCATTAGTCTCCATCTACGTGAGTCTCATGTAGTTTAGTAAACTGCCCCCCACAATGAGATGCCCCCACATACCTCATTGCAGTCACTGTCCATGAGCATATTAAGATGCTGTAGAATCCCTTGTTGTCTTCTCTGTGTCGTACGTCCCTCCCCGTGCCCCCCTTCTGCTTTATGCATGCCAAAGGTAATGTGCACATTCGCCCCCGCTCCGCCTGACATTTTCCTCCGTTCCCACCTGTCCACGTCCATCCCTTTCCGTTTGGTAACTGTGAGTCCACTCTTGTGGTGCCGTTTTTCTTCTTCGGATGTCTCTTGGTTCCCCTCCTGCACAGGCGAGTGATATCATTTGATCCTTGTGTTTCTCCACCTGCCTGCCTTATTACACTGAGTATGATGCCCTCTCACACCATCCGTGTTTCTGCAAATGGTGTGATTTGTTTTCCTATGACTGAATAATATTCCATTGTTCATCTACTGATGGACACTGAGCTTGGCTATTGAGAACAGTGCTGTGGTAATCATAGGGATGCACGTGTCGCTTTTAAACTGGGGGCGGCAATGTCTCATTCATTCATTCATCTGTTTATTCATTTATTTTTTGATCATGAATCTACAATTATGTGGATCACATCATGTTTATTACACTCCCCTCATCACCAACGTAGGAATGGTTAAGGGACTGAGAAGGCTGGTTGTGAAGGATGGTTGCAGGCTGGTAAGGGGGCATTGCGATTAGCTCACATAATGTGGGGGGGGAATTCTATAGGGAAGGCAGTATAGTTCAGAGAATTCAAGCAGTGATTCTTACTATGCTGGTGAACAGTGAGTGTAATGGGGTCTGGGGGGCGACTTGATGATCTGGGCAGTCTAGTAACCTTAATGTTCCTTATGTAATTGTAGACTGGTTATTGTGAATAGTGCTGCCATAAATTTAGGGGTGCAGATGTCTTTCTAGAACTGGGTTGCTGCATTCCTTATGTATGTATGTTTGTATGTATGTATGTGTGTATGTATGTATTCATCCATCCATGCATCCATTCATTCATTCTTTCATTCATTCATTCATTCATTATCTGTCTACCTATCTATCCATGGATGTTTCTGTCATTAATGCACAATTAGATGAGTTCCATTATGTTTACTAGACTCCCCCCATCACGCACGTGCCCCCAGATACCCCATTGCAGTCACTGTCCATGAGCATAGTAAGATACTGTAGAATCCCTACTTGTCTTTTCTGTGTTTTTCCGCCCTGTCTGTGACACCCCTCCCACATTATATATTCTTCTTCTAATGTGTCCTTACTTCGCCCCTCCCTAATCCCTCCATTCCCACCCATACACCTCAGTCTCTTTCCCTCTGTTAACTTTTAGTCCATTCTTGGGTTTTCTGAGACTGCTGCTGTTTCCTTCTTCAGTTTTTTGTTTGTTCTGATACTGTAATGATGAGTGATATCATTATACATATATATATATATAGATAGATATTTATATCTATATATATATATATGTGTATGTATGTAGGTAAGTAACTCTAATGTTTGCTAAGATGATGCAGCTCCGCAAGGCTGGGCACTGCCCCCCCCCGTGGGTGGAGTTTGTAAGTGCAGCACTGTTGCCTGGAGATTCCACGATGTCACAGTGGTGCCTCTGTCCTAGAGACATAATGTGTATGCTGAGAGGAGCAGGTGTGATTCGGGTGAGGTGGACACTGACCAACTTGACAGCATCAGGCTAAATGGAATCCAGAGCCAAGGTACTGTGTGTTCCTTTTCATTTTGTTGTCACTACTTCAAAGTTACATGAACAACATTATGGTTCCTAAGACTACCCCCACTGTCAAGTCCCCAGCACGTAGCCCGTAAGAGTCGCTGTCCAACAGCCCAGGAATATGCTGTAGAAGTGCTGCTGATCATCGCTATGTTATACGGACCTACCTAAGCTTGCCGCCGGGCCACACCCTGTGTGCCACTCATAATGCCCCATTTTCCCTCTCTCCCTTCCCTCCTAAGCCATCCTCCTCAGTCCCATTCCCTTTGGTAAGTGTGAGTCCATTCTTGGGTTCGGTGCGGCTGCTACTGTCCTTTTCTATCACTCCTTTTCTTTTTTCTGGTACTCCACAGGTGAGTGAAATCAGTTGACACTTGTCTTTCTCTGCGTGGCTTATTTCGCTGAGCATGATACCCTCTACCTCCCTCCATGTTGTTGCACATGGTAGGATTGGTTTCTGCATATGGCAGAATAATATTCCACTTTTCATCCTCAGATAGACACTTACCTTGTCTGTTGTTGTGGACAGTGCTGTGATAATTATACGGGTGCACAGGTCTTTTTTAAACTGGGCTGCTGTATTCTAGTGTTTATTTCTGTATGTCCGGATGTATGAATATATTTAGTTAGTTCATTACTCACTTGTATATCTGTTATTTATTTATTTATTTATCATTAGTCTTCATCTACGTGAGTCTCATGTAGTTTAGTAAACTGCCCCCCACAATGAGATGCCCCCACATACCTCATTGCAGTCACTGTCCATGAGCATATTAAGATGCTGTAGAATCCCTTGTTGTCTTCTCTGTGTCGTACGTCCCTCCCCGTGCCCCCCTTCTGCTTTATGCATGCCAAAGGTAATGTGCACATTCGCCCCCGCTCCGCCTGACATTTTCCTCCGTTCCCACCTGTCCACGTCCATCCCTTTCCGTTTGGTAACTGTGAGTCCACTCTTGTGGTGCCGTTTTTCTTCTTCGGATGTCTCTTGGTTCCCCTCCTGCACAGGCGAGTGATATCATTTGATCCTTGTGTTTCTCCACCTGCCTGCCTTATTACACTGAGTATGATGCCCTCTCACACCATCCGTGTTTCTGCAAATGGTGTGATTTGTTTTCCTATGACTGAATAATATTCCATTGTTCATCTACTGATGGACACTGAGCTTGGCTATTGAGAACAGTGCTGTGGTAATCATAGGGATGCACGTGTCGCTTTTAAACTGGGGGCGGCAATGTCTCATTCATTCATTCATCTGTTTATTCATTTATTTTTTGATCATGAATCTACAATTATGTGGATCACATCATGTTTATTACACTCCCCTCATCACCAACGTAGGAATGGTTAAGGGACTGAGAAGGCTGGTTGTGAAGGATGGTTGCAGGCTGGTAAGGGGGCATTGCGATTAGCTCACATAATGTGGGGGGGGAATTCTATAGGGAAGGCAGTATAGTTCAGAGAATTCAAGCAGTGATTCTTACTATGCTGGTGAACAGTGAGTGTAATGGGGTCTGGGGGGCGACTTGATGATCTGGGCAGTCTAGTAACCTTAATGTTCCTTATGTAATTGTAGACTGGTTATTGTGAATAGTGCTGCCATAAATTTAGGGGTGCAGATGTCTTTCTAGAACTGGGTTGCTGCATTCCTTATGTATGTATGTTTGTATGTATGTATGTGTGTATGTATGTATTCATCCATCCATGCATCCATTCATTCATTCTTTCATTCATTCATTCATTCATTATCTGTCTACCTATCTATCCATGGATGTTTCTGTCATTAATGCACAATTAGATGAGTTCCATTATGTTTACTAGACTCCCCCCATCACGCACGTGCCCCCAGATACCCCATTGCAGTCACTGTCCATGAGCATAGTAAGATACTGTAGAATCCCTACTTGTCTTTTCTGTGTTTTTCCGCCCTGTCTGTGACACCCCTCCCACATTATATATTCTTCTTCTAATGTGTCCTTACTTCGCCCCTCCCTAATCCCTCCATTCCCACCCATACACCTCAGTCTCTTTCCCTCTGTTAACTTTTAGTCCATTCTTGGGTTTTCTGAGACTGCTGCTGTTTCCTTCTTCAGTTTTTTGTTTGTTCTGATACTGTAATGATGAGTGATATCATTATACATATATATATATATAGATAGATATTTATATCTATATATATATATATGTGTATGTATGTAGGTAAGTAACTCTAATGTTTGCTAAGATGATGCAGCTCCGCAAGGCTGGGCACTGCCCCCCCCCGTGGGTGGAGTTTGTAAGCGCAGCACTGTTGCCTGGAGATTCCACGATGTCACAGTGGTGCCTCTGTCCTAGAGACATAATGTGTATGCTGAGAGGAGCAGGTGTGATTCGGGTGAGGTGGACACTGACCAACTTGACAGCATCAGGCTAAATGGAATCCAGAGCCAAGGTACTGTGTGTTCCTTTTCATTTTGTTGTCACTACTTCAAAGTTACATGAACAACATTATGGTTCCTAAGACTACCCCCACTGTCAAGTCCCCAGCACGTAGCCCGTAAGAGTCGCTGTCCAACAGCCCAGGAATATGCTGTAGAAGTGCTGCTGATCATCGCTATGTTATACGGACCTACCTAAGCTTGCCGCCGGGCCACACCCTGTGTGCCACTCATAATGCCCCATTTTCCCTCTCTCCCTTCCCTCCTAAGCCATCCTCCTCAGTCCCATTCCCTTTGGTAAGTGTGAGTCCATTCTTGGGTTCGGTGCGGCTGCTACTGTCCTTTTCTATCACTCCTTTTCTTTTTTCTGGTACTCCACAGGTGAGTGAAATCAGTTGACACTTGTCTTTCTCTGCGTGGCTTATTTCGCTGAGCATGATACCCTCTACCTCCCTCCATGTTGTTGCACATGGTAGGATTGGTTTCTGCATATGGCAGAATAATATTCCACTTTTCATCCTCAGATAGACACTTACCTTGTCTGTTGTTGTGGACAGTGCTGTGATAATTATACGGGTGCACAGGTCTTTTTTAAACTGGGCTGCTGTATTCTAGTGTTTATTTCTGTATGTCCGGATGTATGAATATATTTAGTTAGTTCATTACTCACTTGTATATCTGTTATTTATTTATTTATTTATCATTAGTCTTCATCTACGTGAGTCTCATGTAGTTTAGTAAACTGCCCCCCACAATGAGATGCCCCCACATACCTCATTGCAGTCACTGTCCATGAGCATATTAAGATGCTGTAGAATCCCTTGTTGTCTTCTCTGTGTCGTACGTCCCTCCCCGTGCCCCCCTTCTGCTTTATGCATGCCAAAGGTAATGTGCACATTCGCCCCCGCTCCGCCTGACATTTTCCTCCGTTCCCACCTGTCCACGTCCATCCCTTTCCGTTTGGTAACTGTGAGTCCACTCTTGTGGTGCCGTTTTTCTTCTTCGGATGTCTCTTGGTTCCCCTCCTGCACAGGCGAGTGATATCATTTGATCCTTGTGTTTCTCCACCTGCCTGCCTTATTACACTGAGTATGATGCCCTCTCACACCATCCGTGTTTCTGCAAATGGTGTGATTTGTTTTCCTATGACTGAATAATATTCCATTGTTCATCTACTGATGGACACTGAGCTTGGCTATTGAGAACAGTGCTGTGGTAATCATAGGGATGCACGTGTCGCTTTTAAACTGGGGGCGGCAATGTCTCATTCATTCATTCATCTGTTTATTCATTTATTTTTTGATCATGAATCTACAATTATGTGGATCACATCATGTTTATTACACTCCCCTCATCACCAACGTAGGAATGGTTAAGGGACTGAGAAGGCTGGTTGTGAAGGATGGTTGCAGGCTGGTAAGGGGGCATTGCGATTAGCTCACATAATGTGGGGGGGGAATTCTATAGGGAAGGCAGTATAGTTCAGAGAATTCAAGCAGTGATTCTTACTATGCTGGTGAACAGTGAGTGTAATGGGGTCTGGGGGGCGACTTGATGATCTGGGCAGTCTAGTAACCTTAATGTTCCTTATGTAATTGTAGACTGGTTATTGTGAATAGTGCTGCCATAAATTTAGGGGTGCAGATGTCTTTCTAGAACTGGGTTGCTGCATTCCTTATGTATGTATGTTTGTATGTATGTATGTGTGTATGTATGTATTCATCCATCCATGCATCCATTCATTCATTCTTTCATTCATTCATTCATTCATTATCTGTCTACCTATCTATCCATGGATGTTTCTGTCATTAATGCACAATTAGATGAGTTCCATTATGTTTACTAGACTCCCCCCATCACGCACGTGCCCCCAGATACCCCATTGCAGTCACTGTCCATGAGCATTGTAAGATAGTGTAGAATCCCTACTTGTCTTTTCTGTGTTTTTCCGCCCTGTCTGTGACACCCCTCCCACATTATATATTCTTCTTCTAATGTGTCCTTACTTCGCCCCTCCCTAATCCCTCCATTCCCACCCATACACCTCAGTCTCTTTCCCTCTGTTAACTTTTAGTCCATTCTTGGGTTTTCTGAGACTGCTGCTGTTTCCTTCTTCAGTTTTTTGTTTGTTCTGATACTGTAATGATGAGTGATATCATTATACATATATATATATAGATAGATATTTATATCTATATATATATATGTGTATGTATGTAGGTAAGTAACTCTAATGTTTGCTAAGATGATGCAGCTCCGCAAGGCTGGGCACTGCCCCCCCCCCGTGGGTGGAGTTTGTAAGCGCAGCACTGTTGCCTGGAGATTCCACGATGTCACAGTGGTGCCTCTGTCCTAGAGACATAATGTGTATGCTGAGAGGAGCAGGTGTGATTCGGGTGAGGTGGACACTGACCAACTTGACAGCATCAGGCTAAATGGAATCCAGAGCCAAGGTACTGTGTGTTCCTTTTCATTTTGTTGTCACTACTTCAAAGTTACATGAACAACATTATGGTTCCTAAGACTACCCCCACTGTCAAGTCCCCAGCACGTAGCCCGTAAGAGTCGCTGTCCAACAGCCCAGGAATATGCTGTAGAAGTGCTGCTGATCATCGCTATGTTATACGGACCTACCTAAGCTTGCCGCCGGGCCACACCCTGTGTGCCACTCATAATGCCCCATTTTCCCTCTCTCCCTTCCCTCCTAAGCCATCCTCCTCAGTCCCATTCCCTTTGGTAAGTGTGAGTCCATTCTTGGGTTCGGTGCGGCTGCTACTGTCCTTTTCTATCACTCCTTTTCTTTTTTCTGGTACTCCACAGGTGAGTGAAATCAGTTGACACTTGTCTTTCTCTGCGTGGCTTATTTCGCTGAGCATGATACCCTCTACCTCCCTCCATGTTGTTGCACATGGTAGGATTGGTTTCTGCATATGGCAGAATAATATTCCACTTTTCATCCTCTGATAGACACTTACCTTGTCTGTTGTTGTGGACAGTGCTGTGATAATTATACGTGTGCACAGGTCTTTTTTAAACTGGGCTGCTGTATTCTAGTGTTTATTTCTGTATGTCCGGATGTATGAATATATTTAGTTAGTTCATTACTCACTTGTATATCTGTTATTTATTTATTTATTTATCATTAGTCTCCATCTACGTGAGTCTCATGTAGTTTAGTAAACTGCCCCCCACAATGAGATGCCCCCACATACCTCATTGCAGTCACTGTCCATGAGCATATTAAGATGCTGTAGAATCCCTTGTTGTCTTCTCTGTGTCGTACGTCCCTCCCCGTGCCCCCCTTCTGCTTTATGCATGCCAAAGGTAATGTGCACATTCGCCCCCGCTCCGCCTGACATTTTCCTCCGTTCCCACCTGTCCACGTCCATCCCTTTCCGTTTGGTAACTGTGAGTCCACTCTTGTGGTGCCGTTTTTCTTCTTCGGATGTCTCTTGGTTCCCCTCCTGCACAGGCGAGTGATATCATTTGATCCTTGTGTTTCTCCACCTGCCTGCCTTATTACACTGAGTATGATGCCCTCTCACACCATCCGTGTTTCTGCAAATGGTGTGATTTGTTTTCCTATGACTGAATAATATTCCATTGTTCATCTACTGATGGACACTGAGCTTGGCTATTGAGAACAGTGCTGTGGTAATCATAGGGATGCACGTGTCGCTTTTAAACTGGGGGCGGCAATGTCTCATTCATTCATTCATCTGTTTATTCATTTATTTTTTGATCATGAATCTACAATTATGTGGATCACATCATGTTTATTACACTCCCCTCATCACCAACGTAGGAATGGTTAAGGGACTGAGAAGGCTGGTTGTGAAGGATGGTTGCAGGCTGGTAAGGGGGCATTGCGATTAGCTCACATAATGTGGGGGGGGAATTCTATAGGGAAGGCAGTATAGTTCAGAGAATTCAAGCAGTGATTCTTACTATGCTGGTGAACAGTGAGTGTAATGGGGTCTGGGGGGCGACTTGATGATCTGGGCAGTCTAGTAACCTTAATGTTCCTTATGTAATTGTAGACTGGTTATTGTGAATAGTGCTGCCATAAATTTAGGGGTGCAGATGTCTTTCTAGAACTGGGTTGCTGCATTCCTTATGTATGTATGTTTGTATGTATGTATGTGTGTATGTATGTATTCATCCATCCATGCATCCATTCATTCATTCATTCATTCATTCATTCATTTATTATCTGTCTACCTATCTATCCATGGATGTTTCTGTCATTAATGCACAATTAGATGAGTTCCATTGTGTTTACTAGACTCCCCCCATCACGCACGTGCCCCCAGATACCCCATTGCAGTCACTGTCCATGAGCATTGTA
Organism: Manis pentadactyla; assembly: GCF_030020395.1. Classification (NCBI taxonomy): domain Eukaryota; kingdom Metazoa; phylum Chordata; class Mammalia; order Pholidota; family Manidae; genus Manis; species Manis pentadactyla. The sequence continues at coordinate 86,623,128 of NC_080024.1, forward strand.
AGATACTGTAGAATCCCTCCTTGTCTTTTCTGTGTTTTTCCGCCCTGTCTGTGACACCCCTCCCACATTATATATTCTTCTTCTAATGTGTCCTTACTTCGCCCCTCCCTAATCCCTCCATTCCCACCCATACACCTCAGTCTCTTTCCCTCTGTTAACTTTTAGTCCATTCTTGGGTTTTCTGAGACTGCTGCTGTTTCCTTCTTCAGTTTTTTGTTTGTTCTGATACTGTAATGATGAGTGATATCATTATACATATATATATATAGATAGATATTTATATCTATATATATATATGTGTATGTATGTAGGTAAGTAACTCTAATGTTTGCTAAGATGATGCAGCTCCGCAAGGCTGGGCACTGCCCCCCCCCGTGGGTGGAGTTTGTAAGCGCAGCACTGTTGCCTGGAGATTCCACGATGTCACAGTGGTGCCTCTGTCCTAGAGACATAATGTGTATGCTGAGAGGAGCAGGTGTGATTCGGGTGAGGTGGACACTGACCAACTTGACAGCATCAGGCTAAATGGAATCCAGAGCCAAGGTACTGTGTGTTCCTTTTCATTTTGTTGTCACTACTTCAAAGTTACATGAACAACATTATGGTTCCTAAGACTACCCCCACTGTCAAGTCCCCAGCACGTAGCCCGTAAGAGTCGCTGTCCAACAGCCCAGGAATATGCTGTAGAAGTGCTGCTGATCATCGCTATGTTATACGGACCTACCTAAGCTTGCCGCCGGGCCACACCCTGTGTGCCACTCATAATGCCCCATTTTCCCTCTCTCCCTTCCCTCCTAAGCCATCCTCCTCAGTCCCATTCCCTTTGGTAAGTGTGAGTCCATTCTTGGGTTCGGTGCGGCTGCTACTGTCCTTTTCTATCACTCCTTTTCTTTTTTCTGGTACTCCACAAGTGAGTGAAATCAGTTGACACTTGTCTTTCTCTGCGTGGCTTATTTCGCTGAGCATGATACCCTCTACCTCCCTCCATGTTGTTGCACATGGTAGGATTGGTTTCTGCATATGGCAGAATAATATTCCACTTTTCATCCTCTGATAGACACTTACCTTGTCTGTTGTTGTGGACAGTGCTGTGATAATTATACGGGTGCACAGGTCTTTTTTAAACTGGGCTGCTGTATTCTAGTGTTTATTTCTGTATGTCCGGATGTATGAATATATTTAGTTAGTTCATTACTCACTTGTATATCTGTTATTTATTTATTTATTTATCATTAGTCTCCATCTACGTGAGTCTCATGTAGTTTAGTAAACTGCCCCCCACAATGAGATGCCCCCACATACCTCATTGCAGTCACTGTCCATGAGCATATTAAGATGCTGTAGAATCCCTTGTTGTCTTCTCTGTGTCGTACGTCCCTCCCCGTGCCCCCCTTCTGCTTTATGCATGCCAAAGGTAATGTGCACATTCGCCCCCGCTCTGCCTGACATTTTCCTCCGTTCCCACCTGTCCACGTCCATCCCTTTCCGTTTGGTAACTGTGAGTCCACTCTTGTGGTGCCGTTTTTCTTCTTCGGATGTCTCTTGGTTCCCCTCCTGCACAGGCGAGTGATATCATTTGATCCTTGTGTTTCTCCACCTGCCTGCCTTATTACACTGAGTATGATGCCCTCTCACACCATCCGTGTTTCTGCAAATGGTGTGATTTGTTTTCCTATGACTGAATAATATTCCATTGTTCATCTACTGATGGACACTGAGCTTGGCTATTGAGAACAGTGCTGTGGTAATCATAGGGATGCACGTGTCGCTTTTAAACTGGGGGCGGCAATGTCTCATTCATTCATTCATCTGTTTATTCATTTATTTTTTGATCATGAATCTACAATTATGTGGATCACATCATGTTTATTACACTCCCCTCATCACCAACGTAGGAATGGTTAAGGGACTGAGAAGGCTGGTTGTGAAGGATGGTTGCAGGCTGGTAAGGGGGCATTGCGATTAGCTCACATAATGTGGGGGGGGAATTCTATAGGGAAGGCAGTATAGTTCAGAGAATTCAAGCAGTGATTCTTACTATGCTGGTGAACAGTGAGTGTAATGGGGTCTGGGGGGCGACTTGATGATCTGGGCAGTCTAGTAACCTTAATGTTCCTTATGTAATTGTAGACTGGTTATTGTGAATAGTGCTGCCATAAATTTAGGGGTGCAGATGTCTTTCTAGAACTGGGTTGCTGCATTCCTTATGTATGTATGTTTGTATGTATGTATGTGTGTATGTATGTATTCATCCATCCATGCATCCATTCATTCATTCATTCATTCATTCATTCATTTATTATCTGTCTACCTATCTATCCATGGATGTTTCTGTCATTAATGCACAATTAGATGAGTTCCATTGTGTTTACTAGACTCCCCCCATCACGCACGTGCCCCCAGATACCCCATTGCAGTCACTGTCCATGAGCATTGTAAGATACTGTAGAATCCCTACTTGTCTTTTCTGTGTTTTTCCGCCCTGTCTGTGACACCCCTCCCACATTATATATTCTTCTTCTAATGTGTCCTTACTTCGCCCCTCCCTAATCCCTCCATTCCCACCCATACACCTCAGTCTCTTTCCCTCTGTTAACTTTTAGTCCATTCTTGGGTTTTCTGAGACTGCTGCTGTTTCCTTCTTCAGTTTTTTGTTTGTTCTGATACTGTAATGATGAGTGATATCATTATACATATATATATATAGATAGATATTTATATCTATATATATATGTGTATGTATGTAGGTAAGTAACTCTAATGTTTGCTAAGATGATGCAGCTCCGCAAGGCTGGGCACTGCCCCCCCCCCCCGTGGGTGGAGTTTGTAAGCGCAGCACTGTTGCCTGGAGATTCCACGATGTCACAGTGGTGCCTCTGTCCTAGAGACATAATGTGTATGCTGAGAGGAGCAGGTGTGATTCGGGTGAGGTGGACACTGACCAACTTGACAGCATCAGGCTAAATGGAATCCAGAGCCAAGGTACCGTGTGTTCCTTTTCATTTTGTTGTCACTACTTCAAAGTTACATGAACAACATTATGGTTCCTAAGACTACCCCCACTGTCAAGTCCCCAGCACGTAGCCCGTAAGAGTCGCTGTCCAACAGCCCAGGAATATGCTGTAGAAGTGCTGCTGATCATCGCTATGTTATACGGACCTACCTAAGCTTGCCGCCGGGCCACACCCTGTGTGCCACTCATAATGCCCCATTTTCCCTCTCTCCCTTCCCTCCTAAGCCATCCTCCTCAGTCCCATTCCCTTTGGTAAGTGTGAGTCCATTCTTGGGTTCGGTGCGGCTGCTACTGTCCTTTTCTATCACTCCTTTTCTTTTTTCTGGTACTCCACAGGTGAGTGAAATCAGTTGACACTTGTCTTTCTCTGCGTGGCTTATTTCGCTGAGCATGATACCCTCTACCTCCCTCCATGTTGTTGCACATGGTAGGATTAGTTTCTGCATATGGCAGAATAATATTCCACTTTTCATCCTCTGATAGACACTTACCTTGTCTGTTGTTGTGGACAGTGCTGTGATAATTATACGGGTGCACAGGTCTTTTTTAAACTGGGCTGCTGTATTCTAGTGTTTATTTCTGTATGTCCGGATGTATGAATATATTTAGTTAGTTCATTACTCACTTGTATATCTGTTATTTATTTATTTATTTATCATTAGTCTTCATCTACGTGAGTCTCATGTAGTTTAGTAAACTGCCCCCCACAATGAGATGCCCCCACATACCTCATTGCAGTCACTGTCCATGAGCATATTAAGATGCTGTAGAATCCCTTGTTGTCTTCTCTGTGTCGTACGTCCCTCCCCGTGCCCCCCTTCTGCTTTATGCATGCCAAAGGTAATGTGCACATTCGCCCCCGCTCCGCCTGACATTTTCCTCCGTTCCCACCTGTCCACGTCCATCCCTTTCCGTTTGGTAACTGTGAGTCCACTCTTGTGGTGCCGTTTTTCTTCTTCGGATGTCTCTTGGTTCTCCTCCTGCACAGGCGAGTGATATCATTTGATCCTTGTGTTTCTCCACCTGCCTGCCTTATTACACTGAGTATGATGCCCTCTCACACCATCCGTGTTTCTGCAAATGGTGTGATTTGTTTTCCTATGACTGAATAATATTCCATTGTTCATCTACTGATGGACACTGAGCTTGGCTATTGAGAACAGTGCTGTGGTAATCATAGGGATGCACGTGTCGCTTTTAAACTGGGGGCGGCAATGTCTCATTCATTCATTCATCTGTTTATTCATTTATTTTTTGATCATGAATCTACAATTATGTGGATCACATCATGTTTATTACACTCCCCTCATCACCAACGTAGGAATGGTTAAGGGACTGAGAAGGCTGGTTGTGAAGGATGGTTGCAGGCTGGTAAGGGGGCATTGCGATTAGCTCACATAATGTGGGGGGGGAATTCTATAGGGAAGGCAGTATAGTTCAGAGAATTCAAGCAGTGATTCTTACTATGCTGGTGAACAGTGAGTGTAATGGGGTCTGGGGGGCGACTTGATGATCTGGGCAGTCTAGTAACCTTAATGTTCCTTATGTAATTGTAGACTGGTTATTGTGAATAGTGCTGCCATAAATTTAGGGGTGCAGATGTCTTTCTAGAACTGGGTTGCTGCATTCCTTATGTATGTATGTTTGTATGTATGTATGTGTGTATGTATGTATTCATCCATCCATGCATCCATTCATTCATTCATTCATTCATTCATTCATTTATTATCTGTCTACCTATCTATCCATGGATGTTTCTGTCATTAATGCACAATTAGATGAGTTCCATTGTGTTTACTAGACTCCCCCCATCACGCACGTGCCCCCAGATACCCCATTGCAGTCACTGTCCATGAGCATTGTAAGATACTGTAGAATCCCTACTTGTCTTTTCTGTGTTTTTCCGCCCTGTCTGTGACACCCCTCCCACATTATATATTCTTCTTCTAATGTGTCCTTACTTCGCCCCTCCCTAATCCCTCCATTCCCACCCATACACCTCAGTCTCTTTCCCTCTGTTAACTTTTAGTCCATTCTTGGGTTTTCTGAGACTGCTGCTGTTTCCTTCTTCAGTTTTTTGTTTGTTCTGATACTGTAATGATGAGTGATATCATTATACATATATATATATAGATAGATATTTATATCTATATATATATGTGTATGTATGTAGGTAAGTAACTCTAATGTTTGCTAAGATGATGCAGCTCCGCAAGGCTGGGCACTGCCCCCCCCCCCGTGGGTGGAGTTTGTAAGCGCAGCACTGTTGCCTGGAGATTCCACGATGTCACAGTGGTGCCTCTGTCCTAGAGACATAATGTGTATGCTGAGAGGAGCAGGTGTGATTCGGGTGAGGTGGACACTGACCAACTTGACAGCATCAGGCTAAATGGAATCCAGAGCCAAGGTACCGTGTGTTCCTTTTCATTTTGTTGTCACTACTTCAAAGTTACATGAACAACATTATGGTTCCTAAGACTACCCCCACTGTCAAGTCCCCAGCACGTAGCCCGTAAGAGTCGCTGTCCAACAGCCCAGGAATATGCTGTAGAAGTGCTGCTGATCATCGCTATGTTATACGGACCTACCTAAGCTTGCCGCCGGGCCACACCCTGTGTGCCACTCATAATGCCCCATTTTCCCTCTCTCCCTTCCCTCCTAAGCCATCCTCCTCAGTCCCATTCCCTTTGGTAAGTGTGAGTCCATTCTTGGGTTCGGTGCGGCTGCTACTGTCCTTTTCTATCACTCCTTTTCTTTTTTCTGGTACTCCACAGGTGAGTGAAATCAGTTGACACTTGTCTTTCTCTGCGTGGCTTATTTCGCTGAGCATGATACCCTCTACCTCCCTCCATGTTGTTGCACATGGTAGGATTGGTTTCTGCATATGGCAGAATAATATTCCACTTTTCATCCTCTGATAGACACTTACCTTGTCTGTTGTTGTGGACAGTGCTGTGATAATTATACGGGTGCACAGGTCTTTTTTAAACTGGGCTGCTGTATTCTAGTGTTTATTTCTGTATGTCCGGATGTATGAATATATTTAGTTAGTTCATTACTCACTTGTATATCTGTTATTTATTTATTTATTTATCATTAGTCTTCATCTACGTGAGTCTCATGTAGTTTAGTAAACTGCCCCCCACAATGAGATGCCCCCACATACCTCATTGCAGTCACTGTCCATGAGCATATTAAGATGCTGTAGAATCCCTTGTTGTCTTCTCTGTGTCGTACGTCCCTCCCCGTGCCCCCCTTCTGCTTTATGCATGCCAAAGGTAATGTGCACATTCGCCCCCGCTCCGCCTGACATTTTCCTCCGTTCCCACCTGTCCACGTCCATCCCTTTCCGTTTGGTAACTGTGAGTCCACTCTTGTGGTGCCGTTTTTCTTCTTCGGATGTCTCTTGGTTCCCCTCCTGCACAGGCGAGTGATATCATTTGATCCTTGTGTTTCTCCACCTGCCTGCCTTATTACACTGAGTATGATGCCCTCTCACACCATCCGTGTTTCTGCAAATGGTGTGATTTGTTTTCCTATGACTGAATAATATTCCATTGTTCATCTACTGATGGACACTGAGCTTGGCTATTGAGAACAGTGCTGTGGTAATCATAGGGATGCACGTGTCGCTTTTAAACTGGGGGCGGCAATGTCTCATTCATTCATTCATCTGTTTATTCATTTATTTTTTGATCATGAATCTACAATTATGTGGATCACATCATGTTTATTACACTCCCCTCATCACCAACGTAGGAATGGTTAAGGGACTGAGAAGGCTGGTTGTGAAGGATGGTTGCAGGCTGGTAAGGGGGCATTGCGATTAGCTCACATAATGTGGGGGGGGAATTCTATAGGGAAGGCAGTATAGTTCAGAGAATTCAAGCAGTGATTCTTACTATGCTGGTGAACAGTGAGTGTAATGGGGTCTGGGGGGCGACTTGATGATCTGGGCAGTCTAGTAACCTTAATGTTCCTTATGTAATTGTAGACTGGTTATTGTGAATAGTGCTGCCATAAATTTAGGGGTGCAGATGTCTTTCTAGAACTGGGTTGCTGCATTCCTTATGTATGTATGTTTGTATGTATGTATGTGTGTATGTATGTATTCATCCATCCATGCATCCATTCATTCATTCATTCATTCATTCATTCATTTATTATCTGTCTACCTATCTATCCATGGATGTTTCTGTCATTAATGCACAATTAGATGAGTTCCATTGTGTTTACTAGACTCCCCCCATCACGCACGTGCCCCCAGATACCCCATTGCAGTCACTGTCCATGAGCATTGTAAGATACTGTAGAATCCCTACTTGTCTTTTCTGTGTTTTTCCGCCCTGTCTGTGACACCCCTCCCACATTATATATTCTTCTTCTAATGTGTCCTTACTTCGCCCCTCCCTAATCCCTCCATTCCCACCCATACACCTCAGTCTCTTTCCCTCTGTTAACTTTTAGTCCATTCTTGGGTTTTCTGAGACTGCTGCTGTTTCCTTCTTCAGTTTTTTGTTTGTTCTGATACTGTAATGATGAGTGATATCATTATACATATATATATATAGATAGATATTTATATCTATATATATATATGTGTATGTATGTAGGTAAGTAACTCTAATGTTTGCTAAGATGATGCAGCTCCGCAAGGCTGGGCACTGCCCCCCCCCGTGGGTGGAGTTTGTAAGCGCAGCACTGTTGCCTGGAGATTCCACGATGTCACAGTGGTGCCTCTGTCCTAGAGACATAATGTGTATGCTGAGAGGAGCAGGTGTGATTCGGGTGAGGTGGACACTGACCAACTTGAAAGCATCAGGCTAAATGGAATCCAGAGCCAAGGTACCGTGTGTTCCTTTTCATTTTGTTGTCACTACTTCAAAGTTACATGAACAACATTATGGTTCCTAAGACTACCCCCACTGTCAAGTCCCCAGCACGTAACCCGTAAGAGTCGCTGTCCAACAGCCCAGGAATATGCTGTAGAAGTGCTGCTGATCATCGCTATGTTATACGGACCTACCTAAGCTTGCCGCCGGGCCACACCCTGTGTGCCACTCATAATGCCCCATTTTCCCTCTCTCCCTTCCCTCCTAAGCCATCCTCCTCAGTCCCATTCCCTTTGGTAAGTGTGAGTCCATTCTTGGGTTCGGTGCGGCTGCTACTGTCCTTTTCTATCACTCCTTTTCTTTTTTCTGGTACTCCACAGGTGAGTGAAATCAGTTGACACTTGTCTTTCTCTGCGTGGCTTATTTCGCTGAGCATGATACCCTCTACCTCCCTCCATGTTGTTGCACATGGTAGGATTGGTTTCTGCATATGGCAGAATAATATTCCACTTTTCATCCTCAGATAGACACTTACCTTGTCTGTTGTTGTGGACAGTGCTGTGATAATTATACGTGTGCACAGGTCTTTTTTAAACTGGGCTGCTGTATTCTAGTGTTTATTTCTGTATGTCCGGATGTATGAATATATTTAGTTAGTTCATTACTCACTTGTATATCTGTTATTTATTTATTTATTTATCATTAGTCTCCATCTACGTGAGTCTCATGTAGTTTAGTAAACTGCCCCCCACAATGAGATGCCCCGACATACCTCATTGCAGTCACTGTCCATGAGCATATTAAGATGCTGTAGAATCCCTTGTAGTCTTCTCTGTGTCGTACGTCCCTCCCCGTGCCCCCCTTCTGCTTTATGCATGCCAAAGGTAATGTGCACATTCGCCCCCGCTCCGCCTGACATTTTCCTCCGTTCCCACCTGTCCACGTCCATCCCTTTCCGTTTGGTAACTGTGAGTCCACTCTTGTGGTGCCGTTTTTCTTCTTCGGATGTCTCTTGGTTCCCCTCCTGCACAGGCGAGTGATATCATTTGATCCTTGTGTTTCTCCACCTGCCTGCCTTATTACACTGAGTATGATGCCCTCTCACACCATCCGTGTTTCTGCAAATGGTGTGATTTGTTTTCCTATGACTGAATAATATTCCATTGTTCATCTACTGATGGACACTGAGCTTGGCTATTGAGAACAGTGCTGTGGTAATCATAGGGATGCACGTGTCGCTTTTAAACTGGGGGCGGCAATGTCTCATTCATTCATTCATCTGTTTATTCATTTATTTTTTGATCATGAATCTACAATTATGTGGATCACATCATGTTTATTACACTCCCCTCATCACCAACGTAGGAATGGTTAAGGGACTGAGAAGGCTGGTTGTGAAGGATGGTTGCAGGCTGGTAAGGGGGCATTGCGATTAGCTCACATAATGTGGGGGGGGAATTCTATAGGGAAGGCAGTATAGTTCAGAGAATTCAAGCAGTGATTCTTACTATGCTGGTGAACAGTGAGTGTAATGGGGTCTGGGGGGCGACTTGATGATCTGGGCAGTCTAGTAACCTTAATGTTCCTTATGTAATTGTAGACTGGTTATTGTGAATAGTGCTGCCATAAATTTAGGGGTGCAGATGTCTTTCTAGAACTGGGTTGCTGCATTCCTTATGTATGTATGTTTGTATGTATGTATGTGTGTATGTATGTATTCATCCATCCATGCATCCATTCATTCATTCTTTCATTCATTCATTCATTCATTATCTGTCTACCTATCTATCCATGGATGTTTCTGTCATTAATGCACAATTAGATGAGTTCCATTATGTTTACTAGACTCCCCCCATCACGCACGTGCCCCCAGATACCCCATTGCAGTCACTGTCCATGAGCATTGTAAGATACTGTAGAATCCCTACTTGTCTTTTCTGTGTTTTTCCGCCCTGTCTGTGACACCCCTCCCACATTATATATTCTTCTTCTAATGTGTCCTTACTTCGCCCCTCCCTAATCCCTCCATTCCCACCCATACACCTCAGTCTCTTTCCCTCTGTTAACTTTTAGTCCATTCTTGGGTTTTCTGAGACTGCTGCTGTTTCCTTCTTCAGTTTTTTGTTTGTTCTGATACTGTAATGATGAGTGATATCATTATACATATATATATATAGATAGATATTTATATCTCTATATATATATGTGTATGTATGTAGGTAAGTAACTCTAATGTTTGCTAAGATGATGCAGCTCCGCAAGGCTGGACACTGCCCCCCCCCGTGGGTGGAGTTTGTAAGCGCAGCACTGTTGCCTGGAGATTCCACGATGTCACAGTGGTGCCTCTGTCCTAGAGACATAATGTGTATGCTGAGAGGAGCAGGTGTGATTCGGGTGAGGTGGACACTGACCAACTTGACAGCATCAGGCTAAATGGAATCCAGAGCCAAGGTACTGTGTGTTCCTTTTCATTTTGTTGTCACTACTTCAAAGTTACATGAACAACATTATGGTTCCTAAGACTACCCCCACTGTCAAGTCCCCAGCACGTAGCCCGTAAGAGTCGCTGTCCAACAGCCCAGGAATATGCTGTAGAAGTGCTGCTGATCATCGCTATGTTATACGGACCTACCTAAGCTTGCCGCCGGGCCACACCCTGTGTGCCACTCATAATGCCCCATTTTCCCTCTCTCCCTTCCCTCCTAAGCCATCCTCCTCAGTCCCATTCCCTTTGGTAAGTGTGAGTCCATTCTTGGGTTCGGTGCGGCTGCTACTGTCCTTTTCTATCACTCCTTTTCTTTTTTCTGGTACTCCACAGGTGAGTGAAATCAGTTGACACTTGTCTTTCTCTGCGTGGCTTATTTCGCTGAGCATGATACCCTCTACCTCCCTCCATGTTGTTGCACATGGTAGGATTGGTTTCTGCATATGGCAGAATAATATTCCACTTTTCATCCTCAGATAGACACTTACCTTCTCTGTTGTTGTGGACAGTGCTGTGATAATTATACGTGTGCACAGGTCTTTTTTAAACTGGGCTGCTGTATTCTAGTGTTTATTTCTGTATGTCCGGATGTATGAATATATTTAGTTAGTTCATTACTCACTTGTATATCTGTTATTTATTTATTTATTTATCATTAGTCTCCATCTACGTGAGTCTCACGTAGTTTAGTAAACTGCCCCCCACAATGAGATGCCCCCACATACCTCATTGCAGTCACTGTCCATGAGCATATTAAGATGCTGTAGAATCCCTTGTTGTCTTCTCTGTGTCGTACGTCCCTCCCCGTGCCCCCCTTCTGCTTTATGCATGCCAAAGGTAATGTGCACATTCGCCCCCGCTCCGCCTGACATTTTCCTCCGTTCCCACCTGTCCACGTCCATCCCTTTCCGTTTGGTAACTGTGAGTCCACTCTTGTGGTGCCGTTTTTCTTCTTCGGATGTCTCTTGGTTCCCCTCCTGCACAGGCGAGTGATATCATTTGATCCTTGTGTTTCTCCACCTGCCTGCCTTATTACACTGAGTATGATGCCCTCTCACACCATCCGTGTTTCTGCAAATGGTGTGATTTGTTTTCCTATGACTGAATAATATTCCATTGTTCATCTACTGATGGACACTGAGCTTGGCTATTGAGAACAGTGCTGTGGTAATCATAGGGATGCACGTGTCGCTTTTAAACTGGGGGCGGCAATGTCTCATTCATTCATTCATCTGTTTATTCATTTATTTTTTGATCATGAATCTACAATTATGTGGCTCACATCATGTTTATTACACTCCCCCCATCACCAACGTAGGAATGGTTAAGGGACTGAGAAGGCTGGTTGTGAAGGATGGTTGCAGGCTGGTAAGGGGGCATTACGATTAGCTCACATAATGTGGGGGGGGAATTCTATAGGGAAGGCAGTATAGTTCAGAGAATTCAAGCAGTGATTCTTACTATGCTGGTGAACAGTGAGTGTAATGGGGTCTGGGGGGCGACTTGATGTTCTGGGCAGTCTAGTAACCTTAATGTTCCTTATGTAATTGTAGACTGGTTATTGTGAAAAGTGCTGCCATAAATTTAGGGGTGCAGATGTCTTTCTAGAACTGGGTTGCTGCATTCCTTATGTATGTATGTTTGTATGTATGTATGTGTGTATGTATGTATTCATCCATCCATGCATCCATTCATTCATTCTTTCATTCATTCATTCATTCATTTATTATCTGTCTACCTATCTATCCATGGATGTTTCTGTCATTAATGCACAATTAGATGATTTCCATTATGTTTACTAGACTCCCCCCATCACGCACGTGCCCCCAGATACCCCATTGCAGTCACTGTCCATGAGCATTGTAAGATACTGTAGAATCCCTACTTGTCTTTTCTGTGTTTTTCCGCCCTGTCTGTGACACCCCTCCCACATTATATATTCTTCTTCTAATGTGTCCTTACTTCGCCCCTCCCTAATCCCTCCATTCCCACCCATACACCTCAGTCTCTTTCCCTCTGTTAACTTTTAGTCCATTCTTGGGTTTTCTGAGACTGCTGCTGTTTCCTTCTTCAGTTTTTTGTTTGTTCTGATACTGTAATGATGAGTGATATCATTATACATATATATATATAGATAGATATTTATATCTCTATATATATATGTGTATGTATGTAGGTAAGTAACTCTAATGTTTGCTAAGATGATGCAGCTCCGCAAGGCTGGACACTGCCCCCCCCCGTGGGTGGAGTTTGTAAGCGCAGCACTGTTGCCTGGAGATTCCACGATGTCACAGTGGTGCCTCTGTCCTAGAGACATAATGTGTATGCTGAGAGGAGCAGGTGTGATTCGGGTGAGGTGGACACTGACCAACTTGACAGCATCAGGCTAAATGGAATCCAGAGCCAAGGTACTGTGTGTTCCTTTTCATTTTGTTGTCACTACTTCAAAGTTACATGAACAACATTATGGTTCCTAAGACTACCCCCACTGTCAAGTCCCCAGCACGTAGCCCGTAAGAGTCGCTGTCCAACAGCCCAGGAATATGCTGTAGAAGTGCTGCTGATCATCGCTATGTTATACGGACCTACCTAAGCTTGCCGCCGGGCCACACCCTGTGTGCCACTCATAATGCCCCATTTTCCCTCTCTCCCTTCCCTCCTAAGCCATCCTCCTCAGTCCCATTCCCTTTGGTAAGTGTGAGTCCATTCTTGGGTTCGGTGCGGCTGCTACTGTCCTTTTCTATCACTCCTTTTCTTTTTTCTGGTACTCCACAGGTGAGTGAAATCAGTTGACACTTGTCTTTCTCTGCGTGGCTTATTTCGCTGAGCATGATACCCTCTACCTCCCTCCATGTTGTTGCACATGGTAGGATTGGTTTCTGCATATGGCAGAATAATATTCCACTTTTCATCCTCAGATAGACACTTACCTTGTCTGTTGTTGTGGACAGTGCTGTGATAATTATACGGGTGCACAGGTCTTTTTTAAACTGGGCTGCTGTATTCTAGTGTTTATTTCTGTATGTCCGGATGTATGAATATATTTAGTTAGTTCATTACTCACTTGTATATCTGTTATTTATTTATTTATTTATCATTAGTCTTCATCTACGTGAGTCTCATGTAGTTTAGTAAACTGCCCCCCACAATGAGATGCCCCCACATACCTCATTGCAGTCACTGTCCATGAGCATATTAAGATGCTGTAGAATCCCTTGTTGTCTTCTCTGTGTCGTACGTCCCTCCCCGTGCCCCCCTTCTGCTTTATGCATGCCAAAGGTAATGTGCACATTCGCCCCCGCTCCGCCTGACATTTTCCTCCGTTCCCACCTGTCCACGTCCATCCCTTTCCGTTTGGTAACTGTGAGTCCACTCTTGTGGTGCCGTTTTTCTTCTTCGGATGTCTCTTGGTTCCCCTCCTGCACAGGCGAGTGATATCATTTGATCCTTGTGTTTCTCCACCTGCCTGCCTTATTACACTGAGTATGATGCCCTCTCACACCATCCGTGTTTCTGCAAATGGTGTGATTTGTTTTCCTATGACTGAATAATATTCCATTGTTCATCTACTGATGGACACTGAGCTTGGCTATTGAGAACAGTGCTGTGGTAATCATAGGGATGCACGTGTCGCTTTTAAACTGGGGGCGGCAATGTCTCATTCATTCATTCATCTGTTTATTCATTTATTTTTTTATCATGAATCTACAATTATGTGGATCACATCATGTTTATTACACTCCCCCCATCACCAACGTAGGAATGGTTAAGGGACTGAGAAGGCTGGTTGTGAAGGATGGTTGCAGGCTGGTAAGGGGGCATTGCGATTAGCTCACATAATGTGGGGGGGGAATTCTATAGGGAAGGCAGTATAGTTCAGAGAATTCAAGCAGTGATTCTTACTATGCTGGTGAACAGTGAGTGTAATGGGGTCTGGGGGGCGACTTGATGATCTGGGCAGTCTAGTAACCTTAATGTTCCTTATGTAATTGTAGACTGGTTATTGTGAATAGTGCTGCCATAAATTTAGGGGTGCAGATGTCTTTCTAGAACTGGGTTGCTGCATTCCTTATGTATGTATGTTTGTATGTATGTATGTGTGTATGTATGTATTCATCCATCCATGCATCCATTCATTCATTCTTTCATTCATTCATTCATTCATTATCTGTCTACCTATCTATCCATGGATGTTTCTGTCATTAATGCACAATTAGATGAGTTCCATTATGTTTACTAGACTCCCCCCATCACGCACGTGCCCCCAGATACCCCATTGCAGTCACTGTCCATGAGCATTGTAAGATACTGTAGAATCCCTACTTGTCTTTTCTGTGTTTTTCCGCCCTGTCTGTGACACCCCTCCCACATTATATATTCTTCTTCTAATGTGTCCTTACTTCGCCCCTCCCTAATCCCTCCATTCCCACCCATACACCTCAGTCTCTTTCCCTCTGTTAACTTTTAGTCCATTCTTGGGTTTTCTGAGACTGCTGCTGTTTCCTTCTTCAGTTTTTTGTTTGTTCTGATACTGTAATGATGAGTGATATCATTATACATATATATATATAGATAGATATTTATATCTATATATATATATGTGTATGTATGTAGGTAAGTAACTCTAATGTTTGCTAAGATGATGCAGCTCCGCAAGGCTGGGCACTGCCCCCCCCCGTGGGTGGAGTTTGTAAGCGCAGCACTGTTGCCTGGAGATTCCACGATGTCACAGTGGTGCCTCTGTCCTAGAGACATAATGTGTATGCTGAGAGGAGCAGGTGTGATTCGGGTGAGGTGGACACTGACCAACTTGACAGCATCAGGCTAAATGGAATCCAGAGCCAAGGTACTGTGTGTTCCTTTTCATTTTGTTGTCACTACTTCAAAGTTACATGAACAACATTATGGTTCCTAAGACTACCCCCACTGTCAAGTCCCCAGCACGTAGCCCGTAAGAGTCGCTGTCCAACAGCCCAGGAATATGCTGTAGAAGTGCTGCTGATCATCGCTATGTTATACGGACCTACCTAAGCTTGCCGCCGGGCCACACCCTGTGTGCCACTCATAATGCCCCATTTTCCCTCTCTCCCTTCCCTCCTAAGCCATCCTCCTCAGTCCCATTCCCTTTGGTAAGTGTGAGTCCATTCTTGGGTTCGGTGCGGCTGCTACTGTCCTTTTCTATCACTCCTTTTCTTTTTTCTGGTACTCCACAGGTGAGTGAAATCAGTTGACACTTGTCTTTCTCTGCGTGGCTTATTTCGCTGAGCATGATACCCTCTACCTCCCTCCATGTTGTTGCACATGGTAGGATTGGTTTCTGCATATGGCAGAATAATATTCCACTTTTCATCCTCAGATAGACACTTACCTTGTCTGTTGTTGTGGACAGTGCTGTGATAATTATACGGGTGCACAGGTCTTTTTTAAACTGGGCTGCTGTATTCTAGTGTTTATTTCTGTATGTCCGGATGTATGAATATATTTAGTTAGTTCATTACTCACTTGTATATCTGTTATTTATTTATTTATTTATCATTAGTCTCCATCTACGTGAGTCTCATGTAGTTTAGTAAACTGCCCCCCACAATGAGATGCCCCCACATACCTCATTGCAGTCACTGTCCATGAGCATATTAAGATGCTGTAGAATCCCTTGTTGTCTTCTCTGTGTCGTACGTCCCTCCCCGTGCCCCCCTTCTGCTTTATGCATGCCAAAGGTAATGTGCACATTCGCCCCCGCTCCGCCTGACATTTTCCTCCGTTCCCACCTGTCCACGTCCATCCCTTTCCGTTTGGTAACTGTGAGTCCACTCTTGTGGTGCCGTTTTTCTTCTTCGGATGTCTCTTGGTTCCCCTCCTGCACAGGCGAGTGATATCATTTGATCCTTGTGTTTCTCCACCTGCCTGCCTTATTACACTGAGTATGATGCCCTCTCACACCATCCGTGTTTCTGCAAATGGTGTGATTTGTTTTCCTATGACTGAATAATATTCCATTGTTCATCTACTGATGGACACTGAGCTTGGCTATTGAGAACAGTGCTGTGGTAATCATAGGGATGCACGTGTCGCTTTTAAACTGGGGGCGGCAATGTCTCATTCATTCATTCATCTGTTTATTCATTTATTTTTTGATCATGAATCTACAATTATGTGGATCACATCATGTTTATTACACTCCCCTCATCACCAACGTAGGAATGGTTAAGGGACTGAGAAGGCTGGTTGTGAAGGATGGTTGCAGGCTGGTAAGGGGGCATTGCGATTAGCTCACATAATGTGGGGGGGGAATTCTATAGGGAAGGCAGTATAGTTCAGAGAATTCAAGCAGTGATTCTTACTATGCTGGTGAACAGTGAGTGTAATGGGGTCTGGGGGGCGACTTGATGATCTGGGCAGTCTAGTAACCTTAATGTTCCTTATGTAATTGTAGACTGGTTATTGTGAATAGTGCTGCCATAAATTTAGGGGTGCAGATGTCTTTCTAGAACTGGGTTGCTGCATTCCTTATGTATGTATGTTTGTATGTATGTATGTGTGTATGTATGTATTCATCCATCCATGCATCCATTCATTCATTCTTTCATTCATTCATTCATTCATTATCTGTCTACCTATCTATCCATGGATGTTTCTGTCATTAATGCACAATTAGATGAGTTCCATTATGTTTACTAGACTCCCCCCATCACGCACGTGCCCCCAGATACCCCATTGCAGTCACTGTCCATGAGCATAGTAAGATACTGTAGAATCCCTACTTGTCTTTTCTGTGTTTTTCCGCCCTGTCTGTGACACCCCTCCCACATTATATATTCTTCTTCTAATGTGTCCTTACTTCGCCCCTCCCTAATCCCTCCATTCCCACCCATACACCTCAGTCTCTTTCCCTCTGTTAACTTTTAGTCCATTCTTGGGTTTTCTGAGACTGCTGCTGTTTCCTTCTTCAGTTTTTTGTTTGTTCTGATACTGTAATGATGAGTGATATCATTATACATATATATATATATAGATAGATATTTATATCTATATATATATATATGTGTATGTATGTAGGTAAGTAACTCTAATGTTTGCTAAGATGATGCAGCTCCGCAAGGCTGGGCACTGCCCCCCCCCGTGGGTGGAGTTTGTAAGTGCAGCACTGTTGCCTGGATATTCCACGATGTCACAGTGGTGCCTCTGTCCTAGAGACATAATGTGTATGCTGAGAGGAGCAGGTGTGATTCGGGTGAGGTGGACACTGACCAACTTGACAGCATCAGGCTAAATGGAATCCAGAGCCAAGGTACTGTGTGTTCCTTTTCATTTTGTTGTCACTACTTCAAAGTTACATGAACAACATTATGGTTCCTAAGACTACCCCCACTGTCAAGTCCCCAGCACGTAGCCCGTAAGAGTCGCTGTCCAACAGCCCAGGAATATGCTGTAGAAGTGCTGCTGATCATCGCTATGTTATACGGACCTACCTAAGCTTGCCGCCGGGCCACACCCTGTGTGCCACTCATAATGCCCCATTTTCCCTCTCTCCCTTCCCTCCTAAGCCATCCTCCTCAGTCCCATTCCCTTTGGTAAGTGTGAGTCCATTCTTGGGTTCGGTGCGGCTGCTACTGTCCTTTTCTATCACTCCTTTTCTTTTTTCTGGTACTCCACAGGTGAGTGAAATCAGTTGACACTTGTCTTTCTCTGCGTGGCTTATTTCGCTGAGCATGATACCCTCTACCTCCCTCCATGTTGTTGCACATGGTAGGATTGGTTTCTGCATATGGCAGAATAATATTCCACTTTTCATCCTCAGATAGACACTTACCTTGTCTGTTGTTGTGGACAGTGCTGTGATAATTATACGGGTGCACAGGTCTTTTTTAAACTGGGCTGCTGTATTCTAGTGTTTATTTCTGTATGTCCGGATGTATGAATATATTTAGTTAGTTCATTACTCACTTGTATATCTGTTATTTATTTATTTATTTATCATTAGTCTTCATCTACGTGAGTCTCATGTAGTTTAGTAAACTGCCCCCCACAATGAGATGCCCCCACATACCTCATTGCAGTCACTGTCCATGAGCATATTAAGATGCTGTAGAATCCCTTGTTGTCTTCTCTGTGTCGTACGTCCCTCCCCGTGCCCCCCTTCTGCTTTATGCATGCCAAAGGTAATGTGCACATTCGTCCCCGCTCCGCCTGACATTTTCCTCCGTTCCCACCTGTCCACGTCCATCCCTTTCCGTTTGGTAACTGTGAGTCCACTCTTGTGGTGCCGTTTTTCTTCTTCGGATGTCTCTTGGTTCCCCTCCTGCACAGGCGAGTGATATCATTTGATCCTTGTGTTTCTCCACCTGCCTGCCTTATTACACTGAGTATGATGCCCTCTCACACCATCCGTGTTTCTGCAAATGGTGTGATTTGTTTTCCTATGACTGAATAATATTCCATTGTTCATCTACTGATGGACACTGAGCTTGGCTATTGAGAACAGTGCTGTGGTAATCATAGGGATGCACGTGTCGCTTTTAAACTGGGGGCGGCAATGTCTCATTCATTCATTCATCTGTTTATTCATTTATTTTTTGATCATGAATCTACAATTATGTGGATCACATCATGTTTATTACACTCCCCTCATCACCAACGTAGGAATGGTTAAGGGACTGAGAAGGCTGGTTGTGAAGGATGGTTGCAGGCTGGTAAGGGGGCATTGCGATTAGCTCACATAATGTGGGGGGGGAATTCTATAGGGAAGGCAGTATAGTTCAGAGAATTCAAGCAGTGATTCTTACTATGCTGGTGAACAGTGAGTGTAATGGGGTCTGGGGGGCGACTTGATGATCTGGGCAGTCTAGTAACCTTAATGTTCCTTATGTAATTGTAGACTGGTTATTGTGAATAGTGCTGCCATAAATTTAGGGGTGCAGATGTCTTTCTAGAACTGGGTTGCTGCATTCCTTATGTATGTATGTTTGTATGTATGTATGTGTGTATGTATGTATTCATCCATCCATGCATCCATTCATTCATTCTTTCATTCATTCATTCATTCATTATCTGTCTACCTATCTATCCATGGATGTTTCTGTCATTAATGCACAATTAGATGAGTTCCATTATGTTTACTAGACTCCCCCCATCACGCACGTGCCCCCAGATACCCCATTGCAGTCACTGTCCATGAGCATAGTAAGATACTGTAGAATCCCTACTTGTCTTTTCTGTGTTTTTCCGCCCTGTCTGTGACACCCCTCCCACATTATATATTCTTCTTCTAATGTGTCCTTACTTCGCCCCTCCCTAATCCCTCCATTCCCACCCATACACCTCAGTCTCTTTCCCTCTGTTAACTTTTAGTCCATTCTTGGGTTTTCTGAGACTGCTGCTGTTTCCTTCTTCAGTTTTTTGTTTGTTCTGATACTGTAATGATGAGTGATATCATTATACATATATATATATAGATAGATATTTATATCTATATATATATATGTGTATGTATGTAGGTAAGTAACTCTAATGTTTGCTAAGATGATGCAGCTCCGCAAGGCTGGGCACTGCCCCCCCCCCGTGGGTGGAGTTTGTAAGCGCAGCACTGTTGCCTGGAGATTCCACGATGTCACAGTGGTGCCTCTGTCCTAGAGACATAATGTGTATGCTGAGAGGAGCAGGTGTGATTCGGGTGAGGTGGACACTGACCAACTTGACAGCATCAGGCTAAATGGAATCCAGAGCCAAGGTACTGTGTGTTCCTTTTCATTTTGTTGTCACTACTTCAAAGTTACATGAACAACATTATGGTTCCTAAGACTACCCCCACTGTCAAGTCCCCAGCACGTAGCCCGTAAGAGTCGCTGTCCAACAGCCCAGGAATATGCTGTAGAAGTGCTGCTGATCATCGCTATGTTATACGGACCTACCTAAGCTTGCCGCCGGGCCACACCCTGTGTGCCACTCATAATGCCCCATTTTCCCTCTCTCCCTTCCCTCCTAAGCCATCCTCCTCAGTCCCATTCCCTTTGGTAAGTGTGAGTCCATTCTTGGGTTCGGTGCGGCTGCTACTGTCCTTTTCTATCACTCCTTTTCTTTTTTCTGGTACTCCACAGGTGAGTGAAATCAGTTGACACTTGTCTTTCTCTGCGTGGCTTATTTCGCTGAGCATGATACCCTCTACCTCCCTCCATGTTGTTGCACATGGTAGGATTGGTTTCTGCATATGGCAGAATAATATTCCACTTTTCATCCTCTGATAGACACTTACCTTGTCTGTTGTTGTGGACAGTGCTGTGATAATTATACGTGTGCACAGGTCTTTTTTAAACTGGGCTGCTGTATTCTAGTGTTTATTTCTGTATGTCCGGATGTATGAATATATTTAGTTAGTTCATTACTCACTTGTATATCTGTTATTTATTTATTTATTTATCATTAGTCTCCATCTACGTGAGTCTCATGTAGTTTAGTAAACTGCCCCCCACAATGAGATGCCCCCACATACCTCATTGCAGTCACTGTCCATGAGCATATTAAGATGCTGTAGAATCCCTTGTTGTCTTCTCTGTGTCGTACGTCCCTCCCCGTGCCCCCCTTCTGCTTTATGCATGCCAAAGGTAATGTGCACATTCGCCCCCGCTCCGCCTGACATTTTCCTCCGTTCCCACCTGTCCACGTCCATCCCTTTCCGTTTGGTAACTGTGAGTCCAGTCTTGTGGTGCCGTTTTTCTTCTTCGGATGTCTCTTGGTTCCCCTCCTGCACAGGCGAGTGATATCATTTGATCCTTGTGTTTCTCCACCTGCCTGCCTTATTACACTGAGTATGATGCCCTCTCACACCATCCGTGTTTCTGCAAATGGTGTGATTTGTTTTCCTATGACTGAATAATATTCCATTGTTCATCTACTGATGGACACTGAGCTTGGCTATTGAGAACAGTGCTGTGGTAATCATAGGGATGCACGTGTCGCTTTTAAACTGGGGGCGGCAATGTCTCATTCATTCATTCATCTGTTTATTCATTTATTTTTTGATCATGAATCTACAATTATGTGGATCACATCATGTTTATTACACTCCCCTCATCACCAACGTAGGAATGGTTAAGGGACTGAGAAGGCTGGTTGTGAAGGATGGTTGCAGGCTGGTAAGGGGGCATTGCGATTAGCTCACATAATGTGGGGGGGGAATTCTATAGGGAAGGCAGTATAGTTCAGAGAATTCAAGCAGTGATTCTTACTATGCTGGTGAACAGTGAGTGTAATGGGGTCTGGGGGGCGACTTGATGATCTGGGCAGTCTAGTAACCTTAATGTTCCTTATGTAATTGTAGACTGGTTATTGTGAATAGTGCTGCCATAAATTTAGGGGTGCAGATGTCTTTCTAGAACTGGGTTGCTGCATTCCTTATGTATGTATGTTTGTATGTATGTATGTGTGTATGTATGTATTCATCCATCCATGCATCCATTCATTCATTCATTCATTCATTCATTCATTTATTATCTGTCTACCTATCTATCCATGGATGTTTCTGTCATTAATGCACAATTAGATGAGTTCCATTGTGTTTACTAGACTCCCCCCATCACGCACGTGCCCCCAGATACCCCATTGCAGTCACTGTCCATGAGCATTGTAAGATACTGTAGAATCCCTCCTTGTCTTTTCTGTGTTTTTCCGCCCTGTCTGTGACACCCCTCCCACATTATATATTCTTCTTCTAATGTGTCCTTACTTCGCCCCTCCCTAATCCCTCCATTCCCACCCATACACCTCAGTCTCTTTCCCTCTGTTAACTTTTAGTCCATTCTTGGGTTTTCTGAGACTGCTGCTGTTTCCTTCTTCAGTTTTTTGTTTGTTCTGATACTGTAATGATGAGTGATATCATTATACATATATATATATAGATAGATATTTATATCTATATATATATATGTGTATGTATGTAGGTAAGTAACTCTAATGTTTGCTAAGATGATGCAGCTCCGCAAGGCTGGGCACTGCCCCCCCCCGTGGGTGGAGTTTGTAAGCGCAGCACTGTTGCCTGGAGATTCCACGATGTCACAGTGGTGCCTCTGTCCTAGAGACATAATGTGTATGCTGAGAGGAGCAGGTGTGATTCGGGTGAGGTGGACACTGACCAACTTGACAGCATCAGGCTAAATGGAATCCAGAGCCAAGGTACTGTGTGTTCCTTTTCATTTTGTTGTCACTACTTCAAAGTTACATGAACAACATTATGGTTCCTAAGACTACCCCCACTGTCAAGTCCCCAGCACGTAGCCCGTAAGAGTCGCTGTCCAACAGCCCAGGAATATGCTGTAGAAGTGCTGCTGATCATCGCTATGTTATACGGACCTACCTAAGCTTGCCGCCGGGCCACACCCTGTGTGCCACTCATAATGCCCCATTTTCCCTCTCTCCCTTCCCTCCTAAGCCATCCTCCTCAGTCCCATTCCCTTTGGTAAGTGTGAGTCCATTCTTGGGTTCGGTGCGGCTGCTACTGTCCTTTTCTATCACTCCTTTTCTTTTTTCTGGTACTCCACAGGTGAGTGAAATCAGTTGACACTTGTCTTTCTCTGCGTGGCTTATTTCGCTGAGCATGATACCCTCTACCTCCCTCCATGTTGTTGCACATGGTAGGATTGGTTTCTGCATATGGCAGAATAATATTCCACTTTTCATCCTCTGATAGACACTTACCTTGTCTGTTGTTGTGGACAGTGCTGTGATAATTATACGGGTGCACAGGTCTTTTTTAAACTGGGCTGCTGTATTCTAGTGTTTATTTCTGTATGTCCGGATGTATGAATATATTTAGTTAGTTCATTACTCACTTGTATATCTGTTATTTATTTATTTATTTATCATTAGTCTCCATCTACGTGAGTCTCATGTAGTTTAGTAAACTGCCCCCCACAATGAGATGCCCCCACATACCTCATTGCAGTCACTGTCCATGAGCATATTAAGATGCTGTAGAATCCCTTGTTGTCTTCTCTGTGTCGTACGTCCCTCCCCGTGCCCCCCTTCTGCTTTATGCATGCCAAAGGTAATGTGCACATTCGCCCCCGCTCTGCCTGACATTTTCCTCCGTTCCCACCTGTCCACGTCCATCCCTTTCCGTTTGGTAACTGTGAGTCCACTCTTGTGGTGCCGTTTTTCTTCTTCGGATGTCTCTTGGTTCCCCTCCTGCACAGGCGAGTGATATCATTTGATCCTTGTGTTTCTCCACCTGCCTGCCTTATTACACTGAGTATGATGCCCTCTCACACCATCCGTGTTTCTGCAAATGGTGTGATTTGTTTTCCTATGACTGAATAATATTCCATTGTTCATCTACTGATGGACACTGAGCTTGGCTATTGAGAACAGTGCTGTGGTAATCATAGGGATGCACGTGTCGCTTTTAAACTGGGGGCGGCAATGTCTCATTCATTCATTCATCTGTTTATTCATTTATTTTTTGATCATGAATCTACAATTATGTGGATCACATCATGTTTATTACACTCCCCTCATCACCAACGTAGGAATGGTTAAGGGACTGAGAAGGCTATTTGTGAAGGATGGTTGCAGGCTGGTAAGGGGGCATTGCGATTAGCTCACATAATGTGGGGGGGGAATTCTATAGGGAAGGCAGTATAGTTCAGAGAATTCAAGCAGTGATTCTTACTATGCTGGTGAACAGTGAGTGTAATGGGGTCTGGGGGGCGACTTGATGATCTGGGCAGTCTAGTAACCTTAATGTTCCTTATGTAATTGTAGACTGGTTATTGTGAATAGTGCTGCCATAAATTTAGGGGTGCAGATGTCTTTCTAGAACTGGGTTGCTGCATTCCTTATGTATGTATGTTTGTATGTATGTATGTGTGTATGTATGTATTCATCCATCCATGCATCCATTCATTCATTCATTCATTCATTCATTCATTTATTATCTGTCTACCTATCTATCCATGGATGTTTCTGTCATTAATGCACAATTAGATGAGTTCCATTGTGTTTACTAGACTCCCCCCATCACGCACGTGCCCCCAGATACCCCATTGCAGTCACTGTCCATGAGCATTGTAAGATACTGTAGAATCCCTACTTGTCTTTTCTGTGTTTTTCCGCCCTGTCTGTGACACCCCTCCCACATTATATATTCTTCTTCTAATGTGTCCTTACTTCGCCCCTCCCTAATCCCTCCATTCCCACCCATACACCTCAGTCTCTTTCCCTCTGTTAACTTTTAGTCCATTCTTGGGTTTTCTGAGACTGCTGCTGTTTCCTTCTTCAGTTTTTTGTTTGTTCTGATACTGTAATGATGAGTGATATCATTATACATATATATATATAGATAGATATTTATATCTATATATATATGTGTATGTATGTAGGTAAGTAACTCTAATGTTTGCTAAGATGATGCAGCTCCGCAAGGCTGGGCACTGCCCCCCCCCCCGTGGGTGGAGTTTGTAAGCGCAGCACTGTTGCCTGGAGATTCCACGATGTCACAGTGGTGCCTCTGTCCTAGAGACATAATGTGTATGCTGAGAGGAGCAGGTGTGATTCGGGTGAGGTGGACACTGACCAACTTGACAGCATCAGGCTAAATGGAATCCAGAGCCAAGGTACCGTGTGTTCCTTTTCATTTTGTTGTCACTACTTCAAAGTTACATGAACAACATTATGGTTCCTAAGACTACCCCCACTGTCAAGTCCCCAGCACGTAGCCCGTAAGAGTCGCTGTCCAACAGCCCAGGAATATGCTGTAGAAGTGCTGCTGATCATCGCTATGTTATACGGACCTACCTAAGCTTGCCGCCGGGCCACACCCTGTGTGCCACTCATAATGCCCCATTTTCCCTCTCTCCCTTCCCTCCTAAGCCATCCTCCTCAGTCCCATTCCCTTTGGTAAGTGTGAGTCCATTCTTGGGTTCGGTGCGGCTGCTACTGTCCTTTTCTATCACTCCTTTTCTTTTTTCTGGTACTCCACAGGTGAGTGAAATCAGTTGACACTTGTCTTTCTCTGCGTGGCTTATTTCGCTGAGCATGATACCCTCTACCTCCCTCCATGTTGTTGCACATGGTAGGATTAGTTTCTGCATATGGCAGAATAATATTCCACTTTTCATCCTCTGATAGACACTTACCTTGTCTGTTGTTGTGGACAGTGCTGTGATAATTATACGGGTGCACAGGTCTTTTTTAAACTGGGCTGCTGTATTCTAGTGTTTATTTCTGTATGTCCGGATGTATGAATATATTTAGTTAGTTCATTACTCACTTGTATATCTGTTATTTATTTATTTATTTATCATTAGTCTTCATCTACGTGAGTCTCATGTAGTTTAGTAAACTGCCCCCCACAATGAGATGCCCCCACATACCTCATTGCAGTCACTGTCCATGAGCATATTAAGATGCTGTAGAATCCCTTGTTGTCTTCTCTGTGTCGTACGTCCCTCCCCGTGCCCCCCTTCTGCTTTATGCATGCCAAAGGTAATGTGCACATTCGCCCCCGCTCCGCCTGACATTTTCCTCCGTTCCCACCTGTCCACGTCCATCCCTTTCCGTTTGGTAACTGTGAGTCCACTCTTGTGGTGCCGTTTTTCTTCTTCGGATGTCTCTTGGTTCTCCTCCTGCACAGGCGAGTGATATCATTTGATCCTTGTGTTTCTCCACCTGCCTGCCTTATTACACTGAGTATGATGCCCTCTCACACCATCCGTGTTTCTGCAAATGGTGTGATTTGTTTTCCTATGACTGAATAATATTCCATTGTTCATCTACTGATGGACACTGAGCTTGGCTATTGAGAACAGTGCTGTGGTAATCATAGGGATGCACGTGTCGCTTTTAAACTGGGGGCGGCAATGTCTCATTCATTCATTCATCTGTTTATTCATTTATTTTTTGATCATGAATCTACAATTATGTGGATCACATCATGTTTATTACACTCCCCTCATCACCAACGTAGGAATGGTTAAGGGACTGAGAAGGCTGGTTGTGAAGGATGGTTGCAGGCTGGTAAGGGGGCATTGCGATTAGCTCACATAATGTGGGGGGGGAATTCTATAGGGAAGGCAGTATAGTTCAGAGAATTCAAGCAGTGATTCTTACTATGCTGGTGAACAGTGAGTGTAATGGGGTCTGGGGGGCGACTTGATGATCTGGGCAGTCTAGTAACCTTAATGTTCCTTATGTAATTGTAGACTGGTTATTGTGAATAGTGCTGCCATAAATTTAGGGGTGCAGATGTCTTTCTAGAACTGGGTTGCTGCATTCCTTATGTATGTATGTTTGTATGTATGTATGTGTGTATGTATGTATTCATCCATCCATGCATCCATTCATTCATTCATTCATTCATTCATTCATTTATTATCTGTCTACCTATCTATCCATGGATGTTTCTGTCATTAATGCACAATTAGATGAGTTCCATTGTGTTTACTAGACTCCCCCCATCACGCACGTGCCCCCAGATACCCCATTGCAGTCACTGTCCATGAGCATTGTAAGATACTGTAGAATCCCTACTTGTCTTTTCTGTGTTTTTCCGCCCTGTCTGTGACACCCCTCCCACATTATATATTCTTCTTCTAATGTGTCCTTACTTCGCCCCTCCCTAATCCCTCCATTCCCACCCATACACCTCAGTCTCTTTCCCTCTGTTAACTTTTAGTCCATTCTTGGGTTTTCTGAGACTGCTGCTGTTTCCTTCTTCAGTTTTTTGTTTGTTCTGATACTGTAATGATGAGTGATATCATTATACATATATATATATAGATAGATATTTATATCTATATATATATATGTGTATGTATGTAGGTAAGTAACTCTAATGTTTGCTAAGATGATGCAGCTCCGCAAGGCTGGGCACTGCCCCCCCCCGTGGGTGGAGTTTGTAAGCGCAGCACTGTTGCCTGGAGATTCCACGATGTCACAGTGGTGCCTCTGTCCTAGAGACATAATGTGTATGCTGAGAGGAGCAGGTGTGATTCGGGTGAGGTGGACACTGACCAACTTGAAAGCATCAGGCTAAATGGAATCCAGAGCCAAGGTACCGTGTGTTCCTTTTCATTTTGTTGTCACTACTTCAAAGTTACATGAACAACATTATGGTTCCTAAGACTACCCCCACTGTCAAGTCCCCAGCACGTAGCCCGTAAGAGTCGCTGTCCAACAGCCCAGGAATATGCTGTAGAAGTGCTGCTGATCATCGCTATGTTATACGGACCTACCTAAGCTTGCCGCCGGGCCACACCCTGTGTGCCACTCATAATGCCCCATTTTCCCTCTCTCCCTTCCCTCCTAAGCCATCCTCCTCAGTCCCATTCCCTTTGGTAAGTGTGAGTCCATTCTTGGGTTCGGTGCGGCTGCTACTGTCCTTTTCTATCACTCCTTTTCTTTTTTCTGGTACTCCACAGGTGAGTGAAATCAGTTGACACTTGTCTTTCTCTGCGTGGCTTATTTCGCTGAGCATGATACCCTCTACCTCCCTCCATGTTGTTGCACATGGTAGGATTGGTTTCTGCATATGGCAGAATAATATTCCACTTTTCATCCTCAGATAGACACTTACCTTGTCTGTTGTTGTGGACAGTGCTGTGATAATTATACGTGTGCACAGGTCTTTTTTAAACTGGGCTGCTGTATTCTAGTGTTTATTTCTGTATGTCCGGATGTATGAATATATTTAGTTAGTTCATTACTCACTTGTATATCTGTTATTTATTTATTTATTTATCATTAGTCTCCATCTACGTGAGTCTCATGTAGTTTAGTAAACTGCCCCCCACAATGAGATGCCCCCACATACCTCATTGCAGTCACTGTCCATGAGCATATTAAGATGCTGTAGAATCCCTTGTAGTCTTCTCTGTGTCGTACGTCCCTCCCCGTGCCCCCCTTCTGCTTTATGCATGCCAAAGGTAATGTGCACATTCGCCCCCGCTCCGCCTGACATTTTCCTCCGTTCCCACCTGTCCACGTCCATCCCTTTCCGTTTGGTAACTGTGAGTCCACTCTTGTGGTGCCGTTTTTCTTCTTCGGATGTCTCTTGGTTCCCCTCCTGCACAGGCGAGTGATATCATTTGATCCTTGTGTTTCTCCACCTGCCTGCCTTATTACACTGAGTATGATGCCCTCTCACACCATCCGTGTTTCTGCAAATGGTGTGATTTGTTTTCCTATGACTGAATAATATTCCATTGTTCATCTACTGATGGACACTGAGCTTGGCTATTGAGAACAGTGCTGTGGTAATCATAGGGATGCACGTGTCGCTTTTAAACTGGGGGCGGCAATGTCTCATTCATTCATTCATCTGTTTATTCATTTATTTTTTGATCATGAATCTACAATTATGTGGATCACATCATGTTTATTACACTCCCCTCATCACCAACGTAGGAATGGTTAAGGGACTGAGAAGGCTGGTTGTGAAGGATGGTTGCAGGCTGGTAAGGGGGCATTGCGATTAGCTCACATAATGTGGGGGGGGAATTCTATAGGGAAGGCAGTATAGTTCAGAGAATTCAAGCAGTGATTCTTACTATGCTGGTGAACAGTGAGTGTAATGGGGTCTGGGGGGCGACTTGATGATCTGGGCAGTCTAGTAACCTTAATGTTCCTTATGTAATTGTAGACTGGTTATTGTGAATAGTGCTGCCATAAATTTAGGGGTGCAGATGTCTTTCTAGAACTGGGTTGCTGCATTCCTTATGTATGTATGTTTGTATGTATGTATGTGTGTATGTATGTATTCATCCATCCATGCATCCATTCATTCATTCTTTCATTCATTCATTCATTCATTATCTGTCTACCTATCTATCCATGGATGTTTCTGTCATTAATGCACAATTAGATGAGTTCCATTATGTTTACTAGACTCCCCCCATCACGCACGTGCCCCCAGATACCCCATTGCAGTCACTGTCCATGAGCATTGTAAGATACTGTAGAATCCCTACTTGTCTTTTCTGTGTTTTTCCGCCCTGTCTGTGACACCCCTCCCACATTATATATTCTTCTTCTAATGTGTCCTTACTTCGCCCCTCCCTAATCCCTCCATTCCCACCCATACACCTCAGTCTCTTTCCCTCTGTTAACTTTTAGTCCATTCTTGGGT
Organism: Manis pentadactyla; assembly: GCF_030020395.1. Classification (NCBI taxonomy): domain Eukaryota; kingdom Metazoa; phylum Chordata; class Mammalia; order Pholidota; family Manidae; genus Manis; species Manis pentadactyla. The sequence goes on from NC_080024.1 coordinate 86,652,572, forward strand.
TTTCTGAGACTGCTGCTGTTTCCTTCTTCAGTATTTTGTTTGTTCTGATACTGTAATGATGAGTGATATCATTATACATATATATATATATATAGATATTTATATCTATATATATATATGTGTATGTATGTAGGTAAGTAACTCTAATGTTTGCTAAGATGATGCAGCTCCGCAAGGCTGGGCACTGCCCCCCCCCCGTGGGTGGAGTTTGTAAGCGCAGCACTGTTGCCTGGAGATTCCACGATGTCACAGTGGTGCCTCTGTCCTAGAGACATAATGTGTATGCTGAGAGGAGCAGCTGTGATTCGGGTGAGGTGGACACTGACCAACTTGAAAGCATCAGGCTAAATGGAATCCAGAGCCAAGGTACTGTGTGTTCCTTTTCATTTTGTTGTCACTACTTCAAAGTTACATGAACAACATTATGGTTCCTAAGACTACCCCCACTGTCAAGTCCCCAGCACGTAGCCCGTAAGAGTCGCTGTCCAACAGCCCAGGAATATGCTGTAGAAGTGCTGCTGATCATCGCTATGTTATACGGACCTACCTAAGCTTGCCGCCGGGCCACACCCTGTGTGCCACTCATAATGCCCCATTTTCCCTCTCTCCCTTCCCTCCTAAGCCATCCTCCTCAGTCCCATTCCCTTTGGTAAGTGTGAGTCCATTCTTGGGTTCGGTGCGGCTGCTACTGTCCTTTTCTATCACTCCTTTTCTTTTTTCTGGTACTCCACAGGTGAGTGAAATCAGTTGACACTTGTCTTTCTCTGCGTGGCTTATTTCGCTGAGCATGATACCCTCTACCTCCCTCCATGTTGTTGCACATGGTAGGATTGGTTTCTGCATATGGCAGAATAATATTCCACTTTTCATCCTCAGATAGACACTTACCTTGTCTGTTGTTGTGGACAGTGCTGTGATAATTATACGTGTGCACAGGTCTTTTTTAAACTGGGCTGCTGTATTCTAGTGTTTATTTCTGTATGTCCGGATGTATGAATATATTTAGTTAGTTCATTACTCACTTGTATATCTGTTATTTATTTATTTATTTATCATTAGTCTCCATCTACGTGAGTCTCATGTAGTTTAGTAAACTGCCCCCCACAATGAGATGCCCCCACATACCTCATTGCAGTCACTGTCCATGAGCATATTAAGATGCTGTAGAATCCCTTGTAGTCTTCTCTGTGTCGTACGTCCCTCCCCGTGCCCCCCTTCTGCTTTATGCATGCCAAAGGTAATGTGCACATTCGCCCCCGCTCCGCCTGACATTTTCCTCCGTTCCCACCTGTCCACGTCCATCCCTTTCCGTTTGGTAACTGTGAGTCCACTCTTGTGGTGCCGTTTTTCTTCTTCGGATGTCTCTTGGTTCCCCTCCTGCACAGGCGAGTGATATCATTTGATCCTTGTGTTTCTCCACCTGCCTGCCTTATTACACTGAGTATGATGCCCTCTCACACCATCCGTGTTTCTGCAAATGGTGTGATTTGTTTTCCTATGACTGAATAATATTCCATTGTTCATCTACTGATGGACACTGAGCTTGGCTATTGAGAACAGTGCTGTGGTAATCATAGGGATGCACGTGTCGCTTTTAAACTGGGGGCGGCAATGTCTCATTCATTCATTCATCTGTTTATTCATTTATTTTTTGATCATGAATCTACAATTATGTGGATCACATCATGTTTATTACACTCCCCTCATCACCAACGTAGGAATGGTTAAGGGACTGAGAAGGCTGGTTGTGAAGGATGGTTGCAGGCTGGTAAGGGGGCATTGCGATTAGCTCACATAATGTGGGGGGGGAATTCTATAGGGAAGGCAGTATAGTTCAGAGAATTCAAGCAGTGATTCTTACTATGCTGGTGAACAGTGAGTGTAATGGGGTCTGGGGGGCGACTTGATGATCTGGGCAGTCTAGTAACCTTAATGTTCCTTATGTAATTGTAGACTGGTTATTGTGAATAGTGCTGCCATAAATTTAGGGGTGCAGATGTCTTTCTAGAACTGGGTTGCTGCATTCCTTATGTATGTATGTTTGTATGTATGTATGTGTGTATGTATGTATTCATCCATCCATGCATCCATTCATTCATTCTTTCATTCATTCATTCATTCATTATCTGTCTACCTATCTATCCATGGATGTTTCTGTCATTAATGCACAATTAGATGAGTTCCATTATGTTTACTAGACTCCCCCCATCACGCACGTGCCCCCAGATACCCCATTGCAGTCACTGTCCATGAGCATTGTAAGATAGTGTAGAATCCCTACTTGTCTTTTCTGTGTTTTTCCGCCCTGTCTGTGACACCCCTCCCACATTATATATTCTTCTTCTAATGTGTCCTTACTTCGCCCCTCCCTAATCCCTCCATTCCCACCCATACACCTCAGTCTCTTTCCCTCTGTTAACTTTTAGTCCATTCTTGGGTTTTCTGAGACTGCTGCTGTTTCCTTCTTCAGTATTTTGTTTGTTCTGATACTGTAATGATGAGTGATATCATTATACATATATATATATATATAGATATTTATATCTATATATATATATGTGTATGTATGTAGGTAAGTAACTCTAATGTTTGCTAAGATGATGCAGCTCCGCAAGGCTGGGCACTGCCCCCCCCCCGTGGGTGGAGTTTGTAAGCGCAGCACTGTTGCCTGGAGATTCCACGATGTCACAGTGGTGCCTCTGTCCTAGAGACATAATGTGTATGCTGAGAGGAGCAGCTGTGATTCGGGTGAGGTGGACACTGACCAACTTGAAAGCATCAGGCTAAATGGAATCCAGAGCCAAGGTACTGTGTGTTCCTTTTCATTTTGTTGTCACTACTTCAAAGTTACATGAACAACATTATGGTTCCTAAGACTACCCCCACTGTCAAGTCCCCAGCACGTAGCCCGTAAGAGTCGCTGTCCAACAGCCCAGGAATATGCTGTAGAAGTGCTGCTGATCATCGCTATGTTATACGGACCTACCTAAGCTTGCCGCCGGGCCACACCCTGTGTGCCACTCATAATGCCCCATTTTCCCTCTCTCCCTTCCCTCCTAAGCCATCCTCCTCAGTCCCATTCCCTTTGGTAAGTGTGAGTCCATTCTTGGGTTCGGTGCGGCTGCTACTGTCCTTTTCTATCACTCCTTTTCTTTTTTCTGGTACTCCACAGGTGAGTGAAATCAGTTGACACTTGTCTTTCTCTGCGTGGCTTATTTCGCTGAGCATGATACCCTCTACCTCCCTCCATGTTGTTGCACATGGTAGGATTGGTTTCTGCATATGGCAGAATAATATTCCACTTTTCATCCTCAGATAGACACTTACCTTCTCTGTTGTTGTGGACAGTGCTGTGATAATTATACGTGTGCACAGGTCTTTTTTAAACTGGGCTGCTGTATTCTAGTGTTTATTTCTGTATGTCCGGATGTATGAATATATTTAGTTAGTTCATTACTCACTTGTATATCTGTTATTTATTTATTTATTTATCATTAGTCTCCATCTACGTGAGTCTCATGTAGTTTAGTAAACTGCCCCCCACAATGAGATGCCCCCACATACCTCATTGCAGTCACTGTCCATGAGCATATTAAGATGCTGTAGAATCCCTTGTTGTCTTCTCTGTGTCGTACGTCCCTCCCCGTGCCCCCCTTCTGCTTTATGCATGCCAAAGGTAATGTGCACATTCGCCCCCGCTCCGCCTGACATTTTCCTCCGTTCCCACCTGTCCACGTCCATCCCTTTCCGTTTGGTAACTGTGAGTCCACTCTTGTGGTGCCGTTTTTCTTCTTCGGATGTCTCTTGGTTCCCCTCCTGCACAGGCGAGTGATATCATTTGATCCTTGTGTTTCTCCACCTGCCTGCCTTATTACACTGAGTATGATGCCCTCTCACACCATCCGTGTTTCTGCAAATGGTGTGATTTGTTTTCCTATGACTGAATAATATTCCATTGTTCATCTACTGATGGACACTGAGCTTGGCTATTGAGAACAGTGCTGTGGTAATCATAGGGATGCACGTGTCGCTTTTAAACTGGGGGCGGCAATGTCTCATTCATTCATTCATCTGTTTATTCATTTATTTTTTTATCATGAATCTACAATTATGTGGCTCACATCATGTTTATTACACTCCCCCCATCACCAACGTAGGAATGGTTAAGGGACTGAGAAGGCTGGTTGTGAAGGATGGTTGCAGGCTGGTAAGGGGGCATTACGATTAGCTCACATAATGTGGGGGGGGAATTCTATAGGGAAGGCAGTATAGTTCAGAGAATTCAAGCAGTGATTCTTACTATGCTGGTGAACAGTGAGTGTAATGGGGTCTGGGGGGCGACTTGATGATCTGGGCAGTCTAGTAACCTTAATGTTCCTTATGTAATTGTAGACTGGTTATTGTGAAAAGTGCTGCCATAAATTTAGGGGTGCAGATGTCTTTCTAGAACTGGGTTGCTGCATTCCTTATGTATGTATGTTTGTATGTATGTATGTGTGTATGTATGTATTCATCCATCCATGCATCCATTCATTCATTCTTTCATTCATTCATTCATTCATTTATTATCTGTCTACCTATCTATCCATGGATGTTTCTGTCATTAATGCACAATTAGATGAGTTCCATTATGTTTACTAGACTCCCCCCATCACGCACGTGCCCCCAGATACCCCATTGCAGTCACTGTCCATGAGCATTGTAAGATACTGTAGAATCCCTACTTGTCTTTTCTGTGTTTTTCCGCCCTGTCTGTGACACCCCTCCCACATTATATATTCTTCTTCTAATGTGTCCTTACTTCGCCCCTCCCTAATCCCTCCATTCCCACCCATACACCTCAGTCTCTTTCCCTCTGTTAACTTTTAGTCCATTCTTGGGTTTTCTGAGACTGCTGCTGTTTCCTTCTTCAGTTTTTTGTTTGTTCTGATACTGTAATGATGAGTGATATCATTATACATATATATATATAGATAGATATTTATATCTATATATATATATGTGTATGTATGTAGGTAAGTAACTCTAATGTTTGCTAAGATGATGCAGCTCCGCAAGGCTGGACACTGCCCCCCCCCCCGTGGGTGGAGTTTGTAAGCGCAGCACTGTTGCCTGGAGATTCCACGATGTCACAGTGGTGCCTCTGTCCTAGAGACATAATGTGTATGCTGAGAGGAGCAGGTGTGATTCGGGTGAGGTGGACACTGACCAACTTGACAGCATCAGGCTAAATGGAATCCAGAGCCAAGGTACTGTGTGTTCCTTTTCATTTTGTTGTCACTACTTCAAAGTTACATGAACAACATTATGGTTCCTAAGACTACCCCCACTGTCAAGTCCCCAGCACGTAGCCCGTAAGAGTCGCTGTCCAACAGCCCAGGAATATGCTGTAGAAGTGCTGCTGATCATCGCTATGTTATACGGACCTACCTAAGCTTGCCGCCGGGCCACACCCTGTGTGCCACTCATAATGCCCCATTTTCCCTCTCTCCCTTCCCTCCTAAGCCATCCTCCTCAGTCCCATTCCCTTTGGTAAGTGTGAGTCCATTCTTGGGTTCGGTGCGGCTGCTACTGTCCTTTTCTATCACTCCTTTTCTTTTTTCTGGTACTCCACAGGTGAGTGAAATCAGTTGACACTTGTCTTTCTCTGCGTGGCTTATTTCGCTGAGCATGATACCCTCTACCTCCCTCCATGTTGTTGCACATGGTAGGATTGGTTTCTGCATATGGAAGAATAATATTCCACTTTTCATCCTCAGATAGACACTTACCTTCTCTGTTGTTGTGGACAGTGCTGTGATAATTATACGGGTGCACAGGTCTTTTTTAAACTGGGCTGCTGTATTCTAGTGTTTATTTCTGTATGTCCGGATGTATGAATATATTTAGTTAGTTCATTACTCACTTGTATATCTGTTATTTATTTATTTATTTATCATTAGTCTTCATCTACGTGAGTCTCATGTAGTTTAGTAAACTGCCCCCCACAATGAGATGCCCCCACATACCTCATTGCAGTCACTGTCCATGAGCATATTAAGATGCTGTAGAATCCCTTGTTGTCTTCTCTGTGTCGTACGTCCCTCCCCGTGCCCCCCTTCTGCTTTATGCATGCCAAAGGTAATGTGCACATTCGCCCCCGCTCCGCCTGACATTTTCCTCCGTTCCCACCTGTCCACGTCCATGCCTTTCCGTTTGGTAACTGTGAGTCCACTCTTGTGGTGCCGTTTTTCTTCTTCGGATGTCTCTTGGTTCCCCTCCTGCACAGGCGAGTGATATCATTTGATCCTTGTGTTTCTCCACCTGCCTGCCTTATTACACTGAGTATGATGCCCTCTCACACCATCCGTGTTTCTGCAAATGGTGTGATTTGTTTTCCTATGACTGAATAATATTCCATTGTTCATCTACTGATGGACACTGAGCTTGGCTATTGAGAACAGTGCTGTGGTAATCATAGGGATGCACGTGTCGCTTTTAAACTGGGGGCGGCAATGTCTCATTCATTCATTCATCTGTTTATTCATTTATTTTTTGATCATGAATCTACAATTATGTGGCTCACATCATGTTTATTACACTCCCCTCATCACCAACGTAGGAATGGTTAAGGGACTGAGAAGGCTGGTTGTGAAGGATGGTTGCAGGCTGGTAAGGGGGCATTGCGATTAGCTCACATAATGTGGGGGGGGAATTCTATAGGGAAGGCAGTATAGTTCAGAGAATTCAAGCAGTGATTCTTACTATGCTGGTGAACAGTGAGTGTAATGGGGTCTGGGGGGCGACTTGATGATCTGGGCAGTCTAGTAACCTTAATGTTCCTTATGTAATTGTAGACTGGTTATTGTGAATAGTGCTGCCATAAATTTAGGGGTGCAGATGTCTTTCTAGAACTGGGTTGCTGCATTCCTTATGTATGTATGTTTGTATGTATGTATGTGTGTATGTATGTATTCATCCATCCATGCATCCATTCATTCATTCTTTCATTCATTCATTCATTCATTATCTGTCTACCTATCTATCCATGGATGTTTCTGTCATTAATGCACAATTAGATGAGTTCCATTATGTTTACTAGACTCCCCCCATCACGCACATGCCCCCAGATACCCCATTGCAGTCACTGTCCATGAGCATAGTAAGATACTGTAGAATCCCTACTTGTCTTTTCTGTGTTTTTCCGCCCTGTCTGTGACACCCCTCCCACATTATATATTCTTCTTCTAATGTGTCCTTACTTCGCCCCTCCCTAATCCCTCCATTCCCACCCATACACCTCAGTCTCTTTCCCTCTGTTAACTTTTAGTCCATTCTTGGGTTTTCTGAGACTGCTGCTGTTTCCTTCTTCAGTTTTTTGTTTGTTCTGATACTGTAATGATGAGTGATATCATTATACATATATATATATAGATAGATATTTATATCTATATATATATATGTGTATGTATGTAGGTAAGTAACTCTAATGTTTGCTAAGATGATGCAGCTCCGCAAGGCTGGGCACTGCCCCCCCCCCGTGGGTGGAGTTTGTAAGCGCAGCACTGTTGCCTGGAGATTCCACGATGTCACAGTGGTGCCTCTGTCCTAGAGACATAATGTGTATGCTGAGAGGAGCAGGTGTGATTCGGGTGAGGTGGACACTGACCAACTTGACAGCATCAGGCTAAATGGAATCCAGAGCCAAGGTACTGTGTGTTCCTTTTCATTTTGTTGTCACTACTTCAAAGTTACATGAACAACATTATGGTTCCTAAGACTACCCCCACTGTCAAGTCCCCAGCACGTAGCCCGTAAGAGTCGCTGTCCAACAGCCCAGGAATATGCTGTAGAAGTGCTGCTGATCATCGCTATGTTATACGGACCTACCTAAGCTTGCCGCCGGGCCACACCCTGTGTGCCACTCATAATGCCCCATTTTCCCTCTCTCCCTTCCCTCCTAAGCCATCCTCCTCAGTCCCATTCCCTTTGGTAAGTGTGAGTCCATTCTTGGGTTCGGTGCGGCTGCTACTGTCCTTTTCTATCACTCCTTTTCTTTTTTCTGGTACTCCACAGGTGAGTGAAATCAGTTGACACTTGTCTTTCTCTGCGTGGCTTATTTCGCTGAGCATGATACCCTCTACCTCCCTCCATGTTGTTGCACATGGTAGGATTGGTTTCTGCATATGGCAGAATAATATTCCACTTTTCATCCTCAGATAGACACTTACCTTCTCTGTTGTTGTGGACAGTGCTGTGATAATTATACGGGTGCACAGGTCTTTTTTAAACTGGGCTGCTGTATTCTAGTGTTTATTTCTGTATGTCCGGATGTATGAATATATTTAGTTAGTTCATTACTCACTTGTATATCTGTTATTTATTTATTTATTTATCATTAGTCTTCATCTACGTGAGTCTCATGTAGTTTAGTAAACTGCCCCCCACAATGAGATGCCCCCACATACCTCATTGCAGTCACTGTCCATGAGCATATTAAGATGCTGTAGAATCCCTTGTTGTCTTCTCTGTGTCGTACGTCCCTCCCCGTGCCCCCCTTCTGCTTTATGCATGCCAAAGGTAATGTGCACATTCGCCCCCGCTCCGCCTGACATTTTCCTCCGTTCCCACCTGTCCACGTCCATCCCTTTCCGTTTGGTAACTGTGAGTCCACTCTTGTGGTGCCGTTTTTCTTCTTCGGATGTCTCTTGGTTCCCCTCCTGCACAGGCGAGTGATATCATTTGATCCTTGTGTTTCTCCACCTGCCTGCCTTATTACACTGAGTATGATGCCCTCTCACACCATCCGTGTTTCTGCAAATGGTGTGATTTGTTTTCCTATGACTGAATAATATTCCATTGTTCATCTACTGATGGACACTGAGCTTGGCTATTGAGAACAGTGCTGTGGTAATCATAGGGATGCACGTGTCACTTTTAAACTGGGGGCGGCAATGTCTCATTCATTCATTCATCTGTTTATTCATTTATTTTTTGATCATGAATCTACAATTATGTGGATCACATCATGTTTATTACACTCCCCTCATCACCAACGTAGGAATGGTTAAGGGACTGAGAAGGCTGGTTGTGAAGGATGGTTGCAGGCTGGTAAGGGGGCATTGCGATTAGCTCACATAATGTGGGGGGGGAATTCTATAGGGAAGGCAGTATAGTTCAGAGAATTCAAGCAGTGATTCTTACTATGCTGGTGAACAGTGAGTGTAATGGGGTCTGGGGGGCGACTTGATGATCTGGGCAGTCTAGTAACCTTAATGTTCCTTATGTAATTGTAGACTGGTTATTGTGAATAGTGCTGCCATAAATTTAGGGGTGCAGATGTCTTTCTAGAACTGGGTTGCTGCATTCCTTATGTATGTATGTTTGTATGTATGTATGTGTGTATGTATGTATTCATCCATCCATGCATCCATTCATTCATTCTTTCATTCATTCATTCATTCATTATCTGTCTACCTATCTATCCATGGATGTTTCTGTCATTAATGCACAATTAGATGAGTTCCATTATGTTTACTAGACTCCCCCCATCACGCACGTGCCCCCAGATACCCCATTGCAGTCACTGTCCATGAGCATTGTAAGATAGTGTAGAATCCCTACTTGTCTTTTCTGTGTTTTTCCGCCCTGTCTGTGACACCCCTCCCACATTATATATTCTTCTTCTAATGTGTCCTTACTTCGCCCCTCCCTAATCCCTCCATTCCCACCCATACACCTCAGTCTCTTTCCCTCTGTTAACTTTTAGTCCATTCTTGGGTTTTCTGAGACTGCTGCTGTTTCCTTCTTCAGTATTTTGTTTGTTCTGATACTGTAATGATGAGTGATATCATTATACATATATATATATATATAGATATTTATATCTATATATATATATGTGTATGTATGTAGGTAAGTAACTCTAATGTTTGCTAAGATGATGCAGCTCCGCAAGGCTGGGCACTGCCCCCCCCCCGTGGGTGGAGTTTGTAAGCGCAGCACTGTTGCCTGGAGATTCCACGATGTCACAGTGGTGCCTCTGTCCTAGAGACATAATGTGTATGCTGAGAGGAGCAGGTGTGATTCGGGTGAGGTGGACACTGACCAACTTGACAGCATCAGGCTAAATGGAATCCAGAGCCAAGGTACTGTGTGTTCCTTTTCATTTTGTTGTCACTACTTCAAAGTTACATGAACAACATTATGGTTCCTAAGACTACCCCCACTGTCAAGTCCCCAGCACGTAGCCCGTAAGAGTCGCTGTCCAACAGCCCAGGAATATGCTGTAGAAGTGCTGCTGATCATCGCTATGTTATACGGACCTACCTAAGCTTGCCGCCGGGCCACACCCTGTGTGCCACTCATAATGCCCCATTTTCCCTCTCTCCCTTCCCTCCTAAGCCATCCTCCTCAGTCCCATTCCCTTTGGTAAGTGTGAGTCCATTCTTGGGTTCGGTGCGGCTGCTACTGTCCTTTTCTATCACTCCTTTTCTTTTTTCTGGTACTCCACAGGTGAGTGAAATCAGTTGACACTTGTCTTTCTCTGCGTGGCTTATTTCGCTGAGCATGATACCCTCTACCTCCCTCCATGTTGTTGCACATGGTAGGATTGGTTTCTGCATATGGCAGAATAATATTCCACTTTTCATCCTCAGATAGACACTTACCTTCTCTGTTGTTGTGGACAGTGCTGTGATAATTATACGGGTGCACAGGTCTTTTTTAAACTGGGCTGCTGTATTCTAGTGTTTATTTCTGTATGTCCGGATGTATGAATATATTTAGTTAGTTCATTACTCACTTGTATATCTGTTATTTATTTATTTATTTATCATTAGTCTCCATCTACGTGAGTCTCATGTAGTTTAGTAAACTGCCCCCCACAATGAGATGCCCCCACATACCTCATTGCAGTCACTGTCCATGAGCATATTAAGATGCTGTAGAATCCCTTGTTGTCTTCTCTGTGTCGTACGTCCCTCCCCGTGCCCCCCTTCTGCTTTATGCATGCCAAAGGTAATGTGCACATTCGCCCCCGCTCCGCCTGACATTTTCCTCCGTTCCCACCTGTCCACGTCCATGCCTTTCCGTTTGGTAACTGTGAGTCCACTCTTGTGGTGCCGTTTTTCTTCTTCGGATGTCTCTTGGTTCCCCTCCTGCACAGGCGAGTGATATCATTTGATCCTTGTGTTTCTCCACCTGCCTGCCTTATTACACTGAGTATGATGCCCTCTCACACCATCCGTGTTTCTGCAAATGGTGTGATTTGTTTTCCTATGACTGAATAATATTCCATTGTTCATCTACTGATGGACACTGAGCTTGGCTATTGAGAACAGTGCTGTGGTAATCATAGGGATGCACGTGTCGCTTTTAAACTGGGGGCGGCAATGTCTCATTCATTCATTCATCTGTTTATTCATTTATTTTTTTATCATGAATCTACAATTATGTGGCTCACATCATGTTTATTACACTCCCCTCATCACCAACGTAGGAATGGTTAAGGGACTGAGAAGGCTGGTTGTGAAGGATGGTTGCAGGCTGGTAAGGGGGCATTGCGATTAGCTCACATAATGTGGGGGGGGAATTCTATAGGGAAGGCAGTATAGTTCAGAGAATTCAAGCAGTGATTCTTACTATGCTGGTGAACAGTGAGTGTAATGGGGTCTGGGGGGCGACTTGATGATCTGGGCAGTCTAGTAACCTTAATGTTCCTTATGTAATTGTAGACTGGTTATTGTGAATAGTGCTGCCATAAATTTAGGGGTGCAGATGTCTTTCTAGAACTGGGTTGCTGCATTCCTTATGTATGTATGTTTGTATGTATGTATGTGTGTATGTATGTATTCATCCATCCATGCATCCATTCATTCATTCTTTCATTCATTCATTCATTCATTATCTGTCTACCTATCTATCCATGGATGTTTCTGTCATTAATGCACAATTAGATGAGTTCCATTATGTTTACTAGACTCCCCCCATCACGCACATGCCCCCAGATACCCCATTGCAGTCACTGTCCATGAGCATAGTAAGATACTGTAGAATCCCTACTTGTCTTTTCTGTGTTTTTCCGCCCTGTCTGTGACACCCCTCCCACATTATATATTCTTCTTCTAATGTGTCCTTACTTCGCCCCTCCCTAATCCCTCCATTCCCACCCATACACCTCAGTCTCTTTCCCTCTGTTAACTTTTAGTCCATTCTTGGGTTTTCTGAGACTGCTGCTGTTTCCTTCTTCAGTTTTTTGTTTGTTCTGATACTGTAATGATGAGTGATATCATTATACATATATATATATAGATAGATATTTATATCTATATATATATATGTGTATGTATGTAGGTAAGTAACTCTAATGTTTGCTAAGATGATGCAGCTCCGCAAGGCTGGGCACTGCCCCCCCCCCCGTGGGTGGAGTTTGTAAGCGCAGCACTGTTGCCTGGAGATTCCACGATGTCACAGTGGTGCCTCTGTCCTAGAGACATAATGTGTATGCTGAGAGGAGCAGGTGTGATTCGGGTGAGGTGGACACTGACCAACTTGACAGCATCAGGCTAAATGGAATCCAGAGCCAAGGTACTGTGTGTTCCTTTTCATTTTGTTGTCACTACTTCAAAGTTACATGAACAACATTATGGTTCCTAAGACTACCCCCACTGTCAAGTCCCCAGCACGTAGCCCGTAAGAGTCGCTGTCCAACAGCCCAGGAATATGCTGTAGAAGTGCTGCTGATCATCGCTATGTTATACGGACCTACCTAAGCTTGCCGCCGGGCCACACCCTGTGTGCCACTCATAATGCCCCATTTTCCCTCTCTCCCTTCCCTCCTAAGCCATCCTCCTCAGTCCCATTCCCTTTGGTAAGTGTGAGTCCATTCTTGGGTTCGGTGCGGCTGCTACTGTCCTTTTCTATCACTCCTTTTCTTTTTTCTGGTACTCCACAGGTGAGTGAAATCAGTTGACACTTGTCTTTCTCTGCGTGGCTTATTTCGCTGAGCATGATACCCTCTACCTCCCTCCATGTTGTTGCACATGGTAGGATTGGTTTCTGCATATGGCAGAATAATATTCCACTTTTCATCCTCAGATAGACACTTACCTTCTCTGTTGTTGTGGACAGTGCTGTGATAATTATACGGGTGCACAGGTCTTTTTTAAACTGGGCTGCTGTATTCTAGTGTTTATTTCTGTATGTCCGGATGTATGAATATATTTAGTTAGTTCATTACTCACTTGTATATCTGTTATTTATTTATTTATTTATCATTAGTCTTCATCTACGTGAGTCTCATGTAGTTTAGTAAACTGCCCCCCACAATGAGATGCCCCCACATACCTCATTGCAGTCACTGTCCATGAGCATATTAAGATGCTGTAGAATCCCTTGTTGTCTTCTCTGTGTCGTACGTCCCTCCCCGTGCCCCCCTTCTGCTTTATGCATGCCAAAGGTAATGTGCACATTCGCCCCCGCTCCGCCTGACATTTTCCTCCGTTCCCACCTGTCCACGTCCATCCCTTTCCGTTTGGTAACTGTGAGTCCACTCTTGTGGTGCCGTTTTTCTTCTTCGGATGTCTCTTGGTTCCCCTCCTGCACAGGCGAGTGATATCATTTGATCCTTGTGTTTCTCCACCTGCCTGCCTTATTACACTGAGTATGATGCCCTCTCACACCATCCGTGTTTCTGCAAATGGTGTGATTTGTTTTCCTATGACTGAATAATATTCCATTGTTCATCTACTGATGGACACTGAGCTTGGCTATTGAGAACAGTGCTGTGGTAATCATAGGGATGCACGTGTCGCTTTTAAACTGGGGGCGGCAATGTCTCATTCATTCATTCATCTGTTTATTCATTTATTTTTTTATCATGAATCTACAATTATGTGGCTCACATCATGTTTATTACACTCCCCTCATCACCAACGTAGGAATGGTTAAGGGACTGAGAAGGCTGGTTGTGAAGGATGGTTGCAGGCTGGTAAGGGGGCATTGCGATTAGCTCACATAATGTGGGGGGGGAATTCTATAGGGAAGGCAGTATAGTTCAGAGAATTCAAGCAGTGATTCTTACTATGCTGGTGAACAGTGAGTGTAATGGGGTCTGGGGGGCGACTTGATGATCTGGGCAGTCTAGTAACCTTAATGTTCCTTATGTAATTGTAGACTGGTTATTGTGAATAGTGCTGCCATAAATTTAGGGGTGCAGATGTCTTTCTAGAACTGGGTTGCTGCATTCCTTATGTATGTATGTTTGTATGTATGTATGTGTGTATGTATGTATTCATCCATCCATGCATCCATTCATTCATTCTTTCATTCATTCATTCATTCATTATCTGTCTACCTATCTATCCATGGATGTTTCTGTCATTAATGCACAATTAGATGAGTTCCATTATGTTTACTAGACTCCCCCCATCACGCACGTGCCCCCAGATACCCCATTGCAGTCACTGTCCATGAGCATAGTAAGATACTGTAGAATCCCTACTTGTCTTTTCTGTGTTTTTCCGCCCTGTCTGTGACACCCCTCCCACATTATATATTCTTCTTCTAATGTGTCCTTACTTCGCCCCTCCCTAATCCCTCCATTCCCACCCATACACCTCAGTCTCTTTCCCTCTGTTAACTTTTAGTCCATTCTTGGGTTTTCTGAGACTGCTGCTGTTTCCTTCTTCAGTTTTTTGTTTGTTCTGATACTGTAATGATGAGTGATATCATTATACATATATATATATAGATAGATATTTATATCTATATATATATATGTGTATGTATGTAGGTAAGTAACTCTAATGTTTGCTAAGATGATGCAGCTCCGCAAGGCTGGGCACTGCCCCCCCCCCGTGGGTGGAGTTTGTAAGCGCAGCACTGTTGCCTGGAGATTCCACGATGTCACAGTGGTGCCTCTGTCCTAGAGACATAATGTGTATGCTGAGAGGAGCAGGTGTGATTCGGGTGAGGTGGACACTGACCAACTTGACAGCATCAGGCTAAATGGAATCCAGAGCCAAGGTACTGTGTGTTCCTTTTCATTTTGTTGTCACTACTTCAAAGTTACATGAACAACATTATGGTTCCTAAGACTACCCCCACTGTCAAGTCCCCAGCACGTAGCCCGTAAGAGTCGCTGTCCAACAGCCCAGGAATATGCTGTAGAAGTGCTGCTGATCATCGCTATGTTATACGGACCTACCTAAGCTTGCCGCCGGGCCACACCCTGTGTGCCACTCATAATGCCCCATTTTCCCTCTCTCCCTTCCCTCCTAAGCCATCCTCCTCAGTCCCATTCCCTTTGGTAAGTGTGAGTCCATTCTTGGGTTCGGTGCGGCTGCTACTGTCCTTTTCTATCACTCCTTTTCTTTTTTCTGGTACTCCACAGGTGAGTGAAATCAGTTGACACTTGTCTTTCTCTGCGTGGCTTATTTCGCTGAGCATGATACCCTCTACCTCCCTCCATGTTGTTGCACATGGTAGGATTGGTTTCTGCATATGGCAGAATAATATTCCACTTTTCATCCTCAGATAGACACTTACCTTGTCTGTTGTTGTGGACAGTGCTGTGATAATTATACGGGTGCACAGGTCTTTTTTAAACTGGGCTGCTGTATTCTAGTGTTTATTTCTGTATGTCCGGATGTATGAATATATTTAGTTAGTTCATTACTCACTTGTATATCTGTTATTTATTTATTTATTTATCATTAGTCTCCATCTACGTGAGTCTCATGTAGTTTAGTAAACTGCCCCCCACAATGAGATGCCCCCACATACCTCATTGCAGTCACTGTCCATGAGCATATTAAGATGCTGTAGAATCCCTTGTTGTCTTCTCTGTGTCGTACGTCCCTCCCCGTGCCCCCCTTCTGCTTTATGCATGCCAAAGGTAATGTGCACATTCGCCCCCGCTCCGCCTGACATTTTCCTCCGTTCCCACCTGTCCACGTCCATCCCTTTCCGTTTGGTAACTGTGAGTCCACTCTTGTGGTGCCGTTTTTCTTCTTCGGATGTCTCTTGGTTCCCCTCCTGCACAGGCGAGTGATATCATTTGATCCTTGTGTTTCTCCACCTGCCTGCCTTATTACACTGAGTATGATGCCCTCTCACACCATCCGTGTTTCTGCAAATGGTGTGATTTGTTTTCCTATGACTGAATAATATTCCATTGTTCATCTACTGATGGACACTGAGCTTGGCTATTGAGAACAGTGCTGTGGTAATCATAGGGATGCACGTGTCGCTTTTAAACTGGGGGCGGCAATGTCTCATTCATTCATTCATCTGTTTATTCATTTATTTTTTGATCATGAATCTACAATTATGTGGATCACATCATGTTTATTACACTCCCCTCATCACCAACGTAGGAATGGTTAAGGGACTGAGAAGGCTGGTTGTGAAGGATGGTTGCAGGCTGGTAAGGGGGCATTGCGATTAGCTCACATAATGTGGGGGGGGAATTCTATAGGGAAGGCAGTATAGTTCAGAGAATTCAAGCAGTGATTCTTACTATGCTGGTGAACAGTGAGTGTAATGGGGTCTGGGGGGCGACTTGATGATCTGGGCAGTCTAGTAACCTTAATGTTCCTTATGTAATTGTAGACTGGTTATTGTGAATAGTGCTGCCATAAATTTAGGGGTGCAGATGTCTTTCTAGAACTGGGTTGCTGCATTCCTTATGTATGTATGTTTGTATGTATGTATGTGTGTATGTATGTATTCATCCATCCATGCATCCATTCATTCATTCTTTCATTCATTCATTCATTCATTATCTGTCTACCTATCTATCCATGGATGTTTCTGTCATTAATGCACAATTAGATGAGTTCCATTATGTTTACTAGACTCCCCCCATCACGCACGTGCCCCCAGATACCCCATTGCAGTCACTGTCCATGAGCATAGTAAGATACTGTAGAATCCCTACTTGTCTTTTCTGTGTTTTTCCGCCCTGTCTGTGACACCCCTCCCACATTATATATTCTTCTTCTAATGTGTCCTTACTTCGCCCCTCCCTAATCCCTCCATTCCCACCCATACACCTCAGTCTCTTTCCCTCTGTTAACTTTTAGTCCATTCTTGGGTTTTCTGAGACTGCTGCTGTTTCCTTCTTCAGTTTTTTGTTTGTTCTGATACTGTAATGATGAGTGATATCATTATACATATATATATATATATAGATAGATATTTATATCTATATATATATATATGTGTATGTATGTAGGTAAGTAACTCTAATGTTTGCTAAGATGATGCAGCTCCGCAAGGCTGGGCACTGCCCCCCCCCGTGGGTGGAGTTTGTAAGCGCAGCACTGTTGCCTGGAGATTCCACGATGTCACAGTGGTGCCTCTGTCCTAGAGACATAATGTGTATGCTGAGAGGAGCAGGTGTGATTCGGGTGAGGTGGACACTGACCAACTTGACAGCCTCAGGCTAAATGGAATCCAGAGCCAAGGTACTGTGTGTTCCTTTTCATTTTGTTGTCACTACTTCAAAGTTACATGAACAACATTATGGTTCCTAAGACTACCCCCACTGTCAAGTCCCCAGCACGTAGCCCGTAAGAGTCGCTGTCCAACAGCCCAGGAATATGCTGTAGAAGTGCTGCTGATCATCGCTATGTTATACGGACCTACCTAAGCTTGCCGCCGGGCCACACCCTGTGTGCCACTCATAATGCCCCATTTTCCCTCTCTCCCTTCCCTCCTAAGCCATCCTCCTCAGTCCCATTCCCTTTGGTAAGTGTGAGTCCATTCTTGGGTTCGGTGCGGCTGCTACTGTCCTTTTCTATCACTCCTTTTCTTTTTTCTGGTACTCCACAGGTGAGTGAAATCAGTTGACACTTGTCTTTCTCTGCGTGGCTTATTTCGCTGAGCATGATACCCTCTACCTCCCTCCATGTTGTTGCACATGGTAGGATTGGTTTCTGCATATGGCAGAATGATATTCCACTTTTCATCCTCAGATAGACACTTACCTTGTCTGTTGTTGTGGACAGTGCTGTGATAATTATACGGGTGCACAGGTCTTTTTTAAACTGGGCTGCTGTATTCTAGTGTTTATTTCTGTATGTCCGGATGTATGAATATATTTAGTTAGTTCATTACTCACTTGTATATCTGTTATTTATTTATTTATTTATCATTAGTCTTCATCTACGTGAGTCTCATGTAGTTTAGTAAACTGCCCCCCACAATGAGATGCCCCCACATACCTCATTGCAGTCACTGTCCATGAGCATATTAAGATGCTGTAGAATCCCTTGTTGTCTTCTCTGTGTCGTACGTCCCTCCCCGTGCCCCCCTTCTGCTTTATGCATGCCAAAGGTAATGTGCACATTCGCCCCCGCTCCGCCTGACATTTTCCTCCGTTCCCACCTGTCCACGTCCATCCCTTTCCGTTTGGTAACTGTGAGTCCACTCTTGTGGTGCCGTTTTTCTTCTTCGGATGTCTCTTGGTTCCCCTCCTGCACAGGCGAGTGATATCATTTGATCCTTGTGTTTCTCCACCTGCCTGCCTTATTACACTGAGTATGATGCCCTCTCACACCATCCGTGTTTCTGCAAATGGTGTGATTTGTTTTCCTATGACTGAATAATATTCCATTGTTCATCTACTGATGGACACTGAGCTTGGCTATTGAGAACAGTGCTGTGGTAATCATAGGGATGCACGTGTCGCTTTTAAACTGGGGGCGGCAATGTCTCATTCATTCATTCATCTGTTTATTCATTTATTTTTTGATCATGAATCTACAATTATGTGGATCACATCATGTTTATTACACTCCCCTCATCACCAACGTAGGAATGGTTAAGGGACTGAGAAGGCTGGTTGTGAAGGATGGTTGCAGGCTGGTAAGGGGGCATTGCGATTAGCTCACATAATGTGGGGGGGGAATTCTATAGGGAAGGCAGTATAGTTCAGAGAATTCAAGCAGTGATTCTTACTATGCTGGTGAACAGTGAGTGTAATGGGGTCTGGGGGGCGACTTGATGATCTGGGCAGTCTAGTAACCTTAATGTTCCTTATGTAATTGTAGACTGGTTATTGTGAATAGTGCTGCCATAAATTTAGGGGTGCAGATGTCTTTCTAGAACTGGGTTGCTGCATTCCTTATGTATGTATGTTTGTATGTATGTATGTATGTGTGTATGTATGTATTCATCCATCCATGCATCCATTCATTCATTCTTTCATTCATTCATTCATTCATTATCTGTCTACCTATCTATCCATGGATGTTTCTGTCATTAATGCACAATTAGATGAGTTCCATTATGTTTACTAGACTCCCCCCATCACGCACGTGCCCCCAGATACCCCATTGCAGTCACTGTCCATGAGCATTGTAAGATACTGTAGAATCCCTACTTGTCTTTTCTGTGTTTTTCCGCCCTGTCTGTGACACCCCTCCCACATTATATATTCTTCTTCTAATGTGTCCTTACTTCGCCCCTCCCTAATCCCTCCATTCCCACCCATACACCTCAGTCTCTTTCCCTCTGTTAACTTTTAGTCCATTCTTGGGTTTTCTGAGACTGCTGCTGTTTCCTTCTTCAGTTTTTTGTTTGTTCTGATACTGTAATGATGAGTGATATCATTATACATATATATATATAGATAGATATTTATATCTATATATATATATGTGTATGTATGTAGGTAAGTAACTCTAATGTTTGCTAAGATGATGCAGCTCCGCAAGGCTGGGCACTGCCCCCCCCCCGTGGGTGGAGTTTGTAAGCGCAGCACTGTTGCCTGGAGATTCCACGATGTCACAGTGGTGCCTCTGTCCTAGAGACATAATGTGTATGCTGAGAGGAGCAGGTGTGATTCGGGTGAGGTGGACACTGACCAACTTGACAGCATCAGGCTAAATGGAATCCAGAGCCAAGGTACTGTGTGTTCCTTTTCATTTTGTTGTCACTACTTCAAAGTTACATGAACAACATTATGGTTCCTAAGACTACCCCCACTGTCAAGTCCCCAGCACGTAGCCCGTAAGAGTCGCTGTCCAACAGCCCAGGAATATGCTGTAGAAGTGCTGCTGATCATCGCTATGTTATACGGACCTACCTAAGCTTGCCGCCGGGCCACACCCTGTGTGCCACTCATAATGCCCCATTTTCCCTCTCTCCCTTCCCTCCTAAGCCATCCTCCTCAGTCCCATTCCCTTTGGTAAGTGTGAGTCCATTCTTGGGTTCGGTGCGGCTGCTACTGTCCTTTTCTATCACTCCTTTTCTTTTTTCTGGTACTCCACAGGTGAGTGAAATCAGTTGACACTTGTCTTTCTCTGCGTGGCTTATTTCGCTGAGCATGATACCCTCTACCTCCCTCCATGTTGTTGCACATGGTAGGATTGGTTTCTGCATATGGCAGAATAATATTCCACTTTTCATCCTCAGATAGACACTTACCTTCTCTGTTGTTGTGGACAGTGCTGTGATAATTATACGGGTGCACAGGTCTTTTTTAAACTGGGCTGCTGTATTCTAGTGTTTATTTCTGTATGTCCGGATGTATGAATATATTTAGTTAGTTCATTACTCACTTGTATATCTGTTATTTATTTATTTATTTATCATTAGTCTCCATCTACGTGAGTCTCATGTAGTTTAGTAAACTGCCCCCCACAATGAGATGCCCCCACATACCTCATTGCAGTCACTGTCCATGAGCATATTAAGATGCTGTAGAATCCCTTGTTGTCTTCTCTGTGTCGTACGTCCCTCCCCGTGCCCCCCTTCTGCTTTATGCATGCCAAAGGTAATGTGCACATTCGCCCCCGCTCCGCCTGACATTTTCCTCCGTTCCCACCTGTCCACGTCCATCCCTTTCCGTTTGGTAACTGTGAGTCCACTCTTGTGGTGCCGTTTTTCTTCTTCGGATGTCTCTTGGTTCCCCTCCTGCACAGGCGAGTGATATCATTTGATCCTTGTGTTTCTCCACCTGCCTGCCTTATTACACTGAGTATGATGCCCTCTCACACCATCCGTGTTTCTGCAAATGGTGTGATTTGTTTTCCTATGACTGAATAATATTCCATTGTTCATCTACTGATGGACACTGAGCTTGGCTATTGAGAACAGTGCTGTGGTAATCATAGGGATGCACGTGTCGCTTTTAAACTGGGGGCGGCAATGTCTCATTCATTCATTCATCTGTTTATTCATTTATTTTTTGATCATGAATCTACAATTATGTGGATCACATCATGTTTATTACACTCCCCTCATCACCAACGTAGGAATGGTTAAGGGACTGAGAAGGCTGGTTGTGAAGGATGGTTGCAGGCTGGTAAGGGGGCATTGCGATTAGCTCACATAATGTGGGGGGGGAATTCTATAGGGAAGGCAGTATAGTTCAGAGAATTCAAGCAGTGATTCTTACTATGCTGGTGAACAGTGAGTGTAATGGGGTCTGGGGGGCGACTTGATGATCTGGGCAGTCTAGTAACCTTAATGTTCCTTATGTAATTGTAGACTGGTTATTGTGAATAGTGCTGCCATAAATTTAGGGGTGCAGATGTCTTTCTAGAACTGGGTTGCTGCATTCCTTATGTATGTATGTTTGTATGTATGTATGTGTGTATGTATGTATTCATCCATCCATGCATCCATTCATTCATTCTTTCATTCATTCATTCATTCATTATCTGTCTACCTATCTATCCATGGATGTTTCTGTCATTAATGCACAATTAGATGAGTTCCATTATGTTTACTAGACTCCCCCCATCACGCACGTGCCCCCAGATACCCCATTGCAGTCACTGTCCATGAGCATAGTAAGATACTGTAGAATCCCTACTTGTCTTTTCTGTGTTTTTCCGCCCTGTCTGTGACACCCCTCCCACATTATATATTCTTCTTCTAATGTGTCCTTACTTCGCCCCTCCCTAATCCCTCCATTCCCACCCATACACCTCAGTCTCTTTCCCTCTGTTAACTTTTAGTCCATTCTTGGGTTTTCTGAGACTGCTGCTGTTTCCTTCTTCAGTTTTTTGTTTGTTCTGATACTGTAATGATGAGTGATATCATTATACATATATATATATAGATAGATATTTATATCTATATATATATATGTGTATGTATGTAGGTAAGTAACTCTAATGTTTGCTAAGATGATGCAGCTCCGCAAGGCTGGGCACTGCCCCCCCCCCGTGGGTGGAGTTTGTAAGCGCAGCACTGTTGCCTGGAGATTCCACGATGTCACAGTGGTGCCTCTGTCCTAGAGACATAATGTGTATGCTGAGAGGAGCAGGTGTGATTCGGGTGAGGTGGACACTGACCAACTTGACAGCATCAGGCTAAATGGAATCCAGAGCCAAGGTACTGTGTGTTCCTTTTCATTTTGTTGTCACTACTTCAAAGTTACATGAACAACATTATGGTTCCTAAGACTACCCCCACTGTCAAGTCCCCAGCACGTAGCCCGTAAGAGTCGCTGTCCAACAGCCCAGGAATATGCTGTAGAAGTGCTGCTGATCATCGCTATGTTATACGGACCTACCTAAGCTTGCCGCCGGGCCACACCCTGTGTGCCACTCATAATGCCCCATTTTCCCTCTCTCCCTTCCCTCCTAAGCCATCCTCCTCAGTCCCATTCCCTTTGGTAAGTGTGAGTCCATTCTTGGGTTCGGTGCGGCTGCTACTGTCCTTTTCTATCACTCCTTTTCTTTTTTCTGGTACTCCACAGGTGAGTGAAATCAGTTGACACTTGTCTTTCTCTGCGTGGCTTATTTCGCTGAGCATGATACCCTCTACCTCCCTCCATGTTGTTGCACATGGTAGGATTGGTTTCTGCATATGGCAGAATAATATTCCACTTTTCATCCTCAGATAGACACTTACCTTCTCTGTTGTTGTGGACAGTGCTGTGATAATTATACGGGTGCACAGGTCTTTTTTAAACTGGGCTGCTGTATTCTAGTGTTTATTTCTGTATGTCCGGATGTATGAATATATTTAGTTAGTTCATTACTCACTTGTATATCTGTTATTTATTTATTTATTTATCATTAGTCTCCATCTACGTGAGTCTCATGTAGTTTAGTAAACTGCCCCCCACAATGAGATGCCCCCACATACCTCATTGCAGTCACTGTCCATGAGCATATTAAGATGCTGTAGAATCCCTTGTTGTCTTCTCTGTGTCGTACGTCCCTCCCCGTGCCCCCCTTCTGCTTTATGCATGCCAAAGGTAATGTGCACATTCGCCCCCGCTCCGCCTGACATTTTCCTCCGTTCCCACCTGTCCACGTCCATCCCTTTCCGTTTGGTAACTGTGAGTCCACTCTTGTGGTGCCGTTTTTCTTCTTCGGATGTCTCTTGGTTCCCCTCCTGCACAGGCGAGTGATATCATTTGATCCTTGTGTTTCTCCACCTGCCTGCCTTATTACACTGAGTATGATGCCCTCTCACACCATCCGTGTTTCTGCAAATGGTGTGATTTGTTTTCCTATGACTGAATAATATTCCATTGTTCATCTACTGATGGACACTGAGCTTGGCTATTGAGAACAGTGCTGTGGTAATCATAGGGATGCACGTGTCGCTTTTAAACTGGGGGCGGCAATGTCTCATTCATTCATTCATCTGTTTATTCATTTATTTTTTGATCATGAATCTACAATTATGTGGATCACATCATGTTTATTACACTCCCCTCATCACCAACGTAGGAATGGTTAAGGGACTGAGAAGGCTGGTTGTGAAGGATGGTTGCAGGCTGGTAAGGGGGCATTGCGATTAGCTCACATAATGTGGGGGGGGAATTCTATAGGGAAGGCAGTATAGTTCAGAGAATTCAAGCAGTGATTCTTACTATGCTGGTGAACAGTGAGTGTAATGGGGTCTGGGGGGCGACTTGATGATCTGGGCAGTCTAGTAACCTTAATGTTCCTTATGTAATTGTAGACTGGTTATTGTGAATAGTGCTGCCATAAATTTAGGGGTGCAGATGTCTTTCTAGAACTGGGTTGCTGCATTCCTTATGTATGTATGTTTGTATGTATGTATGTGTGTATGTATGTATTCATCCATCCATGCATCCATTCATTCATTCTTTCATTCATTCATTCATTCATTATCTGTCTACCTATCTATCCATGGATGTTTCTGTCATTAATGCACAATTAGATGAGTTCCATTATGTTTACTAGACTCCCCCCATCACGCACGTGCCCCCAGATACCCCATTGCAGTCACTGTCCATGAGCATAGTAAGATACTGTAGAATCCCTACTTGTCTTTTCTGTGTTTTTCCGCCCTGTCTGTGACACCCCTCCCACATTATATATTCTTCTTCTAATGTGTCCTTACTTCGCCCCTCCCTAATCCCTCCATTCCCACCCATACACCTCAGTCTCTTTCCCTCTGTTAACTTTTAGTCCATTCTTGGGTTTTCTGAGACTGCTGCTGTTTCCTTCTTCAGTTTTTTGTTTGTTCTGATACTGTAATGATGAGTGATATCATTATACATATATATATATATATAGATAGATATTTATATCTATATATATATATATGTGTATGTATGTAGGTAAGTAACTCTAATGTTTGCTAAGATGATGCAGCTCCGCAAGGCTGGGCACTGCCCCCCCCCGTGGGTGGAGTTTGTAAGCGCAGCACTGTTGCCTGGAGATTCCACGATGTCACAGTGGTGCCTCTGTCCTAGAGACATAATGTGTATGCTGAGAGGAGCAGGTGTGATTCGGGTGAGGTGGACACTGACCAACTTGACAGCATCAGGCTAAATGGAATCCAGAGCCAAGGTACTGTGTGTTCCTTTTCATTTTGTTGTCACTACTTCAAAGTTACATGAACAACATTATGGTTCCTAAGACTACCCCCACTGTCAAGTCCCCAGCACGTAGCCCGTAAGAGTCGCTGTCCAACAGCCCAGGAATATGCTGTAGAAGTGCTGCTGATCATCGCTATGTTATACGGACCTACCTAAGCTTGCCGCCGGGCCACACCCTGTGTGCCACTCATAATGCCCCATTTTCCCTCTCTCCCTTCCCTCCTAAGCCATCCTCCTCAGTCCCATTCCCTTTGGTAAGTGTGAGTCCATTCTTGGGTTCGGTGCGGCTGCTACTGTCCTTTTCTATCACTCCTTTTCTTTTTTCTGGTACTCCACAGGTGAGTGAAATCAGTTGACACTTGTCTTTCTCTGCGTGGCTTATTTCGCTGAGCATGATACCCTCTACCTCCCTCCATGTTGTTGCACATGGTAGGATTGGTTTCTGCATATGGCAGAATGATATTCCACTTTTCATCCTCAGATAGACACTTACCTTGTCTGTTGTTGTGGACAGTGCTGTGATAATTATACGGGTGCACAGGTCTTTTTTAAACTGGGCTGCTGTATTCTAGTGTTTATTTCTGTATGTCCGGATGTATGAATATATTTAGTTAGTTCATTACTCACTTGTATATCTGTTATTTATTTATTTATTTATCATTAGTCTTCATCTACGTGAGTCTCATGTAGTTTAGTAAACTGCCCCCCACAATGAGATGCCCCCACATACCTCATTGCAGTCACTGTCCATGAGCATATTAAGATGCTGTAGAATCCCTTGTTGTCTTCTCTGTGTCGTACGTCCCTCCCCGTGCCCCCCTTCTGCTTTATGCATGCCAAAGGTAATGTGCACATTCGCCCCCGCTCCGCCTGACATTTTCCTCCGTTCCCACCTGTCCACGTCCATCCCTTTCCGTTTGGTAACTGTGAGTCCACTCTTGTGGTGCCGTTTTTCTTCTTCGGATGTCTCTTGGTTCCCCTCCTGCACAGGCGAGTGATATCATTTGATCCTTGTGTTTCTCCACCTGCCTGCCTTATTACACTGAGTATGATGCCCTCTCACACCATCCGTGTTTCTGCAAATGGTGTGATTTGTTTTCCTATGACTGAATAATATTCCATTGTTCATCTACTGATGGACACTGAGCTTGGCTATTGAGAACAGTGCTGTGGTAATCATAGGGATGCACGTGTCGCTTTTAAACTGGGGGCGGCAATGTCTCATTCATTCATTCATCTGTTTATTCATTTATTTTTTTATCATGAATCTACAATTATGTGGCTCACATCATGTTTATTACACTCCCCTCATCACCAACGTAGGAATGGTTAAGGGACTGAGAAGGCTGGTTGTGAAGGATGGTTGCAGGCTGGTAAGGGGGCATTGCGATTAGCTCACATAATGTGGGGGGGGAATTCTATAGGGAAGGCAGTATAGTTCAGAGAATTCAAGCAGTGATTCTTACTATGCTGGTGAACAGTGAGTGTAATGGGGTCTGGGGGGCGACTTGATGATCTGGGCAGTCTAGTAACCTTAATGTTCCTTATGTAATTGTAGACTGGTTATTGTGAATAGTGCTGCCATAAATTTAGGGGTGCAGATGTCTTTCTAGAACTGGGTTGCTGCATTCCTTATGTATGTATGTTTGTATGTATGTATGTGTGTATGTATGTATTCATCCATCCATGCATCCATTCATTCATTCTTTCATTCATTCATTCATTCATTATCTGTCTACCTATCTATCCATGGATGTTTCTGTCATTAATGCACAATTAGATGAGTTCCATTATGTTTACTAGACTCCCCCCATCACGCACGTGCCCCCAGATACCCCATTGCAGTCACTGTCCATGAGCATAGTAAGATACTGTAGAATCCCTACTTGTCTTTTCTGTGTTTTTCCGCCCTGTCTGTGACACCCCTCCCACATTATATATTCTTCTTCTAATGTGTCCTTACTTCGCCCCTCCCTAATCCCTCCATTCCCACCCATACACCTCAGTCTCTTTCCCTCTGTTAACTTTTAGTCCATTCTTGGGTTTTCTGAGACTGCTGCTGTTTCCTTCTTCAGTTTTTTGTTTGTTCTGATACTGTAATGATGAGTGATATCATTATACATATATATATATAGATAGATATTTATATCTATATATATATATGTGTATGTATGTAGGTAAGTAACTCTAATGTTTGCTAAGATGATGCAGCTCCGCAAGGCTGGGCACTGCCCCCCCCCCGTGGGTGGAGTTTGTAAGCGCAGCACTGTTGCCTGGAGATTCCACGATGTCACAGTGGTGCCTCTGTCCTAGAGACATAATGTGTATGCTGAGAGGAGCAGGTGTGATTCGGGTGAGGTGGACACTGACCAACTTGACAGCATCAGGCTAAATGGAATCCAGAGCCAAGGTACTGTGTGTTCCTTTTCATTTTGTTGTCACTACTTCAAAGTTACATGAACAACATTATGGTTCCTAAGACTACCCCCACTGTCAAGTCCCCAGCACGTAGCCCGTAAGAGTCGCTGTCCAACAGCCCAGGAATATGCTGTAGAAGTGCTGCTGATCATCGCTATGTTATACGGACCTACCTAAGCTTGCCGCCGGGCCACACCCTGTGTGCCACTCATAATGCCCCATTTTCCCTCTCTCCCTTCCCTCCTAAGCCATCCTCCTCAGTCCCATTCCCTTTGGTAAGTGTGAGTCCATTCTTGGGTTCGGTGCGGCTGCTACTGTCCTTTTCTATCACTCCTTTTCTTTTTTCTGGTACTCCACAGGTGAGTGAAATCAGTTGACACTTGTCTTTCTCTGCGTGGCTTATTTCGCTGAGCATGATACCCTCTACCTCCCTCCATGTTGTTGCACATGGTAGGATTGGTTTCTGCATATGGCAGAATGATATTCCACTTTTCATCCTCAGATAGACACTTACCTTGTCTGTTGTTGTGGACAGTGCTGTGATAATTATACGGGTGCACAGGTCTTTTTTAAACTGGGCTGCTGTATTCTAGTGTTTATTTCTGTATGTCCGGATGTATGAATATATTTAGTTAGTTCATTACTCACTTGTATATCTGTTATTTATTTATTTATTTATCATTAGTCTTCATCTACGTGAGTCTCATGTAGTTTAGTAAACTGCCCCCCACAATGAGATGCCCCCACATACCTCATTGCAGTCACTGTCCATGAGCATATTAAGATGCTGTAGAATCCCTTGTTGTCTTCTCTGTGTCGTACGTCCCTCCCCGTGCCCCCCTTCTGCTTTATGCATGCCAAAGGTAATGTGCACATTCGCCCCCGCTCCGCCTGACATTTTCCTCCGTTCCCACCTGTCCACGTCCATCCCTTTCCGTTTGGTAACTGTGAGTCCACTCTTGTGGTGCCGTTTTTCTTCTTCGGATGTCTCTTGGTTCCCCTCCTGCACAGGCGAGTGATATCATTTGATCCTTGTGTTTCTCCACCTGCCTGCCTTATTACACTGAGTATGATGCCCTCTCACACCATCCGTGTTTCTGCAAATGGTGTGATTTGTTTTCCTATGACTGAATAATATTCCATTGTTCATCTACTGATGGACACTGAGCTTGGCTATTGAGAACAGTGCTGTGGTAATCATAGGGATGCACGTGTCGCTTTTAAACTGGGGGCGGCAATGTCTCATTCATTCATTCATCTGTTTATTCATTTATTTTTTTATCATGAATCTACAATTATGTGGCTCACATCATGTTTATTACACTCCCCTCATCACCAACGTAGGAATGGTTAAGGGACTGAGAAGGCTGGTTGTGAAGGATGGTTGCAGGCTGGTAAGGGGGCATTGCGATTAGCTCACATAATGTGGGGGGGGAATTCTATAGGGAAGGCAGTATAGTTCAGAGAATTCAAGCAGTGATTCTTACTATGCTGGTGAACAGTGAGTGTAATGGGGTCTGGGGGGCGACTTGATGATCTGGGCAGTCTAGTAACCTTAATGTTCCTTATGTAATTGTAGACTGGTTATTGTGAATAGTGCTGCCATAAATTTAGGGGTGCAGATGTCTTTCTAGAACTGGGTTGCTGCATTCCTTATGTATGTATGTTTGTATGTATGTATGTGTGTATGTATGTATTCATCCATCCATGCATCCATTCATTCATTCTTTCATTCATTCATTCATTCATTATCTGTCTACCTATCTATCCATGGATGTTTCTGTCATTAATGCACAATTAGATGAGTTCCATTATGTTTACTAGACTCCCCCCATCACGCACGTGCCCCCAGATACCCCATTGCAGTCACTGTCCATGAGCATAGTAAGATACTGTAGAATCCCTACTTGTCTTTTCTGTGTTTTTCCGCCCTGTCTGTGACACCCCTCCCACATTATATATTCTTCTTCTAATGTGTCCTTACTTCGCCCCTCCCTAATCCCTCCATTCCCACCCATACACCTCAGTCTCTTTCCCTCTGTTAACTTTTAGTCCATTCTTGGGTTTTCTGAGACTGCTGCTGTTTCCTTCTTCAGTTTTTTGTTTGTTCTGATACTGTAATGATGAGTGATATCATTATACATATATATATATAGATAGATATTTATATCTATATATATATATGTGTATGTATGTAGGTAAGTAACTCTAATGTTTGCTAAGATGATGCAGCTCCGCAAGGCTGGGCACTGCCCCCCCCCCGTGGGTGGAGTTTGTAAGCGCAGCACTGTTGCCTGGAGATTCCACGATGTCACAGTGGTGCCTCTGTCCTAGAGACATAATGTGTATGCTGAGAGGAGCAGGTGTGATTCGGGTGAGGTGGACACTGACCAACTTGACAGCATCAGGCTAAATGGAATCCAGAGCCAAGGTACTGTGTGTTCCTTTTCATTTTGTTGTCACTACTTCAAAGTTACATGAACAACATTATGGTTCCTAAGACTACCCCCACTGTCAAGTCCCCAGCACGTAGCCCGTAAGAGTCGCTGTCCAACAGCCCAGGAATATGCTGTAGAAGTGCTGCTGATCATCGCTATGTTACACGGACCTACCTAAGCTTGCCGCCGGGCCACACCCTGTGTGCCACTCATAATGCCCCATTTTCCCTCTCTCCCTTCCCTCCTAAGCCATCCTCCTCAGTCCCATTCCCTTTGGTAAGTGTGAGTCCATTCTTGGGTTCGGTGCGGCTGCTACTGTCCTTTTCTATCACTCCTTTTCTTTTTTCTGGTACTCCACAGGTGAGTGAAATCAGTTGACACTTGTCTTTCTCTGCGTGGCTTATTTCGCTGAGCATGATACCCTCTACCTCCCTCCATGTTGTTGCACATGGTAGGATTGGTTTCTGCATATGGCAGAATAATATTCCACTTTTCATCCTCAGATAGACACTTACCTTCTCTGTTGTTGTGGACAGTGCTGTGATAATTATACGGGTGCACAGGTCTTTTTTAAACTGGGCTGCTGTATTCTAGTGTTTATTTCTGTATGTCCGGATGTATGAATATATTTAGTTAGTTCATTACTCACTTGTATATCTGTTATTTATTTATTTATTTATCATTAGTCTCCATCTACGTGAGTCTCATGTAGTTTAGTAAACTGCCCCCCACAATGAGATGCCCCCACATACCTCATTGCAGTCACTGTCCATGAGCATATTAAGATGCTGTAGAATCCCTTGTTGTCTTCTCTGTGTCGTACGTCCCTCCCCGTGCCCCCCTTCTGCTTTATGCATGCCAAAGGTAATGTGCACATTCGCCCCCGCTCCGCCTGACATTTTCCTCCGTTCCCACCTGTCCACGTCCATCCCTTTCCGTTTGGTAACTGTGAGTCCACTCTTGTGGTGCCGTTTTTCTTCTTCGGATGTCTCTTGGTTCCCCTCCTGCACAGGCGAGTGATATCATTTGATCCTTGTGTTTCTCCACCTGCCTGCCTTATTACACTGAGTATGATGCCCTCTCACACCATCCGTGTTTCTGCAAATGGTGTGATTTGTTTTCCTATGACTGAATAATATTCCATTGTTCATCTACTGATGGACACTGAGCTTGGCTATTGAGAACAGTGCTGTGGTAATCATAGGGATGCACGTGTCGCTTTTAAACTGGGGGCGGCAATGTCTCATTCATTCATTCATCTGTTTATTCATTTATTTTTTGATCATGAATCTACAATTATGTGGATCACATCATGTTTATTACACTCCCCTCATCACCAACGTAGGAATGGTTAAGGGACTGAGAAGGCTGGTTGTGAAGGATGGTTGCAGGCTGGTAAGGGGGCATTGCGATTAGCTCACATAATGTGGGGGGGGAATTCTATAGGGAAGGCAGTATAGTTCAGAGAATTCAAGCAGTGATTCTTACTATGCTGGTGAACAGTGAGTGTAATGGGGTCTGGGGGGCGACTTGATGATCTGGGCAGTCTAGTAACCTTAATGTTCCTTATGTAATTGTAGACTGGTTATTGTGAATAGTGCTGCCATAAATTTAGGGGTGCAGATGTCTTTCTAGAACTGGGTTGCTGCATTCCTTATGTATGTATGTTTGTATGTATGTATGTGTGTATGTATGTATTCATCCATCCATGCATCCATTCATTCATTCTTTCATTCATTCATTCATTCATTATCTGTCTACCTATCTATCCATGGATGTTTCTGTCATTAATGCACAATTAGATGAGTTCCATTATGTTTACTAGACTCCCCCCATCACGCACGTGCCCCCAGATACCCCATTGCAGTCACTGTCCATGAGCATAGTAAGATACTGTAGAATCCCTACTTGTCTTTTCTGTGTTTTTCCGCCCTGTCTGTGACACCCCTCCCACATTATATATTCTTCTTCTAATGTGTCCTTACTTCGCCCCTCCCTAATCCCTCCATTCCCACCCATACACCTCAGTCTCTTTCCCTCTGTTAACTTTTAGTCCATTCTTGGGTTTTCTGAGACTGCTGCTGTTTCCTTCTTCAGTTTTTTGTTTGTTCTGATACTGTAATGATGAGTGATATCATTATACATATATATATATATATAGATATTTATATCTATGTATATATATATGTGTATGTATGTAGGTAAGTAACTCTAATGTTTGCTAAGATGATGCAGCTCCGCAAGGCTGGGCACTGCCTCCCCCCGTGGGTGGAGTTTGTAAGCGCAGCACTGTTGCCTGGAGATTCTACGATGTCACAGTGGTGCCTCTGTCCTAGAGACATAATGTGTATGCTGAGAGGAGCAGGTGTGATTCGGGTGAGGTGGACACTGACCAACTTGACAGCATCAGGCTAAATGGAATCCAGAGCCAAGGTACTGTGTGTTCCTTTTCATTTTGTTGTCACTACTTCAAAGTTACATGAACAACATTATGGTTCCTAAGACTACCCCCACTGTCAAGTCCCCAGCACGTAGCCCGTAAGAGTCGCTGTCCAACAGCCCAGGAATATGCTGTAGAAGTCCTGCTGATCATCGCTATGTTACACGGACCTCCCTAAGCTTGCCGCCGGGCCACACCCTGTGTGCCACTCATAATGCCCCATTTTCCCTCTCTCCCTTCCCTCCTAAGCCATCCTCCTCAGTCCCATTCCCTTTGGTAAGTGTGAGTGCATTCTTGGGTTCGGTGCGGCTGCTACTGTCCTTTTCTATCACTCCTTTTCTTTTTTCTGGTACTCCACAGGTGAGTGAAATCAGTTGACACTTGTCTTTCTCTGCGTGGCTTATTTCGCTGAGCATGATACCCTCTACCTCCCTCCATGTTGTTGCACATGGTAGGATTGGTTTCTGCATATGGCAGAATAATATTCCACTTTTCATCCTCAGATAGACACTTACCTTCTCTGTTGTTGTGGACAGTGCTGTGATAATTATACGGGTGCACAGGTCTTTTTTAAACTGGGCTGCTGTATTCTAGTGTTTATTTCTGTATGTCCGGATGTATGAATATATTTAGTTAGTTCATTACTCACTTGTATATCTGTTATTTATTTATTTATTTATCATTAGTCTCCATCTACGTGAGTCTCATGTAGTTTAGTAAACTGCCCCCCACAATGAGATGCCCCCACATACCTCATTGCAGTCACTGTCCATGAGCATATTAAGATGCTGTAGAATCCCTTGTTGTCTTCTCTGTGTCGTACGTCCCTCCCCGTGCCCCCCTTCTGCTTTATGCATGCCAAAGGTAATGTGCACATTCGCCCCCGCTCCGCCTGACATTTTCCTCCGTTCCCACCTGTCCACGTCCATCCCTTTCCCATTGGTAACTGTGAGTCCACTCTTGTGGTGCCGTTTTTCTTCTTCGGATGTCTCTTGGTTCCCCTCCTGCACAGGCGAGTGATATCATTTGATCCTTGTGTTTCTCCACCTGCCTGCCTTATTACACTGAGTATGATGCCCTCTCACACCATCCGTGTTTCTGCAAATGGTGTGATTTGTTTTCCTATGACTGAATAATATTCCATTGTTCATCTACTGATGGACACTGAGCTTGGCTATTGAGAATAGTGCTGTGGTAATCATAGGGATGCACGTGTCGCTTTTAAACTGGGGGCGGCAATGTATCATTCATTCATTCATCTGTTTATTCATTTATTTTTTTATCATGAATCTACAATTATGTGGATCACATCATGTTTATTACACTCCCCCCATCACCAACGTAGGAATGGTTAAGGGACTGAGAAGGCTGGTTGTGAAGGACGGTTGCAGGCTGGTAAGGGGGCATTACGATTAGCTCACATAATGTGGGGTGGAATTCTATAGGGAAGGCAGTATAGTTCAGAGAATTCAAGCAGTGATTCTGTAGGATCTTACTCTGCTGGTGAACAGTGAGTGTAATGGGGTCTGGGGGGCGACTTGATGATCTGGGCAGTCTAGTAACCTTAATGTTCCTTATGTAATTGTAGACTGGTTATTGTGAATAGTGCTGCCATAAATTTAGGGGTGCAGATGTCTTTCTAGAACTGGGTTGCTGCATTCCTTATGTATGTATGTTTGTATGTATGTATGTGTGTATGTATGTATTCATCCATCCATGCATCCATTCATTCATTCTTTCATTCATTCATTCATTCATTATCTGTCTACCTATCTATCCATGGATGTTTCTGTCATTAATGCACAATTAGAGGAGTTCCATTATGTTTACTAGACTCCCCCCATCACGCACGTGCCCCCAGATACCCCATTGCAGTCACTGTCCATGAGCATTGTAAGATACTGTAGAATCCCTACTTGTCTTTTCTGTGTTTTTCCGCCCTGTCTGTGACACCCCTCCCACATTATATATTCTTCTTCTAATGTGTCCTTACTTCGCCCCTCGCTAATCCCTCCATTCCCACCCATATACCTCAGTCTCTTTCCCTCTGTTAACTTTTAGTCCATTCTTGGGTTTTCTGAGACTGCTGCTGTTTCCTTCTTCAGTTTTTTGTTTGTTCTGATACTGTAATGATGAGTGATATCATTATACATATGTATATATAGATAGATATTTATATCTATATATATATATGTGTATGTATGTAGGTAAGTAACTCTAATGTTTGCTAAGATGATGCAGCTCCGCAAGGCTGGGCACTGCCCCCCCCCCCGTGGGTGGAGTTTGTAAGCGCAGCACTGTTGCCTGGAGATTCCACGATGTCACAGTGGTGCCTCTGTCCTAGAGACATAATGTGTATGCTGAGAGGAGCAGGTGTGATTCGGGTGAGGTGGACACTGACCAACTTGACAGCATCAGGCTAAATGGAATCCAGAGCCAAGGTACTGTGTGTTCCTTTTCATTTTGTTGTCACTACTTCAAAGTTACATGAACAACATTATGGTTCCTAAGACTACCCCCACTGTCAAGTCCCCAGCACGTAGCCCGTAAGAGTCGCTGTCCAACAGCCCAGGAATATGCTGTAGAAGTGCTGCTGATCATCGCTATGTTATACGGACCTACCTAAGCTTGCCGCCGGGCCACACCCTGTGTGCCACTCATAATGCCCCATTTTCCCGCTCTCCCTTCCCTCCTAAGCCATCCTCCTCAGTCCCATTCCCTTTGGTAAGTGTGAGTCCATTCTTGGGTTCGGTGCGGCTGCTACTGTCCTTTTCTATCACTCCTTTTCTTTTTTCTGGTACTCCACAGGTGAGTGAAATCAGTTGACACTTGTCTTTCTCTGCGTGGCTTATTTCGCTGAGCATGATACCCTCTACCTCCCTCCATGTTGTTGCACATGGTAGGATTGGTTTCTGCATATGGCAGAATAATATTCCACTTTTCATCCTCAGATAGACACTTACCTTCTCTGTTGTTGTGGACAGTGCTGTGATAATTATACGTGTGCACAGGTCTTTTTTAAACTGGGCTGCTGTATTCTAGTGTTTATTTCTGTATGTCCGGATGTATGAATATATTTAGTTAGTTCATTACTCACTTGTATATCTGTTATTTATTTATTTATTTATCATTAGTCTCCATCTACGTGAGTCTCATGTAGTTTAGTAAACTGCCCCCCACAATGAGATGCCCCCACATACCTCATTGCAGTCACTGTCCATGAGCATATTAAGATGCTGTAGAATCCCTTGTTGTCTTCTCTGTGTCGTACGTCCCTCCCCGTGCCCCCCTTCTGCTTTATGCATGCCAAAGGTAATGTGCACATTCGCCCCCGCTCCGCCTGACATTTTCCTCCGTTCCCACCTGTCCACGTCCATCCCTTTCCGTTTGGTAACTGTGAGTCCACTCTTGTGGTGCCGTTTTTCTTCTTCGGATGTCTCTTGGTTCCCCTCCTGCACAGGCGAGTGATATCATTTGATCCTTGTGTTTCTCCACCTGCCTGCCTTATTACACTGAGTATGATGCCCTCTCACACCATCCGTGTTTCTGCAAATGGTGTGATTTGTTTTCCTATGACTGAATAATATTCCATTGTTCATCTACTGATGGACACTGAGCTTGGCTATTGAGAACAGTGCTGTGGTAATCATAGGGATGCACGTGTCGCTTTTAAACTGGGGGCGGCAATGTCTCATTCATTCATTCATCTGTTTATTCATTTATTTTTTGATCATGAATCTACAATTATGTGGATCATATCATGTTTATTACACTCCCCTCATCACCAACGTAGGAATGGTTAAGGGACTGAGAAGGCTGGTTGTGAAGGATGGTTGCAGGCTGGTAAGGGGGCATTGCGATTAGCTCACATAATGTGGGGGGGGAATTCTATAGGGAAGGCAGTATAGTTCAGAGAATTCAAGCAGTGATTCTTACTATGCTGGTGAACAGTGAGTGTAATGGGGTCTGGGGGGCGACTTGATGATCTGGGCAGTCTAGTAACCTTAATGTTCCTTATGTAATTGTAGACTGGTTATTGTGAATAGTGCTGCCATAAATTTAGGGGTGCAGATGTCTTTCTAGAACTGGGTTGCTGCATTCCTTATGTATGTATGTTTGTATGTATGTATGTGTGTATGTATGTATTCATCCATCCATGCATCCATTCATTCATTCTTTCATTCATTCATTCATTCATTATCTGTCTACCTATCTATCCATGGATGTTTCTGTCATTAATGCACAATTAGATGAGTTCCATTATGTTTACTAGACTCCCCCCATCACGCACGTGCCCCCAGATACCCCATTGCAGTCACTGTCCATGAGCATAGTAAGATACTGTAGAATCCCTACTTGTCTTTTCTGTGTTTTTCCGCCCTGTCTGTGACACCCCTCCCACATTATATATTCTTCTTCTAATGTGTCCTTACTTTGCCCCTCCCTAATCCCTCCATTCCCACCCATACACCTCAGTCTCTTTCCCTCTGTTAACTTTTAGTCCATTCTTGGGTTTTCTGAGACTGCTGCTGTTTCCTTCTTCAGTTTTTTGTTTGTTCTGATACTGTAATGATGAGTGATATCATTATACATATATATATATAGATAGATATTTATATCTATATATATATATGTGTATGTATGTAGGTAAGTAACTCTAATGTTTGCTAAGATGATGCAGCTCCGCAAGGCTGGGCACTGCCCCCCCCGTGGGTGGAGTTTGTAAGCGCAGCACTGTTGCCTGGAGATTCCACGATGTCACAGTGGTGCCTCTGTCCTAGAGACATAGTGTGTATGCTGAGAGGAGCAGGTGTGATTCGGGTGAGGTGGACACTGACCAACTTGACAGCATCAGGCTAAATGGAATCCAGAGCCAAGGTACTGTGTGTTCCTTTTCATTTTGTTGTCACTACTTCAAAGTTACATGAACAACATTATGGTTCCTAAGACTACCCCCACTGTCAAGTCCCCAGCACGTAGCCCGTAAGAGTCGCTGTCCAACAGCCCAGGAATATGCTGTAGAAGTGCTGCTGATCATCGCTATGTTATACGGACCTACCTAAGCTTGCCGCCGGGCCACACCCTGTGTGCCACTCATAATGCCCCATTTTCCCGCTCTCCCTTCCCTCCTAAGCCATCCTCCTCAGTCCCATTCCCTTTGGTAAGTGTGAGTCCATTCTTGGGTTCGGTGCGGCTGCTACTGTCCTTTTCTATCACTCCTTTTCTTTTTTCTGGTACTCCACAGGTGAGTGAAATCAGTTGACACTTGTCTTTCTCTGCGTGGCTTATTTCGCTGAGCATGATACCCTCTACCTCCCTCCATGTTGTTGCACATGGTAGGATTGGTTTCTGCATATGGCAGGATAATATTCCACTTTTCATCCTCAGATAGACACTTACCTTCTCTGTTGTTGTGGACAGTGCTGTGATAATTATACGTGTGCACAGGTCTTTTTTATACTGGGCTGCTGTATTCTAGTGTTTATTTCTGTATGTCCGGATGTATGAATATATTTAGTTAGTTCATTACTCACTTGTATATCTGTTATTTATTTATTTATTTATCATTAGTCTCCATCTACGTGAGTCTCATGTAGTTTAGTAAACTGCCCCCCACAATGAGATGCCCCCACATACCTCATTGCAGTCACTGTCCATGAGCATATTAAGATGCTGTAGAATCCCTTGTTGTCTTCTCTGTGTCGTACGTCCCTCCCCGTGCCCCCCTTCTGCTTTATGCATGCCAAAGGTAATGTGCACATTCGCCCCCGCTCCGCCTGACATTTTCCTCCGTTCCCACCTGTCCACGTCCATCCCTTTCCGTTTGGTAACTGTGAGTCCACTCTTGTGGTGCCGTTTTTCTTCTTCGGATGTCTCTTGGTTCCCCTCCTGCACAGGCGAGTGATATCATTTGATCCTTGTGTTTCTCCACCTGCCTGCCTTATTACACTGAGTATGATGCCCTCTCACACCATCCGTGTTTCTGCAAATGGTGTGATTTGTTTTCCTATGACTGAATAATATTCCATTGTTCATCTACTGATGGACACTGAGCTTGGCTATTGAGAACAGTGCTGTGGTAATCATAGGGATGCACGTGTCGCTTTTAAACTGGGGGCGGCAATGTCTCATTCATTCATTCATCTGTTTATTCATTTATTTTTTGATCATGAATCTACAATTATGTGGATCACATCATGTTTATTACACTCCCCCCATCACCAACGTAGGAATGGTTAAGGGACTGAGAAGGCTGGTTGTGAAGGATGGTTGCAGGCTGGTAAGGGGGCATTGCGATTAGCTCACATAATGTGGGGGGGGAATTCTATAGGGAAGGCAGTATAGTTCAGAGAATTCAAGCAGTGATTCTTACTATGCTGGTGAACAGTGAGTGTAATGGGGTCTGGGGGGCGACTTGATGATCTGGGCAGTCTAGTAACCTTAATGTTCCTTATGTAATTGTAGACTGGTTATTGTGAATAGTGCTGCCATAAATTTAGGGGTGCAGATGTCTTTCTAGAACTGGGTTGCTGCATTCCTTATGTATGTATGTTTGTATGTATGTATGTGTGTATGTATGTATTCATCCATCCATGCATCCATTCATTCATTCTTTCATTCATTCATTCATTCATTATCTGTCTACCTATCTATCCATGGATGTTTCTGTCATTAATGCACAATTAGATGAGTTCCATTATGTTTACTAGACTCCCCCCATCACGCACGTGCCCCCAGATACCCCATTGCAGTCACTGTCCATGAGCATAGTAAGATACTGTAGAATCCCTACTTGTCTTTTCTGTGTTTTTCCGCCCTGTCTGTGACACCCCTTCCACATTATGTATTCTTCTTCTAATGTGTCCTTACTTCGCCCCTCCCTAATCCCTCCATTCCCACCCATACACCTCAGTCTCTTTCCCTCTGTTAACTTTTAGTCCATTCTTGGGTTTTCTGAGACTGCTGCTGTTTCCTTCTTCAGTTTTTTGTTTGTTCTGATACTGTAATGATGAGTGATATCATTATACATATATATATATATATAGATATTTATATCTATATATATATATGTGTATGTATGTAGGTAAGTAACTCTAATGTTTGCTAAGATGATGCAGCTCCGCAAGGCTGGGCACTGCCCCCCCCCCCCGGGGGTGGAGTTTGTAAGCGCAGCACTGTTGCCTGGAGATTCCACGATGTCACAGTGGTGCCTCTGTCCTAGAGACATAATGTGTATGCTGAGAGGAGCAGGTGTGATTCGGGTGAGGTGGACACTGACCAACTTGACAGCATCAGGCTAAATGGAATCCAGAGCCAAGGTACTGTGTGTTCCTTTTCATTTTGTTGTCACTACTTCAAAGTTACATGAACAACATTATGGTTCCTAAGACTACCCCCACTGTCAAGTCCCCAGCACGTAGCCCGTAAGAGTCGCTGTCCAACAGCCCAGGAATATGCTGTAGAAGTGCTGCTGATCATCGCTATGTTATACGGACCTACCTAAGCTTGCCGCCGGGCCACACCCTGTGTGCCACTCATAATGCCCCATTTTCCCTCTCTCCCTTCCCTCCTAAGCCATCCTCCTCAGTCCCATTCCCTTTGGTAAGTGTGAGTCCATTCTTGGGTTCGGTGCGGCTGCTACTGTCCTTTTCTATCACTCCTTTTCTTTTTTCTGGTACTCCACAGGTGAGTGAAATCAGTTGACACTTGTCTTTCTCTGCGTGGCTTATTTCGCTGAGCATGATACCCTCTACCTCCCTCCATGTTGTTGCACATGGTAGGATTGGTTTCTGCATATGGCAGAATAATATTCCACTTTTCATCCTCAGATAGACACTTACCTTCTCTGTTGTTGTGGACAGTGCTGTGATAATTATACGTGTGCACAGGTCTTTTTTAAACTGGGCTGCTGTATTCTAGTGTTTATTTCTGTATGTCCGGATGTATGAATATATTTAGTTAGTTCATTACTCACTTGTATATCTGTTATTTATTTATTTATTTATCATTAGTCTCCATCTACGTGAGTCTCATGTAGTTTAGTAAACTGCCCCCCACAATGAGATGCCCCCACATACCTCATTGCAGTCACTGTCCATGAGCATATTAAGATGCTGTAGAATCCCTTGTTGTCTTCTCTGTGTCGTACGTCCCTCCCCGTGCCCCCCTTCTGCTTTATGCATGCCAAAGGTAATGTGCACATTCGCCCCCGCTCCGCCTGACATTTTCCTCCGTTCCCACCTGTCCACGTCCATCCCTTTCCGTTTGGTAACTGTGAGTCCACTCTTGTGGTGCCGTTTTTCTTCTTCGGATGTCTCTTGGTTCCCCTCCTGCACAGGCGAGTGATATCATTTGATCCTTGTGTTTCTCCACCTGCCTGCCTTATTACACTGAGTATGATGCCCTCTCACACCATCCGTGTTTCTGCAAATGGTGTGATTTGTTTTCCTATGACTGAATAATATTCCATTGTTCATCTACTGATGGACACTGAGCTTGGCTATTGAGAACAGTGCTGTGGTAATCATAGGGATGCACGTGTCGCTTTTAAACTGGGGGCGGCAATGTCTCATTCATTCATTCATCTGTTTATTCATTTATTTTTTGATCATGAATCTACAATTATGTGGATCACATCATGTTTATTACACTCCCCTCATCACCAACGTAGGAATGGTTAAGGGACTGAGAAGGCTGGTTGTGAAGGATGGTTGCAGGCTGGTAAGGGGGCATTGCGATTAGCTCACATAATGTGGGGGGGGAATTCTATAGGGAAGGCAGTATAGTTCAGAGAATTCAAGCAGTGATTCTTACTATGCTGGTGAACAGTGAGTGTAATGGGGTCTGGGGGGTGACTTGATGATCTGGGCAGTCTAGTAACCTTAATGTTCCTTATGTAATTGTAGACTGGTTATTGTGAATAGTGCTGCCATAAATTTAGGGGTGCAGATGTCTTTCTAGAACTGGGTTGCTGCATTCCTTATGTATGTATGTTTGTATGTATGTATGTGTGTATGTATGTATTCATCCATCCATGCATCCATTCATTCATTCTTTCATTCATTCATTCATTCATTATCTGTCTACCTATCTATCCATGGATGTTTCTGTCATTAATGCACAATTAGATGAGTTCCATTATGTTTACTAGACTCCCCCCATCACGCACGTGCCCCCAGATACCCCATTGCAGTCACTGTCCATGAGCATAGTAAGATACTGTAGAATCCCTACTTGTCTTTTCTGTGTTTTTCCGCCCTGTCTGTGACACCCCTCCCACATTATATATTCTTCTTCTAATGTGTCCTTACTTCGCCCCTCCCTAATCCCTCCATTCCCACCCATACACCTCAGTCTCTTTCCCTCTGTTAACTTTTA
This sequence comes from Manis pentadactyla, assembly GCF_030020395.1. Lineage (NCBI taxonomy): Eukaryota > Metazoa > Chordata > Mammalia > Pholidota > Manidae > Manis > Manis pentadactyla. Next base: position 86,694,051 of record NC_080024.1, read on the forward strand.
GTCCATTCTTGGGTTTTCTGAGACTGCTGCTGTTTCCTTCTTCAGTTTTTTGTTTGTTCTGATACTGTAATGATGAGTGATATCATTATACATATATATATATATATAGATATTTATATCTATGTATATATATATGTGTATGTATGTAGGTAAGTAACTCTAATGTTTGCTAAGATGATGCAGCTCCGCAAGGCTGGGCACTGCCTCCCCCCGTGGGTGGAGTTTGTAAGCGCAGCACTGTTGCCTGGAGATTCTACGATGTCACAGTGGTGCCTCTGTCCTAGAGACATAATGTGTATGCTGAGAGGAGCAGGTGTGATTCGGGTGAGGTGGACACTGACCAACTTGACAGCATCAGGCTAAATGGAATCCAGAGCCAAGGTACTGTGTGTTCCTTTTCATTTTGTTGTCACTACTTCAAAGTTACATGAACAACATTATGGTTCCTAAGACTACCCCCACTGTCAAGTCCCCAGCACGTAGCCCGTAAGAGTCGCTGTCCAACAGCCCAGGAATATGCTGTAGAAGTCCTGCTGATCATCGCTATGTTACACGGACCTCCCTAAGCTTGCCGCCGGGCCACACCCTGTGTGCCACTCATAATGCCCCATTTTCCCTCTCTCCCTTCCCTCCTAAGCCATCCTCCTCAGTCCCATTCCCTTTGGTAAGTGTGAGTGCATTCTTGGGTTCGGTGCGGCTGCTACTGTCCTTTTCTATCACTCCTTTTCTTTTTTCTGGTACTCCACAGGTGAGTGAAATCAGTTGACACTTGTCTTTCTCTGCGTGGCTTATTTCGCTGAGCATGATACCCTCTACCTCCCTCCATGTTGTTGCACATTTTAGGATTGGTTTCTGCATATGGCAGAATAATATTCCACTTTTCATCCTCAGATAGACACTTACCTTCTCTGTTGTTGTGGACAGTGCTGTGATAATTATACGGGTGCACAGGTCTTTTTTAAACTGGGCTGCTGTATTCTAGTGTTTATTTCTGTATGTCCGGATGTATGAATATATTTAGTTAGTTCATTACTCACTTGTATATCTGTTATTTATTTATTTATTTATCATTAGTCTCCATCTACGTGAGTCTCATGTAGTTTAGTAAACTGCCCCCCACAATGAGATGCCCCCACATACCTCATTGCAGTCACTGTCCATGAGCATATTAAGATGCTGTAGAATCCCTTGTTGTCTTCTCTGTGTCGTACGTCCCTCCCCGTGCCCCCCTTCTGCTTTATGCATGCCAAAGGTAATGTGCACATTCGCCCCCGCTCCGCCTGACATTTTCCTCCGTTCCCACCTGTCCACGTCCATCCCTTTCCCATTGGTAACTGTGAGTCCACTCTTGTGGTGCCGTTTTTCTTCTTCGGATGTCTCTTGGTTCCCCTCCTGCACAGGCGAGTGATATCATTTGATCCTTGTGTTTCTCCACCTGCCTGCCTTATTACACTGAGTATGATGCCCTCTCACACCATCCGTGTTTCTGCAAATGGTGTGATTTGTTTTCCTATGACTGAATAATATTCCATTGTTCATCTACTGATGGACACTGAGCTTGGCTATTGAGAATAGTGCTGTGGTAATCATAGGGATGCACGTGTCGCTTTTAAACTGGGGGCGGCAATGTATCATTCATTCATTCATCTGTTTATTCATTTATTTTTTTATCATGAATCTACAATTATGTGGATCACATCATGTTTATTACACTCCCCCCATCACCAACGTAGGAATGGTTAAGGGACTGAGAAGGCTGGTTGTGAAGGACGGTTGCAGGCTGGTAAGGGGGCATTACGATTAGCTCACATAATGTGGGGTGGAATTCTATAGGGAAGGCAGTATAGTTCAGAGAATTCAAGCAGTGATTCTGTAGGATCTTACTCTGCTGGTGAACAGTGAGTGTAATGGGGTCTGGGGGGCGACTTGATGATCTGGGCAGTCTAGTAACCTTAATGTTCCTTATGTAATTGTAGACTGGTTATTGTGAATAGTGCTGCCATAAATTTAGGGGTGCAGATGTCTTTCTAGAACTGGGTTGCTGCATTCCTTATGTATGTATGTTTGTATGTATGTATGTGTGTATGTATGTATTCATCCATCCATGCATCCATTCATTCATTCTTTCATTCATTCATTCATTCATTATCTGTCTACCTATCTATCCATGGATGTTTCTGTCATTAATGCACAATTAGAGGAGTTCCATTATGTTTACTAGACTCCCCCCATCACGCACGTGCCCCCAGATACCCCATTGCAGTCACTGTCCATGAGCATTGTAAGATACTGTAGAATCCCTACTTGTCTTTTCTGTGTTTTTCCGCCCTGTCTGTGACACCCCTCCCACATTATATATTCTTCTTCTAATGTGTCCTTACTTCGCCCCTCGCTAATCCCTCCATTCCCACCCATATACCTCAGTCTCTTTCCCTCTGTTAACTTTTAGTCCATTCTTGGGTTTTCTGAGACTGCTGCTGTTTCCTTCTTCAGTTTTTTGTTTGTTCTGATACTGTAATGATGAGTGATATCATTATACATATGTATATATAGATAGATATTTATATCTATATATATATATGTGTATGTATGTAGGTAAGTAACTCTAATGTTTGCTAAGATGATGCAGCTCCGCAAGGCTGGGCACTGCCCCCCCCCCCGTGGGTGGAGTTTGTAAGCGCAGCACTGTTGCCTGGAGATTCCACGATGTCACAGTGGTGCCTCTGTCCTAGAGACATAATGTGTATGCTGAGAGGAGCAGGTGTGATTCGGGTGAGGTGGACACTGACCAACTTGACAGCATCAGGCTAAATGGAATCCAGAGCCAAGGTACTGTGTGTTCCTTTTCATTTTGTTGTCACTACTTCAAAGTTACATGAACAACATTATGGTTCCTAAGACTACCCCCACTGTCAAGTCCCCAGCACGTAGCCCGTAAGAGTCGCTGTCCAACAGCCCAGGAATATGCTGTAGAAGTGCTGCTGATCATCGCTATGTTATACGGACCTACCTAAGCTTGCCGCCGGGCCACACCCTGTGTGCCACTCATAATGCCCCATTTTCCCGCTCTCCCTTCCCTCCTAAGCCATCCTCCTCAGTCCCATTCCCTTTGGTAAGTGTGAGTCCATTCTTGGGTTCGGTGCGGCTGCTACTGTCCTTTTCTATCACTCCTTTTCTTTTTTCTGGTACTCCACAGGTGAGTGAAATCAGTTGACACTTGTCTTTCTCTGCGTGGCTTATTTCGCTGAGCATGATACCCTCTACCTCCCTCCATGTTGTTGCACATGGTAGGATTGGTTTCTGCATATGGCAGAATAATATTCCACTTTTCATCCTCAGATAGACACTTACCTTCTCTGTTGTTGTGGACAGTGCTGTGATAATTGTACGTGTGCACAGGTCTTTTTTAAACTGGGCTGCTGTATTCTAGTGTTTATTTCTGTATGTCCGGATGTATGAATATATTTAGTTAGTTCATTACTCACTTGTATATCTGTTATTTATTTATTTATTTATCATTAGTCTCCATCTACGTGAGTCTCATGTAGTTTAGTAAACTGCCCCCCACAATGAGATGCCCCCACATACCTCATTGCAGTCACTGTCCATGAGCATATTAAGATGCTGTAGAATCCCTTGTTGTCTTCTCTGTGTCGTACGTCCCTCCCCGTGCCCCCCTTCTGCTTTATGCATGCCAAAGGTAATGTGCACATTCGCCCCCGCTCCGCCTGACATTTTCCTCCGTTCCCACCTGTCCACGTCCATCCCTTTCCGTTTGGTAACTGTGAGTCCACTCTTGTGGTGCCGTTTTTCTTCTTCGGATGTCTCTTGGTTCCCCTCCTGCACAGGCGAGTGATATCATTTGATCCTTGTGTTTCTCCACCTGCCTGCCTTATTACACTGAGTATGATGCCCTCTCACACCATCCGTGTTTCTGCAAATGGTGTGATTTGTTTTCCTATGACTGAATAATATTCCATTGTTCATCTACTGATGGACACTGAGCTTGGCTATTGAGAACAGTGCTGTGGTAATCATAGGGATGCACGTGTCGCTTTTAAACTGGGGGCGGCAATGTCTCATTCATTCATTCATCTGTTTATTCATTTATTTTTTGATCATGAATCTACAATTATGTGGATCATATCATGTTTATTACACTCCCCTCATCACCAACGTAGGAATGGTTAAGGGACTGAGAAGGCTGGTTGTGAAGGATGGTTGCAGGCTGGTAAGGGGGCATTGCGATTAGCTCACATAATGTGGGGGGGGAATTCTATAGGGAAGGCAGTATAGTTCAGAGAATTCAAGCAGTGATTCTTACTATGCTGGTGAACAGTGAGTGTAATGGGGTCTGGGGGGCGACTTGATGATCTGGGCAGTCTAGTAACCTTAATGTTCCTTATGTAATTGTAGACTGGTTATTGTGAATAGTGCTGCCATAAATTTAGGGGTGCAGATGTCTTTCTAGAACTGGGTTGCTGCATTCCTTATGTATGTATGTTTGTATGTATGTATGTGTGTATGTATGTATTCATCCATCCATGCATCCATTCATTCATTCTTTCATTCATTCATTCATTCATTATCTGTCTACCTATCTATCCATGGATGTTTCTGTCATTAATGCACAATTAGATGAGTTCCATTATGTTTACTAGACTCCCCCCATCACGCACGTGCCCCCAGATACCCCATTGCAGTCACTGTCCATGAGCATAGTAAGATACTGTAGAATCCCTACTTGTCTTTTCTGTGTTTTTCCGCCCTGTCTGTGACACCCCTCCCACATTATATATTCTTCTTCTAATGTGTCCTTACTTTGCCCCTCCCTAATCCCTCCATTCCCACCCATACACCTCAGTCTCTTTCCCTCTGTTAACTTTTAGTCCATTCTTGGGTTTTCTGAGACTGCTGCTGTTTCCTTCTTCAGTTTTTTGTTTGTTCTGATACTGTAATGATGAGTGATATCATTATACATATATATATATAGATAGATATTTATATCTATATATATATATGTGTATGTATGTAGGTAAGTAACTCTAATGTTTGCTAAGATGATGCAGCTCCGCAAGGCTGGGCACTGCCCCCCCCGTGGGTGGAGTTTGTAAGCGCAGCACTGTTGCCTGGAGATTCCACGATGTCACAGTGGTGCCTCTGTCCTAGAGACATAGTGTGTATGCTGAGAGGAGCAGGTGTGATTCGGGTGAGGTGGACACTGACCAACTTGACAGCATCAGGCTAAATGGAATCCAGAGCCAAGGTACTGTGTGTTCCTTTTCATTTTGTTGTCACTACTTCAAAGTTACATGAACAACATTATGGTTCCTAAGACTACCCCCACTGTCAAGTCCCCAGCACGTAGCCCGTAAGAGTCGCTGTCCAACAGCCCAGGAATATGCTGTAGAAGTGCTGCTGATCATCGCTATGTTATACGGACCTACCTAAGCTTGCCGCCGGGCCACACCCTGTGTGCCACTCATAATGCCCCATTTTCCCTCTCTCCCTTCCCTCCTAAGCCATCCTCCTCAGTCCCATTCCCTTTGGTAAGTGTGAGTCCATTCTTGGGTTCGGTGCGGCTGCTACTGTCCTTTTCTATCACTCCTTTTCTTTTTTCTGGTACTCCACAGGTGAGTGAAATCAGTTGACACTTGTCTTTCTCTGCGTGGCTTATTTCGCTGAGCATGATACCCTCTACCTCCCTCCATGTTGTTGCACATGGTAGGATTGGTTTCTGCATATGGCAGAATAATATTCCACTTTTCATCCTCAGATAGACACTTACCTTGTCTGTTGTTGTGGACAGTGCTGTGATAATTATACGGGTGCACAGGTCTTTTTTAAACTGGGCTGCTGTATTCTAGTGTTTATTTCTGTATGTCCGGATGTATGAATATATTTAGTTAGTTCATTACTCACTTGTATATCTGTTATTTATTTATTTATTTATCATTAGTCTCCATCTACGTGAGTCTCATGTAGTTTAGTAAACTGCCCCCCACAATGAGATGCCCCCACATACCTCATTGCAGTCACTGTCCATGAGCATATTAAGATGCTGTAGAATCCCTTGTTGTCTTCTCTGTGTCGTACGTCCCTCCCCGTGCCCCCCTTCTGCTTTATGCATGCCAAAGGTAATGTGCACATTCGCCCCCGCTCCGCCTGACATTTTCCTCCGTTCCCACCTGTCCACGTCCATCCCTTTCCGTTTGGTAACTGTGAGTCCACTCTTGTGGTGCCGTTTTTCTTCTTCGGATGTCTCTTGGTTCCCCTCCTGCACAGGCGAGTGATATCATTTGATCCTTGTGTTTCTCCACCTGCCTGCCTTATTACACTGAGTATGATGCCCTCTCACACCATCCGTGTTTCTGCAAATGGTGTGATTTGTTTTCCTATGACTGAATAATATTCCATTGTTCATCTACTGATGGACACTGAGCTTGGCTATTGAGAACAGTGCTGTGGTAATCATAGGGATGCACGTGTCGCTTTTAAACTGGGGGCGGCAATGTCTCATTCATTCATTCATCTGTTTATTCATTTATTTTTTTATCATGAATCTACAATTATGTGGCTCACATCATGTTTATTACACTCCCCTCATCACCAACGTAGGAATGGTTAAGGGACTGAGAAGGCTGGTTGTGAAGGATGGTTGCAGGCTGGTAAGGGGGCATTGCGATTAGCTCACATAATGTGGGGGGGGAATTCTATAGGGAAGGCAGTATAGTTCAGAGAATTCAAGCAGTGATTCTTACTATGCTGGTGAACAGTGAGTGTAATGGGGTCTGGGGGGCGACTTGATGATCTGGGCAGTCTAGTAACCTTAATGTTCCTTATGTAATTGTAGACTGGTTATTGTGAATAGTGCTGCCATAAATTTAGGGGTGCAGATGTCTTTCTAGAACTGGGTTGCTGCATTCCTTATGTATGTATGTTTGTATGTATGTATGTGTGTATGTATGTATTCATCCATCCATGCATCCATTCATTCATTCTTTCATTCATTCATTCATTCATTATCTGTCTACCTATCTATCCATGGATGTTTCTGTCATTAATGCACAATTAGATGAGTTCCATTATGTTTACTAGACTCCCCCCATCACGCACGTGCCCCCAGATACCCCATTGCAGTCACTGTCCATGAGCATAGTAAGATACTGTAGAATCCCTACTTGTCTTTTCTGTGTTTTTCCGCCCTGTCTGTGACACCCCTCCCACATTATATATTCTTCTTCTAATGTGTCCTTACTTCGCCCCTCCCTAATCCCTCCATTCCCACCCATACACCTCAGTCTCTTTCCCTCTGTTAACTTTTAGTCCATTCTTGGGTTTTCTGAGACTGCTGCTGTTTCCTTCTTCAGTTTTTTGTTTGTTAAAACTGAAGAAGGAAACAGCAGCAGTCTCAGAAAACCCAAGAATGGACTAAAAGTTAACAGATGGATAATATATGTGTATGTATGTAGGTAAGTAACTCTAATGTTTGCTAAGATGATGCAGCTCCGCAAGGCTGGGCACTGCCCCCCCCCCGTGGGTGGAGTTTGTAAGCGCAGCACTGTTGCCTGGAGATTCCACGATGTCACAGTGGTGCCTCTGTCCTAGAGACATAATGTGTATGCTGAGAGGAGCAGGTGTGATTCGGGTGAGGTGGACACTGACCAACTTGACAGCATCAGGCTAAATGGAATCCAGAGCCAAGGTACTGTGTGTTCCTTTTCATTTTGTTGTCACTACTTCAAAGTTACATGAACAACATTATGGTTCCTAAGACTACCCCCACTGTCAAGTCCCCAGCACGTAGCCCGTAAGAGTCGCTGTCCAACAGCCCAGGAATATGCTGTAGAAGTGCTGCTGATCATCGCTATGTTATACGGACCTACCTAAGCTTGCCGCCGGGCCACACCCTGTGTGCCACTCATAATGCCCCATTTTCCCTCTCTCCCTTCCCTCCTAAGCCATCCTCCTCAGTCCCATTCCCTTTGGTAAGTGTGAGTCCATTCTTGGGTTCGGTGCGGCTGCTACTGTCCTTTTCTATCACTCCTTTTCTTTTTTCTGGTACTCCACAGGTGAGTGAAATCAGTTGACACTTGTCTTTCTCTGCGTGGCTTATTTCGCTGAGCATGATACCCTCTACCTCCCTCCATGTTGTTGCACATGGTAGGATTGGTTTCTGCATATGGCAGAATAATATTCCACTTTTCATCCTCAGATAGACACTTACCTTGTCTGTTGTTGTGGACAGTGCTGTGATAATTATACGTGTGCACAGGTCTTTTTTAAACTGGGCTGCTGTATTCTAGTGTTTATTTCTGTATGTCCGGATGTATGAATATATTTAGTTAGTTCATTACTCACTTGTATATCTGTTATTTATTTATTTATTTATCATTAGTCTCCATCTACGTGAGTCTCATGTAGTTTAGTAAACTGCCCCCCACAATGAGATGCCCCCACATACCTCATTGCAGTCACTGTCCATGAGCATATTAAGATGCTGTAGAATCCCTTGTTGTCTTCTCTGTGTCGTACGTCCCTCCCCGTGCCCCCCTTCTGCTTTATGCATGCCAAAGGTAATGTGCACATTCGCCCCCGCTCCGCCTGACATTTTCCTCCGTTCCCACCTGTCCACGTCCATCCCTTTCCGTTTGGTAACTGTGAGTCCACTCTTGTGGTGCCGTTTTTCTTCTTCGGATGTCTCTTGGTTCCCCTCCTGCACAGGCGAGTGATATCATTTGATCCTTGTGTTTCTCCACCTGCCTGCCTTATTACACTGAGTATGATGCCCTCTCACACCATCCGTGTTTCTGCAAATGGTGTGATTTGTTTTCCTATGACTGAATAATATTCCATTGTTCATCTACTGATGGACACTGAGCTTGGCTATTGAGAACAGTGCTGTGGTAATCATAGGGATGCACGTGTCGCTTTTAAACTGGGGGCGGCAATGTCTCATTCATTCATTCATCTGTTTATTCATTTATTTTTTGATCATGAATCTACAATTATGTGGATCACATCATGTTTATTACACTCCCCTCATCACCAACGTAGGAATGGTTAAGGGACTGAGAAGGCTGGTTGTGAAGGATGGTTGCAGGCTGGTAAGGGGGCATTGCGATTAGCTCACATAATGTGGGGGGGGAATTCTATAGGGAAGGCAGTATAGTTCAGAGAATTCAAGCAGTGATTCTTACTATGCTGGTGAACAGTGAGTGTAATGGGGTCTGGGGGGCGACTTGATGATCTGGGCAGTCTAGTAACCTTAATGTTCCTTATGTAATTGTAGACTGGTTATTGTGAATAGTGCTGCCATAAATTTAGGGGTGCAGATGTCTTTCTAGAACTGGGTTGCTGCATTCCTTATGTATGTATGTTTGTATGTATGTATGTGTGTATGTATGTATTCATCCATCCATGCATCCATTCATTCATTCTTTCATTCATTCATTCATTCATTATCTGTCTACCTATCTATCCATGGATGTTTCTGTCATTAATGCACAATTAGATGAGTTCCATTATGTTTACTAGACTCCCCCCATCACGCACGTGCCCCCAGATACCCCATTGCAGTCACTGTCCATGAGCATAGTAAGATACTGTAGAATCCCTACTTGTCTTTTCTGTGTTTTTCCGCCCTGTCTGTGACACCCCTCCCACATTATATATTCTTCTTCTAATGTGTCCTTACTTCGCCCCTCCCTAATCCCTCCATTCCCACCCATACACCTCAGTCTCTTTCCCTCTGTTAACTTTTAGTCCATTCTTGGGTTTTCTGAGACTGCTGCTGTTTCCTTCTTCAGTTTTTTGTTTGTTCTGATACTGTAATGATGAGTGATATCATTATACATATATATATATAGATAGATATTTATATCTATGTATATATATATGTGTATGTATGTAGGTAAGTAACTCTAATGTTTGCTAAGATGATGCAGCTCCGCAAGGCTGGGCACTGCCTCCCCCCGTGGGTGGAGTTTGTAAGCGCAGCACTGTTGCCTGGAGATTCTACGATGTCACAGTGGTGCCTCTGTCCTAGAGACATAATGTGTATGCTGAGAGGAGCAGGTGTGATTCGGGTGAGGTGGACACTGACCAACTTGACAGCATCAGGCTAAATGGAATCCAGAGCCAAGGTACTGTGTGTTCCTTTTCATTTTGTTGTCACTACTTCAAAGTTACATGAACAACATTATGGTTCCTAAGACTACCCCCACTGTCAAGTCCCCAGCACGTAGCCCGTAAGAGTCGCTGTCCAACAGCCCAGGAATATGCTGTAGAAGTCCTGCTGATCATCGCTATGTTACACGGACCTCCCTAAGCTTGCCGCCGGGCCACACCCTGTGTGCCACTCATAATGCCCCATTTTCCCTCTCTCCCTTCCCTCCTAAGCCATCCTCCTCAGTCCCATTCCCTTTGGTAAGTGTGAGTGCATTCTTGGGTTCGGTGCGGCTGCTACTGTCCTTTTCTATCACTCCTTTTCTTTTTTCTGGTACTCCACAGGTGAGTGAAATCAGTTGACACTTGTCTTTCTCTGCGTGGCTTATTTCGCTGAGCATGATACCCTCTACCTCCCTCCATGTTGTTGCACATTTTAGGATTGGTTTCTGCATATGGCAGAATAATATTCCACTTTTCATCCTCAGATAGACACTTACCTTCTCTGTTGTTGTGGACAGTGCTGTGATAATTATACGGGTGCACAGGTCTTTTTTAAACTGGGCTGCTGTATTCTAGTGTTTATTTCTGTATGTCCGGATGTATGAATATATTTAGTTAGTTCATTACTCACTTGTATATCTGTTATTTATTTATTTATTTATCATTAGTCTCCATCTACGTGAGTCTCATGTAGTTTAGTAAACTGCCCCCCACAATGAGATGCCCCCACATACCTCATTGCAGTCACTGTCCATGAGCATATTAAGATGCTGTAGAATCCCTTGTTGTCTTCTCTGTGTCGTACGTCCCTCCCCGTGCCCCCCTTCTGCTTTATGCATGCCAAAGGTAATGTGCACATTCGCCCCCGCTCCGCCTGACATTTTCCTCCGTTCCCACCTGTCCACGTCCATCCCTTTCCCATTGGTAACTGTGAGTCCACTCTTGTGGTGCCGTTTTTCTTCTTCGGATGTCTCTTGGTTCCCCTCCTGCACAGGCGAGTGATATCATTTGATCCTTGTGTTTCTCCACCTGCCTGCCTTATTACACTGAGTATGATGCCCTCTCACACCATCCGTGTTTCTGCAAATGGTGTGATTTGTTTTCCTATGACTGAATAATATTCCATTGTTCATCTACTGATGGACACTGAGCTTGGCTATTGAGAATAGTGCTGTGGTAATCATAGGGATGCACGTGTCGCTTTTAAACTGGGGGCGGCAATGTATCATTCATTCATTCATCTGTTTATTCATTTATTTTTTTATCATGAATCTACAATTATGTGGATCACATCATGTTTATTACACTCCCCCCATCACCAACGTAGGAATGGTTAAGGGACTGAGAAGGCTGGTTGTGAAGGACGGTTGCAGGCTGGTAAGGGGGCATTACGATTAGCTCACATAATGTGGGGTGGAATTCTATAGGGAAGGCAGTATAGTTCAGAGAATTCAAGCAGTGATTCTGTAGGATCTTACTCTGCTGGTGAACAGTGAGTGTAATGGGGTCTGGGGGGCGACTTGATGATCTGGGCAGTCTAGTAACCTTAATGTTCCTTATGTAATTGTAGACTGGTTATTGTGAATAGTGCTGCCATAAATTTAGGGGTGCAGATGTCTTTCTAGAACTGGGTTGCTGCATTCCTTATGTATGTATGTTTGTATGTATGTATGTGTGTATGTATGTATTCATCCATCCATGCATCCATTCATTCATTCTTTCATTCATTCATTCATTCATTATCTGTCTACCTATCTATCCATGGATGTTTCTGTCATTAATGCACAATTAGAGGAGTTCCATTATGTTTACTAGACTCCCCCCATCACGCACGTGCCCCCAGATACCCCATTGCAGTCACTGTCCATGAGCATTGTAAGATACTGTAGAATCCCTACTTGTCTTTTCTGTGTTTTTCCACCCTGTCTGTGACACCCCTCCCACATTATATATTCTTCTTCTAATGTGTCCTTACTTCGCCCCTCGCTAATCCCTCCATTCCCACCCATATACCTCAGTCTCTTTCCCTCTGTTAACTTTTAGTCCATTCTTGGGTTTTCTGAGACTGCTGCTGTTTCCTTCTTCAGTTTTTTGTTTGTTCTGATACTGTAATGATGAGTGATATCATTATACATATGTATATATAGATAGATATTTATATCTATATATATATATGTGTATGTATGTAGGTAAGTAACTCTAATGTTTGCTAAGATGATGCAGCTCCGCAAGGCTGGGCACTGCCCCCCCCCCCGTGGGTGGAGTTTGTAAGCGCAGCACTGTTGCCTGGAGATTCCACGATGTCACAGTGGTGCCTCTGTCCTAGAGACATAATGTGTATGCTGAGAGGAGCAGGTGTGATTCGGGTGAGGTGGACACTGACCAACTTGACAGCATCAGGCTAAATGGAATCCAGAGCCAAGGTACTGTGTGTTCCTTTTCATTTTGTTGTCACTACTTCAAAGTTACATGAACAACATTATGGTTCCTAAGACTACCCCCACTGTCAAGTCCCCAGCACGTAGCCCGTAAGAGTCGCTGTCCAACAGCCCAGGAATATGCTGTAGAAGTGCTGCTGATCATCGCTATGTTATACGGACCTACCTAAGCTTGCCGCCGGGCCACACCCTGTGTGCCACTCATAATGCCCCATTTTCCCTCTCTCCCTTCCCTCCTAAGCCATCCTCCTCAGTCCCATTCCCTTTGGTAAGTGTGAGTCCATTCTTGGGTTCGGTGCGGCTGCTACTGTCCTTTTCTATCACTCCTTTTCTTTTTTCTGGTACTCCACAGGTGAGTGAAATCAGTTGACACTTGTCTTTCTCTGCGTGGCTTATTTCGCTGAGCATGATACCCTCTACCTCCCTCCATGTTGTTGCACATGGTAGGATTGGTTTCTGCATATGGCAGAATAATATTCCACTTTTCATCCTCAGATAGACACTTACCTTCTCTGTTGTTGTGGACAGTGCTGTGATAATTATACGTGTGCACAGGTCTTTTTTAAACTGGGCTGCTGTATTCTAGTGTTTATTTCTGTATGTCCGGATGTATGAATATATTTAGTTAGTTCATTACTCACTTGTATATCTGTTATTTATTTATTTATTTATCATTAGTCTCCATCTACGTGAGTCTCATGTAGTTTAGTAAACTGCCCCCCACAATGAGATGCCCCCACATACCTCATTGCAGTCACTGTCCATGAGCATATTAAGATGCTGTAGAATCCCTTGTTGTCTTCTCTGTGTCGTACGTCCCTCCCCGTGCCCCCCTTCTGCTTTATGCATGCCAAAGGTAATGTGCACATTCGCCCCCGCTCCGCCTGACATTTTCCTCCGTTCCCACCTGTCCACGTCCATCCCTTTCCGTTTGGTAACTGTGAGTCCACTCTTGTGGTGCCGTTTTTCTTCTTCGGATGTCTCTTGGTTCCCCTCCTGCACAGGCGAGTGATATCATTTGATCCTTGTGTTTCTCCACCTGCCTGCCTTATTACACTGAGTATGATGCCCTCTCACACCATCCGTGTTTCTGCAAATGGTGTGATTTGTTTTCCTATGACTGAATAATATTCCATTGTTCATCTACTGATGGACACTGAGCTTGGCTATTGAGAACAGTGCTGTGGTAATCATAGGGATGCACGTGTCGCTTTTAAACTGGGGGCGGCAATGTCTCATTCATTCATTCATCTGTTTATTCATTTATTTTTTGATCATGAATCTACAATTATGTGGATCACATCATGTTTATTACACTCCCCTCATCACCAACGTAGGAATGGTTAAGGGACTGAGAAGGCTGGTTGTGAAGGATGGTTGCAGGCTGGTAAGGGGGCATTGCGATTAGCTCACATAATGTGGGGGGGGAATTCTATAGGGAAGGCAGTATAGTTCAGAGAATTCAAGCAGTGATTCTTACTATGCTGGTGAACAGTGAGTGTAATGGGGTCTGGGGGGTGACTTGATGATCTGGGCAGTCTAGTAACCTTAATGTTCCTTATGTAATTGTAGACTGGTTATTGTGAATAGTGCTGCCATAAATTTAGGGGTGCAGATGTCTTTCTAGAACTGGGTTGCTGCATTCCTTATGTATGTATGTTTGTATGTATGTATGTGTGTATGTATGTATTCATCCATCCATGCATCCATTCATTCATTCTTTCATTCATTCATTCATTCATTATCTGTCTACCTATCTATCCATGGATGTTTCTGTCATTAATGCACAATTAGATGAGTTCCATTATGTTTACTAGACTCCCCCCATCACGCACGTGCCCCCAGATACCCCATTGCAGTCACTGTCCATGAGCATAGTAAGATACTGTAGAATCCCTACTTGTCTTTTCTGTGTTTTTCCGCCCTGTCTGTGACACCCCTCCCACATTATATATTCTTCTTCTAATGTGTCCTTACTTCGCCCCTCCCTAATCCCTCCATTCCCACCCATACACCTCAGTCTCTTTCCCTCTGTTAACTTTTAGTCCATTCTTGGGTTTTCTGAGACTGCTGCTGTTTCCTTCTTCAGTTTTTTGTTTGTTCTGATACTGTAATGATGAGTGATATCATTATACATATATATATATATATAGATATTTATATCTATGTATATATATATGTGTATGTATGTAGGTAAGTAACTCTAATGTTTGCTAAGATGATGCAGCTCCGCAAGGCTGGGCACTGCCTCCCCCCGTGGGTGGAGTTTGTAAGCGCAGCACTGTTGCCTGGAGATTCTACGATGTCACAGTGGTGCCTCTGTCCTAGAGACATAATGTGTATGCTGAGAGGAGCAGGTGTGATTCGGGTGAGGTGGACACTGACCAACTTGACAGCATCAGGCTAAATGGAATCCAGAGCCAAGGTACTGTGTGTTCCTTTTCATTTTGTTGTCACTACTTCAAAGTTACATGAACAACATTATGGTTCCTAAGACTACCCCCACTGTCAAGTCCCCAGCACGTAGCCCGTAAGAGTCGCTGTCCAACAGCCCAGGAATATGCTGTAGAAGTCCTGCTGATCATCGCTATGTTACACGGACCTCCCTAAGCTTGCCGCCGGGCCACACCCTGTGTGCCACTCATAATGCCCCATTTTCCCTCTCTCCCTTCCCTCCTAAGCCATCCTCCTCAGTCCCATTCCCTTTGGTAAGTGTGAGTGCATTCTTGGGTTCGGTGCGGCTGCTACTGTCCTTTTCTATCACTCCTTTTCTTTTTTCTGGTACTCCACAGGTGAGTGAAATCAGTTGACACTTGTCTTTCTCTGCGTGGCTTATTTCGCTGAGCATGATACCCTCTACCTCCCTCCATGTTGTTGCACATTTTAGGATTGGTTTCTGCATATGGCAGAATAATATTCCACTTTTCATCCTCAGATAGACACTTACCTTCTCTGTTGTTGTGGACAGTGCTGTGATAATTATACGGGTGCACAGGTCTTTTTTAAACTGGGCTGCTGTATTCTAGTGTTTATTTCTGTATGTCCGGATGTATGAATATATTTAGTTAGTTCATTACTCACTTGTATATCTGTTATTTATTTATTTATTTATCATTAGTCTCCATCTACGTGAGTCTCATGTAGTTTAGTAAACTGCCCCCCACAATGAG
Organism: Manis pentadactyla; assembly: GCF_030020395.1. Taxonomy (NCBI): domain Eukaryota; kingdom Metazoa; phylum Chordata; class Mammalia; order Pholidota; family Manidae; genus Manis; species Manis pentadactyla. The sequence continues at coordinate 86,709,829 of NC_080024.1, forward strand.
ATGCCCCCACATACCTCATTGCAGTCACTGTCCATGAGCATATTAAGATGCTGTAGAATCCCTTGTTGTCTTCTCTGTGTCGTACGTCCCTCCCCGTGCCCCCCTTCTGCTTTATGCATGCCAAAGGTAATGTGCACATTCGCCCCCGCTCCGCCTGACATTTTCCTCCGTTCCCACCTGTCCACGTCCATCCCTTTCCCATTGGTAACTGTGAGTCCACTCTTGTGGTGCCGTTTTTCTTCTTCGGATGTCTCTTGGTTCCCCTCCTGCACAGGCGAGTGATATCATTTGATCCTTGTGTTTCTCCACCTGCCTGCCTTATTACACTGAGTATGATGCCCTCTCACACCATCCGTGTTTCTGCAAATGGTGTGATTTGTTTTCCTATGACTGAATAATATTCCATTGTTCATCTACTGATGGACACTGAGCTTGGCTATTGAGAATAGTGCTGTGGTAATCATAGGGATGCACGTGTCGCTTTTAAACTGGGGGCGGCAATGTATCATTCATTCATTCATCTGTTTATTCATTTATTTTTTTATCATGAATCTACAATTATGTGGATCACATCATGTTTATTACACTCCCCCCATCACCAACGTAGGAATGGTTAAGGGACTGAGAAGGCTGGTTGTGAAGGACGGTTGCAGGCTGGTAAGGGGGCATTACGATTAGCTCACATAATGTGGGGTGGAATTCTATAGGGAAGGCAGTATAGTTCAGAGAATTCAAGCAGTGATTCTGTAGGATCTTACTCTGCTGGTGAACAGTGAGTGTAATGGGGTCTGGGGGGCGACTTGATGATCTGGGCAGTCTAGTAACCTTAATGTTCCTTATGTAATTGTAGACTGGTTATTGTGAATAGTGCTGCCATAAATTTAGGGGTGCAGATGTCTTTCTAGAACTGGGTTGCTGCATTCCTTATGTATGTATGTTTGTATGTATGTATGTGTGTATGTATGTATTCATCCATCCATGCATCCATTCATTCATTCTTTCATTCATTCATTCATTCATTATCTGTCTACCTATCTATCCATGGATGTTTCTGTCATTAATGCACAATTAGAGGAGTTCCATTATGTTTACTAGACTCCCCCCATCACGCACGTGCCCCCAGATACCCCATTGCAGTCACTGTCCATGAGCATTGTAAGATACTGTAGAATCCCTACTTGTCTTTTCTGTGTTTTTCCGCCCTGTCTGTGACACCCCTCCCACATTATATATTCTTCTTCTAATGTGTCCTTACTTCGCCCCTCGCTAATCCCTCCATTCCCACCCATATACCTCAGTCTCTTTCCCTCTGTTAACTTTTAGTCCATTCTTGGGTTTTCTGAGACTGCTGCTGTTTCCTTCTTCAGTTTTTTGTTTGTTCTGATACTGTAATGATGAGTGATATCATTATACATATGTATATATAGATAGATATTTATATCTATATATATATATGTGTATGTATGTAGGTAAGTAACTCTAATGTTTGCTAAGATGATGCAGCTCCGCAAGGCTGGGCACTGCCCCCCCCCCCGTGGGTGGAGTTTGTAAGCGCAGCACTGTTGCCTGGAGATTCCACGATGTCACAGTGGTGCCTCTGTCCTAGAGACATAATGTGTATGCTGAGAGGAGCAGGTGTGATTCGGGTGAGGTGGACACTGACCAACTTGACAGCATCAGGCTAAATGGAATCCAGAGCCAAGGTACTGTGTGTTCCTTTTCATTTTGTTGTCACTACTTCAAAGTTACATGAACAACATTATGGTTCCTAAGACTACCCCCACTGTCAAGTCCCCAGCACGTAGCCCGTAAGAGTCGCTGTCCAACAGCCCAGGAATATGCTGTAGAAGTGCTGCTGATCATCGCTATGTTATACGGACCTACCTAAGCTTGCCGCCGGGCCACACCCTGTGTGCCACTCATAATGCCCCATTTTCCCGCTCTCCCTTCCCTCCTAAGCCATCCTCCTCAGTCCCATTCCCTTTGGTAAGTGTGAGTCCATTCTTGGGTTCGGTGCGGCTGCTACTGTCCTTTTCTATCACTCCTTTTCTTTTTTCTGGTACTCCACAGGTGAGTGAAATCAGTTGACACTTGTCTTTCTCTGCGTGGCTTATTTCGCTGAGCATGATACCCTCTACCTCCCTCCATGTTGTTGCACATGGTAGGATTGGTTTCTGCATATGGCAGAATAATATTCCACTTTTCATCCTCAGATAGACACTTACCTTCTCTGTTGTTGTGGACAGTGCTGTGATAATTGTACGTGTGCACAGGTCTTTTTTAAACTGGGCTGCTGTATTCTAGTGTTTATTTCTGTATGTCCGGATGTATGAATATATTTAGTTAGTTCATTACTCACTTGTATATCTGTTATTTATTTATTTATTTATCATTAGTCTCCATCTACGTGAGTCTCATGTAGTTTAGTAAACTGCCCCCCACAATGAGATGCCCCCACATACCTCATTGCAGTCACTGTCCATGAGCATATTAAGATGCTGTAGAATCCCTTGTTGTCTTCTCTGTGTCGTACGTCCCTCCCCGTGCCCCCCTTCTGCTTTATGCATGCCAAAGGTAATGTGCACATTCGCCCCCGCTCCGCCTGACATTTTCCTCCGTTCCCACCTGTCCACGTCCATCCCTTTCCGTTTGGTAACTGTGAGTCCACTCTTGTGGTGCCGTTTTTCTTCTTCGGATGTCTCTTGGTTCCCCTCCTGCACAGGCGAGTGATATCATTTGATCCTTGTGTTTCTCCACCTGCCTGCCTTATTACACTGAGTATGATGCCCTCTCACACCATCCGTGTTTCTGCAAATGGTGTGATTTGTTTTCCTATGACTGAATAATATTCCATTGTTCATCTACTGATGGACACTGAGCTTGGCTATTGAGAACAGTGCTGTGGTAATCATAGGGATGCACGTGTCGCTTTTAAACTGGGGGCGGCAATGTCTCATTCATTCATTCATCTGTTTATTCATTTATTTTTTGATCATGAATCTACAATTATGTGGATCATATCATGTTTATTACACTCCCCTCATCACCAACGTAGGAATGGTTAAGGGACTGAGAAGGCTGGTTGTGAAGGATGGTTGCAGGCTGGTAAGGGGGCATTGCGATTAGCTCACATAATGTGGGGGGGGAATTCTATAGGGAAGGCAGTATAGTTCAGAGAATTCAAGCAGTGATTCTTACTATGCTGGTGAACAGTGAGTGTAATGGGGTCTGGGGGGCGACTTGATGATCTGGGCAGTCTAGTAACCTTAATGTTCCTTATGTAATTGTAGACTGGTTATTGTGAATAGTGCTGCCATAAATTTAGGGGTGCAGATGTCTTTCTAGAACTGGGTTGCTGCATTCCTTATGTATGTATGTTTGTATGTATGTATGTGTGTATGTATGTATTCATCCATCCATGCATCCATTCATTCATTCTTTCATTCATTCATTCATTCATTATCTGTCTACCTATCTATCCATGGATGTTTCTGTCATTAATGCACAATTAGATGAGTTCCATTATGTTTACTAGACTCCCCCCATCACGCACGTGCCCCCAGATACCCCATTGCAGTCACTGTCCATGAGCATAGTAAGATACTGTAGAATCCCTACTTGTCTTTTCTGTGTTTTTCCGCCCTGTCTGTGACACCCCTCCCACATTATATATTCTTCTTCTAATGTGTCCTTACTTTGCCCCTCCCTAATCCCTCCATTCCCACCCATACACCTCAGTCTCTTTCCCTCTGTTAACTTTTAGTCCATTCTTGGGTTTTCTGAGACTGCTGCTGTTTCCTTCTTCAGTTTTTTGTTTGTTCTGATACTGTAATGATGAGTGATATCATTATACATATATATATATAGATAGATATTTATATCTATATATATATATGTGTATGTATGTAGGTAAGTAACTCTAATGTTTGCTAAGATGATGCAGCTCCGCAAGGCTGGGCACTGCCCCCCCCGTGGGTGGAGTTTGTAAGCGCAGCACTGTTGCCTGGAGATTCCACGATGTCACAGTGGTGCCTCTGTCCTAGAGACATAGTGTGTATGCTGAGAGGAGCAGGTGTGATTCGGGTGAGGTGGACACTGACCAACTTGACAGCATCAGGCTAAATGGAATCCAGAGCCAAGGTACTGTGTGTTCCTTTTCATTTTGTTGTCACTACTTCAAAGTTACATGAACAACATTATGGTTCCTAAGACTACCCCCACTGTCAAGTCCCCAGCACGTAGCCCGTAAGAGTCGCTGTCCAACAGCCCAGGAATATGCTGTAGAAGTGCTGCTGATCATCGCTATGTTATACGGACCTACCTAAGCTTGCCGCCGGGCCACACCCTGTGTGCCACTCATAATGCCCCATTTTCCCTCTCTCCCTTCCCTCCTAAGCCATCCTCCTCAGTCCCATTCCCTTTGGTAAGTGTGAGTCCATTCTTGGGTTCGGTGCGGCTGCTACTGTCCTTTTCTATCACTCCTTTTCTTTTTTCTGGTACTCCACAGGTGAGTGAAATCAGTTGACACTTGTCTTTCTCTGCGTGGCTTATTTCGCTGAGCATGATACCCTCTACCTCCCTCCATGTTGTTGCACATGGTAGGATTGGTTTCTGCATATGGCAGAATAATATTCCACTTTTCATCCTCAGATAGACACTTACCTTGTCTGTTGTTGTGGACAGTGCTGTGATAATTATACGGGTGCACAGGTCTTTTTTAAACTGGGCTGCTGTATTCTAGTGTTTATTTCTGTATGTCCGGATGTATGAATATATTTAGTTAGTTCATTACTCACTTGTATATCTGTTATTTATTTATTTATTTATCATTAGTCTCCATCTACGTGAGTCTCATGTAGTTTAGTAAACTGCCCCCCACAATGAGATGCCCCCACATACCTCATTGCAGTCACTGTCCATGAGCATATTAAGATGCTGTAGAATCCCTTGTTGTCTTCTCTGTGTCGTACGTCCCTCCCCGTGCCCCCCTTCTGCTTTATGCATGCCAAAGGTAATGTGCACATTCGCCCCCGCTCCGCCTGACATTTTCCTCCGTTCCCACCTGTCCACGTCCATCCCTTTCCCATTGGTAACTGTGAGTCCACTCTTGTGGTGCCGTTTTTCTTCTTCGGATGTCTCTTGGTTCCCCTCCTGCACAGGCGAGTGATATCATTTGATCCTTGTGTTTCTCCACCTGCCTGCCTTATTACACTGAGTATGATGCCCTCTCACACCATCCGTGTTTCTGCAAATGGTGTGATTTGTTTTCCTATGACTGAATAATATTCCATTGTTCATCTACTGATGGACACTGAGCTTGGCTATTGAGAACAGTGCTGTGGTAATCATAGGGATGCACGTGTCGCTTTTAAACTGGGGGCGGCAATGTCTCATTCATTCATTCATCTGTTTATTCATTTATTTTTTTATCATGAATCTACAATTATGTGGCTCACATCATGTTTATTACACTCCCCTCATCACCAACGTAGGAATGGTTAAGGGACTGAGAAGGCTGGTTGTGAAGGATGGTTGCAGGCTGGTAAGGGGGCATTGCGATTAGCTCACATAATGTGGGGGGGGAATTCTATAGGGAAGGCAGTATAGTTCAGAGAATTCAAGCAGTGATTCTTACTATGCTGGTGAACAGTGAGTGTAATGGGGTCTGGGGGGCGACTTGATGATCTGGGCAGTCTAGTAACCTTAATGTTCCTTATGTAATTGTAGACTGGTTATTGTGAATAGTGCTGCCATAAATTTAGGGGTGCAGATGTCTTTCTAGAACTGGGTTGCTGCATTCCTTATGTATGTATGTTTGTATGTATGTATGTGTGTATGTATGTATTCATCCATCCATGCATCCATTCATTCATTCTTTCATTCATTCATTCATTCATTATCTGTCTACCTATCTATCCATGGATGTTTCTGTCATTAATGCACAATTAGATGAGTTCCATTATGTTTACTAGACTCCCCCCATCACGCACGTGCCCCCAGATACCCCATTGCAGTCACTGTCCATGAGCATAGTAAGATACTGTAGAATCCCTACTTGTCTTTTCTGTGTTTTTCCGCCCTGTCTGTGACACCCCTCCCACATTATATATTCTTCTTCTAATGTGTCCTTACTTCGCCCCTCCCTAATCCCTCCATTCCCACCCATACACCTCAGTCTCTTTCCCTCTGTTAACTTTTAGTCCATTCTTGGGTTTTCTGAGACTGCTGCTGTTTCCTTCTTCAGTTTTTTGTTTGTTCTGATACTGTAATGATGAGTGATATCATTATACATATATATATATAGATAGATATTTATATCTATATATATATATGTGTATGTATGTAGGTAAGTAACTCTAATGTTTGCTAAGATGATGCAGCTCCGCAAGGCTGGGCACTGCCCCCCCCCCGTGGGTGGAGTTTGTAAGCGCAGCACTGTTGCCTGGAGATTCCACGATGTCACAGTGGTGCCTCTGTCCTAGAGACATAATGTGTATGCTGAGAGGAGCAGGTGTGATTCGGGTGAGGTGGACACTGACCAACTTGACAGCATCAGGCTAAATGGAATCCAGAGCCAAGGTACTGTGTGTTCCTTTTCATTTTGTTGTCACTACTTCAAAGTTACATGAACAACATTATGGTTCCTAAGACTACCCCCACTGTCAAGTCCCCAGCACGTAGCCCGTAAGAGTCGCTGTCCAACAGCCCAGGAATATGCTGTAGAAGTGCTGCTGATCATCGCTATGTTATACGGACCTACCTAAGCTTGCCGCCGGGCCACACCCTGTGTGCCACTCATAATGCCCCATTTTCCCTCTCTCCCTTCCCTCCTAAGCCATCCTCCTCAGTCCCATTCCCTTTGGTAAGTGTGAGTCCATTCTTGGGTTCGGTGCGGCTGCTACTGTCCTTTTCTATCACTCCTTTTCTTTTTTCTGGTACTCCACAGGTGAGTGAAATCAGTTGACACTTGTCTTTCTCTGCGTGGCTTATTTCGCTGAGCATGATACCCTCTACCTCCCTCCATGTTGTTGCACATGGTAGGATTGGTTTCTGCATATGGCAGAATAATATTCCACTTTTCATCCTCAGATAGACACTTACCTTGTCTGTTGTTGTGGACAGTGCTGTGATAATTATACGTGTGCACAGGTCTTTTTTAAACTGGGCTGCTGTATTCTAGTGTTTATTTCTGTATGTCCGGATGTATGAATATATTTAGTTAGTTCATTACTCACTTGTATATCTGTTATTTATTTATTTATTTATCATTAGTCTCCATCTACGTGAGTCTCATGTAGTTTAGTAAACTGCCCCCCACAATGAGATGCCCCCACATACCTCATTGCAGTCACTGTCCATGAGCATATTAAGATGCTGTAGAATCCCTTGTTGTCTTCTCTGTGTCGTACGTCCCTCCCCGTGCCCCCCTTCTGCTTTATGCATGCCAAAGGTAATGTGCACATTCGCCCCCGCTCCGCCTGACATTTTCCTCCGTTCCCACCTGTCCACGTCCATCCCTTTCCGTTTGGTAACTGTGAGTCCACTCTTGTGGTGCCGTTTTTCTTCTTCGGATGTCTCTTGGTTCCCCTCCTGCACAGGCGAGTGATATCATTTGATCCTTGTGTTTCTCCACCTGCCTGCCTTATTACACTGAGTATGATGCCCTCTCACACCATCCGTGTTTCTGCAAATGGTGTGATTTGTTTTCCTATGACTGAATAATATTCCATTGTTCATCTACTGATGGACACTGAGCTTGGCTATTGAGAACAGTGCTGTGGTAATCATAGGGATGCACGTGTCGCTTTTAAACTGGGGGCGGCAATGTCTCATTCATTCATTCATCTGTTTATTCATTTATTTTTTGATCATGAATCTACAATTATGTGGATCACATCATGTTTATTACACTCCCCTCATCACCAACGTAGGAATGGTTAAGGGACTGAGAAGGCTGGTTGTGAAGGATGGTTGCAGGCTGGTAAGGGGGCATTGCGATTAGCTCACATAATGTGGGGGGGGAATTCTATAGGGAAGGCAGTATAGTTCAGAGAATTCAAGCAGTGATTCTTACTATGCTGGTGAACAGTGAGTGTAATGGGGTCTGGGGGGCGACTTGATGATCTGGGCAGTCTAGTAACCTTAATGTTCCTTATGTAATTGTAGACTGGTTATTGTGAATAGTGCTGCCATAAATTTAGGGGTGCAGATGTCTTTCTAGAACTGGGTTGCTGCATTCCTTATGTATGTATGTTTGTATGTATGTATGTGTGTATGTATGTATTCATCCATCCATGCATCCATTCATTCATTCTTTCATTCATTCATTCATTCATTATCTGTCTACCTATCTATCCATGGATGTTTCTGTCATTAATGCACAATTAGATGAGTTCCATTATGTTTACTAGACTCCCCCCATCACGCACGTGCCCCCAGATACCCCATTGCAGTCACTGTCCATGAGCATAGTAAGATACTGTAGAATCCCTACTTGTCTTTTCTGTGTTTTTCCGCCCTGTCTGTGACACCCCTCCCACATTATATATTCTTCTTCTAATGTGTCCTTACTTCGCCCCTCCCTAATCCCTCCATTCCCACCCATACACCTCAGTCTCTTTCCCTCTGTTAACTTTTAGTCCATTCTTGGGTTTTCTGAGACTGCTGCTGTTTCCTTCTTCAGTTTTTTGTTTGTTCTGATACTGTAATGATGAGTGATATCATTATACATATATATATATAGATAGATATTTATATCTATGTATATATATATGTGTATGTATGTAGGTAAGTAACTCTAATGTTTGCTAAGATGATGCAGCTCCGCAAGGCTGGGCACTGCCTCCCCCCGTGGGTGGAGTTTGTAAGCGCAGCACTGTTGCCTGGAGATTCTACGATGTCACAGTGGTGCCTCTGTCCTAGAGACATAATGTGTATGCTGAGAGGAGCAGGTGTGATTCGGGTGAGGTGGACACTGACCAACTTGACAGCATCAGGCTAAATGGAATCCAGAGCCAAGGTACTGTGTGTTCCTTTTCATTTTGTTGTCACTACTTCAAAGTTACATGAACAACATTATGGTTCCTAAGACTACCCCCACTGTCAAGTCCCCAGCACGTAGCCCGTAAGAGTCGCTGTCCAACAGCCCAGGAATATGCTGTAGAAGTCCTGCTGATCATCGCTATGTTACACGGACCTCCCTAAGCTTGCCGCCGGGCCACACCCTGTGTGCCACTCATAATGCCCCATTTTCCCTCTCTCCCTTCCCTCCTAAGCCATCCTCCTCAGTCCCATTCCCTTTGGTAAGTGTGAGTGCATTCTTGGGTTCGGTGCGGCTGCTACTGTCCTTTTCTATCACTCCTTTTCTTTTTTCTGGTACTCCACAGGTGAGTGAAATCAGTTGACACTTGTCTTTCTCTGCGTGGCTTATTTCGCTGAGCATGATACCCTCTACCTCCCTCCATGTTGTTGCACATTTTAGGATTGGTTTCTGCATATGGCAGAATAATATTCCACTTTTCATCCTCAGATAGACACTTACCTTCTCTGTTGTTGTGGACAGTGCTGTGATAATTATACGGGTGCACAGGTCTTTTTTAAACTGGGCTGCTGTATTCTAGTGTTTATTTCTGTATGTCCGGATGTATGAATATATTTAGTTAGTTCATTACTCACTTGTATATCTGTTATTTATTTATTTATTTATCATTAGTCTCCATCTACGTGAGTCTCATGTAGTTTAGTAAACTGCCCCCCACAATGAGATGCCCCCACATACCTCATTGCAGTCACTGTCCATGAGCATATTAAGATGCTGTAGAATCCCTTGTTGTCTTCTCTGTGTCGTACGTCCCTCCCCGTGCCCCCCTTCTGCTTTATGCATGCCAAAGGTAATGTGCACATTCGCCCCCGCTCCGCCTGACATTTTCCTCCGTTCCCACCTGTCCACGTCCATCCCTTTCCCATTGGTAACTGTGAGTCCACTCTTGTGGTGCCGTTTTTCTTCTTCGGATGTCTCTTGGTTCCCCTCCTGCACAGGCGAGTGATATCATTTGATCCTTGTGTTTCTCCACCTGCCTGCCTTATTACACTGAGTATGATGCCCTCTCACACCATCCGTGTTTCTGCAAATGGTGTGATTTGTTTTCCTATGACTGAATAATATTCCATTGTTCATCTACTGATGGACACTGAGCTTGGCTATTGAGAATAGTGCTGTGGTAATCATAGGGATGCACGTGTCGCTTTTAAACTGGGGGCGGCAATGTATCATTCATTCATTCATCTGTTTATTCATTTATTTTTTTATCATGAATCTACAATTATGTGGATCACATCATGTTTATTACACTCCCCCCATCACCAACGTAGGAATGGTTAAGGGACTGAGAAGGCTGGTTGTGAAGGACGGTTGCAGGCTGGTAAGGGGGCATTACGATTAGCTCACATAATGTGGGGTGGAATTCTATAGGGAAGGCAGTATAGTTCAGAGAATTCAAGCAGTGATTCTGTAGGATCTTACTCTGCTGGTGAACAGTGAGTGTAATGGGGTCTGGGGGGCGACTTGATGATCTGGGCAGTCTAGTAACCTTAATGTTCCTTATGTAATTGTAGACTGGTTATTGTGAATAGTGCTGCCATAAATTTAGGGGTGCAGATGTCTTTCTAGAACTGGGTTGCTGCATTCCTTATGTATGTATGTTTGTATGTATGTATGTGTGTATGTATGTATTCATCCATCCATGCATCCATTCATTCATTCTTTCATTCATTCATTCATTCATTATCTGTCTACCTATCTATCCATGGATGTTTCTGTCATTAATGCACAATTAGAGGAGTTCCATTATGTTTACTAGACTCCCCCCATCACGCACGTGCCCCCAGATACCCCATTGCAGTCACTGTCCATGAGCATTGTAAGATACTGTAGAATCCCTACTTGTCTTTTCTGTGTTTTTCCACCCTGTCTGTGACACCCCTCCCACATTATATATTCTTCTTCTAATGTGTCCTTACTTCGCCCCTCGCTAATCCCTCCATTCCCACCCATATACCTCAGTCTCTTTCCCTCTGTTAACTTTTAGTCCATTCTTGGGTTTTCTGAGACTGCTGCTGTTTCCTTCTTCAGTTTTTTGTTTGTTCTGATACTGTAATGATGAGTGATATCATTATACATATGTATATATAGATAGATATTTATATCTATATATATATATGTGTATGTATGTAGGTAAGTAACTCTAATGTTTGCTAAGATGATGCAGCTCCGCAAGGCTGGGCACTGCCCCCCCCCCCGTGGGTGGAGTTTGTAAGCGCAGCACTGTTGCCTGGAGATTCCACGATGTCACAGTGGTGCCTCTGTCCTAGAGACATAATGTGTATGCTGAGAGGAGCAGGTGTGATTCGGGTGAGGTGGACACTGACCAACTTGACAGCATCAGGCTAAATGGAATCCAGAGCCAAGGTACTGTGTGTTCCTTTTCATTTTGTTGTCACTACTTCAAAGTTACATGAACAACATTATGGTTCCTAAGACTACCCCCACTGTCAAGTCCCCAGCACGTAGCCCGTAAGAGTCGCTGTCCAACAGCCCAGGAATATGCTGTAGAAGTGCTGCTGATCATCGCTATGTTATACGGACCTACCTAAGCTTGCCGCCGGGCCACACCCTGTGTGCCACTCATAATGCCCCATTTTCCCGCTCTCCCTTCCCTCCTAAGCCATCCTCCTCAGTCCCATTCCCTTTGGTAAGTGTGAGTCCATTCTTGGGTTCGGTGCGGCTGCTACTGTCCTTTTCTATCACTCCTTTTCTTTTTTCTGGTACTCCACAGGTGAGTGAAATCAGTTGACACTTGTCTTTCTCTGCGTGGCTTATTTCGCTGAGCATGATACCCTCTACCTCCCTCCATGTTGTTGCACATGGTAGGATTGGTTTCTGCATATGGCAGAATAATATTCCACTTTTCATCCTCAGATAGACACTTACCTTCTCTGTTGTTGTGGACAGTGCTGTGATAATTATACGTGTGCACAGGTCTTTTTTAAACTGGGCTGCTGTATTCTAGTGTTTATTTCTGTATGTCCGGATGTATGAATATATTTAGTTAGTTCATTACTCACTTGTATATCTGTTATTTATTTATTTATTTATCATTAGTCTCCATCTACGTGAGTCTCATGTAGTTTAGTAAACTGCCCCCCACAATGAGATGCCCCCACATACCTCATTGCAGTCACTGTCCATGAGCATATTAAGATGCTGTAGAATCCCTTGTTGTCTTCTCTGTGTCGTACGTCCCTCCCCGTGCCCCCCTTCTGCTTTATGCATGCCAAAGGTAATGTGCACATTCGCCCCCGCTCCGCCTGACATTTTCCTCCGTTCCCACCTGTCCACGTCCATCCCTTTCCGTTTGGTAACTGTGAGTCCACTCTTGTGGTGCCGTTTTTCTTCTTCGGATGTCTCTTGGTTCCCCTCCTGCACAGGCGAGTGATATCATTTGATCCTTGTGTTTCTCCACCTGCCTGCCTTATTACACTGAGTATGATGCCCTCTCACACCATCCGTGTTTCTGCAAATGGTGTGATTTGTTTTCCTATGACTGAATAATATTCCATTGTTCATCTACTGATGGACACTGAGCTTGGCTATTGAGAACAGTGCTGTGGTAATCATAGGGATGCACGTGTCGCTTTTAAACTGGGGGCGGCAATGTCTCATTCATTCATTCATCTGTTTATTCATTTATTTTTTGATCATGAATCTACAATTATGTGGATCATATCATGTTTATTACACTCCCCTCATCACCAACGTAGGAATGGTTAAGGGACTGAGAAGGCTGGTTGTGAAGGATGGTTGCAGGCTGGTAAGGGGGCATTGCGATTAGCTCACATAATGTGGGGGGGGAATTCTATAGGGAAGGCAGTATAGTTCAGAGAATTCAAGCAGTGATTCTTACTATGCTGGTGAACAGTGAGTGTAATGGGGTCTGGGGGGCGACTTGATGATCTGGGCAGTCTAGTAACCTTAATGTTCCTTATGTAATTGTAGACTGGTTATTGTGAATAGTGCTGCCATAAATTTAGGGGTGCAGATGTCTTTCTAGAACTGGGTTGCTGCATTCCTTATGTATGTATGTTTGTATGTATGTATGTGTGTATGTATGTATTCATCCATCCATGCATCCATTCATTCATTCTTTCATTCATTCATTCATTCATTATCTGTCTACCTATCTATCCATGGATGTTTCTGTCATTAATGCACAATTAGATGAGTTCCATTATGTTTACTAGACTCCCCCCATCACGCACGTGCCCCCAGATACCCCATTGCAGTCACTGTCCATGAGCATAGTAAGATACTGTAGAATCCCTACTTGTCTTTTCTGTGTTTTTCCGCCCTGTCTGTGACACCCCTCCCACATTATATATTCTTCTTCTAATGTGTCCTTACTTTGCCCCTCCCTAATCCCTCCATTCCCACCCATACACCTCAGTCTCTTTCCCTCTGTTAACTTTTAGTCCATTCTTGGGTTTTCTGAGACTGCTGCTGTTTCCTTCTTCAGTTTTTTGTTTGTTCTGATACTGTAATGATGAGTGATATCATTATACATATATATATATAGATAGATATTTATATCTATATATATATATGTGTATGTATGTAGGTAAGTAACTCTAATGTTTGCTAAGATGATGCAGCTCCGCAAGGCTGGGCACTGCCCCCCCCGTGGGTGGAGTTTGTAAGCGCAGCACTGTTGCCTGGAGATTCCACGATGTCACAGTGGTGCCTCTGTCCTAGAGACATAGTGTGTATGCTGAGAGGAGCAGGTGTGATTCGGGTGAGGTGGACACTGACCAACTTGACAGCATCAGGCTAAATGGAATCCAGAGCCAAGGTACTGTGTGTTCCTTTTCATTTTGTTGTCACTACTTCAAAGTTACATGAACAACATTATGGTTCCTAAGACTACCCCCACTGTCAAGTCCCCAGCACGTAGCCCGTAAGAGTCGCTGTCCAACAGCCCAGGAATATGCTGTAGAAGTGCTGCTGATCATCGCTATGTTATACGGACCTACCTAAGCTTGCCGCCGGGCCACACCCTGTGTGCCACTCATAATGCCCCATTTTCCCGCTCTCCCTTCCCTCCTAAGCCATCCTCCTCAGTCCCATTCCCTTTGGTAAGTGTGAGTCCATTCTTGGGTTCGGTGCGGCTGCTACTGTCCTTTTCTATCACTCCTTTTCTTTTTTCTGGTACTCCACAGGTGAGTGAAATCAGTTGACACTTGTCTTTCTCTGCGTGGCTTATTTCGCTGAGCATGATACCCTCTACCTCCCTCCATGTTGTTGCACATGGTAGGATTGGTTTCTGCATATGGCAGGATAATATTCCACTTTTCATCCTCAGATAGACACTTACCTTCTCTGTTGTTGTGGACAGTGCTGTGATAATTATACGTGTGCACAGGTCTTTTTTATACTGGGCTGCTGTATTCTAGTGTTTATTTCTGTATGTCCGGATGTATGAATATATTTAGTTAGTTCATTACTCACTTGTATATCTGTTATTTATTTATTTATTTATCATTAGTCTCCATCTACGTGAGTCTCATGTAGTTTAGTAAACTGCCCCCCACAATGAGATGCCCCCACATACCTCATTGCAGTCACTGTCCATGAGCATATTAAGATGCTGTAGAATCCCTTGTTGTCTTCTCTGTGTCGTACGTCCCTCCCCGTGCCCCCCTTCTGCTTTATGCATGCCAAAGGTAATGTGCACATTCGCCCCCGCTCCGCCTGACATTTTCCTCCGTTCCCACCTGTCCACGTCCATCCCTTTCCGTTTGGTAACTGTGAGTCCACTCTTGTGGTGCCGTTTTTCTTCTTCGGATGTCTCTTGGTTCCCCTCCTGCACAGGCGAGTGATATCATTTGATCCTTGTGTTTCTCCACCTGCCTGCCTTATTACACTGAGTATGATGCCCTCTCACACCATCCGTGTTTCTGCAAATGGTGTGATTTGTTTTCCTATGACTGAATAATATTCCATTGTTCATCTACTGATGGACACTGAGCTTGGCTATTGAGAACAGTGCTGTGGTAATCATAGGGATGCACGTGTCGCTTTTAAACTGGGGGCGGCAATGTCTCATTCATTCATTCATCTGTTTATTCATTTATTTTTTGATCATGAATCTACAATTATGTGGATCACATCATGTTTATTACACTCCCCCCATCACCAACGTAGGAATGGTTAAGGGACTGAGAAGGCTGGTTGTGAAGGATGGTTGCAGGCTGGTAAGGGGGCATTGCGATTAGCTCACATAATGTGGGGGGGGAATTCTATAGGGAAGGCAGTATAGTTCAGAGAATTCAAGCAGTGATTCTTACTATGCTGGTGAACAGTGAGTGTAATGGGGTCTGGGGGGCGACTTGATGATCTGGGCAGTCTAGTAACCTTAATGTTCCTTATGTAATTGTAGACTGGTTATTGTGAATAGTGCTGCCATAAATTTAGGGGTGCAGATGTCTTTCTAGAACTGGGTTGCTGCATTCCTTATGTATGTATGTTTGTATGTATGTATGTGTGTATGTATGTATTCATCCATCCATGCATCCATTCATTCATTCTTTCATTCATTCATTCATTCATTATCTGTCTACCTATCTATCCATGGATGTTTCTGTCATTAATGCACAATTAGATGAGTTCCATTATGTTTACTAGACTCCCCCCATCACGCACGTGCCCCCAGATACCCCATTGCAGTCACTGTCCATGAGCATAGTAAGATACTGTAGAATCCCTACTTGTCTTTTCTGTGTTTTTCCGCCCTGTCTGTGACACCCCTCCCACATTATATATTCTTCTTCTAATGTGTCCTTACTTCGCCCCTCCCTAATCCCTCCATTCCCACCCATACACCTCAGTCTCTTTCCCTCTGTTAACTTTTAGTCCATTCTTGGGTTTTCTGAGACTGCTGCTGTTTCCTTCTTCAGTTTTTTGTTTGTTCTGATACTGTAATGATGAGTGATATCATTATACATATATATATATAGATAGATATTTATATCTATATATATATATGTGTATGTATGTAGGTAAGTAACTCTAATGTTTGCTAAGATGATGCAGCTCCGCAAGGCTGGGCACTGCCCCCCCCCCGTGGGTGGAGTTTGTAAGCGCAGCACTGTTGCCTGGAGATTCCACGATGTCACAGTGGTGCCTCTGTCCTAGAGACATAATGTGTATGCTGAGAGGAGCAGGTGTGATTCGGGTGAGGTGGACACTGACCAACTTGACAGCATCAGGCTAAATGGAATCCAGAGCCAAGGTACTGTGTGTTCCTTTTCATTTTGTTGTCACTACTTCAAAGTTACATGAACAACATTATGGTTCCTAAGACTACCCCCACTGTCAAGTCCCCAGCACGTAGCCCGTAAGAGTCGCTGTCCAACAGCCCAGGAATATGCTGTAGAAGTGCTGCTGATCATCGCTATGTTATACGGACCTACCTAAGCTTGCCGCCGGGCCACACCCTGTGTGCCACTCATAATGCCCCATTTTCCCTCTCTCCCTTCCCTCCTAAGCCATCCTCCTCAGTCCCATTCCCTTTGGTAAGTGTGAGTCCATTCTTGGGTTCGGTGCGGCTGCTACTGTCCTTTTCTATCACTCCTTTTCTTTTTTCTGGTACTCCACAGGTGAGTGAAATCAGTTGACACTTGTCTTTCTCTGCGTGGCTTATTTCGCTGAGCATGATACCCTCTACCTCCCTCCATGTTGTTGCACATGGTAGGATTGGTTTCTGCATATGGCAGAATAATATTCCACTTTTCATCCTCAGATAGACACTTACCTTCTCTGTTGTTGTGGACAGTGCTGTGATAATTATACGTGTGCACAGGTCTTTTTTAAACTGGGCTGCTGTATTCTAGTGTTTATTTCTGTATGTCCGGATGTATGAATATATTTAGTTAGTTCATTACTCACTTGTATATCTGTTATTTATTTATTTATTTATCATTAGTCTCCATCTACGTGAGTCTCATGTAGTTTAGTAAACTGCCCCCCACAATGAGATGCCCCCACATACCTCATTGCAGTCACTGTCCATGAGCATATTAAGATGCTGTAGAATCCCTTGTTGTCTTCTCTGTGTCGTACGTCCCTCCCCGTGCCCCCCTTCTGCTTTATGCATGCCAAAGGTAATGTGCACATTCGCCCCCGCTCCGCCTGACATTTTCCTCCGTTCCCACCTGTCCACGTCCATCCCTTTCCGTTTGGTAACTGTGAGTCCACTCTTGTGGTGCCGTTTTTCTTCTTCGGATGTCTCTTGGTTCCCCTCCTGCACAGGCGAGTGATATCATTTGATCCTTGTGTTTCTCCACCTGCCTGCCTTATTACACTGAGTATGATGCCCTCTCACACCATCCGTGTTTCTGCAAATGGTGTGATTTGTTTTCCTATGACTGAATAATATTCCATTGTTCATCTACTGATGGACACTGAGCTTGGCTATTGAGAACAGTGCTGTGGTAATCATAGGGATGCACGTGTCGCTTTTAAACCGGGGGTGGCAATGTCTCATTCATTCATTCATCTGTTTATTCATTTATTTTTTTATCATGAATCTACAATTATGTGGATCACATCATGTTTATTACACTCCCCTCATCACCAACGTAGGAATGGTTAAGGGACTGAGAAGGCTGGTTGTGAAGGATTTTTGCAGGCTGGTAAGGGGGCATTGCGATTAGCTCACATAATGTGGGGGGGGAATTCTATAGGGAAGGCAGTGTAGTTCAGAGAATTCAAGCAGTGATTCTTACTATGCTGGTGAACAGTGAGTGTAATGGGGTCTTGGGGGCGACTTGATGATCTGGGCAGTCTAGTAACCTTAATGTTCCTTATGTAATTGTAGACTGGTTATTGTGAATAGTGCTGCCATAAATTTAGGGGTGCAGATGTCTTTCTAGAACTGGGTTGCTGCATTCCTTATGTATGTATGTTTGTATGTATGTATGTGTGTATGTATGTATTCATCCATCCATGCATCCATTCATTCATTCTTTCATTCATTCATTCATTCATTATCTGTCTACCTATCTATCCATGGATGTTTCTGTCATTAATGCACAATTAGATGAGTTCCATTATGTTTACTAGACTCTCCCCATCACGCACGTGCCCCCAGATACCCCATTGCAGTCACTGTCCATGAGCATAGTAAGATACTGTAGAATCCCTACTTGTCTTTTCTGTGTTTTTCCGCCCTGTCTGTGACACCCCTCCCACATTATATATTCTTCTTCTAATGTGTCCTTACTTCGCCCCTCCCTAATCCCTCCATTCCCACCCATACACCTCAGTCTCTTTCCCTCTGTTAACTTTTAGTCCATTCTTGGGTTTTCTGAGACTGCTGCTGTTTCCTTCTTCAGTTTTTTGTTTGTTCTGATACTGTAATGATGAGTGATATCATTATACATATATATATATATATATAGATATTTATATCTATATATATATATATATATGTGTATGTATGTAGGTAAGTAACTCTAATGTTTGCTAAGATGATGCAGCTCCGCAAGGCTGGGCACTGCCCCCCCCCGTGGGTGGAGTTTGTAAGCGCAGCACTGTTGCCTGGAGATTCCACGATGTCACAGTGGTGCCTCTGTCCTAGAGACATAATGTGTATGCTGAGAGGAGCAGGTGTGATTCGGGTGAGGTGGACACTGACCAACTTGACAGCATCAGGCTAAATGGAATCCAGAGCCAAGGTACTGTGTGTTCCTTTTCATTTTGTTGTCACTACTTCAAAGTTACATGAACAACATTATGGTTCCTAAGACTACCCCCACTGTCAAGTCCCCAGCACGTAGCCCGTAAGAGTCGCTGTCCAACAGCCCAGGAATATGCTGTAGAAGTGCTGCTGATCATCGCTATGTTATACGGACCTACCTAAGCTTGCCGCCGGGCCACACCCTGTGTGCCACTCATAATGCCCCATTTTCCCTCTCTCCCTTCCCTCCTAAGCCATCCTCCTCAGTCCCATTCCCTTTGGTAAGTGTGAGTCCATTCTTGGGTTCGGTGCGGCTGCTACTGTCCTTTTCTTTCACTCCTTTTCTTTTTTCTGGTACTCCACAGGTGAGTGAAATCAGTTGACACTTGTCTTTCTCTGCGTGGCTTATTTCGCTGAGCATGATACCCTCTACCTCCCTCCATGTTGTTGCACATGGTAGGATTGGTTTCTGCATATGGCAGAATAATATTCCACTTTTCATCCTCAGATAGACACTTACCTTCTCTGTTGTTGTGGACAGTGCTGTGATAATTATACGTGTGCACAGGTCTTTTTTAAACTGGGCTGCTGTATTCTAGTGTTTATTTCTGTATGTCCGGATGTATGAATATATTTAGTTAGTTCATTACTCACTTGTATATCTGTTATTTATTTATTTATTTATTATTAGTCTCCATCTACGTGAGTCTCATGTAGTTTAGTAAACTGCCCCCACAATGAGATGCCCCCACATACCTCATTGCAGTCACTGTCCATGAGCATATTAAGATGCTGTAGAATCCCTTGTTGTCTTCTCTGTGTCGTACGTCCCTCCCCGTGCCCCCCTTCTGCTTTATGCATGCCAAAGGTAATGTGCACATTCGCCCCCGCTCCGCCTGACATTTTCCTCCGTTCCCACCTGTCCACGTCCATCCCTTTCCGTTTGGTAACTGTGAGTCCACTCTTGTGGTGCCGTTTTTCTTCTTCGGATGTCTCTTGGTTCCCCTCCTGCACAGGCGAGTGATATCATTTGATCCTTGTGTTTCTCCACCTGCCTGCCTTATTACACTGAGTATGATGCCCTCTCACACCATCCGTGTTTCTGCAAATGGTGTGATTTGTTTTCCTATGACTGAATAATATTCCATTGTTCATCTACTGATGGACACTGAGCTTGGCTATTGAGAACAGTGCTGTGGTAATCATAGGGATGCACGTGTCGCTTTTAAACTGGGGGCGGCAATGTCTCATTCATTCATTCATCTGTTTATTCATTTATTTTTTTATCATGAATCTACAATTATGTGGATCACATCATGTTTATTGCACTCCCCTCATCACCAACATAGGAATGGTTAAGGGACTGAGAAGGCTGGTTGTGAAGGATGGTTGCAGGCTGGTAAGGGGGCATTGCGATTAGCTCACATAATGTGGGGGGGGAATTCTATAGGGAAGGCAGTATAGTTCAGAGAATTCAAGCAGTGATTCTTACTATGCTGGTGAACAGTGAGTGTAATGGGGTCTGGGGGGCGACTTGATGATCTGGGCAGTCTAGTAACCTTAATGTTCCTTATGTAATTGTAGACTGGTTATTGTGAATAGTGCTGCCATAAATTTAGGGGTGCAGATGTCTTTCTAGAACTGGGTTGCTGCATTCCTTATGTATGTATGTTTGTATGTATGTATGTGTGTATGTATGTATTCATCCATCCATGCATCCATTCATTCATTCTTTCATTCATTCATTCATTCATTATCTGTCTACCTATCTATCCATGGATGTTTCTGTCATTAATGCACAATTAGATGAGTTCCATTATGTTTACTAGACTCCCCCCATCACGCACGTGCCCCCAGATACCCCATTGCAGTCACTGTCCATGAGCATAGTAAGATACTGTAGAATCCCTACTTGTCTTTTCTGTGTTTTTCCGCCCTGTCTGTGACACCCCTCCCACATTATATATTCTTCTTCTAATGTGTCCTTACTTCGCCCCTCCCTAATCCGTCCATTCCCACCCATACACCTCAGTCTCTTTCCCTCTGTTAACTTTTAGTCCATTCTTGGGTTTTCTGAGACTGCTGCTGTTTCCTTCTTCAGTTTTTTGTTTGTTCTGATACTGTAATGATGAGTGATATCATTATACATATATATATATATATAGATATTTATATCTATATATATATATATGTGTATGTATGTAGGTAAGTAACTCTAATGTTTGCTAAGATGATGCAGCTCCGCAAGGGTGGGCACTGCCCCCCCCCATGGGTGGAGTTTGTAAGCGCAGCACTGTTGCCTGGAGATTCCACGATGTCACAGTGGTGCCTCTGTCCTAGAGACATAATGTGTATGCTGAGAGGAGCAGGTGTGATTCGGGTGAGGTGGACACTGACCAACTTGACAGCATCAGGCTAAATGGAATCCAGAGCCAAGGTACTGTGTGTTCCTTTTCATTTTGTTGTCACTACTTCAAAGTTACATGAACAACATTATGGTTCCTAAGACTACCCCCACTGTCAAGTCCCCAGCACGTAGCCCGTAAGAGTCGCTGTCCAACAGCCCAGGAATATGCTGTAGAAGTGCTGCTGATCATCGCTATGTTATACGGACCTACCTAAGCTTGCCGCCGGGCCACACCCTGTGTGCCACTCATAATGCCCCATTTTCCCTCTCTCCCTTCCCTCCTAAGCCATCCTCCTCAGTCCCATTCCCTTTGGTAAGTGTGAGTCCATTCTTGGGTTCGGTGCGGCTGCTACTGTCCTTTTCTATCACTCCTTTTCTTTTTTTTTTTTAGATAATTATTTTTTATTGAAGTGTAGTTGACACACAGTATTACATTACATTAGTTTCAGGTGTACAACACAGTGATTCAACATTTATATACATGATAATTCTAAGTACCAGCTATCACCATACCAATTTGTTACAATATTTTGACTATATTCCTTATGCTATACATTACATCCCGGTTGCTTATTTATTTTACAATTGGAAGTGTGTACTTTTTCTTGGTTGTTGTTGTTAGGGCATCTCTCATATTTATTGATCAAATGGTTGTTAACAACAATAAAATTCTGTATAGGGGAGTCAATGCTCAATGCACAATCATTAATCCACCCCAAGCCTAATTTTCGTCAGTCTCCAATCTTCTGAAGCATAACGAACAAGTTCTTACATGGAGAACAAATTCTTACATAGTGAATAAGTTACATGGTGAACAGTACAAGGGCAGTCATCGCAGAAACTTTTGGTTTTGCTCATGCATTATGAACTATAAACAGTCAGTTCAAATATGAATACACATTTGATTTTTATACTTGATTTATATGTGGATACCACATTTCTCTCTTTATTATTTTTAATAAGATGCTGAAGTGGTAGGTAGATACAACATAAAGGTAGAAAACATAGTTTAGTGTTGTAAGAGAGCAAATGTAGATGATCAGGTGTGTGCCTGTAGACTATGTGTTAATCCAAGCTAGACAAGGGCAATAAAACATCCACATATGCAGAAGATTTCTCTCAGAACAGGGGGGGTGAGGTTCTAAGCCTCACCTCTGTTGATCCCCAATTTCTCACCTGATGACCCCCCTGCGACTGTGCCTGTCTTAGGTTGTTCCTCCCTTGAGGAATCTTACCCGTCTCTGGCTAACCAGTCATCTTCCGGGGCCATACAGGGAAATGTTAAGTTGGTAAGTGAGAGAGAAGCCTTATTGTTTGAAATGGTTAGCTTTTTATTTCTTTGCATATTTATGCCCTGTGGCTTCTATGCCCAGCATTTGTCTTGAGGTATCTTTACCACTTGGAGGAGTTATGATACTCGGTAAATTTGATATGAGGCACGAATTCTATTTAAGAATTCGTTGTAATTAGGAAGAAAGAAGAAAAGCTATAGAAGTAGCAGGCGGGAGAAAACATGGGAAGATTGATTATTTCTTTGACATATCTTCTTGTAGAGTAACTTAAGCATATATAGGTTTTAAGCTACTACTTAATTTGCGCACACACATTAACATAATAGGAGTATAGTTACATAACCAAAGCATACCTGTAATTACCAGCCATCTCCAGTGAAACCAAGAAAACCAGTTAGGCACCCTAGGCATTTGTGAAAACTTATCAATGATATGATGGTTATTATCTAACTGAATTTGAGTAGTTTTAGAAAAATCAGACAAATTAAAACAACCCATTCCTGGGCACTGTTCACATCCCATATGTTCTTTTAACAGTAAATTGTCTGTAGTTGTAAGATTTTGGAGCGCTACAATTTGCACTTCTCCTAATTCTTGGTTGAGTTCCAACAGTATAGATCCAGTCAAATTTGTTGTTTTACTGTATGCACAGGCCAGCTTAGATATCTCCTTCATTCCCATGGCAAGTCCAGGAGCTGGTGGGATGAGTGCATCTACAGCTGTAGCAGTGCGTGGATCTTTGTTGGGGTTTTTTGATGATCATCTTCTGGCATGAGTCTTCCCGAGAGTGCTGATGTTGGAAGTTCTCTTTCATATCGTTTCTTAGTTCATTTTCGGGGTAGCCAAATTAGGCTTTGATCCTCTGTATAAACACAAACAGACCCTTTGCCTACACTTTTATATGTCCTTTATATCATTGTGTAGAACTCATTAGAGGTCACCACATAGGAACTGCATTTTTTTTTTTAATCATTAATCTACACTTACATGACGAATACTTTGTTTACTAGGCTCTCCCCTATACCAGGTCCCCCCTATATACTCCTTTACAGTCACTGTCCATCAGCGTAGCAACCTGTTGTAGAATCACTACTTGTCTTCTCTGTGTTGTACAGCCCTCCCCTTTCTCTCACCCCGCTATGGATGCTAATCTTAATACCCCCCTACTTCTCCCCCCCTTATCCCTCCCTACCCACCCATCCTCCCCAGTCCCTTTCCCTTTGGTACCTGTTAGTCCATTCTTGAGTTCTGTGATTCTGCTGCTGTTTTGTTCCTTCAGTTTTTCCTTTGTTCTTATATTCCACAGATGAGTGAAATCATTTGGTATTTCTCTTTCTCTGCTTGGCTTGTTTCACTGAGCAAAATACCCTCCAGCTCCATCCATGTTGCTGCAAATGGTTGGATTTGCCCTTTTCTTATGGCTGAGTAGTATTCCATTGTGTATATGTACCACATCTTCTTTATCCATTCATCTATCGATGGACATTTAGGTTGCTTCCAATTCTTGGCTATTGTAAATAGTGCTGCGATAAACATAGGGGTGCACTGATCTTTCTCATACTTGATTGCTGCATTCTTAGGGTAAATTCCTAGGAGTGCAATTCCTGGGTCAAATGGTAAGTCTGTTTTGAGCATTTTGATGTACCTCCATACTGCTTTCCACAATGGTTGAACTAACTTACATTCCCACCAGCAGTGTAGGAGGGTTCCCCTTTCTCCACAGCCTCGCCAACATTTGTTGTTGTTTGTCTTTTGGATGGCAGCCATCCTTACTGGTGTGAGGTGATACCTCATTGTAGTTTTAATTTGCATTTCTCTGATAATTAGCGATGTGGAGCATCTTTTCATGTGTCTGTTGGCCATCTGTATTTCTTTTTTGGAGAACCGTCTGTTCAGTTCCTTTGCCCATTTTTTAATTGGGTTATTTGTTTTTTGTTTGTTGAGGCGTGTGAGCTCTTTATATATTCTGGACGTCAAGCCTTTATCGGATGTGTCATTTTCAAAGATATTCTCCCATACTGTAGGGTTTCTTTTTGTTCTATTGATGGTGTCTTTTGCTGTACAGAAGCTTTTCAGCTTAATATAGTCCCACTTGTTCATTTTTGCTGTTGTTTTCCTTGCCCGGGGAGATATGTTCAAGAAGAGGTCACTCATGTTTATGTCTAAGAGGTTTGTGCCTATGTTTTCTTCCAAGAGTTTAATGGTTTCATGACTTACATTCAGGTCTTTGATCCATTTTGAGTTTACTTTTGTATATGGGGTTAGACGATGGTCCAGTTTCATTCTCCTACATGTAGCTGTCCAGTTTTGCCAGCACCATCTGCTGAAGAGACTGTCATTTCGCCATTGTATGTCCATGGCTCCTTTATCAAATATTAATTGACCATATATGTCTGAGTTAATGTCTGGATTCTCTAGTCTGTTCCATTGGTCTGTGGCTCTGTTCTTGTGCCAGTACCAAATTGTCTTGATTACTATGGCTTTATAATAGAGCTTGAAGTTGGGGAGTGAGATCCCCCCTACTTTATTCTTCTTTCTCAGGATTGCTTTGGCTATTCGTGGTCTTTGGTGGTTCCATATGAATTTTTGAATTATTTGATCCAGTTCATTGAAGAATGTTGCTGGTAGTTTCATAGGGATTGCATCAAATCTGTATATTGCTTTGGGCAGGATGGCCATTTTAACGATATTAATTCTTCCTAGCCACGAGCATGGGATGAGTTTCCATCTGTTAGTGTCCCCTTTAATTTCTCTTAAGAGTGACTTGTAGTTTTCAGAGTATAAGTCTTTCACTTCTTTGGTTAGGTTTATTCCTAGGTATTTTTTTTTTTGATGCAATTGTGAATGGAGTTGTTTTCCTGATTTCTCTTTCTGTTGGTTCATTGTTGGTATATAGGAAAGCCACAGATTTCTGTGTGTTGATTTTGTATCCTGCAACTTTGCTGTATTCCGATATCAGTTCTAGTAGTTCTGGGGTGGAGTCTTTAGGGTTTTTTATGTACAGTATCATGTCATCTGCAAATAGTGACAGTTTGACTTCTTCTTTGCCAATCTGGATTCCTTGTATTTTTTTGTTTTGTCTGATTGCCGTGGCTAGGACCTCTAGTACAATGTTAAATAACAGTGGGGAGAGTGGGCATCCCTGTCTAGTTCCCGATCTCAGCGGAAATGCTTTCAGCTTCTCGCTATTCAATATAATGTTGGCTGTGGGTTTTTCATAGATGGCCTTTATTATGTTGAGGTACTTGCCCTCTATTCCCATTTTGCTGAGAGTTTTTATCATGAATGGATGTTGAACTTTGTCAAATGCTTTTTCAGCATCTATGGAGATGATCATGTGGTTTTTGTCTTTCTTTTTGTTGATGTGGTGGATGATATTGATGGACTTTCGAATGTTGTACCATCCTTGCATCCCTGGGATGAATCCCACTTGGTCATGGTGTACGATGGTTTTGATGTATTTTTGAATTCGGTTTGCTAAAATTTTGTTGAGTATTTTTGCGTCTACGTTCATCAGGGATATTGGTCTATAGTTTTCTTTTTTGGTGGTGTCTTTGCCTGGTTTTGGTATTAGGGTGATGTTAGCTTCATAGAATGAGTTTGGGAGTATCCCCTCCTCTTCTATTTCTTGGAAAACTTTAAGGAGAATGGGTATTATGTCTTCCCTGTATGTCTGATAAAATTCCGAGGTAAATCCATCTGGCCCGGGGGTTTTGTTCTTTGGTAGTTTTTTGATTACCGCTTCAATTTCGTTGCTGGTAATTGGTCTGTTTAGATTTTCTGTTTCTTTTTGGGTCAGTCTTGGAAGGTTGTATTTTTCTAGGAAGTTGTCCATTTCTCCTAGGTTTCCCAGCTTGTTAGCATATAGGTTTTCATAGTAGTCTCTAATAATTCTTTGTATTTCTGCGGGATCTGTTGTGATTTTTCCTTTCTCATTTCTGATACTGTTGATTTGTGTTGACTCTCTTTTCCTCTTAATAAGTCTGGCTAGAGGCTTATCTATTTTGTTTATTTTCTCGAAGAACCAGCTCTTGGTTTCATTGATTTTTGCTATTGTTTTATTCTTCTCAATTTTATTTATTTCTTCTCTGATCTTTATTATGTCCCTCCTTCTGCTGACCTTAGGCCTCATTTGTTCTTCTTTTTCCAATTTTGATAGTTGTGACATTAGACCGTTCATTTGGGATTGCTCTTCCTTTTTTAAATATGCTTGGAGTGCTATATACTTTCCTCTTAAGACTGCTTTTGCTGCGTCCCACAGAAGTTGGGGCTTAGTGTTGTTGTTGTCATTTGTTTCCATATATTGCTGGATCTCCATTTTGATTTGGTCATTGATCCATTGATTATTTAGGAGCGTGTTGTTTAGCCTCCATGTGTTTGTGAGCCTTTTTGCTCTCTTTGAACAGTTTATTTCTAGTTTAATGCCTTTGTGGTCTGAAAAGTTGGTTGGTAGGATTTCAATCTTTTGGAATTTACTGAGGCTCTTTTTGTGTCCTAGTATGTGGTCTATTCTGGAGAATGTTCCATGAGCACTTGAGAAGAATGTGTATCCTGTTGCTTTTGGATCTAGAGTTCTGTAGATGTCTATTAGGTCCATCTGTTCTAGTGTGTTGTTCAGTGCCTCTGTGTCCTTACTTATTTTCTGTCTGGTGGATCTGTCCTTTGGTGTGAGTGGTGTGTTGAAGTCTCCTAGAATGAATGCATTGCATTCTATTTCCTCCTTTAGTTCTGTTAATATTTGTTTCAGGTATGTTGGTGCTCCTGTATTGGGTGCATATATATTTATAATGGTTATATCCTCTTGATGGACTGAGCCCTTTATCATTATGTAATGTCCTTCTTTGTCTTTTGTTACTTTCTTTATTTTGAAGTCTGTTTTGTCTGATACCAGAATTTCAACACCTGCTTTCTTCTCTCTGTTGTTTGCTTGAAAT
This sequence comes from Manis pentadactyla, assembly GCF_030020395.1. Lineage (NCBI taxonomy): Eukaryota > Metazoa > Chordata > Mammalia > Pholidota > Manidae > Manis > Manis pentadactyla. Next base: position 86,737,253 of record NC_080024.1, read on the forward strand.
ATCTTTTTCCATCCCTTGACTTTAAGTCTGTGCGCGTCTTTGGGTTTGAGGTGAGTCTCTTGTAAGCAGCATATGGATGGATCTTGCTTTTTTATCCATTCTATTACTCTGTGTCTTTTGATTGGTGCATTCAGTCCATTTACATTTAGGGTGATTATTGAAAGGTATGAATTTATTGCCATTGCAGGCTTTAAGTTTGTGGTTACCAAAGGTTTAGGGTTAGCTTCTTTACTGTCTTACTGTCTAACTTAACTCGCTTGTTGAGCTATTATAAACACAATCTGATGATTCTTTATTTCTCTCCCTTCTTATTCCTCCTCCTCCCTTCTTCATATGTTGGGTGTTTTGTTGTGTGCTCTTTTTAGGAGTGCTCCCATCTAGAGCAGTCCCTGTAGGATGCCCTGTAGAGGTGGTTTGTGGGAGGCAAATTCCCTCAACTTTTGCTTGTCTGGGAATTGTTTAATCCCTCCTTCATATTTAAATGATATTCGTGCTGGATACAGTAGTCTTGGTTCGAGGCCCTTCTGTTTCATTGCATTAAGTATATCATGCCATTCTCTTCTGGCCTGTAGGGTTTCTGTTGAGAAGTCTGATGATAGCCTGATGGGTTTTCCTTTGTAGGTAACCTTTTTTTTCTCTCTGGCTGCTTGTAATACTTTGTCCTTGTCTTTGATCTTTGCCATTTTAATTATTATGTGTCTTGGTGTTGCCCTCCTTGGATCCCTTGTCATGGGAGTTCTGTGTACCTCTGTGGTCTGAGAGGCCATTTCTTCCCCTAGTTTGGGGAAATTTTCAGCAATTATTTCTTCAAAGACATTTTCTATCCCCTTTTCTCTCTCTACTTCTTCTGGAATGCCTATGATTCTTATATTATTTCTTTTATATTGATCACTCAGCTCTCTTAAAATTCTTTCATTCCTGGAGATCCTTTTATCTCTCTCTGCATCAGCTTCTCTGCGTTCCTGTTCTCTGTTTTCTAGTCCATTAATGGTCTCTTGCATCTCGTCCATTCTGTTTTGAAGTCCTTCCAGAGCTTGTTTTATTTCTGAATTCTCCTTCCTTAGTTCTTGCATATTTCTCTGCAAGTCCATCAGCATGGTTATGACTTTTGTTTTGAATTCTTTTTCAGGTAGACTGGCTAAATCTATCTCCCCAGATTCCTTCTCAGGGGAAGATGTAGCAGATGCTGAAGCTGTCTGGGTTAGTCTTGTCTGGATCATATTTTTTTGCCTTTTCATGTTGACAGGTGCTATTGACTGTCAGCTGGGAGGGCCAAAATTTTCACTTACTACTGGCCTTTCTTTACTGGGGCAACTGCGACCCCTAGTGGCTTGTGTTGGGTAATTGCGTGTAGAGTGGGTCTTTGTGTCTTGCCTGGCCGGGAGGGAGAAATTTCCCTTTCTGTGGGCGGAATTTGTCTCAGGCTGCTTCTCTGCTTTCGCAGCGCCCGGAGGGGTAATGGATGGGGGGGCTGCTTGACTGTTTGCCTCCGTGAGGGGTCTCAGAGCTGTTGCCCAGGGGGTTAGTGCACCCGGTTTTCCCTGTAATTTCCAGCTGCTGTACTGTGACCTGGGTTTTTTCCGTCAAGCTAATTCCCTGTCCCTTTAAGACTTTCAAAAAGCCCCCGCTTTTCTTTGTCACAGGGGCATCAGCTTCAGCACCCGCTCAGAGGTCTTACTCCCTGTTCTCCCAGTATCCAGGGCCCCCTGGGCATATACTGTGTCGGCGCTCTGGCCCGGATGTCTGGGGCTGGGTGTTCGGCAGTCCTGGGCTCCGTCTCCCTCCCGCTCTGCCTATTCTTCTCCCGCCGGGAGCTGGGGGGAGGGGCGCTCGGGTCCCGCCAGGCCGGGGCTTGTATCTCACCCCTTTCACCAGTCGCTGGGTTCTCGCTGGTGTAGCTGCAGTCTGGCCACTGTCCTGCGTCTTCTGGTCTCTCTTTTAGGGAAAGTTGTGTTTGTTGTATTTTCAAAAGTATATATGTTTTTGGGAGGAGATTCCCACTGTCCTACTCACGCCGCCATGTTGGCTCCCTACTTTTCTTTTTTCTGGTACTCCACAGGTGAGTGAAATCAGTTGACACTTGTCTTTCTCTGCGTGGCTTATTTCGCTGAGCATGGTACCCTCTACCTCCCTCCATGTTGTTGCACATGGTAGGATTGGTTTCTGCATATGGCAGAATAATATTCCACTTTTCATCCTCAGATAGACACTTACCTTGTCTGTTGTTGTGGACAGTGCTGTGATAATTATACTGGTGCACAGGTCTTTTTAAAAATGGGCTGCTGTATTCTAGTGTTTATTTCTGTATGTCCGGATGTATGAATATATTTAGTTAGTTCATTACTCACTTGTATATCTGTTATTTATTTATTTATTTATCATTAGTCTTCATCTACGTGAGTCTCATGTAGTTTCGTAAACTGCCCCCCACAATGAGATGCCCCCACATACCTCATTGCAGTCACTGTCCATGAGCATGTTAAGATGCTGTAGAATCCCTTGTTGTCTTCTCTGTGTCGTACATCCCTCCCCGTGCCCCCCTTCTGCTTTATGCATGCCAAAGGTAATGTGCACATTCGCCCCCGCTCCGCCTGACATTTTCCTCCGTTCCCACCTGTCCACGTCCATCCCTTTCCGTTTGGTAACTGTGAGTCCACTCTTGTGGTGCCGTTTTTCTTCTTCGGATGTCTCTTGGTTCCCCTCCTGCACAGGCGAGTGATATCATTTGATCCTTGTGTTTCTCCACCTGCCTGCCTTATTACACTGAGTATGATGCCCTCTCACACCATCCGTGTTTCTGCAAATGGTGTGATTTGTTTTCCTATGACTGAATAATATTCCATTGTTCATCTACTGATGGACACTGAGCTTGGCTGTTGAGAATAGTGCTGTGGTAATCATAGGGATGCACGTGTCGCTTTTAAACTGGGGGCGGCAATGTCTCATTCATTCATTCATTCATCTGTTTATTCATTTATTTTTTTATCATGAATCTACAATTATGTGGATCACATCATGTTTATTACACTCCCCCCATCACCAACGTAGGAATGGTTAAGGGACTGAGAAGGCTGGTTGTGAAGGACGGTTGCAGGCTGGTAAGGGGGCATTACGATTAGCTCTCATAATGTGGGGGGGAATTCTATAGGGAAGGCAGTATAGTTCAGAGAATTCAAGCAGTGATTCTGTAGGATCTTACTATGCTGGTGAACAGTGAGTGTAATGGGGTCTGGGGGGCGACTTGATGATCTGGGCAGTCTAGTAACCTTAATGTTCCTTATGTAATTGTAGACTGGTTATTGTGAATAGTGCTGCCATAAATTTAGGGGTGCAGATGTCTTTCTAGAACTGGGTTGCTGCATTCCTTATGTATGTATGTTTGTATGTATGTATGTGTGTATGTATGTATTCATCCATCCATGCATCCATTCATTCATTCATTCATTCATTCATTCATTTATTATCTGTCTACCTATCTATCCATGGATGTTTCTGTCATTAATGCACAGTTAGATGAGTTCCATTATGTTTACTAGACTCCCCCCATCACGCACGTGCCCCCAGATACCCCATTGCAGTCACTGTCCATGAGCATAGTAAGATAGTGTAGAATCCCTACTTGTCTTTTCTGTGTTTTTCCGCCCTGTCTGTGACACCCCTCCCACATTATATATTCTTCTTCTAATGTGTCCTTACTTCGCCCCTCCCTAATCCGTCCATTCCCACCCATACACCTCAGTCTCTTTCCCTCTGTTAACTTTTAGTCCATTCTTGGGTTTTCTGAGAATGCTGCTGTTTCCTTCTTCAGTTTTTTGTTTGTTCTGATACTGTAATGATGAGTGATATCATTATACATATATATATATATATAGATATTTATATCTATATATATTTGTGTGTATGTATGGAGGTAAGTAACTCTAATGTTTGCTAAGATGATGCAGCTCCGCAAGGCTGGGCACCGCCCCCCTCCCCCCGTGGGTGGAGTTTGTAAGCGCAGCACTGTTGCCTGGAGATTCCACAATGTTACAGTGGTGCCTCTGTCCTAGAGACATAATGTGTATGCTGAGAGGAGCAGGTGTGATTCGGGTGAGGTGGGCACTGACCAACTTGACAGCATCAGGCTAAATGGAATCCAGAGCCAAGGAACTGTGTGTTCCTTTTCATTTTGTTGTCACTACTTCAAAGTTACATGAACAACATTATGGTTCCTAAGACTACCCCCACTGTCAAGTCCCCAGCACGTAGCCCGTAAGAGTCGCTGTCCAACAGCCCAGGAATATGCTGTAGAAGTGCTGCTGATCATCGCTATGTTATACGGACCTACCTAAGCTTGCCGCCGGGCCACACCCTGTGTGCCACTCATAATGCCCCATTTTCCCTCTCTCCCTTCCCTCCTAAGCCATCCTCCTCAGTCCCATTCCCTTTGGTAAGTGTGAGTCCATTCTTGGGTTCGGTGCGGCTGCTACTGTCCTTTTCTTTCACTCCTTTTCTTTTTTCTGGTACTCCACAGGTGAGTGAAATCAGTTGACACTTGTCTTTCTCTGCGTGGCTTATTTCGCTGAGCATGATACCCTCTACCTCCCTCCATGTTGTTGCACATGGTAGGATTGGTTTCTGCATATGGCAGAATAATATTCCACTTTTCATCCTCTGATAGACACTTACCTTGTCTGTTGTTGTGGACAGTGCTGTGATAATTATACGGGTGCACAGGTCTTTTTTAAACTGGGCTGCTGTATTCTAGTGTTTATTTCTGTATGTCCGGATGTATGAATATATTTAGTTAGTTCATTACTCACTTGTATATCTGTTATTTATTTATTTATTTATTTATCATGAGTCTTCATCTACGTGAGTCTCATGTAGTTTAGTAAACTGCCCCCCACAATGAGATGCCCCCACATACCTCATTGCAGTCACTGTCCATGAGCATATTAAGATGCTGTAGAATCCCTTGTTGTCTTCTCTGTGTCGTACGTCCCTCCCCGTGCCCCCCTTCTGCTTTATGCATGCCAAAGGTAATGTGCACATTCGCCCCCGCTCCGCCTGACATTTTCCTCCGTTCCCACCTGTCCACGTCCATCCCTTTCCCTTTGGTAACTGTGAGTCCACTCTTGTGGTGCCGTTTTTCTTCTTCGGATGTCTCTTGGTTCCCCTCCTGCACAGGTGAGTGATATCATTTGATCCTTGTGTTTCTCCACCTGCCTGCCTTATTACACTGAGTATGATGCCCTCTCACACCATCCGTGTTTCTGCAAATGGTGTGATTTGTTTTCCTATGACTGAATAATATTCCATTGTTCATCTACTGATGGACACTGAGCTTGGCTGTTGAGAATAGTGCTGTGGTAATCATAGGGATGCACGTGTCGCTTTTAAACTGGGGGCGGCAATGTCTCATTCATTCATTCATTCATCTGTTTATTCATTTATTTTTTTATCATGAATCTACAATTATGTGGATCACATCATGTTTATTACACTCCCCCCATCACCAACGTAGGAATGGTTAAGGGACTGAGAAGGCTGGTTGTGAAGGACGGTTGCAGGCTGGTAAGGGGGCATTACGATTAGCTCACATAATGTGGGGGGTAATTCTATAGGGAAGGCAGTATAGTTCAGAGAATTCAAGCAGTGATTCTGTAGGATCTTACTATGCTGGTGAACAGTGAGTGTAATGGGGTCTGGGGGGCGACTTGATGATCTGGGCAGTCTAGTAACCTTAATGTTCCTTATGTAATTGTAGACTGGTTATTGTGAATAGTGCTGCCATAAATTTAGGGGTGCAGATGTCTTTCTAGAACTGGGTTGCTGCATTCCTTATGTATGTATGTTTGTATGTATGTATGTGTGTATGTATGTATTCATCCATCCATGCATCCATTCATTCATTCATTCATTTATTATCTGTCTACCTAACTATCCATGGATGTTTCTGTCATTAATGCACAGTTAGATGAGTTCCATTATGTTTACTAGACTCCCCCCATCACGCACGTGCCCCCAGATACCCCATTGCAGTCACTGTCCATGAGCATAGTAAGATAGTGTAGAATCCCTACTTGTCTTTTCTGTGTTTTTCCGCCCTGTCTGTGACACCCCTCCCACATTATATATTCTTCTTCTAATGTGTCCTTACTTCGCCCCTCCCTAATCCGTCCATTCCCACCCATACACCTCAGTCTCTTTCCCTCTGTTAACTTTTAGTCCATTCTTGGGTTTTCTGAGACTGCTGCTGTTTCCTTCTTCAGTTTTTTGTTTGTTCTGATACTGTAATGATGAGTGATATCATTATACATATATATATATATATAGATATTTATATCTATATATATATGTTTGTATGTATGGAGGTAAGTAACTCTAATGTTTGCTAAGATGATGCAGCTCCGCAAGGCTGGGCACCGCCCCCCCCCCCCGTGGGTGGAGTTTGTAAGCGCAGCACTGTTGCCTGGAGATTCCACAATGTCACAGTGGTGCCTCTGTCCTAGAGACATAATGTGTATGCTGAGAGGAGCAGGTGTGATTCGGGTGAGGTGGACACTGACCAACTTGACAGCATCAGGCTAAATGGAATCCAGAGCCAAGGAACTGTGTGTTCCTTTTCATTTTGTTGTCACTACTTCAAAGTTACATGAACAACATTATGGTTCCTAAGACTACCCCCACTGTCAAGTCCCCAGCACGTAGCCCGTAAGAGTCGCTGTCCAACAGCCCAGGAATATGCTGTAGAAGTGCTGCTGATCATCGCTATGTTATACGGACCTACCTAAGCTTGCCGCCGGGCCACACCCTGTGTGCCACTCATAATGCCCCATTTTCCCTCTCTCCCTTCCCTCCTAAGCCATCCTCCTCAGTCCCATTCCCTTTGGTAAGTGTGAGTCCATTCTTGGGTTCGGTGCGGCTGCTACTGTCCTTTTCTATCACTCCTTTTCTTTTTTCTGGTACTCCACAGGTGAGTGAAATCAGTTGACACTTGTCTTTCTCTGCGTGGCTTATTTCGCTGAGCATGATACCCTCTACCTCCCTCCATGTTGTTGCACATGGTAGGATTGGTTTCTGCATATGGCAGAATAATATTCCACTTTTCATCCTCTGATAGACACTTACCTTGTCTGTTGTTGTGGACAGTGCTGTGATAATTATACGGGTGCACAGGTCTTTTTTAAACTGGGCTGCTGTATTCTAGTGTTTATTTCTGTATGTCCGGATGTATGAATATATTTAGTTAGTTCATTACTCACTTGTATATCTGTTATTTATTTATTTATTTATCATTAGTCTTCATCTACGTGAGTCTCATGTAGTTTAGTAAACTGCCCCCCACAATGAGATGCCCCCACATACCTCATTGCAGTCACTGTCCATGAGCATATTAAGATGCTGTAGAATCCCTTGTTGTCTTCTCTGTGTCGTACGTCCCTCCCCGTGCCCCCCTTCTGCTTTATGCATGCCAAAGGTAATGTGCACATTCGCCCCCGCTCCGCCTGACATTTTCCTCCGTTCCCACCTGTCCACGTCCATCCCTTTCCGTTTGGTAACTGTGAGTCCACTCTTGTGGTGCCGTTTTTCTTCTTCGGATGTCTCTTGGTTCCCCTCCTGCACAGGCGAGTGATATCATTTGATCCTTGTGTTTCTCCACCTGCCTGCCTTATTACACTGAGTATGATGCCCTCTCACACCATCCGTGTTTCTGCAAATGGTGTGATTTGTTTTCCTATGACTGAATAATATTCCATTGTTCATCTACTGATGGACACTGAGCTTGGCTGTTGAGAATAGTGCTGTGGTAATCATAGGGATGCACGTGTCGCTTTTAAACTGGGGGCGGCAATGTCTCATTCATTCATTCATTCATCTGTTTATTCATTTATTTTTTTATCATGAATCTACAATTATGTGGATCACATCATGTTTATTACACTCCCCCCATCACCAACGTAGGAATGGTTAAGGGACTGAGAAGGCTGGTTGTGAAGGACGGTTGCAGGCTGGTAAGGGGGCATTACGATTAGCTCACATAATGTGGGGGGGAATTCTATAGGGAAGGCAGTATAGTTCAGAGAATTCAAGCAGTGATTCTGTAGGATCTTACTATGCTGGTGAACAGTGAGTGTAATGGGGTCTGGGGGGCGACTTGATGATCTGGGCAGTCTAGTAACCTTAATGTTCCTTATGTAATTGTAGACTGGTTATTGTGAATAGTGCTGCCATAAATTTAGGGGTGCAGATGTCTTTCTAGAACTGGGTTGCTGCATTCCTTATGTATGTATGTTTGTATGTATGTATGTGTGTATGTATGTATTCATCCATCCATGCATCCATTCATTCATTCATTCATTTATTATCTGTCTACCTATCTATCCATGGATGTTTCTGTCATTAATGCACAATTAGATGAGTTCCATTATGTTTACTAGACTCCCCCCATCACGCACGTGCCCCCAGATACCCCATTGCAGTCACTGTCCATGAGCATAGTAAGATACTGTAGAATCCCTACTTGTCTTTTCTGTGTTTTTCCGCCCTGTCTGTGACACCCCTCCCACATTATATATTCTTCTTCTAATGTGTCCTTACTTCGCCCCTCCCTAATCCGTCCATTCCCACCCATACACCTCAGTCTCTTTCCCTCTGTTAACTTTTAGTCCATTCTTGGGTTTTCTGAGACTGCTGCTGTTTCCTTCTTCAGTTTTTTGTTTGTTCTGATACTGTAATGATGAGTGATATCATTATACATATATGTATATATATATATATATATATATATGTTTGTAGGTAAGTAACTCTAATGTTTGCTAAGATGATGCAGCTCCGCAAGGCTGGGCACTGCCCTCCCCCCCCCGTGGGTGGAGTTTGTAAGCGCAGCACTGTTGCCTGGAGATTCCACGATGTCACAGTGGTGCCTCTGTCCTAGAGACATAATGTGTATGCTGAGAGGAGCAGGTGTGATTCGGGTGAGGTGGACACTGACCAACTTGACAGCATCAGGCTAAATGGAATCCAGAGCCAAGGTACTGTGTGTTCCTTTTCATTTTGTTGTCACTACTTCAAAGTTACATGAACAACATTATGGTTCCTAAGACTACCCCCACTGTCAAGTCCCCAGCACGTAGCCCGTAAGAGTCGCTGTCCAACAGCCCAGGAATATGCTGTAGAAGTGCTGCTGATCATCGCTATGTTATACGGACCTACCTAAGCTTGCCGCCGGGCCACACCCTGTGTGCCACTCATAATGCCCCATTTTCCCTCTCTCCCTTCCCTCCTAAGCCATCCTCCTCAGTCCCATTCCCTTTGGTAAGTGTGAGTCCATTCTTGGGTTCGGTGCGGCTGCTACTGTCCTTTTCTATCACTCCTTTTCTTTTTTCTGGTACTCCACAGGTGAGTGAAATCAGTTGACACTTGTCTTTCTCTGCGTGGCTTATTTCGCTGAGCATGATACCCTCTACCTCCCTCCATGTTGTTGCACATGGTAGGATTGGTTTCTGCATATGGCAGAATAATATTCCACTTTTCATCCTCTGATAGACACTTACCTTGTCTGTTGTTGTGGACAGTGCTGTGATAATTATACGGGTGCACAGGTCTTTTTTAAACTGGGCTGCTGTATTCTAGTGTTTATTTCTGTATGTCCGGATGTATGAATATATTTAGTTAGTTCATTACTCACTTGTATATCTGTTATTTATTTATTTATTTATTTATCATTAGTCTTCATCTACGTGAGTCTCATGTAGTTTAGTAAACTGCCCCCCACAATGAGATGCCCCCACATACCTCATTGCAGTCACTGTCCATGAGCATATTAAGATGCTGTAGAATCCCTTGTTGTCTTCTCTGTGTCGTACGTCCCTCCCCGTGCCCCCCTTCTGCTTTATGCATGCCAAAGGTAATGTGCACATTCGCCCCCGCTCCGCCTGACATTTTCCTCCGTTCCCAGCTGTCCACGTCCATCCCTTTCCCTTTGGTAACTGTGAGTCCACTCTTGTGGTGCCGTTTTTCTTCTTCGGATGTCTCTTGGTTCCCCTCCTGCACAGGCGAGTGATATCATTTGATCCTTGTGTTTCTCCACCTGCCTGCCTTATTACACTGAGTATGATGCCCTCTCACACCATCCGTGTTTCTGCAAATGGTGTGATTTGTTTTCCTATGACTGAATAATATTCCATTGTTCATCTACTGATGGACACTGAGCTTGGCTGTTGAGAATAGTGCTGTGGTAATCATAGGGATGCACGTGTCGCTTTTAAACTGGGGGCGGCAATGTCTCATTCATTCATTCATTCATCTGTTTATTCATTTATTTTTTTATCATGAATCTACAATTATGTGGATCACATCATGTTTATTACACTCCCCCCATCACCAACGTAGGAATGGTTAAGGGACTGAGAAGGCTGGTTGTGAAGGACGGTTGCAGGCTGGTAAGGGGGCATTACGATTAGCTCACATAATGTGGGGGGGAATTCTATAGGGAAGGCAGTATAGTTCAGAGAATTCAAGCAGTGATTCTGTAGGATCTTACTATGCTGGTGAACAGTGAGTGTAATGGGGTCTGGGGGGCGACTTGATGATCTGGGCAGTCTAGTAACCTTAATGTTCCTTATGTAATTGTAGACTGGTTATTGTGAATAGTGCTGCCATAAATTTAGGGGTGCAGATGTCTTTCTAGAACTGGGTTGCTGCATTCCTTATGTATGTATGTTTGTATGTATGTATGTGTGTATGTATGTATTCATCCATCCATGCATCCATTCATTCATTCATTCATTCATTCATTCATTTATTATCTGTCTACCTATCTATCCATGGATGTTTCTGTCATTAATGCACAGTTAGATGAGTTCCATTATGTTTACTAGACTCCCCCCATCACGCACGTGCCCCCAGATACCCCATTGCAGTCACTGTCCATGAGCATAGTAAGATACTGTAGAATCCCTACTTGTCTTTTCTGTGTTTTTCCGCCCTGTCTGTGACACCCCTCCCACATTATATATTCTTCTTCTAATGTGTCCTTACTTCGCCCCTCCCTAATCCCTCCATTCCCACCCATACACCTCAGTCTCTTTCCCTCTGTTAACTTTTAGTCCATTCTTGGGTTTTCTGAGACTGCTGCTGTTTCCTTCTTCAGTTTTTTGTTTGTTCTGATACTGTAATGATGAGTGATATCATTATACATATATATATATATATAGATAGATATTTATATATATATATATATATGTGTATGTATGGAGGTAAGTAACTCTAATGTTTGCTAAGATGATGCAGCTCCGCAAGGCTGGGCACTGCCCCCCCCCCGTGGGTGGAGTTTGTAAACGCAGCACTGTTGCCTGGAGATTCCACGATGTCACAGTGGTGCCTCTGTCCTAGAGACATAATGTGTATGCTGAGAGGAGCAGGTGTGATTCGGGTGAGGTGGACACTGACCAACTTGACAGCATCAGGCTAAATGGAATCCAGAGCCAAGGTACTGTGTGTTCCTTTTCATTTTTTTGTCACTACTTCAAAGTTACATGAACAACTTTATGGTTCCTAAGGCACCCCCACTGTCAAGTCGCCACCACGTAGCCCGTAAGAGTCACTGTCCAACAGCCCATGAATATGCTGTAGAAGTGCTGCTGATCATCGCTATGTTATACGGACCTACCTAAGCTTGCCGCCGGGCCACACCCTGTGTGCCACTCATAATGCCCCATTTTCCCTCTCTCCCTTCCCTCCTAAGCCATCCTCCTCAGTCCCATTCCCTTTGGTAAGTGTGAGTCCATTCTTGGGTTCGGTGCGGCTGCTACTGTCCTTTTCTTTCACTCCTTTTCTTTTTTCTGGTACTCCACAGGTGAGTGAAATCAGTTGACACTTGTCTTTCTCTGCGTGGCTTATTTCGCTGAGCATGATACCCTCTACCTCCCTCCATGTTGTTGCACATGGTAGGATTGGTTTCTGCATATGGCAGAATAATATTCCACTTTTCATCCTCTGATAGACACTTACCTTGTCTGTTGTTGTGGACAGTGCTGTGATAATTATACGGGTGCACAGGTCTTTTTTAAACTGGGCTGCTGTATTCTAGTGTTTATTTCTGTATGTCCGGATGTATGAATATATTTAGTTAGTTCATTACTCACTTGTATATCTGTTATTTATTTATTTATTTATCATTAGTCTTCATCTACGTGAGTCTCATGTAGTTTAGTAAACTGCCCCCCACAATGAGATGCCCCCACATACCTCATTGCAGTCACTGTCCATGAGCATATTAAGATGCTGTAGAATCCCTTGTTGTCTTCTCTGTGTCGTACGTCCCTCCCCGTGCCCCCCTTCTGCTTTATGCATGCCAAAGGTAATGTGCACATTCGCCCCCGCTCCGCCTGACATTTTCCTCCGTTCCCACCTGTCCACGTCCATCCCTTTCCCTTTGGTAACTGTGAGTCCACTCTTGTGGTGCCGTTTTTCTTCTTCGGATGTCTCTTGGTTCCCCTCCTGCACAGGCGAGTGATATCATTTGATCCTTGTGTTTCTCCACCTGCCTGCCTTATTACACTGAGTATGATGCCCTCTCACACCATCCGTGTTTCTGCAAATGGTGTGATTTGTTTTCCTATGACTGAATAATATTCCATTGTTCATCTACTGATGGACACTGAGCTTGGCTATTGAGAATAGTGCTGTGGTAATCATAGGGATGCACGTGTCGCTTTTAAACTGGGGGCGGCCATGTCTCATTCATTCATTCATCTGTTTATTCATTTATTTTTTTATCATGAATCTACAATTATGTGGATCACATCATGTTTATTACACTCCCCCCATAACCAACGTAGGAATGGTTAAGGGACTGAGAAGGCTGGTTGTGAAGGATGGTTGCAGGCTGGTAAGGGGTCATTACGATTAGCTCTCATAATGTGGGGGGGAATTCTATAGGGAAGGCAGTATAGTTCAGAGAATTCAAGCAGTGATTCTGTAGGATCTTACTATGCTGGTGAACAGTGAGTGTAATGGGGTCTGGGGGGCGACTTGATGATCTGGGCAGTCTAGTAACCTTAATGTTCCTTATGTAATTGTAGACTGGTTATTGTGAATAGTGCTGCCATAAATTTAGGGGTGCAGATGTCTTTCTAGAACTGGGTTGCTGCATTCCTTATGTATGTATGTTTGTATGTATGTATGTGTGTATGTATGTATTCATCCATCCATGCATCCATTCATTCATTCATTCATTCATTCATTCATTTATTATCTGTCTACCTATCTATCCATGGATGTTTCTGTCATTAATGCACAGTTAGATGAGTTCCATTATGTTTACTAGACTCCCCCCATCACGCACGTGCCCCCAGATACCCCATTGCAGTCACTGTCCATGAGCATAGTAAGATACTGTAGAATCCCTACTTGTCTTTTCTGTGTTTTTCCGCCCTGTCTGTGACACCCCTCCCACATTATATATTCTTCTTCTAATGTGTCCTTACTTCGCCCCTCCCTAATCCGTCCATTCCCACCCATACACCTCAGTCTCTTTCCCTCTGTTAACTTTTAGTCCATTCTTGGGTTTTCTGAGACTGCTGCTGTTTCCTTCTTCAGTTTTTTGTTTGTTCTGATACTGTAATGATGAGTGATATCATTATACATATATGTATATATATATATATATATATATGTTTGGAGGTAAGTAACTCTAATGTTTGCTAAGATGATGGCGCTCCGCAAGGCTGGGCACTGCCCCCCCCACCCCCGTGGGTGGAGTTTGTAAGCGCAGCACTGTTGCCTGGAGATTCCACGATGTCACAGTGGTGCCTCTGTCCTAGAGACATAATGTGTATGCTGAGAGGAGCAGGTGTGATTCGGGTGAGGTGGACACTGACCAACTTGACAGCATCAGGCTAAATGGAATCCAGAGCCAAGGTACTGTGTGTTCCTTTTCATTTTGTTGTCACTACTTCAAAGTTACATGAACAACTTTATGGTTCCTAAGACTACCCCCACTGTCAAGTCCCCAGCACGTAGCCCGTAAGAGTCGCTGTCCAACAGCCCAGGAATATGCTGTAGAAGTGCTGCTGATCATCGCTATGTTATACGGACCTACCTAAGCTTGCCGCCGGGCCACACCCTGTGTGCCACTCATAATGCCCCATTTTCCCTCTCTCCCTTCCCTCCTAAGCCATCCTCCTCAGTCCCATTCCCTTTGGTAAGTGTGAGTCCATTCTTGGGTTCGGTGCGGCTGCTACTGTCCTTTTCTATCACTCCTTTTCTTTTTTCTGGTACTCCACAGGTGAGTGAAATCAGTTGACACTTGTCTTTCTCTGCGTGGCTTATTTCGCTGAGCATGATACCCTCTACCTCCCTCCATGTTGTTGCACATGGTAGGATTGGTTTCTGCATATGGCAGAATAATATTCCACTTTTCATCCTCTGATAGACACTTACCTTGTCTGTTGTTGTGGACAGTGCTGTGATAATTATACGGGTGCACAGGTCTTTTTTAAACTGGGCTGCTGTATTCTAGTGTTTATTTCTGTATGTCCGGATGTATGAATATATTTAGTTAGTTCATTACTCACTTGTATATCTGTTATTTATTTATTTATTTATCATTAGTCTTCATCTACATGAGTCTCATGTAGTTTAGTAAACTGCCCCCCACAATGAGATGCCCCCACATACCTCATTGCAGTCACTGTCCATGAGCATATTAAGATGCTGTAGAATCCCTTGTTGTCTTCTCTGTGTCGTACGTCCCTCCCCGTGCCCCCCTTCTGCTTTATGCATGCCAAAGGTAATGTGCACATTCGCCCCCGCTCCGCCTGACATTTTCCTCCGTTCCCACCTGTCCACGTCCATCCCTTTCCCTTTGGTAACTGTGAGTCCACTCTTGTGGTGCCGTTTTTCTTCTTCGGATGTCTCTTGGTTCCCCTCCTGCACAGGCGAGTGATATCATTTGATCCTTGTGTTTCTCCACCTGCCTGCCTTATTACACTGAGTATGATGCCCTCTCACACCATCCGTGTTTCTGCAAATGGTGTGATTTGTTTTCCTATGACTGAATAATATTCCATTGTTCATCTACTGATGGACACTGAGCTTGGCTATTGAGAATAGTGCTGTGGTAATCATAGGGATGCACGTGTCGCTTTTAAACTGGGGGCGGCCATGTCTCATTCATTCATTCATCTGTTTATTCATTTATTTTTTTATCATGAATCTACAATTATGTGGATCACATCATGTTTATTACACTCCCCCCATCACCAACGTAGGAATGGTTAAGGGACTGAGAAGGCTGGTTGTGAAGGATGGTTGCAGGCTGGTAAGGGGGCATTACGATTAGCTCTCATAATGTGGGGGGGAATTCTATAGGGAAGGCAGTATAGTTCAGAGAATTCAAGCAGTGATTCTGTAGGATCTTACTATGCTGGTGAACAGTGAGTGTAATGGGGTCTGGGGGGCGACTTGATGATCTGGGCAGTCTAGTAACCTTAATGTTCCTTATGTAATTGTAGACTGGTTATTGTGAATAGTGCTGCCATAAATTTAGGGGTGCAGATGTCTTTCTAGAACTGGGTTGCTGCATTCCTTATGTATGTATGTTTGTATGTATGTATGTGTGTATGTATGTATTCATCCATCCATGCATCCATTCATTCATTCATTCATTCATTCATTCATTTATTATCTGTCTACCTATCTATCCATGGATGTTTCTGTCATTAATGCACAGTTAGATGAGTTCCATTATGTTTACTAGACTCCCCCCATCACGCACGTGCCCCCAGATACCCCATTGCAGTCACTGTCCATGAGCATAGTAAGATACTGTAGAATCCCTACTTGTCTTTTCTGTGTTTTTCCGCCCTGTCTGTGACACCCCTCCCACATTATATATTCTTCTTCTAATGTGTCCTTACTTCGCCCCTCCCTAATCCGTCCATTCCCACCCATACACCTCAGTCTCTTTCCCTCTGTTAACTTTTAGTCCATTCTTGGGTTTTCTGAGACTGCTGCTGTTTCCTTCTTCAGTTTTTTGTTTGTTCTGATACTGTAATGATGAGTGATATCATTATACATATATGTATATATATATATATATGTTTGGAGGTAAGTAACTCTAATGTTTGCTAAGATGATGCCGCTCCGCAAGGCTGGGCACTGCCCCCCCCACCCCCGTGGGTGGAGTTTGTAAGCGCAGCACTGTTGCCTGGAGATTCCACGATGTCACAGTGGTGCCTCTGTCCTAGAGACATAATGTGTATGCTGAGAGGAGCAGGTGTGATTCGGGTGAGGTGGACACTGACCAACTTGACAGCATCAGGCTAAATGGAATCCAGAGCCACGGTACTGTGTGTTCCTTTTCATTTTGTTGTCACTACTTCAAAGTTACATGAACAACTTTATGGTTCCTAAGACTACCCCCACTGTCAAGTCCCCAGCACGTAGCCCGTAAGAGTCGCTGTCCAACAGCCCAGGAATATGCTGTAGAAGTGCTGCTGATCATCGCTATGTTATACGGACCTACCTAAGCTTGCCGCCGGGCCACACCCTGTGTGCCACTCATAATGCCCCATTTTCCCTCTCTCCCTTCCCTCCTAAGCCATCCTCCTCAGTCCCATTCCCTTTGGTAAGTGTGAGTCCATTCTTGGGTTCGGTGCGGCTGCTACTGTCCTTTTCTATCACTCCTTTTCTTTTTTCTGGTACTCCACAGGTGAGTGAAATCAGTTGACACTTGTCTTTCTCTGCGTGGCTTATTTCGCTGAGCATGATACCCTCTACCTCCCTCCATGTTGTTGCACATGGTAGGATTGGTTTCTGCATATGGCAGAATAATATTCCACTTTTCATCCTCTGATAGACACTTACCTTGTCTGTTGTTGTGGACAGTGCTGTGATAATTATACGGGTGCACAGGTCTTTTTTAAACTGGGCTGCTGTATTCTAGTGTTTATTTCTGTATGTCCGGATGTATGAATATATTTAGTTAGTTCATTACTCACTTGTATATCTGTTATTTATTTATTTATTTATCATTAGTCTTCATCTACGTGAGTCTCATGTAGTTTAGTAAACTGCCCCCCACAATGAGATGCCCCCACATACCTCATTGCAGTCACTGTCCATGAGCATATTAAGATGCTGTAGAATCCCTTGTTGTCTTCTCTGTGTCGTACGTCCCTCCCCGTGCCCCCCTTCTGCTTTATGCATGCCAAAGGTAATGTGCACATTCGCCCCCGCTCCGCCTGACATTTTCCTCCGTTCCCACCTGTCCACGTCCATCCCTTTCCCTTTGGTAACTGTGAGTCCACTCTTGTGGTGCCGTTTTTCTTCTTCGGATGTCTCTTGGTTCCCCTCCTGCACAGGCGAGTGATATCATTTGATCCTTGTGTTTCTCCACCTGCCTGCCTTATTACACTGAGTATGATGCCCTCTCACACCATCCGTGTTTCTGCAAATGGTGTGATTTGTTTTCCTATGACTGAATAATATTCCATTGTTCATCTACTGATGGACACTGAGCTTGGCTGTTGAGAATAGTGCTGTGGTAATCATAGGGATGCACGTGTCGCTTTTAAACTGGGGGCGGCAATGTCTCATTCATTCATTCATTCATCTGTTTATTCATTTATTTTTTTATCATGAATCTACAATTATGTGGATCACATCATGTTTATTACACTCCCCCCATCACCAACGTAGGAATGGTTAAGGGACTGAGAAGGCTGGTTGTGAAGGACGGTTGCAGGCTGGTAAGGGGGCATTACGATTAGCTCACATAATGTGGGGGGGAATTCTATAGGGAAGGCAGTATAGTTCAGAGAATTCAAGCAGTGATTCTGTAGGATCTTACTATGCTGGTGAACAGTGAGTGTAATGGGGTCTGGGGGGCGACTTGATGATCTGGGCAGTCTAGTAACCTTAATGTTCCTTATGTAATTGTAGACTGGTTATTGTGAATAGTGCTGCCATAAATTTAGGGGTGCAGATGTCTTTCTAGAACTGGGTTGCTGCATTCCTTATGTATGTATGTTTGTATGTATGTATGTGTGTATGTATGTATTCATCCATCCATGCATCCATTCATTCATTCATTCATTCATTCATTCATTTATTATCTGTCTACCTATCTATCCATGGATGTTTCTGTCATTAATGCACAGTTAGATGAGTTCCATTATGTTTACTAGACTCCCCCCATCACGCACGTGCCCCCAGATACCCCATTGCAGTCACTGTCCATGAGCATAGTAAGATACTGTAGAATCCCTACTTGTCTTTTCTGTGTTTTTCCGCCCTGTCTGTGACACCCCTCCCACATTATATATTCTTCTTCTAATGTGTCCTTACTTCGCCCCTCCCTAATCCGTCCATTCCCACCCATACACCTCAGTCTCTTTCCCTCTGTTAACTTTTAGTCCATTCTTGGGTTTTCTGAGACTGCTGCTGTTTCCTTCTTCAGTTTTTTGTTTGTTCTGATACTGTAATGATGAGTGATATCATTATACATATATGTATATATATATATAGATAGATATTTATATATATATATATATATATGTGTATGTATGGAGGTAAGTAACTCTAATGTTTGCTAAGATGATGCAGCTCCGCAAGGCTGGGCACTGCCCCCCCCGTGGGTGGAGTTTGTAAACGCAGCACTGTTGCCTGGAGATTCCACGATGTCACAGTGGTGCCTCTGTCCTAGAGACATAATGTGTATGCTGAGAGGAGCAGGTGTGATTCGGGTGAGGTGGACACTGACCAACTTGACAGCATCAGGCTAAATGGAATCCAGAGCCAAGGTACTGTGTGTTCCTTTTCATTTTTTTGTCACTACTTCAAAGTTACATGAACAACTTTATGGTTCCTAAGACTACCCCCACTGTCAAGTCCCCACCACGTAGCCCGTAAGAGTCACTGTCCAACAGCCCATGAATATGCTGTAGAAGTGCTGCTGATCATCGCTATGTTATACGGACCTACCTAAGCTTGCCGCCGGGCCACACCCTGTGTGCCACTCATAATGCCCCATTTTCCCTCTCTCCCTTCCCTCCTAAGCCATCCTCCTCAGTCCCATTCCCTTTGGTAAGTGTGAGTCCATTCTTGGGTTCGGTGCGGCTGCTACTGTCCTTTTCTTTCACTCCTTTTCTTTTTTCTGGTACTCCACAGGTGAGTGAAATCAGTTGACACTTGTCTTTCTCTGCGTGGCTTATTTCGCTGAGCATGATACCCTCTACCTCCCTCCATGTTGTTGCACATGGTAGGATTGGTTTCTGCATATGGCAGAATAATATTCCACTTTTCATCCTCTGATAGACACTTACCTTGTCTGTTGTTGTGGACAGTGCTGTGATAATTATACGGGTGCACAGGTCTTTTTTAAACTGGGCTGCTGTATTCTAGTGTTTATTTCTGTATGTCCGGATGTATGAATATATTTAGTTAGTTCATTACTCACTTGTATATCTGTTATTTATTTATTTATTTATCATTAGTCTTCATCTACGTGAGTCTCATGTAGTTTAGTAAACTGCCCCCCACAATGAGATGCCCCCACATACCTCATTGCAGTCACTGTCCATGAGCATATTAAGATGCTGTAGAATCCCTTGTTGTCTTCTCTGTGTCGTACGTCCCTCCCCGTGCCCCCCTTCTGCTTTATGCATGCCAAAGGTAATGTGCACATTCGCCCCCGCTCCGCCTGACATTTTCCTCCGTTCCCACCTGTCCACGTCCATCCCTTTCCCTTTGGTAACTGTGAGTCCACTCTTGTGGTGCCGTTTTTCTTCTTCGGATGTCTCTTGGTTCCCCTCCTGCACAGGCGAGTGATATCATTTGATCCTTGTGTTTCTCCACCTGCCTGCCTTATTACACTGAGTATGATGCCCTCTCACACCATCCGTGTTTCTGCAAATGGTGTGATTTGTTTTCCTATGACTGAATAATATTCCATTGTTCATCTACTGATGGACACTGAGCTTGGCTATTGAGAATAGTGCTGTGGTAATCATAGGGATGCACGTGTCGCTTTTAAACTGGGGGCGGCCATGTCTCATTCATTCATTCATCTGTTTATTCATTTATTTTTTTATCATGAATCTACAATTATGTGGATCACATCATGTTTATTACACTCCCCCCATCACCAACGTAGGAATGGTTAAGGGACTGAGAAGGCTGGTTGTGAAGGATGGTTGCAGGCTGGTAAGGGGGCATTACGATTAGCTCTCATAATGTGGGGGGGAATTCTATAGGGAAGGCAGTATAGTTCAGAGAATTCAAGCAGTGATTCTGTAGGATCTTACTATGCTGGTGAACAGTGAGTGTAATGGGGTCTGGGGGGCGACTTGATGATCTGGGCAGTCTAGTAACCTTAATGTTCCTTATGTAATTGTAGACTGGTTATTGTGAATAGTGCTGCCATAAATTTAGGGGTGCAGATGTCTTTCTAGAACTGGGTTGCTGCATTCCTTATGTATGTATGTTTGTATGTATGTATGTGTGTATGTATGTATTCATCCATCCATGCATCCATTCATTCATTCATTCATTCATTCATTCATTCATTTATTATCTGTCTACCTATCTATCCATGGATGTTTCTGTCATTAATGCACAATTAGATGAGTTCCATTATGTTTACTAGACTCCCACCATCACGCACGTGCCCCCAGATACCCCATTGCAGTCACTGTCCATGAGCATAGTAAGATACTGTAGAATCCCTACTTGTCTTTTCTGTGTTTTTCCGCCCTGTCTGTGACACCCCTCCCACATTATATATTCTTCTTCTAATGTGTCCTTACTTCGCCCCTCCCTAATCCGTCCATTCCCACCCATACACCTCAGTCTCTTTCCCTCTGTTAACTTTTAGTCCATTCTTGGGTTTTCTGAGACTGCTGCTGTTTCCTTCTTCAGTTTTTTGTTTGTTCTGATACTGTAATGATGAGTGATATCATTATACATATATATGTATATATATAGATATTTATATCTATATATATATGTGTGTATGTATGGAGGTAAGTAACTCTAATGTTTGCTAAGATGATGCAGCTCCGCAAGGCTGGGCACTGCCCCCCCCCCGTGGGTGGAGTTTGTAAACGCAGCACTGTTGCCTGGAGATTCCACGATGTCACAGTGGTGCCTCTGTCCTAGAGACATAATGTGTATGCTGAGAGGAGCAGGTGTGATTCGGGTGAGGTGGACACTGACCAACTTGACAGCATCAGGCTAAATGGAATCCAGAGCCAAGGTACTGTGTGTTCCTTTTCATTTTTTTGTCACTACTTCAAAGTTACATGAACAACTTTATGGTTCCTAAGACTACCCCCACTGTCAAGTCCCCACCACGTAGCCCGTAAGAGTCACTGTCCAACAGCCCATGAATATGCTGTAGAAGTGCTGCTGATCATCGCTATGTTATACGGACCTACCTAAGCTTGCCGCCGCGCCACACCCTGTGTGCCACTCATAATGCCCCATTTTCCCTCTCTCCCTTCCCTCCTAAGCCATCCTCCTCAGTCCCATTCCCTTTGGTAAGTGTGAGTCCATTCTTGGGTTCGGTGCGGCTGCTACTGTCCTTTTCTTTCACTCCTTTTCTTTTTTCTGGTACTCCACAGGTGAGTGAAATCAGTTGACACTTGTCTTTCTCTGCGTGGCTTATTTCGCTGAGCATGATACCCTCTACCTCCCTCCATGTTGTTGCACATGGTAGGATTGGTTTCTGCATATGGCAGAATAATATTCCACTTTTCATCCTCTGATAGACACTTACCTTGTCTGTTGTTGTGGACAGTGCTGTGATAATTATACGGGTGCACAGGTCTTTTTTAAACTGGGCTGCTGTATTCTAGTGTTTATTTCTGTATGTCCGGATGTATGAATATATTTAGTTAGTTCATTACTCACTTGTATATCTGTTATTTATTTATTTATTTATCATTAGTCTTCATCTACGTGAGTCTCATGTAGTTTAGTAAACTGCCCCCCACAATGAGATGCCCCCACATACCTCATTGCAGTCACTGTCCATGAGCATATTAAGATGCTGTAGAATCCCTTGTTGTCTTCTCTGTGTCGTACGTCCCTCCCCGTGCCCCCCTTCTGCTTTATGCATGCCAAAGGTAATGTGCACATTCGCCCCCGCTCCGCCTGACATTTTCCTCCGTTCCCACCTGTCCACGTCCATCCCTTTCCCTTTGGTAACTGTGAGTCCACTCTTGTGGTGCCGTTTTTCTTCTTCGGATGTCTCTTGGTTCCCCTCCTGCACAGGCGAGTGATATCATTTGATCCTTGTGTTTCTCCACCTGCCTGCCTTATTACACTGAGTATGATGCCCTCTCACACCATCCGTGTTTCTGCAAATGGTGTGATTTGTTTTCCTATGACTGAATAATATTCCATTGTTCATCTACTGATGGACACTGAGCTTGGCTATTGAGAATAGTGCTGTGGTAATCATAGGGATGCACGTGTCGCTTTTAAACTGGGGGCGGCCATGTCTCATTCATTCATTCATCTGTTTATTCATTTATTTTTTTATCATGAATCTACAATTATGTGGATCACATCATGTTTATTACACTCCCCCCATAACCAACGTAGGAATGGTTAAGGGACTGAGAAGGCTGGTTGTGAAGGATGGTTGCAGGCTGGTAAGGGGGCATTACGATTAGCTCTCATAATGTGGGGGGGAATTCTATAGGGAAGGCAGTATAGTTCAGAGAATTCAAGCAGTGATTCTGTAGGATCTTACTATGCTGGTGAACAGTGAGTGTAATGGGGTCTGGGGGGCGACTTGATGATCTGGGCAGTCTAGTAACCTTAATGTTCCTTATGTAATTGTAGACTGGTTATTGTGAATAGTGCTGCCATAAATTTAGGGGTGCAGATGTCTTTCTAGAACTGGGTTGCTGCATTCCTTATGTATGTATGTTTGTATGTATGTATGTGTGTATGTATGTATTCATCCATCCATGCATCCATTCATTCATTCATTCATTCATTCATTCATTTATTATCTGTCTACCTATCTATCCATGGATGTTTCTGTCATTAATGCACAGTTAGATGAGTTCCATTATGTTTACTAGACTCCCCCCATCACGCACGTGCCCCCAGATACCCCATTGCAGTCACTGTCCATGAGCATAGTAAGATAGTGTAGAATCCCTACTTGTCTTTTCTGTGTTTTTCCGCCCTGTCTGTGACACCCCTCCCACATTATATATTCTTCTTCTAATGTGTCCTTACTTCGCCCCTCCCTAATCCGTCCATTCCCACCCATACACCTCAGTCTCTTTCCCTCTGTTAACTTTTAGTCCATTCTTGGGTTTTCTGAGACTGCTGCTGTTTCCTTCTTCAGTTTTTTGTTTGTTCTGATACTGTAATGATGAGTGATATCATTATACATATATATGTATATATATAGATATTTATATCTATATATATATGTGTGTATGTATGGAGGTAAGTAACTCTAATGTTTGCTAAGATGATGCAGCTCCGCAAGGCTGGGCACTGCCCCCCCCCCGTGGGTGGAGTTTGTAAACGCAGCACTGTTGCCTGGAGATTCCACGATGTCACAGTGGTGCCTCTGTCCTAGAGACATAATGTGTATGCTGAGAGGAGCAGGTGTGATTCGGGTGAGGTGGACACTGACCAACTTGACAGCATCAGGCTAAATGGAATCCAGAGCCAAGGTACTGTGTGTTCCTTTTCATTTTGTTGTCACTACTTCAAAGTTACATGAACAACTTTATGGTTCCTAAGACTACCCCCACTGTCAAGTCCCCACCACGTAGCCCGTAAGAGTCACTGTCCAACAGCCCATGAATATGCTGTAGAAGTGCTGCTGATCATCGCTATGTTATACGGACCTACCTAAGCTTGCCGCCGGGCCACACCCTGTGTGCCACTCATAATGCCCCATTTTCCCTCTCTCCCTTCCCTCCTAAGCCATCCTCCTCAGTCCCATTCCCTTTGGTAAGTGTGAGTCCATTCTTGGGTTCGGTGCGGCTGCTACTGTCCTTTTCTTTCACTCCTTTTCTTTTTTCTGGTACTCCACAGGTGAGTGAAATCAGTTGACACTTGTCTTTCTCTGCGTGGCTTATTTCGCTGAGCATGATACCCTCTACCTCCCTCCATGTTGTTGCACATGGTAGGATTGGTTTCTGCATATGGCAGAATAATATTCCACTTTTCATCCTCTGATAGACACTTACCTTGTCTGTTGTTGTGGACAGTGCTGTGATAATTATACGGGTGCACAGGTCTTTTTTAAACTGGGCTGCTGTATTCTAGTGTTTATTTCTGTATGTCCGGATGTATGAATATATTTAGTTAGTTCATTACTCACTTGTATATCTGTTATTTATTTATTTATTTATCATTAGTCTTCATCTACGTGAGTCTCATGTAGTTTAGTAAACTGCCCCCCACAATGAGATGCCCCCACATACCTCATTGCAGTCACTGTCCATGAGCATATTAAGATGCTGTAGAATCCCTTGTTGTCTTCTCTGTGTCGTACGTCCCTCCCCGTGCCCCCCTTCTGCTTTATGCATGCCAAAGGTAATGTGCACATTCGCCCCCGCTCCGCCTAACATTTTCCTCCGTTCCCACCTGTCCACGTCCATCCCTTTCCCTTTGGTAACTGTGAGTCCACTCTTGTGGTGCCGTTTTTCTTCTTCGGATGTCTCTTGGTTCCCCTCCTGCACAGGCGAGTGATATCATTTGATCCTTGTGTTTCTCCACCTGCCTGCCTTATTACACTGAGTATGATGCCCTCTCACACCATCCGTGTTTCTGCAAATGGTGTGATTTGTTTTCCTATGACTGAATAATATTCCATTGTTCATCTACTGATGGACACTGAGCTTGGCTATTGAGAATAGTGCTGTGGTAATCATAGGGATGCACGTGTCGCTTTTAAACTGGGGGCGGCCATGTCTCATTCATTCATTCATCTGTTTATTCATTTATTTTTTTATCATGAATCTACAATTATGTGGATCACATCATGTTTATTACACTCCCCCCATAACCAACGTAGGAATGGTTAAGGGACTGAGAAGGCTGGTTGTGAAGGATGGTTGCAGGCTGGTAAGGGGGCATTACGATTAGCTCTCATAATGTGGGGGGGAATTCTATAGGGAAGGCAGTATAGTTCAGAGAATTCAAGCAGTGATTCTGTAGGATCTTACTATGCTGGTGAACAGTGAGTGTAATGGGGTCTGGGGGGCGACTTGATGATCTGGGCAGTCTAGTAACCTTAATGTTCCTTATGTAATTGTAGACTGGTTATTGTGAATAGTGCTGCCATAAATTTAGGGGTGCAGATGTCTTTCTAGAACTGGGTTGCTGCATTCCTTATGTATGTATGTTTGTATGTATGTATGTGTGTATGTATGTATTCATCCATCCATGCATCCATTCATTCATTCATTCATTCATTCATTCATTTATTATCTGTCTACCTATCTATCCATGGATGTTTCTGTCATTAATGCACAGTTAGATGAGTTCCATTATGTTTACTAGACTCCCCCCATCACGCACGTGCCCCCAGATACCCCATTGCAGTCACTGTCCATGAGCATAGTAAGATAGTGTAGAATCCCTACTTGTCTTTTCTGTGTTTTTCCGCCCTGTCTGTGACACCCCTCCCACATTATATATTCTTCTTCTAATGTGTCCTTACTTCGCCCCTCCCTAATCCGTCCATTCCCACCCATACACCTCAGTCTCTTTCCCTCTGTTAACTTTTAGTCCATTCTTGGGTTTTCTGAGACTGCTGCTGTTTCCTTCTTCAGTTTTTTGTTTGTTCTGATACTGTAATGATGAGTGATATCATTATACATATATATGTATATATATAGATATTTATATCTATATATATATGTGTGTATGTATGGAGGTAAGTAACTCTAATGTTTGCTAAGATGATGCAGCTCCGCAAGGCTGGGCACTGCCCCCCCCCCGTGGGTGGAGTTTGTAAACGCAGCACTGTTGCCTGGAGATTCCACGATGTCACAGTGGTGCCTCTGTCCTAGAGACATAATGTGTATGCTGAGAGGAGCAGGTGTGATTCGGGTGAGGTGGACACTGACCAACTTGACAGCATCAGGCTAAATGGAATCCAGAGCCAAGGTACTGTGTGTTCCTTTTCATTTTGTTGTCACTACTTCAAAGTTACATGAACAACTTTATGGTTCCTAAGACTACCCCCACTGTCAAGTCCCCACCACGTAGCCCGTAAGAGTCACTGTCCAACAGCCCATGAATATGCTGTAGAAGTGCTGCTGATCATCGCTATGTTATACGGACCTACCTAAGCTTGCCGCCGGGCCACACCCTGTGTGCCACTCATAATGCCCCATTTTCCCTCTCTCCCTTCCCTCCTAAGCCATCCTCCTCAGTCCCATTCCCTTTGGTAAGTGTGAGTCCATTCTTGGGTTCGGTGCGGCTGCTACTGTCCTTTTCTTTCACTCCTTTTCTTTTTTCTGGTACTCCACAGGTGAGTGAAATCAGTTGACACTTGTCTTTCTCTGCGTGGCTTATTTCGCTGAGCATGATACCCTCTACCTCCCTCCATGTTGTTGCACATGGTAGGATTGGTTTCTGCATATGGCAGAATAATATTCCACTTTTCATCCTCTGATAGACACTTACCTTGTCTGTTGTTGTGGACAGTGCTGTGATAATTATACGGGTGCACAGGTCTTTTTTAAACTGGGCTGCTGTATTCTAGTGTTTATTTCTGTATGTCCGGATGTATGAATATATTTAGTTAGTTCATTACTCACTTGTATATCTGTTATTTATTTATTTATTTATCATTAGTCTTCATCTACGTGAGTCTCATGTAGTTTAGTAAACTGCCCCCCACAATGAGATGCCCCCACATACCTCATTGCAGTCACTGTCCATGAGCATATTAAGATGCTGTAGAATCCCTTGTTGTCTTCTCTGTGTCGTACGTCCCTCCCCGTGCCCCCCTTCTGCTTTATGCATGCCAAAGGTAATGTGCACATTCGCCCCCGCTCCGCCTGACATTTTCCTCCGTTCCCACCTGTCCACGTCCATCCCTTTCCCTTTGGTAACTGTGAGTCCACTCTTGTGGTGCCGTTTTTCTTCTTCGGATGTCTCTTGGTTCCCCTCCTGCACAGGCGAGTGATATCATTTGATCCTTGTGTTTCTCCACCTGCCTGCCTTATTACACTGAGTATGATGCCCTCTCACACCATCCGTGTTTCTGCAAATGGTGTGATTTGTTTTCCTATGACTGAATAATATTCCATTGTTCATCTACTGATGGACACTGAGCTTGGCTATTGAGAATAGTGCTGTGGTAATCATAGGGATGCACGTGTCGCTTTTAAACTGGGGGCGGCCATGTCTCATTCATTCATTCATCTGTTTATTCATTTATTTTTTTATCATGAATCTACAATTATGTGGATCACATCATGTTTATTACACTCCCCCCATAACCAACGTAGGAATGGTTAAGGGACTGAGAAGGCTGGTTGTGAAGGATGGTTGCAGGCTGGTAAGGGGTCATTACGATTAGCTCTCATAATGTGGGGGGGAATTCTATAGGGAAGGCAGTATAGTTCAGAGAATTCAAGCAGTGATTCTGTAGGATCTTACTATGCTGGTGAACAGTGAGTGTAATGGGGTCTGGGGGGCGACTTGATGATCTGGGCAGTCTAGTAACCTTAATGTTCCTTATGTAATTGTAGACTGGTTATTGTGAATAGTGCTGCCATAAATTTAGGGGTGCAGATGTCTTTCTAGAACTGGGTTGCTGCATTCCTTATGTATGTATGTTTGTATGTATGTATGTGTGTATGTATGTATTCATCCATCCATGCATCCATTCATTCATTCATTCATTCATTCATTCATTTATTATCTGTCTACCTATCTATCCATGGATGTTTCTGTCATTAATGCACAGTTAGATGAGTTCCATTATGTTTACTAGACTCCCCCCATCACGCACGTGCCCCCAGATACCCCATTGCAGTCACTGTCCATGAGCATAGTAAGATAGTGTAGAATCCCTACTTGTCTTTTCTGTGTTTTTCCGCCCTGTCTGTGACACCCCTCCCACATTATATATTCTTCTTCTAATGTGTCCTTACTTCGCCCCTCCCTAATCCGTCCATTCCCACCCATACACCTCAGTCTCTTTCCCTCTGTTAACTTTTAGTCCATTCTTGGGTTTTCTGAGACTGCTGCTGTTTCCTTCTTCAGTTTTTTGTTTGTTCTGATACTGTAATGATGAGTGATATCATTATACATATATGTATATATATATATATATGTTTGGAGGTAAGTAACTCTAATGTTTGCTAAGATGATGCCGCTCCGCAAGGCTGGGCACTGCCCCCCCCACCCCCGTGGGTGGAGTTTGTAAGCGCAGCACTGTTGCCTGGAGATTCCACGATGTCACAGTGGTGCCTCTGTCCTAGAGACATAATGTGTATGCTGAGAGGAGCAGGTGTGATTCGGGTGAGGTGGACACTGACCAACTTGACAGCATCAGGCTAAATGGAATCCAGAGCCAAGGTACTGTGTGTTCCTTTTCATTTTGTTGTCACTACTTCAAAGTTACATGAACAACTTTATGGTTCCTAAGACTACCCCCACTGTCAAGTCCCCAGCACGTAGCCCGTAAGAGTCGCTGTCCAACAGCCCAGGAATATGCTGTAGAAGTGCTGCTGATCATCGCTATGTTATACGGACCTACCTAAGCTTGCCGCCGGGCCACACCCTGTGTGCCACTCATAATGCCCCATTTTCCCTCTCTCCCTTCCCTCCTAAGCCATCCTCCTCAGTCCCATTCCCTTTGGTAAGTGTGAGTCCATTCTTGGGTTCGGTGCGGCTGCTACTGTCCTTTTCTATCACTCCTTTTCTTTTTTCTGGTACTCCACAGGTGAGTGAAATCAGTTGACACTTGTCTTTCTCTGCGTGGCTTATTTCGCTGAGCATGATACCCTCTACCTCCCTCCATGTTGTTGCACATGGTAGGATTGGTTTCTGCATATGGCAGAATAATATTCCACTTTTCATCCTCTGATAGACACTTACCTTGTCTGTTGTTGTGGACAGTGCTGTGATAATTATACGGGTGCACAGGTCTTTTTTAAACTGGGCTGCTGTATTCTAGTGTTTATTTCTGTATGTCCGGATGTATGAATATATTTAGTTAGTTCATTACTCACTTGTATATCTGTTATTTATTTATTTATTTATCATTAGTCTTCATCTACGTGAGTCTCATGTAGTTTAGTAAACTGCCCCCCACAATGAGATGCCCCCACATACCTCATTGCAGTCACTGTCCATGAGCATATTAAGATGCTGTAGAATCCCTTGTTGTCTTCTCTGTGTCGTACGTCCCTCCCCGTGCCCCCCTTCTGCTTTATGCATGCCAAAGGTAATGTGCACATTCGCCCCCGCTCCGCCTGACATTTTCCTCCGTTCCCACCTGTCCACGTCCATCCCTTTCCCTTTGGTAACTGTGAGTCCACTCTTGTGGTGCCGTTTTTCTTCTTCGGATGTCTCTTGGTTCCCCTCCTGCACAGGCGAGTGATATCATTTGATCCTTGTGTTTCTCCACCTGCCTGCCTTATTACACTGAGTATGATGCCCTCTCACACCATCCGTGTTTCTGCAAATGGTGTGATTTGTTTTCCTATGACTGAATAATATTCCATTGTTCATCTACTGATGGACACTGAGCTTGGCTATTGAGAATAGTGCTGTGGTAATCATAGGGATGCACGTGTCGCTTTTAAACTGGGGGCGGCCATGTCTCATTCATTCATTCATCTGTTTATTCATTTATTTTTTTATCATGAATCTACAATTATGTGGATCACATCATGTTTATTACACTCCCCCCATCACCAACGTAGGAATGGTTAAGGGACTGAGAAGGCTGGTTGTGAAGGATGGTTGCAGGCTGGTAAGGGGGCATTACGATTAGCTCTCATAATGTGGGGGGGAATTCTATAGGGAAGGCAGTATAGTTCAGAGAATTCAAGCAGTGATTCTGTAGGATCTTACTATGCTGGTGAACAGTGAGTGTAATGGGGTCTGGGGGGCGACTTGATGATCTGGGCAGTCTAGTAACCTTAATGTTCCTTATGTAATTGTAGACTGGTTATTGTGAATAGTGCTGCCATAAATTTAGGGGTGCAGATGTCTTTCTAGAACTGGGTTGCTGCATTCCTTATGTATGTATGTTTGTATGTATGTATGTGTGTATGTATGTATTCATCCATCCATGCATCCATTCATTCATTCATTCATTCATTCATTCATTCATTTATTATCTGTCTACCTATCTATCCATGGATGTTTCTGTCATTAATGCACAGTTAGATGAGTTCCATTATGTTTACTAGACTCCCCCCATCACGCACGTGCCCCCAGATACCCCATTGCAGTCACTGTCCATGAGCATAGTAAGATAGTGTAGAATCCCTACTTGTCTTTTCTGTGTTTTTCCGCCCTGTCTGTGACACCCCTCCCACATTATATATTCTTCTTCTAATGTGTCCTTACTTCGCCCCTCCCTAATCCGTCCATTCCCACCCATACACCTCAGTCTCTTTCCCTCTGTTAACTTTTAGTCCATTCTTGGGTTTTCTGAGACTGCTGCTGTTTCCTTCTTCAGTTTTTTGTTTGTTCTGATACTGTAATGATGAGTGATATCATTATACATATATGTATATATATATATATATGTTTGGAGGTAAGTAACTCTAATGTTTGCTAAGATGATGCCGCTCCGCAAGGCTGGGCACTGCCCCCCCCACCCCCGTGGGTGGAGTTTGTAAGCGCAGCACTGTTGCCTGGAGATTCCACGATGTCACAGTGGTGCCTCTGTCCTAGAGACATAATGTGTATGCTGAGAGGAGCAGGTGTGATTCGGGTGAGGTGGACACTGACCAACTTGACAGCATCAGGCTAAATGGAATCCAGAGCCAAGGTACTGTGTGTTCCTTTTCATTTTGTTGTCACTACTTCAAAGTTACATGAACAACTTTATGGTTCCTAAGACTACCCCCACTGTCAAGTCCCCAGCACGTAGCCCGTAAGAGTCGCTGTCCAACAGCCCAGGAATATGCTGTAGAAGTGCTGCTGATCATCGCTATGTTATACGGACCTACCTAAGCTTGCCGCCGGGCCACACCCTGTGTGCCACTCATAATGCCCCATTTTCCCTCTCTCCCTTCCCTCCTAAGCCATCCTCCTCAGTCCCATTCCCTTTGGTAAGTGTGAGTCCATTCTTGGGTTCGGTGCGGCTGCTACTGTCCTTTTCTATCACTCCTTTTCTTTTTTCTGGTACTCCACAGGTGAGTGAAATCAGTTGACACTTGTCTTTCTCTGCGTGGCTTATTTCGCTGAGCATGATACCCTCTACCTCCCTCCATGTTGTTGCACATGGTAGGATTGGTTTCTGCATATGGCAGAATAATATTCCACTTTTCATCCTCTGATAGACACTTACCTTGTCTGTTGTTGTGGACAGTGCTGTGATAATTATACGGGTGCACAGGTCTTTTTTAAACTGGGCTGCTGTATTCTAGTGTTTATTTCTGTATGTCCGGATGTATGAATATATTTAGTTAGTTCATTACTCACTTGTATATCTGTTATTTATTTATTTATTTATCATTAGTCTTCATCTACGTGAGTCTCATGTAGTTTAGTAAACTGCCCCCCACAATGAGATGCCCCCACATACCTCATTGCAGTCACTGTCCATGAGCATATTAAGATGCTGTAGAATCCCTTGTTGTCTTCTCTGTGTCGTACGTCCCTCCCCGTGCCCCCCTTCTGCTTTTTGCATGCCAAAGGTAATGTGCATATTCGCCCCCGCTCCGCCTGACATTTTCCTCCGTTCCCACCTGTCCACGTCCATCCCTTTCCCTTTGGTAACTGTGAGTCCACTCTTGTGGTGCCGTTTTTCTTCTTCGGATGTCTCTTGGTTCCCCTCCTGCACAGGCGAGTGATATCATTTGATCCTTGTGTTTCTCCACCTGCCTGCCTTATTACACTGAGTATGATGCCCTCTCACACCATCCGTGTTTCTGGAAATGGTGTGATTTGTTTTCCTATGACTGAATAATATTCCATTGTTCATCTACTGATGGACACTGAGCTTGGCTGTTGAGAATAGTGCTGTGGTAATCATAGGGATGCACGTGTCGCTTTTAAACTGGGGGCGGCAATGTCTCATTCATTCATTCATTCATCTGTTTATTCATTTACTTTTTTATCATGAATCTACAATTATGTGGATCACATCATGTTTATTACACTCCCCCCATCACCAACGTAGGAATGGTTAAGGGACTGAGAAGGCTGGTTGTGAAGGACGGTTGCAGGCTGGTAAGGGGGCATTACGATTAGCTCACATAATGTGGGGGGGAATTCTATAGGGAAGGCAGTATAGTTCAGAGAATTCAAGCAGTGATTCTGTAGGATCTTACTATGCTGGTGAACAGTGAGTGTAATGGGGTCTGGGGGGCGACTTGATGATCTGGGCAGTCTAGTAACCTTAATGTTCCTTATGTAATTGTAGACTGGTTATTGTGAATAGTGCTGCCATAAATTTAGGGGTGCAGATGTCTTTCTAGAACTGGGTTGCTGCATTCCTTATGTATGTATGTTTGTATGTATGTATGTGTGTATGTATGTATTCATCCATCCATGCATCCATTCATTCATTCATTCATTCATTCATTCATTTATTATCTGTCTACCTATCTATCCATGGATGTTTCTGTCATTAATGCAAAATTAGATGAGTTCCATTATGTTTACTAGACTCCCCCCATCACGCACGTGCCCCCAGATACCCCATTGCAGTCACTGTCCATGAGCATAGTAAGATACTGTAGAATCCCTACTTGTCTTTTCTGTGTTTTTCCGCCCTGTCTGTGACACCCCTCCCACATTATATATTCTTCTTCTAATGTGTCCTTACTTCGCCCCTCCCTAATCCGTCCATTCCCACCCATACACCTCAGTCTCTTTCCCTCTGTTAACTTTTAGTCCATTCTTGGGTTTTCTGAGACTGCTGCTGTTTCCTTCTTCAGTTTTTTGTTTGTTCTGATACTGTAATGATGAGTGATATCATTATACATATATATATATATATATAGATATTTATATTTATATATATATATGTGTATGTATGGAGGTAAGTAACTCTAATGTTTGCTAAGATGATGCAGCTCCGCAAGGCTGGGCACTGCCCCCACCCCCGTGGATGGAGTTTGTAAACGCAGCACTGTTGCCTGGAGATTCCACGATGTCACAGTGGTGCCTCTGTCCTAGAGACATAATGTGTATGCTGAGAGGAGCAGGTGTGATTCGGGTGAGGTGGACACTGACCAACTTGACAGCATCAGGCTAAATGGAATCCAGAGCCAAGGTACTGTGTGTTCCTTTTCATTTTTTTGTCACTACTTCAAAGTTACATGAACAACTTTATGGTTCCTAAGACTACCCCCACTGTCAAGTCCCCACCACGTAGCCCGTAAGAGTCACTGTCCAACAGCCCATGAATATGCTGTAGAAGTGCTGCTGATCATCGCTATGTTATACGGACCTACCTAAGCTTGCCGCCGGGCCACACCCTGTGTGCCACTCATAATGCCCCATTTTCCCTCTCTCCCTTCCCTCCTAAGCCATCCTCCTCAGTCCCATTCCCTTTGGTAAGTGTGAGTCCATTCTTGGGTTCGGTGCGGCTGCTACTGTCCTTTTCTATCACTCCTTTTCTTTTTTCTGGTACTCCACAGGTGAGTGAAATCAGTTGACACTTGTCTTTCTCTGCGTGGCTTATTTCGCTGAGCATGATACCCTCTACCTCCCTCCATGTTGTTGCACATGGTAGGATTGGTTTCTGCATATGGCAGAATAATATTCCACTTTTCATCCTCTGATAGACACTTACCTTGTCTGTTGTTGTGGACAGTGCTGTGATAATTATACGGGTGCACAGGTCTTTTTTAAACTGGGCTGCTGTATTCTAGTGTTTATTTCTGTATGTCCGGATGTATGAATATATTTAGTTAGTTCATTACTCACTTGTATATCTGTTATTTATTTATTTATTTATCATTAGTCTTCATCTACGTGAGTCTCATGTAGTTTAGTAAACTGCCCCCCACAATGAGATGCCCCCACATACCTCATTGCAGTCACTGTCCATGAGCATATTAAGATGCTGTAGAATCCCTTGTTGTCTTCTCTGTGTCGTACGTCCCTCCCCGTGCCCCCCTTCTGCTTTATGCATGCCAAAGGTAATGTGCACATTCGCCCCCGCTCCGCCTGACATTTTCCTCCGTTCCCACCTGTCCACGTCCATCCCTTTCCCTTTGGTAACTGTGAGTCCACTCTTGTGGTGCCGTTTTTCTTCTTCGGATGTCTCTTGGTTCCCCTCCTGCACAGGCGAGTGATATCATTTGATCCTTGTGTTTCTCCACCTGCCTGCCTTATTACACTGAGTATGATGCCCTCTCACACCATCCGTGTTTCTGCAAATGGTGTGATTTGTTTTCCTATGACTGAATAATATTCCATTGTTCATCTACTGATGGACACTGAGCTTGGCTATTGAGAATAGTGCTGTGGTAATCATAGGGATGCACGTGTCGCTTTTAAACTGGGGGCGGCCATGTCTCATTCATTCATTCATCTGTTTATTCATTTATTTTTTTATCATGAATCTACAATTATGTGGATCACATCATGTTTATTACACTCCCCCCATCACCAACGTAGGAATGGTTAAGGGACTGAGAAGGCTGGTTGTGAAGGATGGTTGCAGGCTGGTAAGGGGGCATTACGATTAGCTCTCATAATGTGGGGGGGAATTCTATAGGGAAGGCAGTATAGTTCAGAGAATTCAAGCAGTGATTCTGTAGGATCTTACTATGCTGGTGAACAGTGAGTGTAATGGGGTCTGGGGGGCGACTTGATGATCTGGGCAGTCTAGTAACCTTAATGTTCCTTATGTAATTGTAGACTGGTTATTGTGAATAGTGCTGCCATAAATTTAGGGGTGCAGATGTCTTTCTAGAACTGGGTTGCTGCATTCCTTATGTATGTATGTTTGTATGTATGTATGTGTGTATGTATGTATTCATCCATCCATGCATCCATTCATTCATTCATTCATTCATTCATTCATTTATTATCTGTCTACCTATCTATCCATGGATGTTTCTGTCATTAATGCACAGTTAGATGAGTTCCATTATGTTTACTAGACTCCCCCCATCACGCACGTGCCCCCAGATACCCCATTGCAGTCACTGTCCATGAGCATAGTAAGATAGTGTAGAATCCCTACTTGTCTTTTCTGTGTTTTTCCGCCCTGTCTGTGACACCCCTCCCACATTATATATTCTTCTTCTAATGTGTCCTTACTTCGCCCCTCCCTAATCCGTCCATTCCCACCCATACACCTCAGTCTCTTTCCCTCTGTTAACTTTTAGTCCATTCTTGGGTTTTCTGAGACTGCTGCTGTTTCCTTCTTCAGTTTTTTGTTTGTTCTGATACTGTAATGATGAGTGATATCATTATACATATATGTATATATATATATATATGTTTGGAGGTAAGTAACTCTAATGTTTGCTAAGATGATGCCGCTCCGCAAGGCTGGGCACTGCCCCCCCCACCCCCGTGGGTGGAGTTTGTAAGCGCAGCACTGTTGCCTGGAGATTCCACGATGTCACAGTGGTGCCTCTGTCCTAGAGACATAATGTGTATGCTGAGAGGAGCAGGTGTGATTCGGGTGAGGTGGACACTGACCAACTTGACAGCATCAGGCTAAATGGAATCCAGAGCCAAGGTACTGTGTGTTCCTTTTCATTTTGTTGTCACTACTTCAAAGTTACATGAACAACTTTATGGTTCCTAAGACTACCCCCACTGTCAAGTCCCCAGCACGTAGCCCGTAAGAGTCGCTGTCCAACAGCCCAGGAATATGCTGTAGAAGTGCTGCTGATCATCGCTATGTTATACGGACCTACCTAAGCTTGCCGCCGGGCCACACCCTGTGTGCCACTCATAATGCCCCATTTTCCCTCTCTCCCTTCCCTCCTAAGCCATCCTCCTCAGTCCCATTCCCTTTGGTAAGTGTGAGTCCATTCTTGGGTTCGGTGCGGCTGCTACTGTCCTTTTCTATCACTCCTTTTCTTTTTTCTGGTACTCCACAGGTGAGTGAAATCAGTTGACACTTGTCTTTCTCTGCGTGGCTTATTTCGCTGAGCATGATACCCTCTACCTCCCTCCATGTTGTTGCACATGGTAGGATTGGTTTCTGCATATGGCAGAATAATATTCCACTTTTCATCCTCTGATAGACACTTACCTTGTCTGTTGTTGTGGACAGTGCTGTGATAATTATACGGGTGCACAGGTCTTTTTTAAACTGGGCTGCTGTATTCTAGTGTTTATTTCTGTATGTCCGGATGTATGAATATATTTAGTTAGTTCATTACTCACTTGTATATCTGTTATTTATTTATTTATTTATCATTAGTCTTCATCTACGTGAGTCTCATGTAGTTTAGTAAACTGCCCCCCACAATGAGATGCCCCCACATACCTCATTGCAGTCACTGTCCATGAGCATATTAAGATGCTGTAGAATCCCTTGTTGTCTTCTCTGTGTCGTACGTCCCTCCCCGTGCCCCCCTTCTGCTTTTTGCATGCCAAAGGTAATGTGCACATTCGCCCCCGCTCCGCCTGACATTTTCCTCCGTTCCCACCTGTCCACGTCCATCCCTTTCCCTTTGGTAACTGTGAGTCCACTCTTGTGGTGCCGTTTTTCTTCTTCGGATGTCTCTTGGTTCCCCTCCTGCACAGGCGAGTGATATCATTTGATCCTTGTGTTTCTCCACCTGCCTGCCTTATTACACTGAGTATGATGCCCTCTCACACCATCCGTGTTTCTGCAAATGGTGTGATTTGTTTTCCTATGACTGAATAATATTCCATTGTTCATCTACTGATGGACACTGAGCTTGGCTGTTGAGAATAGTGCTGTGGTAATCATAGGGATGCACGTGTCGCTTTTAAACTGGGGGCGGCAATGTCTCATTCATTCATTCATTCATCTGTTTATTCATTTATTTTTTTATCATGAATCTACAATTATGTGGATCACATCATGTTTATTACACTCCCCCCATCACCAACGTAGGAATGGTTAAGGGACTGAGAAGGCTGGTTGTGAAGGACGGTTGCAGGCTGGTAAGGGGGCATTACGATTAGCTCACATAATGTGGGGGGGAATTCTATAGGGAAGGCAGTATAGTTCAGAGAATTCAAGCAGTGATTCTGTAGGATCTTACTATGCTGGTGAACAGTGAGTGTAATGGGGTCTGGGGGGCGACTTGATGATCTGGGCAGTCTAGTAACCTTAATGTTCCTTATGTAATTGTAGACTGGTTATTGTGAATAGTGCTGCCATAAATTTAGGGGTGCAGATGTCTTTCTAGAACTGGGTTGCTGCATTCCTTATGTATGTATGTTTGTATGTATGTATGTGTGTATGTATGTATTCATCCATCCATGCATCCATTCATTCATTCATTCATTCATTCATTCATTCATTTATTATCTGTCTACCTATCTATCCATGGATGTTTCTGTCATTAATGCAAAATTAGATGAGTTCCATTATGTTTACTAGACTCCCCCCATCACGCACGTGCCCCCAGATACCCCATTGCAGTCACTGTCCATGAGCATAGTAAGATACTGTAGAATCCCTACTTGTCTTTTCTGTGTTTTTCCGCCCTGTCTGTGACACCCCTCCCACATTATATATTCTTCTTCTAATGTGTCCTTACTTCGCCCCTCCCTAATCCGTCCATTCCCACCCATACACCTCAGTCTCTTTCCCTCTGTTAACTTTTAGTCCATTCTTGGGTTTTCTGAGACTGCTGCTGTTTCCTTCTTCAGTTTTTTGTTTGTTCTGATACTGTAATGATGAGTGATATCATTATACATATATGTATATATATATATAGATAGATATTTATATATATATATATATATATGTGTATGTATGGAGGTAAGTAACTCTAATGTTTGCTAAGATGATGCAGCTCCGCAAGGCTGGGCACTGCCCCCCCCCGTGGGTGGAGTTTGTAAGCGCAGCACTGTTGCCTGGAGATTCCACGATGTCACAGTGGTGCCTCTGTCCTAGAGACATAATGTGTATGCTGAGAGGAGCAGGTGTGATTCGGGTGAGGTGGACACTGACCAACTTGACAGCATCAGGCTAAATGGAATCCAGAGCCAAGGTACTGTGTGTTCCTTTTCATTTTTTTGTCACTACTTCAAAGTTACATGAACAACTTTATGGTTCCTAAGACTACCCCCACTGTCAAGTCCCCACCACGTAGCCCGTAAGAGTCACTGTCCAACAGCCCATGAATATGCTGTAGAAGTGCTGCTGATCATCGCTATGTTATACGGACCTACCTAAGCTTGCCGCCGGGCCACACCCTGTGTGCCACTCATAATGCCCCATTTTCCCTCTCTCCCTTCCCTCCTAAGCCATCCTCCTCAGTCCCATTCCCTTTGGTAAGTGTGAGTCCATTCTTGGGTTCGGTGCGGCTGCTACTGTCCTTTTCTTTCACTCCTTTTCTTTTTTCTGGTACTCCACAGGTGAGTGAAATCAGTTGACACTTGTCTTTCTCTGCGTGGCTTATTTCGCTGAGCATGATACCCTCTACCTCCCTCCATGTTGTTGCACATGGTAGGATTGGTTTCTGCATATGGCAGAATAATATTCCACTTTTCATCCTCTGATAGACACTTACCTTGTCTGTTGTTGTGGACAGTGCTGTGATAATTATACGGGTGCACAGGTCTTTTTTAAACTGGGCTGCTGTATTCTAGTGTTTATTTCTGTATGTCCGGATGTATGAATATATTTAGTTAGTTCATTACTCACTTGTATATCTGTTATTTATTTATTTATTTATCATTAGTCTTCATCTACGTGAGTCTCATGTAGTTTAGTAAACTGCCCCCCACAATGAGATGCCCCCACATACCTCATTGCAGTCACTGTCCATGAGCATATTAAGATGCTGTAGAATCCCTTGTTGTCTTCTCTGTGTCGTACGTCCCTCCCCGTGCCCCCCTTCTGCTTTATGCATGCCAAAGGTAATGTGCACATTCGCCCCCGCTCCGCCTGACATTTTCCTCCGTTCCCACCTGTCCACGTCCATCCCTTTCCCTTTGGTAACTGTGAGTCCACTCTTGTGGTGCCGTTTTTCTTCTTCGGATGTCTCTTGGTTCCCCTCCTGCACAGGCGAGTGATATCATTTGATCCTTGTGTTTCTCCACCTGCCTGCCTTATTACACTGAGTATGATGCCCTCTCACACCATCCGTGTTTCTGCAAATGGTGTGATTTGTTTTCCTATGACTGAATAATATTCCATTGTTCATCTACTGATGGACACTGAGCTTGGCTATTGAGAATAGTGCTGTGGTAATCATAGGGATGCACGTGTCGCTTTTAAACTGGGGGCGGCCATGTCTCATTCATTCATTCATCTGTTTATTCATTTATTTTTTTATCATGAATCTACAATTATGTGGATCACATCATGTTTATTACACTCCCCCCATCACCAACGTAGGAATGGTTAAGGGACTGAGAAGGCTGGTTGTGAAGGATGGTTGCAGGCTGGTAAGGGGGCATTACGATTAGCTCTCATAATGTGGGGGGGAATTCTATAGGGAAGGCAGTATAGTTCAGAGAATTCAAGCAGTGATTCTGTAGGATCTTACTATGCTGGTGAACAGTGAGTGTAATGGGGTCTGGGGGGCGACTTGATGATCTGGGCAGTCTAGTAACCTTAATGTTCCTTATGTAATTGTAGACTGGTTATTGTGAATAGTGCTGCCATAAATTTAGGGGTGCAGATGTCTTTCTAGAACTGGGTTGCTGCATTCCTTATGTATGTATGTTTGTATGTATGTATGTGTGTATGTATGTATTCATCCATCCATGCATCCATTCATTCATTCATTCATTC
Source organism: Manis pentadactyla (assembly GCF_030020395.1). Taxonomy (NCBI): domain Eukaryota; kingdom Metazoa; phylum Chordata; class Mammalia; order Pholidota; family Manidae; genus Manis; species Manis pentadactyla. The sequence goes on from NC_080024.1 coordinate 86,777,352, forward strand.
ATTCATTCATTTATTATCTGTCTACCTATCTATCCATGGATGTTTCTGTCATTAATGCACAGTTAGATGAGTTCCATTATGTTTACTAGACTCCCCCCATCACGCACGTGCCCCCAGATACCCCATTGCAGTCACTGTCCATGAGCATAGTAAGATAGTGTAGAATCCCTACTTGTCTTTTCTGTGTTTTTCCGCCCTGTCTGTGACACCCCTCCCACATTATATATTCTTCTTCTAATGTGTCCTTACTTCGCCCCTCCCTAATCCGTCCATTCCCACCCATACACCTCAGTCTCTTTCCCTCTGTTAACTTTTAGTCCATTCTTGGGTTTTCTGAGACTGCTGCTGTTTCCTTCTTCAGTTTTTTGTTTGTTCTGATACTGTAATGATGAGTGATATCATTATACATATATGTATATATATATATATATGTTTGGAGGTAAGTAACTCTAATGTTTGCTAAGATGATGCCGCTCCGCAAGGCTGGGCACTGCCCCCCCCACCCCCGTGGGTGGAGTTTGTAAGCGCAGCACTGTTGCCTGGAGATTCCACGATGTCACAGTGGTGCCTCTGTCCTAGAGACATAATGTGTATGCTGAGAGGAGCAGGTGTGATTCGGGTGAGGTGGACACTGACCAACTTGACAGCATCAGGCTAAATGGAATCCAGAGCCAAGGTACTGTGTGTTCCTTTTCATTTTGTTGTCACTACTTCAAAGTTACATGAACAACTTTATGGTTCCTAAGACTACCCCCACTGTCAAGTCCCCAGCACGTAGCCCGTAAGAGTCGCTGTCCAACAGCCCAGGAATATGCTGTAGAAGTGCTGCTGATCATCGCTATGTTATACGGACCTACCTAAGCTTGCCGCCGGGCCACACCCTGTGTGCCACTCATAATGCCCCATTTTCCCTCTCTCCCTTCCCTCCTAAGCCATCCTCCTCAGTCCCATTCCCTTTGGTAAGTGTGAGTCCATTCTTGGGTTCGGTGCGGCTGCTACTGTCCTTTTCTATCACTCCTTTTCTTTTTTCTGGTACTCCACAGGTGAGTGAAATCAGTTGACACTTGTCTTTCTCTGCGTGGCTTATTTCGCTGAGCATGATACCCTCTACCTCCCTCCATGTTGTTGCACATGGTAGGATTGGTTTCTGCATATGGCAGAATAATATTCCACTTTTCATCCTCTGATAGACACTTACCTTGTCTGTTGTTGTGGACAGTGCTGTGATAATTATACGGGTGCACAGGTCTTTTTTAAACTGGGCTGCTGTATTCTAGTGTTTATTTCTGTATGTCCGGATGTATGAATATATTTAGTTAGTTCATTACTCACTTGTATATCTGTTATTTATTTATTTATTTATCATTAGTCTTCATCTACGTGAGTCTCATGTAGTTTAGTAAACTGCCCCCCACAATGAGATGCCCCCACATACCTCATTGCAGTCACTGTCCATGAGCATATTAAGATGCTGTAGAATCCCTTGTTGTCTTCTCTGTGTCGTACGTCCCTCCCCGTGCCCCCCTTCTGCTTTATGCATGCCAAAGGTAATGTGCACATTCGCCCCCGCTCCGCCTGACATTTTCCTCCGTTCCCACCTGTCCACGTCCATCCCTTTCCCTTTGGTAACTGTGAGTCCACTCTTGTGGTGCCGTTTTTCTTCTTCGGATGTCTCTTGGTTCCCCTCCTGCACAGGCGAGTGATATCATTTGATCCTTGTGTTTCTCCACCTGCCTGCCTTATTACACTGAGTATGATGCCCTCTCACACCATCCGTGTTTCTGCAAATGGTGTGATTTGTTTTCCTATGACTGAATAATATTCCATTGTTCATCTACTGATGGACACTGAGCTTGGCTATTGAGAATAGTGCTGTGGTAATCATAGGGATGCACGTGTCGCTTTTAAACTGGGGGCGGCCATGTCTCATTCATTCATTCATCTGTTTATTCATTTATTTTTTTATCATGAATCTACAATTATGTGGATCACATCATGTTTATTACACTCCCCCCATCACCAACGTAGGAATGGTTAAGGGACTGAGAAGGCTGGTTGTGAAGGATGGTTGCAGGCTGGTAAGGGGGCATTACGATTAGCTCTCATAATGTGGGGGGGAATTCTATAGGGAAGGCAGTATAGTTCAGAGAATTCAAGCAGTGATTCTGTAGGATCTTACTATGCTGGTGAACAGTGAGTGTAATGGGGTCTGGGGGGCGACTTGATGATCTGGGCAGTCTAGTAACCTTAATGTTCCTTATGTAATTGTAGACTGGTTATTGTGAATAGTGCTGCCATAAATTTAGGGGTGCAGATGTCTTTCTAGAACTGGGTTGCTGCATTCCTTATGTATGTATGTTTGTATGTATGTATGTGTGTATGTATGTATTCATCCATCCATGCATCCATTCATTCATTCATTCATTCATTCATTCATTTATTATCTGTCTACCTATCTATCCATGGATGTTTCTGTCATTAATGCACAGTTAGATGAGTTCCATTATGTTTACTAGACTCCCCCCATCACGCACGTGCCCCCAGATACCCCATTGCAGTCACTGTCCATGAGCATAGTAGGATACTGTAGAATCCCTACTTGTCTTTTCTGTGTTTTTCTGCCCTGTCTGTGACACCCCTCCCACATTATATATTCTTCTTCTAATGTGTCCTTACTTCGCCCCTCCCTAATCCGTCCATTCCCACCCATACACCTCAGTCTCTTTCCCTCTGTTAACTTTTAGTCCATTCTTGGGTTTTCTGAGACTGCTGCTGTTTCCTTCTTCAGTTTTTTGTTTGTTCTGATACTGTAATGATGAGTGATATCATTATACATATATATGTATATATATAGATATTTATATCTATATATATATGTGTGTATGTATGGAGGTAAGTAACTCTAATGTTTGCTAAGATGATGCAGCTCCGCAAGGCTGGGCACTGCCCCCCCCCGTGGGTGGAGTTTGTAAACGCAGCACTGTTGCCTGGAGATTCCACGATGTCACAGTGGTGCCTCTGTCCTAGAGACATAATGTGTATGCTGAGAGGAGCAGGTGTGATTCGGGTGAGGTGGACACTGACCAACTTGACAGCATCAGGCTAAATGGAATCCAGAGCCAAGGTACTGTGTGTTCCTTTTCATTTTTTTGTCACTACTTCAAAGTTACATGAACAACTTTATGGTTCCTAAGACTACCCCCACTGTCAAGTCCCCACCACGTAGCCCGTAAGAGTCACTGTCCAACAGCCCATGAATATGCTGTAGAAGTGCTGCTGATCATCGCTATGTTATACGGACCTACCTAAGCTTGCCGCCGGGCCACACCCTGTGTGCCACTCATAATGCCCCATTTTCCCTCTCTCCCTTCCCTCCTAAGCCATCCTCCTCAGTCCCATTCCCTTTGGTAAGTGTGAGTCCATTCTTGGGTTCGGTGCGGCTGCTACTGTCCTTTTCTTTCACTCCTTTTCTTTTTTCTGGTACTCCACAGGTGAGTGAAATCAGTTGACACTTGTCTTTCTCTGCGTGGCTTATTTCGCTGAGCATGATACCCTCTACCTCCCTCCATGTTGTTGCACATGGTAGGATTGGTTTCTGCATATGGCAGAATAATATTCCACTTTTCATCCTCTGATAGACACTTACCTTGTCTGTTGTTGTGGACAGTGCTGTGATAATTATACGGGTGCACAGGTCTTTTTTAAACTGGGCTGCTGTATTCTAGTGTTTATTTCTGTATGTCCGGATGTATGAATATATTTAGTTAGTTCATTACTCACTTGTATATCTGTTATTTATTTATTTATTTATCATTAGTCTTCATCTACGTGAGTCTCATGTAGTTTAGTAAACTGCCCCCCACAATGAGATGCCCCCACATACCTCATTGCAGTCACTGTCCATGAGCATATTAAGATGCTGTAGAATCCCTTGTTGTCTTCTCTGTGTCGTACGTCCCTCCCCGTGCCCCCCTTCTGCTTTATGCATGCCAAAGGTAATGTGCACATTCGCCCCCGCTCCGCCTGACATTTTCCTCCGTTCCCACCTGTCCACGTCCATCCCTTTCCCTTTGGTAACTGTGAGTCCACTCTTGTGGTGCCGTTTTTCTTCTTCGGATGTCTCTTGGTTCCCCTCCTGCACAGGCGAGTGATATCATTTGATCCTTGTGTTTCTCCACCTGCCTGCCTTATTACACTGAGTATGATGCCCTCTCACACCATCCGTGTTTCTGCAAATGGTGTGATTTGTTTTCCTATGACTGAATAATATTCCATTGTTCATCTACTGATGGACACTGAGCTTGGCTATTGAGAATAGTGCTGTGGTAATCATAGGGATGCACGTGTCGCTTTTAAACTGGGGGCGGCCATGTCTCATTCATTCATTCATCTGTTTATTCATTTATTTTTTTATCATGAATCTACAATTATGTGGATCACATCATGTTTATTACACTCCCCCCATCACCAACGTAGGAATGGTTAAGGGACTGAGAAGGCTGGTTGTGAAGGATGGTTGCAGGCTGGTAAGGGGGCATTACGATTAGCTCTCATAATGTGGGGGGGAATTCTATAGGGAAGGCAGTATAGTTCAGAGAATTCAAGCAGTGATTCTGTAGGATCTTACTATGCTGGTGAACAGTGAGTGTAATGGGGTCTGGGGGGCGACTTGATGATCTGGGCAGTCTAGTAACCTTAATGTTCCTTATGTAATTGTAGACTGGTTATTGTGAATAGTGCTGCCATAAATTTAGGGGTGCAGATGTCTTTCTAGAACTGGGTTGCTGCATTCCTTATGTATGTATGTTTGTATGTATGTATGTGTGTATGTATGTATTCATCCATCCATGCATCCATTCATTCATTCATTCATTCATTCATTCATTCATTTATTATCTGTCTACCTATCTATCCATGGATGTTTCTGTCATTAATGCACAGTTAGATGAGTTCCATTATGTTTACTAGACTCCCCCCATCACGCACGTGCCCCCAGATACCCCATTGCAGTCACTGTCCATGAGCATAGTAAGATAGTGTAGAATCCCTACTTGTCTTTTCTGTGTTTTTCCGCCCTGTCTGTGACACCCCTCCCACATTATATATTCTTCTTCTAATGTGTCCTTACTTCGCCCCTCCCTAATCCGTCCATTCCCACCCATACACCTCAGTCTCTTTCCCTCTGTTAACTTTTAGTCCATTCTTGGGTTTTCTGAGACTGCTGCTGTTTCCTTCTTCAGTTTTTTGTTTGTTCTGATACTGTAATGATGAGTGATATCATTATACATATATGTATATATATATATATATGTTTGGAGGTAAGTAACTCTAATGTTTGCTAAGATGATGCCGCTCCGCAAGGCTGGGCACTGCCCCCCCCACCCCCGTGGGTGGAGTTTGTAAGCGCAGCACTGTTGCCTGGAGATTCCACGATGTCACAGTGGTGCCTCTGTCCTAGAGACATAATGTGTATGCTGAGAGGAGCAGGTGTGATTCGGGTGAGGTGGACACTGACCAACTTGACAGCATCAGGCTAAATGGAATCCAGAGCCAAGGTACTGTGTGTTCCTTTTCATTTTGTTGTCACTACTTCAAAGTTACATGAACAACTTTATGGTTCCTAAGACTACCCCCACTGTCAAGTCCCCAGCACGTAGCCCGTAAGAGTCGCTGTCCAACAGCCCAGGAATATGCTGTAGAAGTGCTGCTGATCATCGCTATGTTATACGGACCTACCTAAGCTTGCCGCCGGGCCACACCCTGTGTGCCACTCATAATGCCCCATTTTCCCTCTCTCCCTTCCCTCCTAAGCCATCCTCCTCAGTCCCATTCCCTTTGGTAAGTGTGAGTCCATTCTTGGGTTCGGTGCGGCTGCTACTGTCCTTTTCTATCACTCCTTTTCTTTTTTCTGGTACTCCACAGGTGAGTGAAATCAGTTGACACTTGTCTTTCTCTGCGTGGCTTATTTCGCTGAGCATGATACCCTCTACCTCCCTCCATGTTGTTGCACATGGTAGGATTGGTTTCTGCATATGGCAGAATAATATTCCACTTTTCATCCTCTGATAGACACTTACCTTGTCTGTTGTTGTGGACAGTGCTGTGATAATTATACGGGTGCACAGGTCTTTTTTAAACTGGGCTGCTGTATTCTAGTGTTTATTTCTGTATGTCCGGATGTATGAATATATTTAGTTAGTTCATTACTCACTTGTATATCTGTTATTTATTTATTTATTTATCATTAGTCTTCATCTACGTGAGTCTCATGTAGTTTAGTAAACTGCCCCCCACAATGAGATGCCCCCACATACCTCATTGCAGTCACTGTCCATGAGCATATTAAGATGCTGTAGAATCCCTTGTTGTCTTCTCTGTGTCGTACGTCCCTCCCCGTGCCCCCCTTCTGCTTTATGCATGCCAAAGGTAATGTGCACATTCGCCCCCGCTCCGCCTGACATTTTCCTCCGTTCCCACCTGTCCACGTCCATCCCTTTCCCTTTGGTAACTGTGAGTCCACTCTTGTGGTGCCGTTTTTCTTCTTCGGATGTCTCTTGGTTCCCCTCCTGCACAGGCGAGTGATATCATTTGATCCTTGTGTTTCTCCACCTGCCTGCCTTATTACACTGAGTATGATGCCCTCTCACACCATCCGTGTTTCTGCAAATGGTGTGATTTGTTTTCCTATGACTGAATAATATTCCATTGTTCATCTACTGATGGACACTGAGCTTGGCTATTGAGAATAGTGCTGTGGTAATCATAGGGATGCACGTGTCGCTTTTAAACTGGGGGCGGCCATGTCTCATTCATTCATTCATCTGTTTATTCATTTATTTTTTTATCATGAATCTACAATTATGTGGATCACATCATGTTTATTACACTCCCCCCATCACCAACGTAGGAATGGTTAAGGGACTGAGAAGGCTGGTTGTGAAGGATGGTTGCAGGCTGGTAAGGGGGCATTACGATTAGCTCTCATAATGTGGGGGGGAATTCTATAGGGAAGGCAGTATAGTTCAGAGAATTCAAGCAGTGATTCTGTAGGATCTTACTATGCTGGTGAACAGTGAGTGTAATGGGGTCTGGGGGGCGACTTGATGATCTGGGCAGTCTAGTAACCTTAATGTTCCTTATGTAATTGTAGACTGGTTATTGTGAATAGTGCTGCCATAAATTTAGGGGTGCAGATGTCTTTCTAGAACTGGGTTGCTGCATTCCTTATGTATGTATGTTTGTATGTATGTATGTGTGTATGTATGTATTCATCCATCCATGCATCCATTCATTCATTCATTCATTCATTCATTCATTTATTATCTGTCTACCTATCTATCCATGGATGTTTCTGTCATTAATGCACAGTTAGATGAGTTCCATTATGTTTACTAGACTCCCCCCATCACGCACGTGCCCCCAGATACCCCATTGCAGTCACTGTCCATGAGCATAGTAGGATACTGTAGAATCCCTACTTGTCTTTTCTGTGTTTTTCTGCCCTGTCTGTGACACCCCTCCCACATTATATATTCTTCTTCTAATGTGTCCTTACTTCGCCCCTCCCTAATCCGTCCATTCCCACCCATACACCTCAGTCTCTTTCCCTCTGTTAACTTTTAGTCCATTCTTGGGTTTTCTGAGACTGCTGCTGTTTCCTTCTTCAGTTTTTTGTTTGTTCTGATACTGTAATGATGAGTGATATCATTATACATATATATGTATATATATAGATATTTATATCTATATATATATGTGTGTATGTATGGAGGTAAGTAACTCTAATGTTTGCTAAGATGATGCAGCTCCGCAAGGCTGGGCACTGCCCCCCCCCGTGGGTGGAGTTTGTAAACGCAGCACTGTTGCCTGGAGATTCCACGATGTCACAGTGGTGCCTCTGTCCTAGAGACATAATGTGTATGCTGAGAGGAGCAGGTGTGATTCGGGTGAGGTGGACACTGACCAACTTGACAGCATCAGGCTAAATGGAATCCAGAGCCAAGGTACTGTGTGTTCCTTTTCATTTTTTTGTCACTACTTCAAAGTTACATGAACAACTTTATGGTTCCTAAGACTACCCCCACTGTCAAGTCCCCACCACGTAGCCCGTAAGAGTCACTGTCCAACAGCCCATGAATATGCTGTAGAAGTGCTGCTGATCATCGCTATGTTATACGGACCTACCTAAGCTTGCCGCCGGGCCACACCCTGTGTGCCACTCATAATGCCCCATTTTCCCTCTCTCCCTTCCCTCCTAAGCCATCCTCCTCAGTCCCATTCCCTTTGGTAAGTGTGAGTCCATTCTTGGGTTCGGTGCGGCTGCTACTGTCCTTTTCTTTCACTCCTTTTCTTTTTTCTGGTACTCCACAGGTGAGTGAAATCAGTTGACACTTGTCTTTCTCTGCGTGGCTTATTTCGCTGAGCATGATACCCTCTACCTCCCTCCATGTTGTTGCACATGGTAGGATTGGTTTCTGCATATGGCAGAATAATATTCCACTTTTCATCCTCTGATAGACACTTACCTTGTCTGTTGTTGTGGACAGTGCTGTGATAATTATACGGGTGCACAGGTCTTTTTTAAACTGGGCTGCTGTATTCTAGTGTTTATTTCTGTATGTCCGGATGTATGAATATATTTAGTTAGTTCATTACTCACTTGTATATCTGTTATTTATTTATTTATTTATCATTAGTCTTCATCTACGTGAGTCTCATGTAGTTTAGTAAACTGCCCCCCACAATGAGATGCCCCCACATACCTCATTGCAGTCACTGTCCATGAGCATATTAAGATGCTGTAGAATCCCTTGTTGTCTTCTCTGTGTCGTACGTCCCTCCCCGTGCCCCCCTTCTGCTTTATGCATGCCAAAGGTAATGTGCACATTCACCCCCGCTCCGCCTGACATTTTCCTCCGTTCCCACCTGTCCACGTCCATCCCTTTCCCTTTGGTAACTGTGAGTCCACTCTTGTGGTGCCGTTTTTCTTCTTCGGATGTCTCTTGGTTCCCCTCCTGCACAGGCGAGTGATATCATTTGATCCTTGTGTTTCTCCACCTGCCTGCCTTATTACACTGAGTATGATGCCCTCTCACACCATCCGTGTTTCTGCAAATGGTGTGATTTGTTTTCCTATGACTGAATAATATTCCATTGTTCATCTACTGATGGACACTGAGCTTGGCTATTGAGAATAGTGCTGTGGTAATCATAGGGATGCACGTGTCGCTTTTAAACTGGGGGCGGCCATGTCTCATTCATTCATTCATCTGTTTATTCATTTATTTTTTTATCATGAATCTACAATTATGTGGATCACATCATGTTTATTACACTCCCCCCATAACCAACGTAGGAATGGTTAAGGGACTGAGAAGGCTGGTTGTGAAGGATGGTTGCAGGCTGGTAAGGGGGCATTACGATTAGCTCTCATAATGTGGGGGGGAATTCTATAGGGAAGGCAGTATAGTTCAGAGAATTCAAGCAGTGATTCTGTAGGATCTTACTATGCTGGTGAACAGTGAGTGTAATGGGGTCTGGGGGGCGACTTGATGATCTGGGCAGTCTAGTAACCTTAATGTTCCTTATGTAATTGTAGACTGGTTATTGTGAATAGTGCTGCCATAAATTTAGGGGTGCAGATGTCTTTCTAGAACTGGGTTGCTGCATTCCTTATGTATGTATGTTTGTATGTATGTATGTGTGTATGTATGTATTCATCCATCCATGCATCCATTCATTCATTCATTCATTCATTCATTCATTTATTATCTGTCTACCTATCTATCCATGGATGTTTCTGTCATTAATGCACAGTTAGATGAGTTCCATTATGTTTACTAGACTCCCCCCATCACGCACGTGCCCCCAGATACCCCATTGCAGTCACTGTCCATGAGCATAGTAAGATAGTGTAGAATCCCTACTTGTCTTTTCTGTGTTTTTCCGCCCTGTCTGTGACACCCCTCCCACATTATATATTCTTCTTCTAATGTGTCCTTACTTCGCCCCTCCCTAATCCGTGCATTCCCACCCATACACCTCAGTCTCTTTCCCTCTGTTAACTTTTAGTCCATTCTTGGGTTTTCTGAGACTGCTGCTGTTTCCTTCTTCAGTTTTTTGTTTGTTCTGATACTGTAATGATGAGTGATATCATTATACATATATGTATATATATATATATATATGTTTGGAGGTAAGTAACTCTAATGTTTGCTAAGATGATGCCGCTCCGCAAGGCTGGGCACTGCCCCCCCCACCCCCGTGGGTGGAGTTTGTAAGCGCAGCACTGTTGCCTGGAGATTCCACGATGTCACAGTGGTGCCTCTGTCCTAGAGACATAATGTGTATGCTGAGAGGAGCAGGTGTGATTCGGGTGAGGTGGACACTGACCAACTTGACAGCATCAGGCTAAATGGAATCCACAGCCAAGGTACTGTGTGTTCCTTTTCATTTTGTTGTCACTACTTCAAAGTTACATGAACAACTTTATGGTTCCTAAGACTACCCCCACTGTCAAGTCCCCAGCACGTAGCCCGTAAGAGTCGCTGTCCAACAGCCCAGGAATATGCTGTAGAAGTGCTGCTGATCATCGCTATGTTATACGGACCTACCTAAGCTTGCCGCCGGGCCACACCCTGTGTGCCACTCATAATGCCCCATTTTCCCTCTCTCCCTTCCCTCCTAAGCCATCCTCCTCAGTCCCATTCCCTTTGGTAAGTGTGAGTCCATTCTTGGGTTCGGTGCGGCTGCTACTGTCCTTTTCTATCACTCCTTTTCTTTTTTCTGGTACTCCACAGGTGAGTGAAATCAGTTGACACTTGTCTTTCTCTGCGTGGCTTATTTCGCTGAGCATGATACCCTCTACCTCCCTCCATGTTGTTGCACATGGTAGGATTGGTTTCTGCATATGGCAGAATAATATTCCACTTTTCATCCTCTGATAGACACTTACCTTGTCTGTTGTTGTGGACAGTGCTGTGATAATTATACGGGTGCACAGGTCTTTTTTAAACTGGGCTGCTGTATTCTAGTGTTTATTTCTGTATGTCCGGATGTATGAATATATTTAGTTAGTTCATTACTCACTTGTATATCTGTTATTTATTTATTTATTTATCATTAGTCTTCATCTACGTGAGTCTCATGTAGTTTAGTAAACTGCCCCCCACAATGAGATGCCCCCACATACCTCATTGCAGTCACTGTCCATGAGCATATTAAGATGCTGTAGAATCCCTTGTTGTCTTCTCTGTGTCGTACGTCCCTCCCCGTGCCCCCCTTCTGCTTTTTGCATGCCAAAGGTAATGTGCACATTCGCCCCCGCTCCGCCTGACATTTTCCTCCGTTCCCACCTGTCCACGTCCATCCCTTTCCCTTTGGTAACTGTGAGTCCACTCTTGTGGTGCCGTTTTTCTTCTTCGGATGTCTCTTGGTTCCCCTCCTGCACAGGCGAGTGATATCATTTGATCCTTGTGTTTCTCCACCTGCCTGCCTTATTACACTGAGTATGATGCCCTCTCACACCATCCGTGTTTCTGCAAATGGTGTGATTTGTTTTCCTATGACTGAATAATATTCCATTGTTCATCTACTGATGGACACTGAGCTTGGCTGTTGAGAATAGTGCTGTGGTAATCATAGGGATGCACGTGTCGCTTTTAAACTGGGGGCGGCAATGTCTCATTCATTCATTCATTCATCTGTTTATTCATTTATTTTTTTATCATGAATCTACAATTATGTGGATCACATCATGTTTATTACACTCCCCCCATCACCAACGTAGGAATGGTTAAGGGACTGAGAAGGCTGGTTGTGAAGGACGGTTGCAGGCTGGTAAGGGGGCATTACGATTAGCTCACATAATGTGGGGGGGAATTCTATAGGGAAGGCAGTATAGTTCAGAGAATTCAAGCAGTGATTCTGTAGGATCTTACTATGCTGGTGAACAGTGAGTGTAATGGGGTCTGGGGGGCGACTTGATGATCTGGGCAGTCTAGTAACCTTAATGTTCCTTATGTAATTGTAGACTGGTTATTGTGAATAGTGCTGCCATAAATTTAGGGGTGCAGATGTCTTTCTAGAACTGGGTTGCTGCATTCCTTATGTATGTATGTTTGTATGTATGTATGTGTGTATGTATGTATTCATCCATCCATGCATCCATTCATTCATTCATTCATTCATTCATTCATTCATTTATTATCTGTCTACCTATCTATCCATGGATGTTTCTGTCATTAATGCAAAATTAGATGAGTTCCATTATGTTTACTAGACTCCCCCCATCACGCACGTGCCCCCAGATACCCCATTGCAGTCACTGTCCATGAGCATAGTAGGATACTGTAGAATCCCTACTTGTCTTTTCTGTGTTTTTCTGCCCTGTCTGTGACACCCCTCCCACATTATATATTCTTCTTCTAATGTGTCCTTACTTCGCCCCTCCCTAATCCGTCCATTCCCACCCATACACCTCAGTCTCTTTCCCTCTGTTAACTTTTAGTCCATTCTTGGGTTTTCTGAGACTGCTGCTGTTTCCTTCTTCAGTTTTTTGTTTGTTCTGATACTGTAATGATGAGTGATATCATTATACATATATATGTATATATATAGATATTTATATCTATATATATATGTGTGTATGTATGGAGGTAAGTAACTCTAATGTTTGCTAAGATGATGCAGCTCCGCAAGGCTGGGCACTGCCCCCCCCCCGTGGGTGGAGTTTGTAAGCGCAGCACTGTTGCCTGGAGATTCCACGATGTCACAGTGGTGCCTCTGTCCTAGAGACATAATGTGTATGCTGAGAGGAGCAGGTGTGATTCGGGTGAGGTGGACACTGACCAACTTGACAGCATCAGGCTAAATGGAATCCAGAGCCAAGGTACTGTGTGTTCCTTTTCATTTTTTTGTCACTACTTCAAAGTTACATGAACAACTTTATGGTTCCTAAGACTACCCCCACTGTCAAGTCCCCACCACGTAGCCCGTAAGAGTCACTGTCCAACAGCCCATGAATATGCTGTAGAAGTGCTGCTGATCATCGCTATGTTATACGGACCTACCTAAGCTTGCCGCCGGGCCACACCCTGTGTGCCACTCATAATGCCCCATTTTCCCTCTCTCCCTTCCCTCCTAAGCCATCCTCCTCAGTCCCATTCCCTTTGGTAAGTGTGAGTCCATTCTTGGGTTCGGTGCGGCTGCTACTGTCCTTTTCTTTCACTCCTTTTCTTTTTTCTGGTACTCCACAGGTGAGTGAAATCAGTTGACACTTGTCTTTCTCTGCGTGGCTTATTTCGCTGAGCATGATACCCTCTACCTCCCTCCATGTTGTTGCACATGGTAGGATTGGTTTCTGCATATGGCAGAATAATATTCCACTTTTCATCCTCTGATAGACACTTACCTTGTCTGTTGTTGTGGACAGTGCTGTGATAATTATACGGGTGCACAGGTCTTTTTTAAACTGGGCTGCTGTATTCTAGTGTTTATTTCTGTATGTCCGGATGTATGAATATATTTAGTTAGTTCATTACTCACTTGTATATCTGTTATTTATTTATTTATTTATCATTAGTCTTCATCTACGTGAGTCTCATGTAGTTTAGTAAACTGCCCCCCACAATGAGATGCCCCCACATACCTCATTGCAGTCACTGTCCATGAGCATATTAAGATGCTGTAGAATCCCTTGTTGTCTTCTCTGTGTCGTACGTCCCTCCCCGTGCCCCCCTTCTGCTTTTTGCATGCCAAAGGTAATGTGCACATTCACCCCCGCTCCGCCTGACATTTTCCTCCGTTCCCACCTGTCCACGTCCATCCCTTTCCGTTTGGTAACTGTGAGTCCACTCTTGTGGTGCCGTTTTTCTTCTTCGGATGTCTCTTGGTTCCCCTCCTGCACAGGCGAGTGATATCATTTGATCCTTGTGTTTCTCCACCTGCCTGCCTTATTACACTGAGTATGATGCCCTCTCACACCATCCGTGTTTCTGCAAATGGTGTGATTTGTTTTCCTATGACTGAATAATATTCCATTGTTCATCTACTGATGGACACTGAGCTTGGCTATTGAGAATAGTGCTGTGGTAATCATAGGGATGCACGTGTCGCTTTTAAACTGGGGGCGGCCATGTCTCATTCATTCATTCATCTGTTTATTCATTTATTTTTTTATCATGAATCTACAATTATGTGGATCACATCATGTTTATTACACTCCCCCCATAACCAACGTAGGAATGGTTAAGGGACTGAGAAGGCTGGTTGTGAAGGATGGTTGCAGGCTGGTAAGGGGGCATTACGATTAGCTCTCATAATGTGGGGGGGAATTCTATAGGGAAGGCAGTATAGTTCAGAGAATTCAAGCAGTGATTCTGTAGGATCTTACTATGCTGGTGAACAGTGAGTGTAATGGGGTCTGGGGGGCGACTTGATGATCTGGGCAGTCTAGTAACCTTAATGTTCCTTATGTAATTGTAGACTGGTTATTGTGAATAGTGCTGCCATAAATTTAGGGGTGCAGATGTCTTTCTAGAACTGGGTTGCTGCATTCCTTATGTATGTATGTTTGTATGTATGTATGTGTGTATGTATGTATTCATCCATCCATGCATCCATTCATTCATTCATTCATTCATTCATTCATTTATTATCTGTCTACCTATCTATCCATGGATGTTTCTGTCATTAATGCACAGTTAGATGAGTTCCATTATGTTTACTAGACTCCCCCCATCACGCACGTGCCCCCAGATACCCCATTGCAGTCACTGTCCATGAGCATAGTAAGATACTGTAGAATCCCTACTTGTCTTTTCTGTGTTTTTCCGCCCTGTCTGTGACACCCCTCCCACATTATATATTCTTCTTCTAATGTGTCCTTACTTCGCCCCTCCCTAATCCGTCCATTCCCACCCATACACCTCAGTCTCTTTCCCTCTGTTAACTTTTAGTCCATTCTTGGGTTTTCTGAGACTGCTGCTGTTTCCTTCTTCAGTTTTTTGTTTGTTCTGATACTGTAATGATGAGTGATATCATTATACATATATGTATATATATATATATATGTTTGGAGGTAAGTAACTCTAATGTTTGCTAAGATGATGCCGCTCCGCAAGGCTGGGCACTGCCCCCCCCACCCCCGTGGGTGGAGTTTGTAAGCGCAGCACTGTTGCCTGGAGATTCCACGATGTCACAGTGGTGCCTCTGTCCTAGAGACATAATGTGTATGCTGAGAGGAGCAGGTGTGATTCGGGTGAGGTGGACACTGACCAACTTGACAGCATCAGGCTAAATGGAATCCAGAGCCAAGGTACTGTGTGTTCCTTTTCATTTTGTTGTCACTACTTCAAAGTTACATGAACAACTTTATGGTTCCTAAGACTACCCCCACTGTCAAGTCCCCAGCACGTAGCCCATAAGAGTCGCTGTCCAACAGCCCAGGAATATGCTGTAGAAGTGCTGCTGATCATCGCTATGTTATACGGACCTACCTAAGCTTGCCGCCGGGCCACACCCTGTGTGCCACTCATAATGCCCCATTTTCCCTCTCTCCCTTCCCTCCTAAGCCATCCTCCTCAGTCCCATTCCCTTTGGTAAGTGTGAGTCCATTCTTGGGTTCGGTGCGGCTGCTACTGTCCTTTTCTATCACTCCTTTTCTTTTTTCTGGTACTCCACAGTTGAGTGAAATCAGTTGACACTTGTCTTTCTCTGCGTGGCTTATTTCGCTGAGCATGATACCCTCTACCTCCCTCCATGTTGTTGCACATGGTAGGATTGGTTTCTGCATATGGCAGAATAATATTCCACTTTTCATCCTCTGATAGACACTTACCTTGTCTGTTGTTGTGGACAGTGCTGTGATAATCATATGGGTGCACAGGTCTTTTTTAAACTGGGCTGCTGTATTCTAGTGTTTATTTCTGTATGTCCGGATGTATGAATATATTTAGTTAGTTCATTACTCACTTGTATATCTGTTATTTATTTATTTATTTATCATTAGTCTTCATCTACGTGAGTCTCATGTAGTTTAGTAAACTGCCCCCCACAATGAGATGCCCCCACATACCTCATTGCAGTCACTGTCCATGAGCATATTAAGATGCTGTAGAATCCCTTGTTGTCTTCTCTGTGTCGTACGTCCCTCCCCGTGCCCCCCTTCTGCTTTTTGCATGGCAAAGGTAATGTGCACATTCGCCCCCGCTCCGCCTGACATTTTCCTCCGTTCCCACCTGTCCACGTCCATCCCTTTCCCTTTGGTAACTGTGAGTCCACTCTTGTGGTGCTGTTTTTCTTCTTCGGATGTCTCTTGGTTCCCCTCCTGCACAGGCGAATGATATCATTTGATCCTTGTGTTTCTCCACCTGCCTGCCTTATTACACTGAGTATGATGCCCTCTCACACCATCCGTGTTTCTGCAAATGGTGTGATTTGTTTTCCTATGACTGAATAATATTCCATTGTTCATCTACTGATGGACACTGAGCTTGGCTGTTGAGAATAGTGCTGTGGTAATCATAGAGATGCACGTGTCGCTTTTAAACTGGGGGCGGCAATGTCTCATTCATTCATTCATTCATCTGTTTATTCATTTATTTTTTTATCATGAATCTACAATTATGTGGATCACATCATGTTTATTACACTCCCCCCATCACCAACGTAGGAATGGTTAAGGGACTGAGAAGGCTGGTTGTGAAGGACGGTTGCAGGCTGGTAAGGGGGCATTACGATTAGCTCACATAATGTGGGGGGGAATTCTATAGGGAAGGCAGTATAGTTCAGAGAATTCAAGCAGTGATTCTGTAGGATCTTACTATGCTGGTGAACAGTGAGTGTAATGGGGTCTGGGGGGCGACTTGATGATCTGGGCAGTCTAGTAACCTTAATGTTCCTTATGTAATTGTAGACTGGTTATTGTGAATAGTGCTGCCATAAATTTAGGGGTGCAGATGTCTTTCTAGAACTGGGTTGCTGCATTCCTTATGTATGTATGTTTGTATGTATGTATGTGTGTATGTATGTATTCATCCATCCATGCATCCATTCATTCATTCATTCATTCATTCATTCATTTATTATCTGTCTACCTATCTATCCATGGATGTTTCTGTCATTAATGCACAGTTAGATGAGTTCCATTATGTTTACTAGACTCCCCCCATCACGCACGTGCCCCCAGATACCCCATTGCAGTCACTGTCCATGAGCATAGTAAGATACTGTAGAATCCCTACTTGTCTTTTCTGTGTTTTTCCGCCCTGTCTGTGACACCCCTCCCACATTATATATTCTTCTTCTAATGTGTCCTTACTTCGCCCCTCCCTAATCCGTCCATTCCCACCCATACACCTCAGTCTCTTTCCCTCTGTTAACTTTTAGTCCATTCTTGGGTTTTCTGAGACTGCTGCTGTTTCCTTCTTCAGTTTTTTGTTTGTTCTGATACTGTAATGATGAGTGATATCATTATACATATATATATATATATATATAGATAGATATTTATATATATATATATATGTGTATGTATGGAGGTAAGTAACTCTAATGTTTGCTAAGATGATGCAGCTCCGCAAGGCTGGGCACTGCCCCCCCCCGTGGGTGGAGTTTGTAAACGCAGCACTGTTGCCTGGAGATTCCACGATGTCACAGTGGTGCCTCTGTCCTAGAGACATAATGTGTATGCTGAGAGGAGCAGGTGTGATTCGGGTGAGGTGGACACTGACCAACTTGACAGCATCAGGCTAAATGGAATCCAGAGCCAAGGTACTGTGTGTTCCTTTTCATTTTTTTGTCACTACTTCAAAGTTACATGAACAACTTTATGGTTCCTAAGACTACCCCCACTGTCAAGTCCCCACCACGTAGCCCGTAAGAGTCACTGTCCAACAGCCCATGAATATGCTGTAGAAGTGCTGCTGATCATCGCTATGTTATACGGACCTACCTAAGCTTGCCGCCGGGCCACACCCTGTGTGCCACTCATAATGCCCCATTTTCCCTCTCTCCCTTCCCTCCTAAGCCATCCTCCTCAGTCCCATTCCCTTTGGTAAGTGTGAGTCCATTCTTGGGTTCGGTGCGGCTGCTACTGTCCTTTTCTTTCACTCCTTTTCTTTTTTCTGGTACTCCACAGGTGAGTGAAATCAGTTGACACTTGTCTTTCTCTGCGTGGCTTATTTCGCTGAGCATGATACCCTCTACCTCCCTCCATGTTGTTGCACATGGTAGGATTGGTTTCTGCATATGGCAGAATAATATTCCACTTTTCATCCTCTGATAGACACTTACCTTGTCTGTTGTTGTGGACAGTGCTGTGATAATTATACGGGTGCACAGGTCTTTTTTAAACTGGGCTGCTGTATTCTAGTGTTTATTTCTGTATGTCCGGATGTATGAATATATTTAGTTAGTTCATTACTCACTTGTATATCTGTTATTTATTTATTTATTTATCATTAGTCTTCATCTACGTGAGTCTCATGTAGTTTAGTAAACTGCCCCCCACAATGAGATGCCCCCACATACCTCATTGCAGTCACTGTCCATGAGCATATTAAGATGCTGTAGAATCCCTTGTTGTCTTCTCTGTGTCGTACGTCCCTCCCCGTGCCCCCCTTCTGCTTTATGCATGCCAAAGGTAATGTGCACATTCGCCCCCGCTCCGCCTGACATTTTCCTCCGTTCCCACCTGTCCACGTCCATCCCTTTCCCTTTGGTAACTGTGAGTCCACTCTTGTGGTGCCGTTTTTCTTCTTCGGATGTCTCTTGGTTCCCCTCCTGCACAGGCGAGTGATATCATTTGATCCTTGTGTTTCTCCACCTGCCTGCCTTATTACACTGAGTATGATGCCCTCTCACACCATCCGTGTTTCTGCAAATGGTGTGATTTGTTTTCCTATGACTGAATAATATTCCATTGTTCATCTACTGATGGACACTGAGCTTGGCTATTGAGAATAGTGCTGTGGTAATCATAGGGATGCACGTGTCGCTTTTAAACTGGGGGCGGCCATGTCTCATTCATTCATTCATCTGTTTATTCATTTATTTTTTTATCATGAATCTACAATTATGTGGATCACATCATGTTTATTACACTCCCCCCATAACCAACGTAGGAATGGTTAAGGGACTGAGAAGGCTGGTTGTGAAGGATGGTTGCAGGCTGGTAAGGGGGCATTACGATTAGCTCTCATAATGTGGGGGGGAATTCTATAGGGAAGGCAGTATAGTTCAGAGAATTCAAGCAGTGATTCTGTAGGATCTTACTATGCTGGTGAACAGTGAGTGTAATGGGGTCTGGGGGGCGACTTGATGATCTGGGCAGTCTAGTAACCTTAATGTTCCTTATGTAATTGTAGACTGGTTATTGTGAATAGTGCTGCCATAAATTTAGGGGTGCAGATGTCTTTCTAGAACTGGGTTGCTGCATTCCTTATGTATGTATGTTTGTATGTATGTATGTGTGTATGTATGTATTCATCCATCCATGCATCCATTCATTCATTCATTCATTCATTCATTCATTTATTATCTGTCTACCTATCTATCCATGGATGTTTCTGTCATTAATGCACAATTAGATGAGTTCCATTATGTTTACTAGACTCCCCCCATCACGCACGTGCCCCCAGATACCCCATTGCAGTCACTGTCCATGAGCATAGTAAGATACTGTAGAATCCCTACTTGTCTTTTCTGTGTTTTTCCGCCCTGTCTGTGACACCCCTCCCACATTATATATTCTTCTTCTAATGTGTCCTTACTTCGCCCCTCCCTAATCCGTCCATTCCCACCCATACACCTCAGTCTCTTTCCCTCTGTTAACTTTTAGTCTATTCTTGGGTTTTCTGAGACTGCTGCTGTTTCCTTCTTCAGTTTTTTGTTTGTTCTGATACTGTAATGATGAGTGATATCATTATACATATATGTATATATATATATATATGTTTGGAGGTAAGTAACTCTAATGTTTGCTAAGATGATGCCGCTCCGCAAGGCTGGGCACTGCCCCCCCCACCCCCGTGGGTGGAGTTTGTAAGCGCAGCACTGTTGCCTGGAGATTCCACGATGTCACAGTGGTGCCTCTGTCCTAGAGACATAATGTGTATGCTGAGAGGAGCAGGTGTGATTCGGGTGAGGTGGACACTGACCAACTTGACAGCATCAGGCTAAATGGAATCCAGAGCCAAGGTACTGTGTGTTCCTTTTCATTTTGTTGTCACTACTTCAAAGTTACATGAACAACTTTATGGTTCCTAAGACTACCCCCACTGTCAAGTCCCCAGCACGTAGCCCATAAGAGTCGCTGTCCAACAGCCCAGGAATATGCTGTAGAAGTGCTGCTGATCATCGCTATGTTATACGGACCTACCTAAGCTTGCCGCCGGGCCACACCCTGTGTGCCACTCATAATGCCCCATTTTCCCTCTCTCCCTTCCCTCCTAAGCCATCCTCCTCAGTCCCATTCCCTTTGGTAAGTGTGAGTCCATTCTTGGGTTCGGTGCGGCTGCTACTGTCCTTTTCTATCACTCCTTTTCTTTTTTCTGGTACTCCACAGGTGAGTGAAATCAGTTGACACTTGTCTTTCTCTGCGTGGCTTATTTCGCTGAGCATGATACCCTCTACCTCCCTCCATGTTGTTGCACATGGTAGGATTGGTTTCTGCATATGGCAGAATAATATTCCACTTTTCATCCTCTGATAGACACTTACCTTGTCTGTTGTTGTGGACAGTGCTGTGATAATTATACGGGTGCACAGGTCTTTTTTAAACTGGGCTGCTGTATTCTAGTGTTTATTTCTGTATGTCCGGATGTATGAATATATTTAGTTAGTTCATTACTCACTTGTATATCTGTTATTTATTTATTTATTTATCATTAGTCTTCATCTACGTGAGTCTCATGTAGTTTAGTAAACTGCCCCCCACAATGAGATGCCCCCACATACCTCATTGCAGTCACTGTCCATGAGCATATTAAGATGCTGTAGAATCCCTTGTTGTCTTCTCTGTGTCGTACGTCCCTCCCCGTGCCCCCCTTCTGCTTTATGCATGCCAAAGGTAATGTGCACATTCGCCCCCGCTCCGCCTGACATTTTCCTCCGTTCCCACCTGTCCACGTCCATCCCTTTCCCTTTGGTAACTGTGAGTCCACTCTTGTGGTGCCGTTTTTCTTCTTCGGATGTCTCTTGGTTCCCCTCCTGCACAGGCGAGTGATATCATTTGATCCTTGTGTTTCTCCACCTGCCTGCCTTATTACACTGAGTATGATGCCCTCTCACACCATCCGTGTTTCTGCAAATGGTGTGATTTGTTTTCCTATGACTGAATAATATTCCATTGTTCATCTACTGATGGACACTGAGCTTGGCTATTGAGAATAGTGCTGTGGTAATCATAGGGATGCACGTGTCGCTTTTAAACTGGGGGCGGCCATGTCTCATTCATTCATTCATCTGTTTATTCATTTATTTTTTTATCATGAATCTACAATTATGTGGATCACATCATGTTTATTACACTCCCCCCATCACCAACGTAGGAATGGTTAAGGGACTGAGAAGGCTGGTTGTGAAGGATGGTTGCAGGCTGGTAAGGGGGCATTACGATTAGCTCTCATAATGTGGGGGGGAATTCTATAGGGAAGGCAGTATAGTTCAGAGAATTCAAGCAGTGATTCTGTAGGATCTTACTATGCTGGTGAACAGTGAGTGTAATGGGGTCTGGGGGGCGACTTGATGATCTGGGCAGTCTAGTAACCTTAATGTTCCTTATGTAATTGTAGACTGGTTATTGTGAATAGTGCTGCCATAAATTTAGGGGTGCAGATGTCTTTCTAGAACTGGGTTGCTGCATTCCTTATGTATGTATGTTTGTATGTATGTATGTGTGTATGTATGTATTCATCCATCCATGCATCCATTCATTCATTCATTCATTCATTCATTCATTTATTATCTGTCTACCTATCTATCCATGGATGTTTCTGTCATTAATGCACAGTTAGATGAGTTCCATTATGTTTACTAGACTCCCCCCATCACGCACGTGCCCCCAGATACCCCATTGCAGTCACTGTCCATGAGCATAGTAAGATAGTGTAGAATCCCTACTTGTCTTTTCTGTGTTTTTCCGCCCTGTCTGTGACACCCCTCCCACATTATATATTCTTCTTCTAATGTGTCCTTACTTCGCCCCTCCCTAATCCGTCCATTCCCACCCATACACCTCAGTCTCTTTCCCTCTGTTAACTTTTAGTCCATTCTTGGGTTTTCTGAGACTGCTGCTGTTTCCTTCTTCAGTTTTTTGTTTGTTCTGATACTGTAATGATGAGTGATATCATTATACATATATGTATATATATATATATATGTTTGGAGGTAAGTAACTCTAATGTTTGCTAAGATGATGCCGCTCCGCAAGGCTGGGCACTGCCCCCCCCACCCCCGTGGGTGGAGTTTGTAAGCGCAGCACTGTTGCCTGGAGATTCCACGATGTCACAGTGGTGCCTCTGTCCTAGAGACATAATGTGTATGCTGAGAGGAGCAGGTGTGATTCGGGTGAGGTGGACACTGACCAACTTGACAGCATCAGGCTAAATGGAATCCAGAGCCAAGGTACTGTGTGTTCCTTTTCATTTTGTTGTCACTACTTCAAAGTTACATGAACAACTTTATGGTTCCTAAGACTACCCCCACTGTCAAGTCCCCAGCACGTAGCCCGTAAGAGTCGCTGTCCAACAGCCCAGGAATATGCTGTAGAAGTGCTGCTGATCATCGCTATGTTATACGGACCTACCTAAGCTTGCCGCCGGGCCACACCCTGTGTGCCACTCATAATGCCCCATTTTCCCTCTCTCCCTTCCCTCCTAAGCCATCCTCCTCAGTCCCATTCCCTTTGGTAAGTGTGAGTCCATTCTTGGGTTCGGTGCGGCTGCTACTGTCCTTTTCTATCACTCCTTTTCTTTTTTCTGGTACTCCACAGGTGAGTGAAATCAGTTGACACTTGTCTTTCTCTGCGTGGCTTATTTCGCTGAGCATGATACCCTCTACCTCCCTCCATGTTGTTGCACATGGTAGGATTGGTTTCTGCATATGGCAGAATAATATTCCACTTTTCATCCTCTGATAGACACTTACCTTGTCTGTTGTTGTGGACAGTGCTGTGATAATTATACGGGTGCACAGGTCTTTTTTAAACTGGGCTGCTGTATTCTAGTGTTTATTTCTGTATGTCCGGATGTATGAATATATTTAGTTAGTTCATTACTCACTTGTATATCTGTTATTTATTTATTTATTTATCATTAGTCTTCATCTACGTGAGTCTCATGTAGTTTAGTAAACTGCCCCCCACAATGAGATGCCCCCACATACCTCATTGCAGTCACTGTCCATGAGCATATTAAGATGTTGTAGAATCCCTTGTTGTCTTCTCTGTGTCGTACGTCCCTCCCCGTGCCCCCCTTCTGCTTTATGCATGCCAAAGGTAATGTGCACATTCGCCCCCGCTCCGCCTGACATTTTCCTCCGTTCCCACCTGTCCACGTCCATCCCTTTCCCTTTGGTAACTGTGAGTCCACTCTTGTGGTGCCGTTTTTCTTCTTCGGATGTCTCTTGGTTCCCCTCCTGCACAGGCGAGTGATATCATTTGATCCTTGTGTTTCTCCACCTGCCTGCCTTATTACACTGAGTATGATGCCCTCTCACACCATCCGTGTTTCTGCAAATGGTGTGATTTGTTTTCCTATGACTGAATAATATTCCATTGTTCATCTACTGATGGACACTGAGCTTGGCTGTTGAGAATAGTGCTGTGGTAATCATAGGGATGCACGTGTCGCTTTTAAACTGGGGGCGGCAATGTCTCATTCATTCATTCATTCATCTGTTTATTCATTTATTTTTTTATCATGAATCTACAATTATGTGGATCACATCATGTTTATTACACTCCCCCCATCACCAACGTAGGAATGGTTAAGGGACTGAGAAGGCTGGTTGTGAAGGACGGTTGCAGGCTGGTAAGGGGGCATTACGATTAGCTCACATAATGTGGGGGGGAATTCTATAGGGAAGGCAGTATAGTTCAGAGAATTCAAGCAGTGATTCTGTAGGATCTTACTATGCTGGTGAACAGTGAGTGTAATGGGGTCTGGGGGGCGACTTGATGATCTGGGCAGTCTAGTAACCTTAATGTTCCTTATGTAATTGTAGACTGGTTATTGTGAATAGTGCTGCCATAAATTTAGGGGTGCAGATGTCTTTCTAGAACTGGGTTGCTGCATTCCTTATGTATGTATGTTTGTATGTATGTATGTGTGTATGTATGTATTCATCCATCCATGCATCCATTCATTCATTCATTCATTCATTCATTCATTTATTATCTGTCTACCTATCTATCCATGGATGTTTCTGTCATTAATGCACAATTAGATGAGTTCCATTATGTTTACTAGACTCCCCCCATCACGCACGTGCCCCCAGATACCCCATTGCAGTCACTGTCCATGAGCATAGTAAGATAGTGTAGAATCCCTACTTGTCTTTTCTGTGTTTTTCCGCCCTGTCTGTGACACCCCTCCCACATTATATATTCTTCTTCTAATGTGTCCTTACTTCGCCCCTCCCTAATCCGTCCATTCCCACCCATACACCTCAGTCTCTTTCCCTCTGTTAACTTTTAGTCCATTCTTGGGTTTTCTGAGACTGCTGCTGTTTCCTTCTTCAGTTTTTTGTTTGTTCTGATACTGTAATGATGAGTGATATCATTATACATATATATATATATATAGATAGATATTTATATCTATATATATATATGTGTATGTATGGAGGTATGTAACTCTAATGTTTGCTAAGATGATGCAGCTCCGCAAGGCTGGGCACTGCCCCCCCCCCCGTGGGTGGAGTTTGTAAACGCAGCACTGTTGCCTGGAGATTCCACGATGTCACAGTGGTGCCTCTGTCCTAGAGACATAATGTGTATGCTGAGAGGAGCAGGTGTGATTCGGGTGAGGTGGACACTGACCAACTTGACAGCATCAGGCTAAATGGAATCCAGAGCCAAGGTACTGTGTGTTCCTTTTCATTTTGTTGTCACTACTTCAAAGTTACATGAACAACTTTATGGTTCCTAAGACTACCCCCACTGTCAAGTCCCCACCACGTAGCCCGTAAGAGTCACTGTCCAACAGCCCATGAATATGCTGTAGAAGTGCTGCTGATCATCGCTATGTTATACGGACCTACCTAAGCTTGCCGCCGGGCCACACCCTGTGTGCCACTCATAATGCCCCATTTTCCCTCTCTCCCTTCCCTCCTAAGCCATCCTCCTCAGTCCCATTCCCTTTGGTAAGTGTGAGTCCATTCTTGGGTTCGGTGCGGCTGCTACTGTCCTTTTCTTTCACTCCTTTTCTTTTTTCTGGTACTCCACAGGTGAGTGAAATCAGTTGACACTTGTCTTTCTCTGCGTGGCTTATTTCGCTGAGCATGATACCCTCTACCTCCCTCCATGTTGTTGCACGTGGTAGGATTGGTTTCTGCATATGGCAGAATAATATTCCACTTTTCATCCTCTGATAGACACTTACCTTGTCTGTTGTTGTGGACAGTGCTGTGATAATTATACGGGTGCACAGGTCTTTTTTAAACTGGGCTGCTGTATTCTAGTGTTTATTTCTGTATGTCCGGATGTATGAATATATTTAGTTAGTTCATTACTCACTTGTATATCTGTTATTTATTTATTTATTTATCATTAGTCTTCATCTACGTGAGTCTCATGTAGTTTAGTAAACTGCCCCCCACAATGAGATGCCCCCACATACCTCATTGCAGTCACTGTCCATGAGCATATTAAGATGCTGTAGAATCCCTTGTTGTCTTCTCTGTGTCGTACGTCCCTCCCCGTGCCCCCCTTCTGCTTTATGCATGCCAAAGGTAATGTGCACATTCGCCCCCGCTCCGCCTGACATTTTCCTCCGTTCCCACCTGTCCACGTCCATCCCTTTCCCTTTGGTAACTGTGAGTCCACTCTTGTGGTGCCGTTTTTCTTCTTCGGATGTCTCTTGGTTCCCCTCCTGCACAGGCGAGTGATATCATTTGATCCTTGTGTTTCTCCACCTGCCTGCCTTATTACACTGAGTATGATGCCCTCTCACACCATCCGTGTTTCTGCAAATGGTGTGATTTGTTTTCCTATGACTGAATAATATTCCATTGTTCATCTACTGATGGACACTGAGCTTGGCTGTTGAGAATAGTGCTGTGGTAATCATAGGGATGCACGTGTCGCTTTTAAACTGGGGGCGGCAATGTCTCATTCATTCATTCATTCATCTGTTTATTCATTTATTTTTTTATCATGAATCTACAATTATGTGGATCACATCATGTTTATTACACTCCCCCCATCACCAACGTAGGAATGGTTAAGGGACTGAGAAGGCTGGTTGTGAAGGACGGTTGCAGGCTGGTAAGGGGGCATTACGATTAGCTCACATAATGTGGGGGGGAATTCTATAGGGAAGGCAGTATAGTTCAGAGAATTCAAGCAGTGATTCTGTAGGATCTTACTATGCTGGTGAACAGTGAGTGTAATGGGGTCTGGGGGGCGACTTGATGATCTGGGCAGTCTAGTAACCTTAATGTTCCTTATGTAATTGTAGACTGGTTATTGTGAATAGTGCTGCCATAAATTTAGGGGTGCAGATGTCTTTCTAGAACTGGGTTGCTGCATTCCTTATGTATGTATGTTTGTATGTATGTATGTGTGTATGTATGTATTCATCCATCCATGCATCCATTCATTCATTCATTCATTCATTCATTCATTTATTATCTGTCTACCTATCTATCCATGGATGTTTCTGTCATTAATGCACAATTAGATGAGTTCCATTATGTTTACTAGACTCCCCCCATCACGCACGTGCCCCCAGATACCCCATTGCAGTCACTGTCCATGAGCATAGTAAGATAGTGTAGAATCCCTACTTGTCTTTTCTGTGTTTTTCCGCCCTGTCTGTGACACCCCTCCCACATTATATATTCTTCTTCTAATGTGTCCTTACTTCGCCCCTCCCTAATCCGTCCATTCCCACCCATACACCTCAGTCTCTTTCCCTCTGTTAACTTTTAGTCCATTCTTGGGTTTTCTGAGACTGCTGCTGTTTCCTTCTTCAGTTTTTTGTTTGTTCTGATACTGTAATGATGAGTGATATCATTATACATATATATATATATATATAGATAGATATTTATATCTATATATATATATGTGTATGTATGGAGGTAAGTAACTCTAATGTTTGCTAAGATGATGCAGCTCCGCAAGGCTGGGCACTGCCCCCCCCCCGTGGGTGGAGTTTGTAAACGCAGCACTGTTGCCTGGAGATTCCACGATGTCACAGTGGTGCCTCTGTCCTAGAGACATAATGTGTATGCTGAGAGGAGCAGGTGTGATTCGGGTGAGGTGGACACTGACCAACTTGACAGCATCAGGCTAAATGGAATCCAGAGCCAAGGTACTGTGTGTTCCTTTTCATTTTTTTGTCACTACTTCAAAGTTACATGAACAACTTTATGGTTCCTAAGACTACCCCCACTGTCAAGTCCCCAGCACGTAGCCCGTAAGAGTCACTGTCCAACAGCCCATGAATATGCTGTAGAAGTGCTGCTGATCATCGCTATGTTATACGGACCTACCTAAGCTTGCCGCCGGGCCACACCCTGTGTGCCACTCATAATGCCCCATTTTCCCTCTCTCCCTTCCCTCCTAAGCCATCCTCCTCAGTCCCATTCCCTTTGGTAAGTGTGAGTCCATTCTTGGGTTCGGTGCGGCTGCTACTGTCCTTTTCTTTCACTCCTTTTCTTTTTTCTGGTACTCCACAGGTGAGTGAAATCAGTTGACACTTGTCTTTCTCTGTGTGGCTTATTTCGCTGAGCATGATACCCTCTACCTCCCTCCATGTTGTTGCACGTGGTAGGATTGGTTTCTGCATATGGCAGAATAATATTCCACTTTTCATCCTCTGATAGACACTTACCTTGTCTGTTGTTGTGGACAGTGCTGTGATAATTATACGGGTGCACAGGTCTTTTTTAAACTGGGCTGCTGTATTCTAGTGTTTATTTCTGTATGTCCGGATGTATGAATATATTTAGTTAGTTCATTACTCACTTGTATATCTGTTATTTATTTATTTATTTATCATTAGTCTTCATCTACGTGAGTCTCATGTAGTTTAGTAAACTGCCCCCCACAATGAGATGCCCCCACATACCTCATTGCAGTCACTGTCCATGAGCATATTAAGATGCTGTAGAATCCCTTGTTGTCTTCTCTGTGTCGTACGTCCCTCCCCGTGCCCCCCTTCTGCTTTATGCATGCCAAAGGTAATGTGCACATTCGCCCCCGCTCCGCCTGACATTTTCCTCCGTTCCCACCTGTCCACGTCCATCCCTTTCCCTTTGGTAACTGTGAGTCCACTCTTGTGGTGCCGTTTTTCTTCTTCGGATGTCTCTTGGTTCCCCTCCTGCACAGGCGAGTGATATCATTTGATCCTTGTGTTTCTCCACCTGCCTGCCTTATTACACTGAGTATGATGCCCTCTCACACCATCCGTGTTTCTGCAAATGGTGTGATTTGTTTTCCTATGACTGAATAATATTCCATTGTTCATCTACTGATGGACACTGAGCTTGGCTGTTGAGAATAGTGCTGTGGTAATCATAGGGATGCACGTGTCACTTTTAAACTGGGGGCGGCAATGTCTCATTCATTCATTCATTCATCTGTTTATTCATTTATTTTTTTATCATGAATCTACAATTATGTGGATCACATCATGTTTATTACACTCCCCCCATCACCAACGTAGGAATGGTTAAGGGACTGAGAAGGCTGGTTGTGAAGGACGGTTGCAGGCTGGTAAGGGGGCATTACGATTAGCTCACATAATGTGGGGGGGAATTCTATAGGGAAGGCAGTATAGTTCAGAGAATTCAAGCAGTGATTCTGTAGGATCTTACTATGCTGGTGAACAGTGAGTGTAATGGGGTCTGGGGGGCGACTTGATGATCTGGGCAGTCTAGTAACCTTAATGTTCCTTATGTAATTGTAGACTGGTTATTGTGAATAGTGCTGCCATAAATTTAGGGGTGCAGATGTCTTTCTAGAACTGGGTTGCTGCATTCCTTATGTATGTATGTTTGTATGTATGTATGTGTGTATGTATGTATTCATCCATCCATGCATCCATTCATTCATTCATTCATTCATTCATTCATTTATTATCTGTCTACCTATCTATCCATGGATGTTTCTGTCATTAATGCACAATTAGATGAGTTCCATTATGTTTACTAGACTCCCCCCATCACGCACGTGCCCCCAGATACCCCATTGCAGTCACTGTCCATGAGCATAG